>NC_052101.1:17112500-17717500 GCF_015852505.1 Tachyglossus aculeatus | reverse complement strand
CGAAACAAAACAAGTTTTGCTTGCACAGGTCCAAATGTGAACGTAGAGGAAAAGCATTTTGTGGGCAGACCAGTATATATTCAGTTCTAGTCCTGGCTCTGCCACTCGTTTGTTGTGGGACCTTGGGCAAGTCACCTAACTTCTCTGTGCTTCAGTTTCTTCATGTGCAAAATGGGGATAAAGTACCTGTTTTTCCCTCCCTCTTGGAATCTGAAAACTTTGTGGAGCAGGGATTGTGTCCAACATAGCTATCCTGTATTTATGTGCTTAGTACAGTGGACAATGCTTGGCACATAAATGTTTAAAATAGTAGTAATAATAGTAATAATGATAATAATAACAAATGTATATGAAAATGTATTTAACTGCTATTATTCTTTATACTTAAATAGACTTTTTGTTAGCAACAAATTTCCAAAGACTATTTACACTAAAATGTGGTCTGCAAAAAAATACTCCATAACTTGCTATAACTCTGTAGTGATCCACATGCAAAACAGTCCTGTAGTATTTAATATTATATGGATAAGGCATAAGAGCATACTGTAAAGTTGCAAGGAAGTTTGAGATTGTATTATTATTTTACATATACTGCACACCTGCAATGAACTGGGAGCCATATGAAGTGCAGAATTAAATTGTTGAGCTGCTGAGTGAAAGCAAAGCTACTGTAAATGATTCTCCTTTCTTTCCCCCCCTCACTCCTCCCTTTGTCGGACTTTCCTCCTTATCTGAAGAAGAGGAAAATACCATTCAAGGAATACTGTTTGCAACAACTTGTTCCATGGAATGTGATAACTACCACATTTATTCTACAGTGCAGTTCATAAAGTTCATTTAACCATTTTTCCTAAGGTGAATTTATAGAGCACAGTTTATGCTATGAAACATGGAGATCCATGTTTTGGAAAATAATCAAACTATACAAAGACGTGTGTGTGTGTGTGTGTGTGTGTGTGTGTGTTTGTGTGTGTGTTTTGTGGGTTCTTTTGCTGGCCGTTAACCAACATATACAGAAACAGGCCATACTTTCTCCTTGGGCTTCCTATTATCTACAAAATAAATCACAGGTATTGTTCACAGTTTACAAAACTATAAATTGTTTGGGTCCCTTTCTAATATAGAGATTAATTCTCTCCCTATACAGTGAAAATAATTATGGTCCTATATTTCCCTTATAATTTGTTGGATACAGTAGGTCTTTGGAATTTTCTGCCCTCTCACTTGAAAAAGAGTGAATTGACTAATCACCTGGGCACAGTCACAGGGAGACATGGTGGAAAGAATATGGGGCTGGGAGTTTGGAAACCTGAGTGTTAGACCCAAATCTGTTACTAGTCTACTGAGAAACTTTGGACTCTCTGGGTCTCAGATTCCTCATCTATAAGTTGCAGATAATGGGACTCAAACTGTACCCTATTTGACAACCTTGTAACTACCTTGATGCATAGCTCATGGTAGTATTTTAATACATGTCATAATTAAATTACAGAGCTCTATAAGGACCACAAGACAGAACCAGGTAGACTAAACCATCCAAGATAAGTGAGGGTCTATTTTTCAGTAGAGATCATTAAGGATGGAAACTCCCTTGGTCACCTATTCCAGTGTTTTATCCCTCCTCCTAATGAAGAGTTTCTTCTTTATATCCATCAATAATTTATCTGAGCAATCAGTCAGCATTCCTCCCCATAACAAACAACAACAACAACAAAGATTTTCCTGTATTTGAATATAGATATTGTCATCACTTGGTCTTTGTAACGCAAATTTCATCTACCTCACTGCCTAACCCTTGCCCACATTTCTTCCTCTAGTCTGGAACTTCCTCCCCCTCCATATACACCAGATCACCATGCTTCCAACCATCAAAGCCTTTATTAAACTCCCATCTCCTCCAAGAGCTTTTCCTCAACTAAGCCCTCATTTCACTTACTTCTTGTCTTTTCCACATCACCCATGCACTTGTCCAGCACTTAGAACAGTGCCCAGCACTTAGAGCAGTGCTTGCCATAGTAAGTGCTTAACAAATACCATAATTATTATTATCTGTATCCTTTAAGCATTTCATAGTCACCTCACCCTCAGACCTACAGGACTTAAGTAAATAACCTTCATTTATTTGAATGCCTGTCTCCCCATCTAGACTGTAAGCTCCTTGTGGCAAGGAAACATTACTACCAACTTTGTTGTATTGCAATTCTACCAAGCACTTAGCTCTGCATGCAGTAAGCCCTCTATAGATACACACACAACAGTATAATCTATCCATCAATGAATGGTATATCTATATAAATATATATATATATATAGATATATATAGATATTATTGATTGACTGATTGGAGAAACAAATGTGATTGTTGTCCTCCTTGAAAATCTTGACCAAGGGATAGTTTCATCCATTCTCAGGGATGTCCTGAGCAGATTGGTGGAACAGAGGAATTCCCAGGCCTGGCCCAGCATATTCAAGGGCCTTATATTCCAAGAGTCCACCTCCTCCCCACAGTGAAACACAGAATTGAATTATATATATTCAATATATATATATATCCCCAATTATTGAGTACTTACTGTGTGCACAGCACTTCAGTAAGCACTTGAGAGACTACAGTATATATATAGACTATATATATATAAATATGTATTCATACTTCATATTTGAAAACATCACTGATGCTGAAGTTCACCTATGACTGTGTGAGTGGCTGGATGTGAGAACCACAGTCCTGTCCATAGTGGGCATACAAAAAGGTTCTCCCTTTTCACTGTGTTGTATATATAGTTTATAGTACCTAACACTGTTTTCTTTTTTTTCCTCCTTGTCCCTCTTTCCATACAAAGCTTTTGTTCAAAGAAAGCAGTGCACCATGCAGGTGTGTCTTCAGCAATTGCTTCCAGTTTTCAGTTGGCATGCACCATTGTTTGAGGCTTTGTTTTCCTGTGTTTTTAAAATGCTTCCTCCACCCTAACCCTAACTGGCAGTTAGTGCAACAAAGCAATTAACTACCACCTATATTCAGATGACCTCCAGATCTACTTTGCTAGGGCCAGGTCTCTCAGCTCCACTTCAAAAAGTGTACCTTGGATACAAAACCACCTGTTTAAATAGTCCTAATTCTCATATATGTGAATTGTTGTGATGTTACCGCTTAGCTTTCCTCCACCAGATCCTTTAAGAAGATAGAAAGATGCTCATATATTATAAATGATGGATTGGCTGATTGGAGAAACAAATCTTATTGTTGTCCTCCTTGAAAATCTTGACCGAGGGATAGTTTCATCCATTCTCAGGGATGTCTCGAGCAGAGTGGTGGAACGGAGGAATTCCCAAGCCTAGCCCAGCATATACAGGGGCCTTATATTCCAAGAGTCCACCTCCTCCCCACAGTGAAACACAGAATTGAATTTTATGTCTAATGCGTTCCTAGAACACACAAAAGAAGCTTTTGCTTAAATGATAATCCCACCAGTTAAATTGAAAGTGCTTCCCAGTGGATCGGACATCCAGGATGCTTCAAAAAGGTACCATACTTCTTCAGCAACAGAGCAGACAAACATGGTTGTTTATGCCACAAATGTCACTCAGAATGACACCTCTTGGGAAAGGTCAAGGTTATTATGGTAGATGGCTAGTGCCTGGTGCTTAATGCAGTCAAGACATCATAATTTAGTTTCTGGGGTGGATGAAGAGAAGGCATTAGGAAGGTAAATTTGGATGGTTTATTGTATGGACGGATGGATGGACGAAAAGATGGATGGATGGATGTAACCCAGGTCCTTAGAAATATTCCTTCTGTAAACAGCAGAGTTAAAATTATTTGAGTTTAGAGCCAGCAACACCCTCAACAGGAACTGGAACAAGATGTAATAGGTCCAAAAGTGACTGTTTTTTTAATCAACTGCAACATGTTTGGGAAATGAACACCTTCCCATTATAGTGATGCCAAGCAAGATTCACCAAATGACATCCCAGATCCAGGAAGATACTGGGATGGGCGTAATGGAAACCAGGCAACCAGGCTAATGAAAATTAAGCAACAGGCGATTTATAACATCCTTCTCTTTTCTAATGAATACCCTTTAACTGTGTACAGGCTTTCCCAGGCTCTAATTTCCTTTAGGGACTGCCTTGACCATATCATAATTTAAAGTATTCACTGATATCATTCACTCTTACGAACTCATCTTCTCCCCAACACATTCTCTCTAGATCCCTAGGCTTGGAAAATGCACTTCCCTTGAGGAAAGATGACTAGAGAGCCTTCTAAACCCACTTCTGCAACCGCTCGCCAGGAGAAGTCAAGTGACGCTCAGGGAAATCACCCTGATTTGCCAAGTCCTTATAATAACAGCCCTGATTATGGCAGCCATTTTATTTTGAATGGACCCCAGAGAGATATTGGTATTCAACACATGTTCAATCTTCATTATTAATGAGTTTGATCCTCCCATACTTTGGAAGGAAGCAAGTTCAAGGACTCGCAGTGTGGTGTGTGTGGTGAAAAAGAGTCCTAAACAAGGGCATAGTGGTGATTTGCCTGAGTTTAATAACCCTGTTGCTCAAAGAACTCCCACAAGGAGGAACATACCTGTCAAAATATCGATGCATGGAGCTCAGGGTTAATTGACAAACGGAGACACTCCTGCAGCCTGTGGCCTCAATCATGAAGTGGAGATGTGCTTCACTTGGTCTTGCCATTGACTCATTCTATTACCAAGGGCACAGAAAATGGAGCAGCTCCCAGACAAAGAGAGACTGAAGGAACCCTTTGCTCTACAGCGATAAAGGCTAAGGGAATAATGAATTTATACAATCATAAAGGGTGTAGGCTGGGGAATGTGAAATGGCAGCAGATTAATCTTGCAGGGGTCAGGTTCGCAAAAAACAAACACTTGTTAATGTAATGGGTGATAATTTTAGGGAATTTTTAATGAAACTATCAATAGGTTCAAAGGATAGATTCATGGTGACAGGTCCATGATGGGTTATTGAAGTTAGAGATATAATTAGAGATGGAAAATTGAAGGATGGTAGAAGGATTTAAAGATGTTAGAGAAGCAGTGTGGTCTAGTGTCACAGGGACCTAAATATGGCTCCACCACTAGTGTACTGTCTGATCTTGGGTAAGTCATCTAGCTTTTCTGTCATTCAGTTTCCTCATCTGTAAAATGGGGATTAAATGCCCATTCTGCTTCACCCATAGACTATGAGCCCAATGTAGGTTATGGACTATTCCTGGTATGGAAACCGGTATGTAGTTCTTGACTCAAATAAATGTTTAAGAAATACCACAGCTATGGAAGATGGGGAAGGATTAAATAAATTATATCTCTAGGATGAGATTTTAGACAGAAAAGTTAGGGATACCGGCTGGTACAGCAATAACCACTTGGATAGGTGTCAAGAAGGGCTTCCAGCACACTGTTCCTCCAAACATCCAGAACGCTGGGCTGGTTGGGTTGATCAGTAATGCACGCATGATCTCATGTTTAAGGAAAAACAAATATGCCTGGTTTCCAGCACCCTCATCCATTCAATGGCTTCATGAATCCGTGGGCCTCTTGGGATCTTTGAGAGAAAATGAATAATGAAAGCGATACCAAAGCACATTTTAAAGCACAGAGGGCAAAGCATTATTTTTGTACCAATTAACTTAGATGATCATGAAATTCTTCATCGACCTGGGGATCTCTGGCAGTTCTCAAACCACACAGATTATTCCCTGCCCCCCACCCCCAGCCCAAGTCATTTTAAGGAGAAAGTTTTATGTGCTGCATGGAGTTTTTTTGTTTAGTTTTGTTTTTAATGCCAGCCACAAAGACATTCACATCCTACATAGGGGTGGTTGTGGATATTTATCTGTAACCATTCTCCCAGCTCTGATAACCCCGAAACCCTTAATGAGAAAGAAATACTAAGTCACAGCTGGGGATTAAAGTCAAGCCTTCCAGCTACTATGCACCAGTTCAGCTCCTAGGCAGATCATATAGGGCTCCTACTGAAACTGAAGTCTCTGAGTCCCTGCCCCGGTAGTCTGTCTGAATTAAGGGAGAATGCTAATGCTGATTTGGGCTTAGTCGGAATAGATCTGTTTCCAATATGATGAAAACATAAGGGATCAGCATCATAGTGTGTTTTCCTCCCTGCTGTTGTCATAAGCAATTGCCGCAACCTGAAGAGCACAGAAGTGAAATTCTTGTGGGGTTAGTTTTTCAGCTCCAAACTCTAGTTTGAACCCTATATGGGAATTTAATTTACTGCTGCAGCTCTTCAGCAGTGCCACTAATGGTAACTTCATTTTAGTGAGAGTGAAATTGCAAGAGCTGGGAGGAAAGATATCAGGAAGGAAAACAACCGATCTGCTAGAGGGGAAGATGCAAGAGAAAAAAAGTCTTAGGTGAAGGAGTGAATCTCCATTTTCCCCCCAAGCCTCTTGCCCCCACTAGGAGCAAAATCTCTGCAGACTTGTCTCTTTTAATGAAACCCTGTGGAACAGTACCATTTTCCTGTAGGGCAGAAGGGGATGAGATGACAACAACTGCTTTACAGCCTACCTGGCCAAAGTGCAGAGCTAAAGGAATTGAGAGGATTCCCTGCCGCTCCTGCTCAGCCACCTGTGGAGGTGGTAGAATCCCTTCCTGGGCACAGAAGGGGGCATTTGAAGGGGAGTTTGAGTATGCCAGCCCCATGTCCTTAGGATAAACTGATAGGTAGCTGAGCTGACTACACCAGATCTCTGACATTACAATGCACCTAACCCTCCCTGCTGACCTGCTCAGGATAAACTGAGCCTCCTCAGCCCCAAATTAGCCACCCCATCCAGATCTTGCACCTGAAAAGGGTGGGGGCATGATCACACATGACTGTCTCCAAAAAATGTTGAGAACTATAGAGCCAGGGGACACATCAGCTTCCCATTCCTACCCAGATGATGCAGCCTGCACAGTTACTATTCACAGTTACTGTGTTCGGAGCACTGTACTAAGCACTTGGGAGAGTACAACATAGCAAAAACAGACACAACCCCTGCCCGTGATGAGCTTACGGTCTATAAAGGGAGACAGAAATGGATATAAATTCATAAATTACAGACATGTACTTAAGAGCTGGGGCTGGGAGGAGCAGTGCTCTGCACACAGTAAGCGCTCAATAAATACGATTGAATGAATGAATAAAGGGAGCAAGTCAGGGCAATGCAGAAGGGAGTGGAATAGGAAAGGAGGGCTTAGGCAGAGAAGGTCTGGGTAATAATAATAATAATTGCGGTATTTGTTAAGCACTTACTATATACCAGGCACTATACTAAGTGCTAGGGTGGATACAAGCTAACTGGATTGGACACAGTCATGTCCCACATGGTGCTTACAGTCTTAATCCCCATTTTACAGATAAGATAACTGAGGCCCAGAGAAGTGAAGTGACTTGTCCAAGGTCACACAGCAGATAAGTGGCAGAGCTGGAATTAGAACCCATGACTTTCTGAATCTTAGGTCAGTGCTCTATCCACTGTATCATGCTTCTTATTATAATAATAATAATGATGGCATTTATTAAGTGCTTACTATGTGCAAAACACTGTTCTGAGCGATGGGGAGGTAACAAGGTGATCAGGTTGTCCCACGGGGAGCTCACATTAATCCCCATTTTCCAGATGAGGTAACTGAGGCACAGAGAAGTGAAGTGACTTGCCCAAAGTCACACAGCTGACAAGTGGTGGAGCTGGAATTTGAACCCATGACCTCTGACTCCAAAGCCCGGGCTCTTTCCACTGAGCCATGCTGCAGTGGCTCAGGTCTTCTTGTGCTCTGGTCTATGATCCCAATGACCTGAAGAGAGCTGAAATGATAATAATAAAATAATAATGGTATTTGCCAACTTGTACTTCCCAAGCGCTTAGTACAGTCTCTGCACACAGTAAGCACTCAATAAATACAATTGATTGATTTGTTAAGTGCTTACTATGTGCCAAGCAAGCATTGTTCTAAGCACAGAGGTAAATACAAGGTAATTATGTTGTCCCACGTGGGGGTCACAATCTTAATCCTTATTTTACAGATGAGGGAACTGAGGAACAGAGAAGTGACTTGACCAAAGTTACACAGCTGACAAGAGCCTGAGCTGGGATTAGAACCCACGACCTCTGACTCCCAAACCCCTGCTCTTTCTCCTAAGCTATCCTGATTCTCCAATGGGGTTAGGAATGGGGAAGAAAGATGTGGACTGCCTTGTCAGTCTGACCGTGTCCTGATGTCCTGAGTGTTAATCAGGGCAAAGGACAGAGCCCATATAGGGCTCCACTTCCTGGATCTCCCTTTCATCAGTGAGAAATACTGATTTTCCCCTGCTCTCCCTGTTAACACCTGCCCCCTTTCCTTAGACTATCTTACCTTTCCTTCGTGAGATGGGAACAACAGGAACATTAATGCCTATGGGTCTCAAGGTCCCTGCAGAGGAGGGAGAGAGACTGTAAGCCCGTTGTGGACAGGGATTGTCTCTATTTCTGGACTGTACTTTCCAAGAGCTCAGTACAGTGCTGTGCACACAGTAAGCGCTCAATAAATATGAATGAATGAATGAGGACAGGGCAGGAGATGAAAGAAGTGAAGGGGGAGCAGAATAGAGAAGTCCCAGGGAGGTTTGGGGGAAAAGAGGCGCACGTCCTAGACTGATCAGAAACCTAGTCACTGAGAAGTTAGGTTAGCCAGCCTAATCTCCAGGTCTCAATGGCTGGGTGCCTCTATGACCCTCCCCCCACCCTGGTCTGCTAGCCTCCCTAACACACCCTGGGACCAGTCCCATCCTGAACTTTTCTATTGTTCCTTGTCCAGACCAGCAGGGATTGATATTGTTCGGTCAGAAACTCCCAACACCGACCCGGGAGTTTTGCAGAACCAACCAACATTCCCGCTGCATTACCACAGTAGATTGGTTATAAAGTCCTTCTCTGTGTAAAACTTCAAAGCATCATTTAATTGAATTCTCCCACCATTCTTGATAGATGTGGGATGTGGACACCCAGGAGTAAGATACTACTTATCCCATTTTACAGATCCCCCTCTCCATCCCCCCATCTTACCTCCTTCCCTTCCCCACAGCACCTGTATATATGTATATATGTTTGTACATATTTATTACTCTATTTATTTATTTTACTTGTACATATCTATTCTATTTATTTTATTTTGTTAGTATGTTTGGTTTTGTTCTCTGTATCCCCCTTTTAGACTGTGAGCCCACTGTTGGGTAGGGACTGTCTCTATATGTTGCCAACTTGTACTTCCCAAGCGCTTAGTACAGTGCTCTGCACACAGCAAGCACTCAATAAATACAATTGATGATGATGATGACAGCAATTGATGAAATGTATCGCCCGGGGTTACATGGTTAATTAAGAGCAAAATCGAGAATAAAATCCAGGTCTCTCTTTCCCCAGTTTACTGTACTATATTCACTACCATAATTGTCTGGCTTTGACAAAGCATGGCTCTCTTCAAAAGCCTCTGACCATTTACTCCTAAAGCTGTTGGGAATACTTAAGCCCTGGCGGTTGGCTATTAGGTTCCACCATAATCCCAGAATCCTTGTTATTCTCTTTTCTCCATTCCAGTAGGAAGAACTTTACAAAGCACCATTTCAGCTGTCTCCTGGGTGTTATCTCCAAAACAAGATTAGTCTTTTCCTCTGTCCAGAAGCCACAATTAAAAGGGCTATATAAACGAACCATCTTTCTTCCTTGCACAAAAGAGTGGGCAAAGCCAGAAACTGTTAAAAAAGGAACATGTCAGAAGACAGACTGGTCTACAATAAACAGAGAGACAGTAGTGTCTGAAGCTAATATGGAGCCGGGGATGGATGGGCTGGATTGCGAGATGAATGGAAAATAGTGTGGTCTGTAGAGTGTTCATTTTTTTTTTTCAAAAGGAATTTTTTACCCCAGGCCAGAAGCCTTTGTGTCAGGGAGACTGTCTCATTTCTCTGCTCAAAGGCTGTCAGAGATGACTGAGATTTGAAAACACTTTCTGATGTTGACGAGGTCAAGAGAGGCAGTGCTGCTTACCATCAGTCACTGCGTCAGCAATGAGCCGAGGAGACACGTGACCCCAAAAGTGAAAATGTGAGGGCGGTTTTCTCTGGAGGACAAATACATAGGAGAGAAAGAGGTAGAGTGACTGGGGAAAAGAAAAGAAACGGTGCAGGTCAAACGGACACCACAAACTTTCTTATTCTAGCATTCAGCTTGGAATAAGAAAGTTTCTTGGCCCCGTTTGGGAGTATTCTGAAGAATGGAAGTTGACTAGAGGCAAGAGATATATTAATATTACCTTGCTTAATCAATACATAAAATTCTCCAATGTGCGTTTGCAAGGCTGGTCTGTTTAGTTAGTACCTGCAGTGATTTCTGATTCCATCTAATTATGTCTGTCAACAGTTTAGGTTGGGAGCAGACAATAAGGAGACACATAACAGGGATGAGAGTAACTCCCTTATGTCTTGGCATAATCCTACTTAGGGACACAGGGACTCAAGGTGGGTCTTGGTCCTCGTGAAGAACACAGTGCTTCTGCTCTGATAAAATGAACCAGTGGCAAAAAAAACTACTCATATCATTATTATAATTATCATTTTTATTATATTTGTTAAGCACTTGCTAGGTGCCAAGCACTGTTCTAAGCACTGGGATAGATACAACTTAATCAGGTCAGACACAGCTCCTGCCTCACATGAGGCTCACAATCTAAGAAGGAGGGAGAAGTGGCACTGCATCCCCATTTTACATATGAGGAAACTGAGGCCCATAGAAGTTAAGTGATTTGCCCAAGGCCACCCAACATGCAACTGACAGAGCTGGGATTAAAACCCAGGTCCTCTGACTCCCAGTCCCAAAATCTTCCCACTAGGTCATGCTGAGATATTCCCAGTGCAAAATATCAGCACTTAGTACAGTACTCTGCACACAGTAAATGCTCAATAAACACGACTGAATGAACTAGGCAGTCGTGGACCACGTTGAATGGGACCGCAGCTTGGGGTGAATCTTGAACAGTTAAGTAGCAGATATGCGAGACTCTTTCCAGATTGGGGTTAGAGAAAGCACATGAAAACGCACGTCCCTAAAATTCCCTGTATCTGATTCTGTGAGACAACCTTCCCTGTCAACTACGTGGGGATCACTTGCTGACCTTTGAGTTCACATTACAGATCACCAAATCTTAATTTGTTAAACCTTTTGGCTGCTATCTACATGTCAAGATTGAATTAATGGGTCTTCCATAGTATCACTGTGTTCTGAACTATGCTGTTTACAATGATTATTTGCGAGAGATGGCGTTACCAATACTTACTTTATGAGGGAAATTTTTTATTTTGCTCAGCATTTTCACCCTCAGATGTAGCCTGAATGTTCTTTTGGAAATTCCAACTTCAGCTCCTCTCCTTCCACTGTGAGCCCCGTGTGAGACAGTGACTATGTCCTACCTGATTATCCTGTATCTATCCCAGCATTTAGTACAGGGCTTGGCACATTGTAATCCCTTAGCAAATAACACTGTTATTGTTATTCATCCAGAAGGACCAACTCCTTGCACTCTACTTTCATATTAAGCCCCTATAAGTATTTGGGGTCTACATTTCCCCATATTCACAAAGGCAAGGCATACAGACTGTGATTCACAGGCAAAGGAAAGCATGGTTGAACAGATATATCTAGATAATGCAGATATTTTCACATCCCCAAAAATATTTTCTCCTCAATAGGTTTTGAGGAGGTAAAAATGTCCATTTAATTGGCTCAGCTCTCTGTGTCCCTCTTCCTATGATGACCCAAGCTATTCGTAAGTCAAACCTTCACTCTTTTTGTCCTCCTCTGATATTCTTTCTGTTTATCTTACAGTTTGGGGTAGAGAGAAGTCCCAGGGCAGTTTTTAGTTGTCACATTTCTGGGGAGACCTCAAACCACTGTAAGGAAGAATACTGCATACTATGAGATAGAAATTTCTCTCTCTATATGTATGTATACGTGGCCACACCCACACATACATAGGAACACACACATGACATATATAGCAAACATATTTATTCTAGAATATTAATATACATGCATATTCTATATATATTTTTATATGAAGAGATATATCTATGAAGGGTCCCTTTGCTTTTTAAGATGTACCACAGGTGGTACAGTCTTCCAATGAGGGCAAATGTACCTAACAAGGCGATGCAGAGTTAACAGTCTTAACCACCCCATAAACACACAAGAACTATCTCTGGTACTGATTTCTCCAGTCATTGCTATAGTATTTAGTACTATAATATTTAGTATCATATAATATAGTGTAAGACAGTATGTAACCCAAATCAATTTTTCCATAACATTCACAAAACCCTGCATTCCCTACCCACAATGTGCTTACAGTCTGGAAGGAGATACAGACATTAGAATAAATAAATCATGGATATGTATGTAAGTGCTGTGGAGCTGAATAAAGGGAGCAAGTCAGGATGAGGCAGAAGGGAGTTGAAGAAAAGGAAGAGGGCTGAGTCACGGAAGGCATCTTGGAGGAGAAATAACTTCAGTAAGGCTTTAAAGGTAGGAAAGCAAAGCGCTTAGTACAGTGCTCTGCACATAGTAAATGCTCAATAAATACGATTGAATGAATATTTTGTAAAGTAAAACTAAAATATATATTTTAGGGGACTTCTCTTGAAGAAATCCAAACAGTGTCCTTACATTCCTTCCCAGAGCTCTGGTAAGCCTTTTCATACAATCGAAAGCTGATTTCTTGACTGTTGGCCCATTCTACAAATATCAGATGCTATTGCCTGCCCCACAGTGCCCATTCCAGTGACAGTGGAGCAGCATGACTCAGTGGAAAGAGCACGGGCTTTGGATTCAGAGGTCATGGGTTCGAATACCGACTCCACCACATGTCTGTTGTGTGACCTTGGGCAAGTCACTTAACTTCTCTGAGTCTAAGTTACCTCATCTATAAAATGGGGATTAAGACAGTGAGCCCCACATGGGACAACTTGATCACCTTGTATCCCCCTCAGCACTTAGAACAGTGCTTTGCACATAGTAAGCACTTAACAAATGCCATCATTATGATCATTATTATTCCATGTCAACATCTTATTTTTAAAAGGCACTTGGGGATCTTTGGACACTGTCAATAATGTGCTTCACACTGTCAATAATGTGCTTGCTCTTGATCCTCATTTACCTTCAGATATGGTATTTTTATGGCTCTTTGTGTCAATTTTCATTTTTTATGGTATTTGTTAAGTGCTTATTATGTGCCCAGCACTGTTCTAAGCCCTGGGGTGGATACAAACCATTCGGGTTGGACACGATTCATGTTCCATATGGAGGTTACCATCTTAATCCCCACTTTACAGATGAAGTACTAAGGCACAGAGAAGTTAAGTGATTTGCCCAAGGTCACACGGCAAGCAACTGGCAGAGCTGGGATTGGAACCCCAGTCCTTTGATACCAAGGACCTTACCCTTTCCATTAAGCCAGGCTGCTTCTCTACAATACAATGTAATACAGTACAGTACAATACACTGTTGTATTGTACTCTCCCAAACACTTAGTATAGTGCCCTGCACACAGAAAGAGCTCAACAAATACCATCGATTGACTGAAGTAGAGTTCTAGCTGTTACATGGGACTGTTTCTGCCTACCTGTAACTAATTTTAGTGTCTATCTCCTCAACTAGATTATAAACTCCTTGAAGGCAGGGATCACATCTACTTATTCTCATGTACCCTCCCAAGTGCAGAGTACAGAGCTCTGGACACTTGATCAATACCAGAGATTGAGTGACCGTGAGCAGTAATGGACGGGTTGGTACTTGATTTGTATATGTCTATCTTCTCAGACTTCGAGACTGCATGCCAAAGAGCTAGAAAACAGATTCCAGATTCCAGAAAATCCAGGAGGATCTAGTTTATCACCCCCTCTAGACTGTAAACCCTTTGACAGCTGGAATCGTGTTTAATAATTCTATTGAACTGTACTACCTGAAACAGTGCAGTGTTCCACACAAAGGGCTGGATAATTCTGTTAATTAACTGATTAATTGATCTCAGTTAGGCCAAGTTCCAAATTTGAGTAGTGGCATTGATGTCTAATGCGTGAGAGATCAAACAGTGGTATTTGTTGAGCACTTACTGGGGGCAGAGCATTCATTCATTCAATCATATTTATTGAGCGCTTACTGTGTGCAGAGCACTGTACAAAGTGCTTGGGAAGTACCAGTTGGCAACATATAGAGACGGTCCCTACCCAACAATGGGCTCACTGAACTAAACACTTAGGAGAGTACGATTCAACAGAGTTGGAAGGCATACTCCCTGCCCAAAATGAGCTCTGCAGTCTAGGAGGGAGACAGATTCTCTAATAATATTGCAGCATTTATTTTGCACTTGGAATGCTCTACACACTGGGGTAGATACAAGGCTTTGAGATCCGGTACAGTACTACCTCACACAGTGTTCACAATTAATCTTATCCCCCTTTCACAAATGTGGAAATTGAATATCAGAGAGTGTAGGGGACGTTTCTATTGTTATACAATAGGCCAGTGGCAGAGCTGGGACTCAAACCAAGGTTTCCTGACTCTCAGTTCTCTGCTCTTTCCACATGCTCTTCTCTATATAACCATCATGGCTTTACCCAGCTCATTCCTCCCCTGGGAAGAGAATTGGGCTGAACACCAGGGATTTAATACGTAACTGTATTATGATTACTATCATTATTTCAAATAATAAAAACAAGAAATTTTCTTTGATTATCAGCAATATATTTAGCACTAAACATGATATAGAATTAGCCCAAATCAAAACTGACAGTAAGGCACGGTTTAGTGAAGAAAATCGTACCTTCGACCTCTGAAATGCTCAGTATGATCAACGGAACCTTGGGACTCCCTTATCACCATCAAGAATTGAGGAAGAGGGTTATTTATTTAGATGAACTAATAGCGCACTGACAGAAACACTGGTTTGTTATCATATTTAATAGGCCCTAATATGTTCCAAACCCACGTTAAGCACTGGAATAGAAAGAAAGTAATCAGATCAGATTTGAGGCCCTGTCTTACACGGGCCTCACAACTTCAAAAGTAGAGGAAAACTGTATCCCCATTTCACAGAGGAGACTTTTAAAATAATTTGATTTTAATTTCTGTGTGTGTGTAGTTGTCCTACCTTTTAAATTGTTTTAGTGTTTTATTGCTTCATTGTTCCACTGTTCGTTATATGACTGAAATCAGTCCCATCTCCTCCCATATATTCTTAAATTGTGAGTCCCTTGAAGGCGAGAGACTGGTTCTAATTTCCTCCTTTGTATTCTTTTTTAATGCTTAGTACAGTGCTTTGCATGTAGTAAGCACTTAAAAAATACTATTACTACTACTACTACTATTACTATTAGATAAGTCCAATTTCACAAAGCAGGCAAAGGCAGAGCTAATTTTAGATTCTAGATGTTCTACTCAATCAATCAATCAATCAAATTTATTGAGCACTTACTGTGTGCAGAGCACTGTACTAAGTGCTTGGGAGAGTACGACTATTCCTGCTCCATGCTTGTTTTGCTCAGTCAGGCCGCCTGAACCTAGGTTGCAAGGAGACTATGGAATCTGGAAAGTTTGAGGAAGTTATTCTTTAAACATTTTCCCCAAACTTTAGCCCAGTTTTTTATGGGAAGCCAGAGTTGCAGTATTCCTCAAGATAGTCACTTTTCACAGGGAGGCAACTCCTGACAAAAATCTCAATCTGGAGTTGGTAACCAAAGGTGTTCAGATAAGCTTTTGATAAGCATCTGGATTCAAAACTCCAGATGCAGGCGGTTGTAGTATTGTAGTTTTAACATATCTTCATTTTTCCCCTCCTCAGAATCACCAACAGAATGTCTGGCATATCAGCTCAGACCTTTCTCCCTCTTAGAGATCAAAAGGGTGGGTCAAAAATTGAAAGAATTATAAAGAACTTTCCAATGACCACAGCAATTTAGGACTGTTATTCCAAATGCACTGGCAAAGTCTGTACTGGTGACAGGATGGATTTGATGCACTTGCATACTGAAAATGCCATATCTTTAGTTAAATCCTATCGTAATGAGCTTACAAATGCAACCCATTTTCCTTCCTGTGGTGAAAACCTTTCTGGCTACCACCTCTGTATCAAACTACTGTGACTCTTGTCACTGTGGCTGTTAAGACAATTTACCCATTATAAAAAGATTTTACTCTGGAGTAAAATAATTTTTACTCTGTGCTTTTAGATTATTTTTATGGCTGGAATCCATTCTCATTGGAGGTTGAATTTTTTTTCCACATTCAGAAGTAATTTATTTTGGGCATTTAAAGAAAACACACACAAACAACGCATAGCTTTCTATTATAAAAAATGCAGCAACAACTTGGAGTGGATTTACAGTTCTTCAGCCTTGGAGTTTGCCCTGGAGCCTGATGGGACTCTGGTGTCCTTGGAGGAATGAGTGAAGGGAATGCTAGGGGCCAATTGCTGATTTTATCATTCAAACACAAAATTTGTTACACCACTTTATCGGTCACAGGGAAAGCAATTATATTGTGGTTCAATTTTCCACTCAATGGCTGTACTGGGGATCAAAGTCAGTTTTTATGATGGGAAGAAAATGTTTTGCTATTTTATTTGTTGTTTAAAATAAAAAAGAATCCAACCATTTCTATTAGCATGATACATTCCTCCCTCCCACCTTTGAGTTTTATAGCCTATTATTTCGGCTTCCCCCCCTCCCTCTGATTAAATAATCAGTTATTCTTCTCACCATCTAAAGCACACTGCACTGTAGAAATGGAATTATCTCGGTTAAAGGCAATACAGCATCAGGGCTCTAATCACAGATATGAGGGGTGAAATCTTCTTCATGCTCTTTATTCACTCTTCCCTCTGTATTCATTTTTGAACAGGCATTTGTGCATGTGTGTTTTCGCCCATTCATATTTCATGGGAAATCATGACTGATTATTTAAATGGTTATTATGTATTTGATTACTGCTCCAAAACAGATGGTTTGTTTGTGACATTAGGGGTGCAAAGAAAAACTAGTATTTTAGTGATCTGAATGAAAATGGATTGTTTCCTAGCCCCATCCGCATTTCAAAATGATGCAACCAATTTGTCTTCAGGGTTATTTTTTTTAACACAGAAAAAAAGGAAAACACCAAACCTTTGAAGAAAGCAAATAGAGGACATAAGAACTGGAAAAAAATAGCTGGATACTACTCATAAATACAACCAGAGCAATAGCACCACGACTGTAAATGAGCTGAGGTGCTTTGGGTCTAGAGACAATAAAATGCTCAATAGGACTGAATAGCAGAGAGTCAACTAAAATTTTTTCATTGCACATTTAATCCTACTTTGAGAAAATACAAATGTGCCTCGATTCTTAAAAATCTATTTGACCATAGAATATTCTGGTTGTCTTCCATGTTTACAATATGACATAGCCAATCTTACTTTTTTCTTTCTCTTCATGTTACATTGTGTGATTAATAAATTTTCTCACGAGAGCGGAAAATGTTTTTCAACAATGAATTTTAGGGTCAGTGCTACCTTCATTTTACAGACCGAGGTCCCGGTTGAGATGGTATGGTCTACTGGAAAGAACAATGATTCAGGAGTCCCGAGATCTGTATTCGAATCACCCTTACTTCTGATCTGATGGGGGATGTTGAGCCTCTGTGAACCCCCATTTTCCTAACTCAAAAATACCACAGAGAGATGTTGTGAGGATAATATTAGATAACTTATGTAAATAGACTTTGGAAAAATTGAAAGGGCTCTATCAATTCCTGTTTTTGGTGTTTGTTTTATTTTTAATGGCGTTTGTTAGCACTTACTATGTGCCATGCACTGTACTAAACTCCGGGGTACATATAAGCTATTCGGTTGAACACAGTCTCTGACCCACATAGAGCTCACAGTCTTAATCTCCATTTTACCAGTTCTTATTAAACAAGGAAAACAGTATCAGGAAAAGATGTTTTATTTGCTCTAGTCTTGTTTTTCTGTATGATGTATAGGAAGGCCCTTAATACTGACCAGGAATGAAGGGATAGCGTCAGCCTGGCATACAGGGACTCTGGCTTAAAACTCTTACTTCAATTTCAGTGTGGAAAGATCAGATCCTGGCCCAGTGGTTGAAGGTTTCTGCATCCAGTCTATCACTTTCCAGAATGATTTTTTGGTTGTTGTTCTAGAACAGAAGCTCCAAAATTGTCAATTAAGTTTAAGTCTGGAAATCGAGGCTGGGGAGGTTTGCCCAGTTGCTTAGTTGGTGGTAGGAAATTCTTAACAAAATTCTGTTTTTACCCTTTAACCTTCCCTCTAGTGGAAAGAGCAAGGGCGTCAGAGTTAGAGGACCTGGATTCTAAACCCAGCTTTACCACTTTCCTGCTGTGTCACCTTGGAAAGTCAATTAACTTTTCTGAGTCTCAGTTTCCTCATTAAAAAATAGGGGTTAAATACCTTTTCCCTCTCCTAAACTGTGAGCCCCATGGAGGAAAGGGGTGTGTAGAGAAGCAGCGTGGCTCAGTGGAAAGAGCACGGGCTTGGGAGCCAGAGGTCATGGGTTCTAATCCCGGCTCCGCCACTTGTCAGCTATGTGACTTTGGGCAAGTCACAACTTCTCTGGGCCTCAGTCACCTCATCTGTAAAATGGAGATTAAGACTGCGATCCCCACATGGGACAACCTGATGACCATGTACCCCCCCCGCACCCAGTGCTTAGAACGGTGCTTCACATGTAGTAAGAGCTTAACAAATGCCATCATTATATTATTATTATTATTAAAACCTTATTATCGTGCATCTACCCCAGTGCTTAGTACAGTGCTTGGGGCATAGTAAGTGCTTAACAAATATCATGATTATTACATTTACCATTTGTTTTTTTCATCTAACATAAGAGATTACAGAAGTCTATTTTTATTGGAAAAAAAATCACTGATTTATGCAACTTTACAAATACAGATTTACTTCATATATCATTTTATAGTTATGTATAACAATTACAATTAGCCACTAGTTAACCATTTTGGTCAGAAACATTCTCAATCAATCAATCGTATATATTGAGTGCTTACTGTATGCAGAGCATTATACTAAGCACTTGGGAGAGTATAATATAATAATATAAGAAACACATTCCCTGCCCACATCGAGCTTGCAGTGTAGAGGGGGAGACAGACATTAATATAAATAAACTACGCATATGTACAAGTGCTTTGGGGCTGGCAGAGGGGATGAATAAAGGGAGCAAATCAGGGCGATGCAGAAGAGAGTGAATGAAAAAGAAAAGAGGGTTTAGTCAGAGAAGTTCTTTTGGACTAGATGTGCCTTCAATAAGGCTTTGAAGGTAGGGGCAGAGAATAATTGCCCACTGAATATGAAGTCTAGAGTAAAACACATTTAATTAAAAACAAAACTTTGATAAAGCACACCCTTAGGGAATCCAAAATCATCAGAAAGAAATGTACCACTCATTACCTCATCTGCAAAACGGTGACTGTGAGCCCCACATGGGCCAGGGTCTCTGTCCAACCCAATTTGCTTGTATCCATCCCAGTGCATAATAAAGTGCCTGGCACACCATAAGCATTTTACAAATACCGCAATTATCATTAATTATTATTCTTATTATCAGCTTTCCCCAAAATATCTGCTTGCTTTCTTAAAGACTTGAGCTAAGGGAATTGATTCTAATCAATCACTCAGTGATAGAACTCTGAGGATAATGCCCTAACTCCTAATTCAGTTACTCAGTGTGGTCTTCTTTAAACTTCTCCTAGTAATAAGTACTCAATATGGACTCCCCGCCAAGAATGACATATAAGCCTCAGTTCTGAGACTTCAGGAATGTGAAAGAATTGATTATAGTGGTAGGAATGAGTGTGGAACCACTCACACACTCTCATCTCTGCCAGCTGTGTTCTCACTGGGGCAAGGAGTCCAAGAGCAGATAGAAACAGAGAGCAGGCCTTGGGAGTCAGAGGGCTTGGGCTCTTATCCCAGCTTGGTCACTTGCCTGTTGTGTGACCTTGGACAACTCACTTTACTTCTCTGCCCCTCCATTTCCTCATCTGTAAAATGGGGATTCAATACCTGTTCTTCCTTTCACTTAAACTGTGAGCCCCATGTGCGACAGATACTGCATATGACCCGATTATCTGGTTTCTACCCAGCGCTTAGTACGGTGCTTGACAAAGAATAAATGCTTAACCAATATCTCAGTTAATTAGATGGGCAAGTGTGAAGCATATTACAAAATGCAGGCACAGGTTTTTATTTTTTAAATGCAAGACCTGCTTCTGGCCTAAGGGACTGCAGCAATATTGTCTGTGCTGTGTCATGGGACCTTTATCCACCAGTTAGATGTTTTGATAGTCACTGCAATCAATCAGTAGTATTTATTGAACACATACTCTGTGTAGCGCACCCTCAAGAAGCTCCTCTCCACACCCGTTGATCAGATATTTTCCGGGATTCCTACTAGGTCTATCTACTACATAAAATACATTAGCTGGTACTCCAGTCAGAAATTACCATCACTGAAGACATAGCCCAAGCAGAAATTTTCCTCCTTGCAGAGAGCCAGGGTTAGAATCCAAGTTTTCTGATTCTAAGAGCTGTGCTCTTCCCACTAGACCAACAGCAGGACTTGGGTGTTCATAATAATGGTTATGGGATTACCATAAAGATGATGATTGCCTGCTTTCAACATTACATGGCATGTGACTCTTTTAAAGACCTACTCTGAACTGTGGTATATCGCCTTGTGCTAGTCATGAAATCCATTTGTCAATTGAGTTCACAAGGATAAAACCTTGGAATCTCGAAAAAGAAAAGTTCTTACCATCCACTGCAATTGTGTGGTAATTTAACTGAGCATAAAGTTATTTGGGCAGTCTATCCACTGCTCATAGGTGGCTTAATGTAAAGCAATAGGATATTTGAATTCTCTCTGCAGCTACTGGGAGTGAAATCTCGCCGATATTATGTGCTATTTCTCTTCTTAATATCCCTCAGCATACACCCTTTCAAATGTGTCTCATCTCTATACATTCCTCCTCAAGTGTTTGTAACTATATATATATATATATATATATACATATATAGTTACTATATAACTGTATAACTGTATATATACACTGTATATAATCTATAGAGTATTTATATGATGCCTATGTGATGTATAATGCATAAATATGCTATGTAAACATTCTTTATATGCATTTTAAATCACGCAAATAAGATGAGATTTTCCCATAGCCTCAATTCCCACTGGCTTAGTCTTCTCTTTGAACTGTGCTATCAATTACTGTAGAAGATATATAAAATCATTTTCTATGAAATATCATGGGGCCAGATTCTCTTCCTAAGAGAAGAGACCTATAGACTTATTTTAGGATCATCATTTTCTCCTCATCTTTCAAAAGAAATGCTTCAGCACTATTTTCTCCTCCCCTTACTCAAAAAAATGGAACTAACCACCCGTAATTTTTGAGCATTCCCATAATGACAAACTGATATATATATATATATATATATATATATATATATATACACACATACATATATATATAGACACATACATATATATATGTAGTCTGATAACTTTATCCATACATAAATATATAAATACATACATAAATACATAAATACATACATAAATATATAAATCCATACATAAATATATATTCTGATAACTTTATCCATACGTAAATATCAAAATAAAATTAACTAAATGTATATATCTTTATCTTTACTCAGCAAAAAGAGCCATGATTGTTTCAACTAGCTAAGGTGGAAAATGATTTATCAAAGTATAATTTAATGTGTGAAAAAAGGGTTAGACTAGAGAGATATAATAGGACGCTAAAGAGGCACTTTCAGGTCAAGAGGTGTGCAGTAAAAAGACAAATAAGTGAACTTTTTGGAGTCAAAATTGTTTCTATTAATTGTAAAACTGGATGATCCCATCAAATTGGGAATGAGTGCTGGCCAAATTTTGCTCAGTAATTTCAAGTTGTATTATCAAATTATCTTAACTAACCTTAGCTATGAGGACTGATGTTCAAATAATAAGCTGGGGCAGGGTGGGGGGAGTGTGAGTGTGTGTGTGTGTGTGTGTCTGTGTGTGTGTGTGTCTGTGTGTGTCTGTGTGTGTGATATTACCCATACACATGGGTAATCTTTCCTGCCAGGGTGATCTATTGGACTATGAGATCTTTGCTGGAAAGTGGGGCATCAGAAAGGAAAAAATTTAGATGAGAATGATCTCTACTGCGGGGCAGGGATGGTATTTAAATGTTTTCATATATATTTTTCATTTCTAACGCTTAAAATTTTTAAATATCTGATTTCAGGCAAAATAGGCCACCTTCAGGCTTGGCTGAATTAAAGAATTTTGAGGAAAAATTTGTTCCTTTCCTATGAGTAGCGCTGCTTTTCAGAAGGACTGTTTTCAAACTAAATGTTCAAATGAGAACTTTACTTAAATATGAAAAGATTTGAAAGTTTTTTTGGGGGGGGGAGTTGGTATTTGTTAAGTGCTTACTATTTGCCAGGCACTGTTCTAACCACTGGGGTAGATTCAAGCTAATCAGGTTGGTCACTGTCCCTGTTCTACTTGGGGCTCATAGTCTTAATCCCCATTTTACAGATGAGATAACTGAGGCACAGAGAAGTGAAGTTACTTGCCCAAGGCCCCACAGCAGACAAGTAATGGAGACTGGATTAGAACCCAGGTCCGTCTGAGTTCTAGTCTTGCTCTATCCACTAGACCACACTGCTTCTCAGTTTACAACATTTACTTTGCCATACTACTTTCTAATAGAATTTCTTCTTTTCACCTGTAAATATAAAAAGTTGTTTTGCTAAAAACTAAAACCACTTGACTCTTTGTGGGTTTTCTTCTCATTTGAGTTTACAAGGCCCTAGTTTTTTCCATTTAAAGGAAGACTGGTAATGCATAAATAATACCTTTATTTATCCCTTTCATTAATTCAATTCCAATAAGACCATGCACTTAATTTATTTAATGTCACAGTCAGACAGGCACAGCAGCATACATGGCCCAAGTTAGACAAATGCTCCAATCCAAAATATCCTGTACTCTGCAGTAGTATCTGGATAAATCAATTTCTTTCTCTCTTTGAATTTTTTAGATCTATTTTCCTTCAAGATATAAGCCTTCTCAGAGTGGAAAAAATAAAGATTCATTTCTTCCTCCTTCCTAGCTATAAAAGTCCCAAGATGCTTCAATCTGACAAAGTTAAATTAGTCAAAGGCATCTCCCACATGGGAGTCTGAGGCTTTGGCCTGTGGTCAGAGATAAATTTTTCAGTAAACTTGCACCTGGGGGGATAAAGGGAAACCTCCCTGAATTTGTGTTCTTTTTTTCTCTAGTTTCAGAACTGATAAACAGTGATTCCCACTTTTTCTGTTGAATTCCCAGAGGTGCAGGGCAAAAAGGGATCGGGAACCAAGGGGAGGAAGAGGCAGCGAGTTGAGCTAAGCAGAGAGTGAAAGTGTCTAAAGGTATGTGGAATATTGTTATTCTACCATGTGCTTGTATTTAGCTGATTGAAACCATGTTGATTTTGTTCCACATTTTGTCTCAGCAACTGCTACTTGGCAACAGGACAGTATTCTTGATTTCAGTATTAGAGCTAATGAATATTTTCCTGTGTTCAACATAATTGTGGAGATTTGGGTTCATTAATCAACTGAACCAAGCAGAGATCATAAATATTCCATTTATTATCCAGGACAGTAGCTATGGGCTGATGGCAGAATCATCTGCCTCTCAATCAATCAGCGTTATTTACTGGGCATCTACAGGGTGCAGCTAAGTGCTTGGGAGAGTACAGTAGAAGAAGATGATCTGATCACTGTCCATGAGGAGCTTACAATCTAACAGGGAACACAGGCAGATAATTCACAGAGAGGAGGAAGAAATGCTTAAACAGCAGACTCTCTAAAACGATATGTGTAAATGTACAACAGAGTTCCCAATGTAAATCAATCTTTGTTGTGGATCGAAGGAACTGAGATGGTCAGTCAATCATATTTACTGAGCACTTACTGTGTACAGAGCACAGTACTAAGCTCTTGGGAGAGTACAATATAACAACATATTCCTTTCCCAGAATGGACTTACAGTCTAGAGGGTAGTTGTGAGAGTTTAGCCTGCAGGGAAGAGCAAATAACTGGGGAGAGCTTCCTGAAAGAACTTGGGTATCAGAAGGGGTTTGAAGATGGGGAGAGTTGAGATTTGGTGGGTTTCAAGGAGGGTTGAGTTCCAGGAAGGAGGAAGGGCATGAAACAAGGATCAGAGATTCATTCATTCATTCAATCATATTTATTGAGCGTCTATTGTGTGCAGAGCACTGTACTAAGCACTTGGGAAGTACAAGTCAGTAACATATAGAGATGGTCCCTACCCAACAACGGGCTCACAGTCTAGAAGGGGGAGACAGACAACAAAACAAAACAGAAACACCACAGCCTAGTGAAAAGAACACAGGCCAGAGAGTCAAAGGAACTGGGTTCTAATCCCACCTCTGCCAATCGCTTGCTGGGTATCCTGGGCAAGTCCGTGGCTCAGTGGAAAAAGCCCGGGCTTTGGAGTCATGGGTCATGGGTTCAAATCCCAGCTCTATCACATGTCTGCTGTGTGATCTTGGGCAAGTCAGTTAACTTCTCTGAGCCTCAGTTACCTCATCTGTAAAATGGGGATGAACTGTGAGCCCCACGTGGGACAACCTGACCATGTTATATCCCCACAGTGCTTAGAACAGTGCTTTGCACATAGTAAGTGCTTAACAAATTCCATTATTATTATTATTATTATGAAGCCACTTAAATTTCTGTACCTCTGTTCTCTTGTTCTACCTCCTACTTAGACTGCGAACCCCATGTGGGACAGGGACTGTCTGCAACCTAATTAACTTTAATCTACCCCAGTACTTAGAACAGTGTTTGAGACATAATAAGTGTTTAACAAATATCATTTTTTTTAAAAGAGGAGAAAAAAATCACATGAGAGGGTGATCTTGAGAGAAATGATGAGTAGAAGCTGGGGTGTAGTAGTAGAAGAGAATGGATAGGCAAGGGGGAGTGAGATGATGGAAAAATCCAAACGAAATAACCAAATGGCATTTGGTATTTGTTAAGTGCTTACTATGAGCCAAGCACTGTTCTAAGCACTGGGGTAGATACAAGGTAATCAGGTTGGACAAAATCCATGTCCCTCGTGGGGCTCACAATCTTAATCCCCATTTTACAGATGAGGTAATTGAGGCCCAGAGAGGTGAAGCGACTTGCCACCAAAGTCACACAACAGACTAGCGGTGGAGCGGAATTAGAACCCAGGTCTTTTGACTCCCAGGCCTGTGCTCTATCCGCTAGACCTCACTGCTTCTCATAACCACAGAGTCAGCAATCAATCAATCAATCGTATTTATTGAGTGCTTATTGTGTGCAGAGCACTGTACTAAGCACTTGGGAAGTACAAGTTGGCAACATATAGAGACAGTCCCTACCCAACAGTGGGCTTACAGTCTAGAAAGGGGAGACAGAGAACAAAACCAAACATATTAACAAAATAAAATAGAATAGATATGTACAAGTAAAATAAATAAATAAATAAATAAATAAATAGAGTAATAAATATGTACAAACATCTATACATATACAGGTGCTGTGGGGAAGGGAAGGAGGTAAAACGGGGGGAATGGAGAGGGGGATGAGGGGGAAATGAAGGAGGGGAGGCATCTCCCCTCTAGGCTAAAGTTCCTTGGAGTCAGGGAACAAGTCTACCAACTCTGCTATATTGTACTCACCCAAGTACTCACTATAGCACTCTGCACAAAGCATATGCTAAATAAAACGACTGATTGTGTTCCACATTCATAACTTTCAGACACCTTCCATCTTGTAGCGAGCATCCGGAAAAAATATCCCTCACTGGAGAAAACCTTACCGATACCTACTTCAGAGTGAGCACAAGAATATAGACTTACAACATTCTATTCTCTCTCTTCTCCTTGAAGAGAATCAGTCCCAGCCTTATTATTGCCAGAGTAAAATTACTTTCAGGAAAATAAGGATGATGTGTGACCTCTGGCTGCATCAGAGGTGCAAGAAAACCTCATTCAAGCAAAACAAATCAACTTCTCCAGGACCCTGGACCAAAGCAGAGAAAAACTGATCCTGGAAGAATGCAGAGTAGCAGCTTGTGTGGAACTACTGATTAGCCCCTGGCATGTTCCAGGAATGTCGTCTTCCCGCAGTGCACACTGAAACAGAGCACAAGTGTGACAGGCAAACAGCCCCACAGTGCTCATCTGTGCGAGGTTGGAGAGAGAGGGTGGGTGAGGATTAAGGCAAGGAAATGGCTCATTTTCTCTCTTCCTCCCTTTGTGCAGAGGCATGGAGAAACATCAGTCCAAGGTCACTGTCCCTGTCATGGAGGGAGGAGAATTAGGACTGCTAGTGATCATTTTTTTAATATATTACCAAGTGCTCTCTATGCGAGTGCTTTTTGAGAGGTTAGGCCTTAAGTTAATTCATGAATAGCAGTTGCAGGAGCCGAAAGTTTAAGGAACCAAAGTATTACACAGCAGCCAAATTGTAGTTAATGAATTCCTTGACAAGAGGACAAAACGAAACCAGCATTCCACCCTTTACTGAAATTATAAGTTTAAGATAAGAATTACTCTATAAGAAAAAGCTCATTTAGGGAATTGGAACTTCATTCCCAAATAAAAGCAACTCTATCCTTAGAGAGCAAATATACATCATGATAATAAGGCAGATAGCCCACCTAACTCTCTGTCATCCCCTTTCCCTCCATCTAACCACAATCCATCAATATTTCCTTCTGCGTGGTTTGGGGTGAAGGAGAAGTAAATGGGAAGTGGATTGGTGGGAAGAAAGGTGGTGATTGTTGAGGTTAGAATTCAAGAATAAGAAAGAAAAAAATGAAACACTTTACTATCCAGAACAGATGAGTATGAATGCAGTGGGTAAGGCGAGAAAAGTAACTCAGAATAGGTAGGGGAGGGCAGGAGGAGGCAAGAGAGAAAGAGGGAAGGGAAATCTATTTAATTTGACACATAAGTAAGCACTGTCTAACACTGTGTTAATAAAAACATAGGTCTAAATATATAAACATGTAAAGTTGTTTGTGATTTGACTACAGCACTGAATCCAAACTGATGTGGCAGTTTAGAAATGCTTTCACTGTGGAGTTCTTTATAATAGCCAATGGGAAACACTAATGTTGTATGACATCTTTTTGATAGACTGTCACATCTCAATCCAAATGAAAAGAAAACCTGACATTCTGAAAATCATGCCGTGCTAGGCCAATCTGGGGTAGTGACAGTTCCTGATGATCTTTGTTTCTTGCACTGTATTAAAAGAAGCAGCAATGGCATGTAGGCAGTGATTTTTTATTTTTTTTTTCAAATTGATCAACCCCTTCCTCAGGGCATGGTAAACCACCCACATAAGTCTTGCCTCAAAGCAATTAATGGTTGGGAATTTGGTTCCTTTAGGTGTGTACCCAAGCAATCTGCACCTGCTTAAGTACAGAGGATGGAGAAATGATTGGTTCCTCCTGTCCTTCATGGAGCCCTCCAGTTGTCCGGTTTTTTTCCTCCTCATCCTCCATAGGTTCTGTGAGGACCCCGATAGCAAAATCCTTGCTGGAGTCAGCCGTGGCTGGGGCTTAAGTGGGGTGTTACTTTCTTTGGGGGAAATAGCTGGAGATGGGAGGAAGCCAGGGGTGCTGGCAGTCAGGAGATGTAAGGTGTTGGTAGCATTCTTATTATGGTACTTCAGAAGTCAGTCAGTTGAATTTATTGAGCACTTGAGTACTCAGGAGAGTACGATATAACAATAAACTGACACATTCCTTGCCCATAAGGATCTTACAGTCTAGAAGGGGAGACAGACATTAATATAAACAAATGACAGATATGTACATAAGTGCTGTGAGGCTGGAAGGATGAATAAAAGGAGCAAGTCAGGGAGAGGCAGAAGAGAGTGGCAGAAGAGGAAAGGAGGGCTTACTCAGGGAAGACCTCTTGGAGGAGACGTACCTTCAATAAGGCTTTGAAGGTGGGGAGAGAAATTGTCTATCAGATATGAGGGAGGTCATTCCAGGCCAGAGGCAGGATGTGGGTGAGAGATTGGGAGCAAGATTGAAGAGACTGAGGTACAGTAAGAAGGTTAACATTAGAGGAATGAAGTGGGTGGACTGGGTTGTAGTAGGAGAGTAGCCACTTCTAAGAACTTGTTAATAAGCACTTACTATGTGCCAAGCATGGAAGATGATCAGATTGGACACAATCCCTGTCTCACATGGAGCTCAACGTCTAAGCAGGGGGGAGTAGGATTTAATTCCCATTTTACAGATATGGAAATTGAGGCACAGAAAGTTAAATGACTTGCCCAAGGACAGGCATCAGACAGGTGGAGATGGTAAAATAAGAATTCTAGTCCTTTTTACCCCTAGGCCCATGCTCTTTCCAGTAGGCCACACTGCTTCTCCATGTCAAAGACATATAACTTTTTGGGCCTGTGACCTTTTCAGTAGAAAATAGAATCTTTCATTTGTTTAGAAAGTTTATCTAATACAACAGCACTTTCTAACATGCAATTTTGAATCTCTCCTAGCCAGATGAGAAAGAATGGAAGTCTGAGAGGTCAGAACCTTGAGTCATTTTCCCAGTCAGGACAATCCCTATTTCATTCCATTCCCTCTAGACTGTAAGCTCATTATGGGCAGGGAATGTGTCTGCTAATTTTGTTGCATTGTACTCTCCCAAGTGCTGCGAACAGCACTCTGCACATAGTAAGTGTTCAATAACTACTAATTATCAGTAAGCACTAAATGAATATGATTACATGAATGAATTAATCGATTGAGTGTTTGATTTTGGGGTAGAGTAGTGAAGATGAATTCTTGTCATTCATGCCTGGGGATGAGAGGGACTGATCCAGAAGGTTATTCATTTATTCATTCAGTCATATTTATTGAACACTTACTGTGTGCAGAGCACTGTCCTAAGCACTTGGGAAAGTACAATATTAAAATGAACAGACACATTTCCCCCCTACAATGAGCACTGTCTAGATGGGGAGACACACATTAATATAAATTATATATATAATTAAAATTTTGTGAGGGAGTGGGACAGAATCCAAATGTTCTCACCCTACCAGTGTTCTACCCTTGATGTGCTTGTGTGGGGTCAGAGTGGGCAGAGAGAGGTGTTACGGAGAAAGGGGAAAATGAACACAAGTGTGGGTATACTGGATATACATGGCTGGGTCTATTGCTATGTTCTAATGCCTCTTCTAACTTGTGACAGAATTAAAAAAAACAACTGTAAATCATTAGTAATTGCTCAGGAAAACTGTGTCCTGAATACTAGGTTGGAACCCAATTGAATTACATTTTCACCAGCTGGGCTATGAATTCCTTATATTTTTCTCATCATCATTACCAGTATTCCTTGAGTTTCTGTCAGTAAGCCTTCACCAGAATATCCCACTAACATAGGAGCTTGGGGCCTTATGTGGGTTACAGTGAGTTTTTAATCAATCAATCCATCAATCAATTAATGGTGTTTCTTTAAATGATATTTGTTAACTGCCTACTATGTGTTTGGCACTGTACTAAGCGGTGGGGAAGATATGGGATAATTAGGTTGAACGCAGTCCATATCCCACATGAGGCTCACAACTTTAACTCCCATTTCACAGATGAGGTAACTGTGGCTCAGAGAAGTTAAGTGACTTGCCCAAGGTCATATGGTAGACAAGTGCAAAGCAGGGATTAAAGTTCAGGTCCTCTGATTCCTAGGCCTTGCTGCTTCTTCATGAAACACTAACTGTTTGCAGAGCATAATAATAATAATAATAATAATAATAATAATAATAATAATGGTATTTGTTAAGCGCTTACTATGTGCAAAGCACTGTTCTAAGCACTGGGAGGGATACAAGATGATCAGGTTGCCCCACGTAGGGCTCACAATCTTAATCCCCATTTTACAGATGAGGTAACTGAGGCCGTGAGCATCACACTAAGCGCTTGGGATAGTACAATACGAGTTGGTACATGCAGTCCCTGCCCACAAGGAATAAAGAGATAGAATAGAAAGATAGTAGTAAATTGTGAAAGAAAATTATTATACAATACACACACATGGAGCCATAGAAAAGCAGCATGGCTCAGTGGAAAGAGCACGGGCATTGGAGTCAGAGGTCATGGGTTCAAATCCCAGCTCCGCCAATTTTCAGCAGTGTGACTTTGGGCAAGTCACTTCATTTCTCTGGGCCTCAGTTACCTCACCTGTAAAATGAGGATTAAGACTATGAGCCCCCCATGGGACAACCTGATCACCTTGTAACCTCCCCAGCGCTTAGAACGGTGCTTTGCACATAGTAAACGCTTAATAAATGCCATCATTATTATTATTTTTTTATTATTAATACATAAAAGTAATCAAGAAAACAAAGACACTGTGGAGTATATCAAGACATTTAAAGGGAATTAAACTGCATTGATAGCGTTTTATCTTATTTACTTTCCTCTTGTTCACTGTCAATTTCTTATTTTGGATTTCAGATGCTTTGGATATAAAACCACCTTCGGATTGTGAGGAAGTTAAGTAGTTGCCTCAGGGGGACATGGCAAAGGTAATATAATGCCTCCATCCATTCCCAGGTGGCCATCACTTGGGACATTCAAGATGGCATCCTCATCAGATCTCTTCATTCATTCATTCAATAGTATTAATTGAGCACTTACTGTGTGCAGAGCACTGTACTAATCGCTTGAGAAGTACAAGTTGGCAACATATAGAGACGGTCCCTACCCAACAGGTTCACAGTTTGGAACTAGTTGACCACTGCACATGTGCAGAATCACTGCTGCACCCTTCAAGAACCTTGACCAGTAGTATTTCTTTCATATGTAGTTTTATATTTTGTTACTAAAATAAGAATCAACACTCTAGCACTAGCCTAGAGCAACCAGCAGGCTGTCTAGACTGAAAGCTCATTATGGGCAGGGAACATGTCTGCTAATTCTGTATATTATACTCTCCCAAGCACTTAGTACTGTACTCTGCACACGATAAGCACTCAATAAATTCCACTGATTGATTGATAGCAATGATACTAAATTCCTTACACATAAATGTGCTATGGTTCTGATTTGGTACACACTTAGCCAATAAAATCTTTCATTCTGAATTGATCTGAGCCCCCCTTTTCCACTCCTCCTCCCCTCCCCATAGCCCCCCCGCTCTACCTCCTTCCCCTCCCTACAACACTTGCATATATTTGTACATACTTCCCAAGCACTTAGTACAGTGCTCTGCAGACAGTAAGTGCTCAATTAACATGATTGAATAAATGAATATTTATTACTCTATTTATTTTACCTGTACATATTTACTACTCTATTTATTTTATTAAGGATGTGCATATAGAGAAGCAGCTACTCTATTTTATTAACGATGTGCATATAGAGAAGCAGCATGGCTCAGTGGAAAGAGCCCAGGCTTGGGAGTGAGAGGTTATGGGTTCTAATCCTGGCTCGCCCCCATGTCTGCTGTGTGACCTTGGACAAGTCACTTCACTTCTCTGAGCCTCAGTTACCTCATATATAAAATGGAGAATAAGACTGTGAGCCCCCCGTAGGATAATGTGATCACCTTGTATCCCCCCAGCGCTTGGAACAGTGCTTTGTACATAGTAACTGCTTAGGAAATGTCATTATTTTACTACTATATAGCTATAATTCTATTTATTCTGATGGTTTTCACACCTGTCCACATGTTTTGTTTTGTTGTCTGTCTTCCCCTTCTAGACTGTGAGCCCATTGCTGGGTAGGGACCGTCTCTATATGTTGCTGACTTGTACTTCCCAAGTGCGTGGTACAGTGCTCTGCACACAGTAAGTGCTCCATAAATTCGATTGAATGAATGAATGAATGAATAAAACAGTAGAAATAGAAGCAACTATAAAACTCATCAGGCAGATATGAGGGAGGGGGCAAATGAACTCTAAACTGTTTTGACAGAAAGCTGCTTCTATTGAGCATTACATGTCTGCCTGTGATTTCAGTGGCTTTTGTGCTTTTCCAGGTTAAATCATTCCTTTAGGTGTTGAGTCATAGGTGGCTGAAGGAATGTCACACACAATGATGTTTAACATAGAAACTGAGCCCCCAGAGCACATATGTCACACAATACTCTGAGCACAAACAAAAGCATTCAGTGTTAACCATCTAAGAACAAGGATAGATTCAGTTATCTCTACTGTTACTTAACCTGACTAGACTGTGAGCCCATTGTTGGGTAGGGATTGTCTCTATCTGTAGCCAAATTGTACTTTTCAAGCCCTTAGTAAAGTGCTCTGCATACAGTTAAGCGCTCAATAGATACGATTGAGTGAATGAATGGTTTAACTTTTCCTTAGAAGGAAATTGGTAATAATAATAATAATAATAATGGCATTTATTAAGCGCTTACTATGTGCAAAGCACTGTTCTAAGCACTGGGGAGGTTACAAGGTGATCAGGTTGTCCCATGGGGGGCTCACAGTCTTAATCCCCATTTTACAGATGAGGGAACTGAGGCCCAGAGAAGTTAAGTGACTTGCCCAAAGTCACACAGCTGACAATTGGTGGAGCCGGCATTTGAACCCATGACCACTGACTCCAAAGCCCATGCTCTTTCCACTGAGCCACACTGCTTCTCTGATATAATGACATGTGACTAGTGCCAAATTGGTATTTTGTCATTTTCAATCCCAATCAATAAGTAATACCTGAAAGGCCTAGTGGAAAGACCACAGGACTGGAAGTTAAGAGATCTCGGTTCTAATCCTGGCTCTGCCACTTACCTGCTGCGTAACCTTGGTCAAGTCACTGATTTGGAACTCTTTCCCTTTACTTGAACTGACTTCAAAAAGAGATAGGACGATCTATAATCTTGAGTCAATTTCCCTTGGCCCTAGGAAATGAAAAGCGTTTCAGGAAAACCCAGAATGGCTTATTACCTGAAATGCCACCCTTCTGAGCTAGAACAGGAAGTGAAGATTTCTTAACATAGAACAAACTCCATTGAGTTTCCCTGGTCCTCCCTTTTGACTTCACACACCCGAACTGGATTGGATTAGTGATAAGCAAATGTACATTTGACTTGGGAGTTCTCCCCTCCTTCCCATTCCCACTTTGAGGGGTCATATTTTCAATCTTCAGGGCTGTTCTGTGGGGTCTAAAAAACCACTCTCCAAGTGGAATGCTCCCGAAGGCCAGATTCATGCAATGACTTTTGTAAATTTCTCATCTCTGGGCCTAAGTCAATTCACATGAAGTGTATAATGGAGTATAGACTGAACAGAAATTAAAAGGGAAAAGGAAAAAAAATGACCTTACCCAAATATTTCTTGCAATCACCCAGGGATGTGCAAGGCTTATGAGAATCCTGGGAGAATCTTTGAACCTGTCTGAAGTATAGTGCTATGTAAACACTGTTATGACAATTATCATCATCATCAGCAGCATCATTATCATTCAGATATTCCAAAATTGTTCCATTCAAACTCATTTCTAGATAGAGGCCCCAAGGATGGTTTAAAACAAACAAATATATGGGGGAAAGGGAGGGCTAAAAAAAATCCTCAAAACTATGGTTGTCCGTCTCCTAACCACCCTGCCCTCATATTAATTACTTACCCCTCCTCTTCCTCCTGCTTCCATCCAAAATGAAATCTCACTCAAAGCAGGAGATATGTCTTTCTCAGGATCAGATCCAGAACCCACAAATGTAATATTATTATTATGAGCTAAATTATCCTAGTGGATAAGATTCTCTCTTGGAATTGGTATAGAATTTAGGGATGTATCATTATCATCATCATCAACAGCACTCTCTGAGCACGTTACACATACCATTTGTGTATCTGTCCCGTGTTTTGGAAGTTGAGCTATTGACCATATGAGGGCAAGTGTCTAAGTCTTGGGGTGACTCTTTAATTAATTAAAGCACTCAATCACCTTGCCTCCTCCTACCCCACCTTGCTACTCTCCTACTACAAGCCGACCTGTTCACTTCGTTCCTCTAATGCTAACTTTCTCACTATACCTTGATCTCATCTATCTTGCCACCGATCCCTTGCCCACATCTTGCTTTGGGTCAGGAATGCCCTCTCTCCCTATCTTCAAAGCCTTATTGAAGGCACATCTACTCCAAGAAGCCTTTCCGGACTAAGCCCTCCTCTCCCCTTCTCCCACTCCCTTATACATCACTCTTGTTTCCTCCGTTCATCCCTCCTCCCATCCCCATGGCACTTATGCATATAGCTGTAATTTATTTATTTATATTAATGTCTGCCTCCCCATATAGACTGTGAGCTCATTGTGGCCAGGGAATGAGTCTGTTTATTGTTGTATCGTACTCTCCCAAGCACTTAGTACAGTTCTTTGCACACAGAAAGAGCTCAATAAATATAACTGAATGAATGAATGAAGTGTGGCTGAAAGAAACAATGAGGGATCGCTAACCCTTCACATTGTTTTCAGGGATATATCCTTGTTGCACTAATGGCTTTGTCCCACAGCAAATGTGTCTCTGTTTTTGACCCTACTTCCTTACATGCTAGTCTCATGAAGTCTTTGCTCTAGGAGAAAGCAAGTCCTCTCCTGATCTATGCCCACCAGATTGGTCGGCCCGGAGTACTGATCTCCCAACACAAATCAATCAGTCAAGCAATGGTGTGCAGAGAACTCTACTAAAAACTCTACTAAGCATTTGGGAGAGTACAATGCAATAGAGTTTGTTCTACAGCCCAGCCCGCACCCTCCGCTCCTCTGCCACTAACTTCCTCACTGTGCCTTGTTCTCTCCTGTCCCGCCGTCGATCCGCGGCCCACATCCTCCCCCTGGCCTGGAATGCCCTCCCTCCGCACATCCGCCAAGCTAGCTCTCTTCCTCCCTTCAAAGCCCTACTGAGAGCTTACCTCCTCCAGAAGGCCTTCCCAGACTGAGCTCCTTTTTTCCTCTCCCCCTCCCCCCACCCTACCTCCTTCCCCTCCCCACAGCACCTGTATATATGTTTGTACAGATTTATTACTCTATTTTTTTACTTGTACATATTTACTATTCTATTTATTTTGTTAATGATGTGCATCTAGCTTTACTTCTATTTATTCTGATGACTTGACACCTGTCCACATATTTTGTTTTGTTGTCTGTCTTCCCCTTCTAGACTGTGAGCCCGTTGTTGGGTAGGGATTGTCTCTATATGTTGCCAACTTGTACTTCCCAGGCACTTAGTACAGTGCTCTGCACACAGTAAGAGCTCAATAAATACAACTGACTAAATGGAGTTAGCAGATGTGGGCCCTGCCAACAACGAGCTTATAGTCTACATTATGCCCCCTAAATAACCCTCTGTAACATTGCATTGTTTGAGACTGAGCGTCACAGTCCTTTAATTCATCCTAGGAGACATCTAGTCTACTATTGCCATTTATAGAATGCTGTGAGCAGTTCAGCTGTCAGAAGTTATTGCTCATTGAAACTGCCCTGGAAAGACTTTGCGTCTTTCCTGCCTTTAGGCCACGTGGGCATAGGATTCTTTTCTTATTTTGTACAAGGAGAAATAAAATGAAAAATTATGGTGATTCACAAGGAACTCTCGCATGGGTGACCTGACAAAATTTTTTGCTATGGGTAATGTTCGCTTTCTCTGCCAGGCAAGAGATGAGTTTCCCAATTTATCCCTCAGTGTGCATCCTCTCCCAAATTTCCTCCACCCAACCTTGTGGACTCACCCTAGGCAGCTAAGAAGGAAGTCTCAAAATGTACCCTTAATTTCCTCCATATTCCTCTCCTTTCCATTCCTACGTCCCTTCTTAAGTTGCTCTCTGAGCAATGGGCTGGATGCACTACTTGTCCTCTAGAAGGAAAAGAACAGTAATTCCCTGAACTGCTGTCATCAGACCAACTAGCCCAAACCTGCTGCCCTTTTTAGTATTTTAAAAATAAATGAGCTCCGAGGATCTGTTGACCTGTGATCACTATGAATGTTTGGTTTTGTTTCTGTGGGGCAGTGTACTGCATTTCAGCAAATGATGTAGAAGGGATATAAATCAATAGCTTTGTGGCTACACAAAGCCTTTGGGCTGGTGTTTGAGTGTGGAGGGCTGTGTCTGTTCCATATTTGAATTCTGGATCCTGAAAGAAACAGTATGTCAGTCTCTGCCCATCTCTTTTTTATGGTATTTTTTAAGTGCTTACTTTATGACAGACACTGATCTAAGCCTGGGGTAGATACAAGTTTATCCCATTGGACAGAGTCCCTGTCCCATATGGAGCTCACAGTCTAAGTACGAGCGAGTCGGCCCATTTTGTAGTTGAGGAAACTGAGCCACAGAAAAGTTAAGTGACTTGCCCAAGGTCGCACGACTAGCAATTGACAGAGGCAGGATTAGAACCCAGGTCCTTGGACTCCCAGGCCCGTCCTCTTTCCACTAGGCCATGCTGTAACCCTTAAAGGAGGACCAATCCTGAGATTGAATGGGGAGCTTGAATTGGAAATGGAGAGTGATTTTTGTGTGTGTATGCTTTGGGTTTTTTCTTACTTGGACATATGGGCGAGCAACGGGATTTCCATCTGTCAGTGAAACTGCATTGTAAGGGACCAAGGTTGTTTTGGCTCCCGAAGCCTCATACCTAAAGAAACAGTATGGCCTAGTGGAAAGGACAAAGGATGGGAGTCAGGAAACTTGGTTGTTTACCCCAGCTGCATCACTTGCCTGCTGAGTGATCCTGGGCAAGTCACTTCATTTATTTATCAATTTCCTTATCTATAAAAAGAGGATGAAATACTTCTTCTCCCTCCTCCCTAGACTAAGCTCCCCATTTGGGCCAGGGACTGTGTCTGAGTTGATTATATTGTGTCTACCCCAGTGCTTAGCAAAGCGCTTGACACACAACATATCAAGCACTTAACGAATAGTCCTCCTCCTCTTTCTTTTCTTCTTCTTCCTCTTCTTATTTCTACTACAATGTCACCAGCCCATTCCTAGGATTCCTTCTTAAACTGTAAGAACCTCACTAGATTGTAAGCTCCTCGAGGGTAGGGATAATGTCTGCCAACTTTGCAGCCCAGTATACCAGTCTTCGGGCACACTGGAGAATGTTTCTAAACCAAACCACTTGGAGAAATATGGCAGTGGGATAGTTTGGCTCATCCACTCAAGACTGTGAGCCCACTGTTGGGTAGGGACCATCTCTGTATGTTGCCAACTTGTACTTCCCAAGCGCTTAGTACAGTGCTCTGCACACAGTAAGCACTCAATAAATACGATTGAATGAATGAATGAATCCACTGGTCCTGATTTAGGCACTAGAAGGGAATGGGTTGGTTCAGATGCTCCTGAAGTGAAAATCTTTTCAGTCTCATCCTTTCCCTCCACAGTTACAACCTCTCTCTCTGCACCTCACAGCCTGACTACATTCAGGCAATGCCAAAGAAGCAATTTAATGCCGAAAACATACAACCCTAAATGATTTTGCAGATAACCATTTTGAGGTTTCTGTTTTATCTGCTGGGGACTTATGCACAGAGAGCTCACTGTTCCATTAATAGTAGAATCAGCCCTTTGAACTGGTATTACAACTATCTGGACTTTTCTTTCATGAGCATGGATTTAATTTTTACTTCTTTCACTAACTCTGTGTTTCCATACAGGCAGAACAAATATCTCAGTGTTCCATTCCATCACGGCTATAAAACATAATCACGCATTAAAGGGAACTGGTAACCCTTATCATAAAGTGACAAAGTTTTTACCATTTTGCTTTCCAAGTCGATTTAATTTAGCAACACAAAAATGTGGTCCTTTTACAACAGGTATATTCCTTGCTAAAGTACACAAATACCTCATTCCCCCAAACTAGTTCATAAAGTATATGTTTTAGGAAATTATATTTGGGGAATATCAGTACACACATACAGACATAGAGGCCTGATATAAATAAGGCCTGAATTCAAAAGATCCCAAGCTACTTATAGCTAGAATACAACTTATTTTGCAGCTTGACACAGAGAAAACCCAAAGAAAATCTCCCTGTGGTCTGGGTGGCTAGCTAAATTGGTCTTCTCAGACATTCCAGAAATACGGCTCTTGCTGTGGAGACATCCCAGATTGGGAACCATTTGTGCACAAGCATTGAGATACTGGGTCTCGAGCCCCTTGAGGGTAAGGCTAGTACCTTCAATTTTCTGTATGTTTTTCCAACATTTTAGTACAACCCTCTCCAATAGGTGCCAAATAAATGCTGTTTTTGATGTTGCTAATTATGGAACAACCCCAGATTCCACCAGTGAAACTCATCTACTAGTATAAGTTAGTGCCATGTGATTTACACCTGCCATATACTTCCAAATGCTTAGTGCAGTGCACAGAGTAGGTGCTCAATAATGCTATTGCCCGCTGCTTCCAGATTACCACCGTGGAGACAATGAGAGCGGTGAAGGAATTGGGGGAGGTCAGCATCAGCAGAGGGAAGCCCAAATTGGTCAACGTTCATGGGCTCCATGTGAGAGGAAGGCACAGAGGAGATATAAAGTTGTGGCAACTTTGAGTTTCTACACAGGCACACTGAGAAGCAGCGTGGCTCAGTGGAAAGAGCCTGGGCTTTGGAGTCAGAGATCGTGAGTTCAAATCCCGGCTCTGCCACTTGTCAGCTGTGTGACTTTGGGCAGGTCACTTAACTTCTCAGTTACCTCATCTGTAAAATGGTGATTAAGACTGTGAGTACCCTGTGGGACAACCTGATCACCTTGTAACCTCCCCAGCGCTTAGAACAGTGCTTTGCACATAGTAAATGCTTAATAAATGCCATTATTATTATTATTAGCAAATTCCAGTGAGTTAGTGAAAAAGTGCTGGAATACTGCTCCGATATTTTCCTGGAGGAAAAAGGGCCCCCGTCTTATCATGGTCAGGCTACAAAAGGGCATTCTCTGGTATTATCCCTATGGTATTTGGCAATTTTTTAGAGGGGAGATCTGCTGTCATCCCTTCCAATGTTATAATAATAATAATAATAATAATAACGGTATTTGTTAAGCACTTATGTGCCAAGCACTGTTCTAAACCCTGGGGGTTCATACAAGGTAATTAGGTTGGACGTGGTCCCTGTCCTACATGGAACTCACAGTCTTAATCCCTATTTTCCAGATGAGGTACCTAAGGCAAAGAGAAGATAAGTGACTTGGCCAAGGTCATAGAGCAGACAAGTTGCCGAGTTGGGATTAGAACCCACGTCCTCTAACTCCCAAGCCCTTCCTCTTGTCCCCAATACCTCCATCTGCTGAATCAATGAAATATCCAGCCCTGAATGCTGCTCAATGCTGGATGTGCAGTGGTGCTTTGGATCCATCGGTGGTATTTGCTGAACACTTACTGTAAGCAGAGGATCCTACTAAGCACTGGCATCTTTATTCCAGAATGCCTAAAATGCTAAAAATTTCTTCTCCACCAAATCTTCCCCTTGAAAGCTTCATTGTAAGGTTTCACTGTAATATGTGTTACATATCCAAAGCAGCGTGGCTCAGTGGAAAGAGCCCGGGCTTTGGAGTCAGAAGTCATGGGTTCAAATCCCGGCTCCGCCAGTTGTCAGCTGTGTGCCTTTGGGCAAGTCACTTAACTTCTCTGTGCCTCAGTTACCTCATCCGTAAAATGGGGATTAAGACTGTGAGCCCCACGTGGGACAACCTGATCATCTTGTATCCCCCCAGTGCTTAGAACAGTGCTTTGGACGTAGTAAGCGCTTAACAAATACCATCATTATTATTATTAACAGTGCTTTGCACATAGTAAGTGCTTTCTAGACTGTGAGCCCACTGTTGGGTAGTGACTGTCTCTATATGTTGCCAGCTTGTACTTCCCAAGTGCTTAGTACAGTGCTCTGCACACAGTAAGCGCTCAATAAATACAATTGATTGATTGATTAACAAATACCGTTATTATTACAATTATTATTATATGGAACCGTCAAATAGAAAAATGGCCTTCAAACCCCCAGGGGTGTTAAATGTTAAGCTCCTGGCAATGAAGACATCCTCGAGGAACTCTGAAGCAAAAACAGCAGACTGAAGAAATCCAATGGACTTTACCTCCCAACCGTTTGGAACATTGTAACATCCTCTTGTGTTGCGCAGCAGCAACATGGGAGATCGAGGGCGGAGACTCAAGGAGACAATGGTAAACCACTGGGTTTTAAGCAGCGGCATGAGACAAGACATGATAACATCCCCTAGAAAGGCTCTCAGGTATGTGGGAGGGCCACACTGAACTCTGTGCAGTCTTCTTCCTGTAGCGTTTGATTACATCTGATGGGCAAGATGGATCCAGCTCATGATATCGAGTCGTCTCTGCCCCATAGTGACACCCTGCTCACATCTCTGCCAGAATGCCCCACCTCCACCTGAAATTGTTTTATGAGGGGATCCATAGAGTTTTCTTGGTAAAAATATGGAAGTGGTTTGCCAATTCTGTTGTAATATTATTAATAATTATGGAATTTGTTAGGTGTTTACTATGTAGCAGGCACTGTAACTAAGCACTGCAGTGGATACCAGCAAATTGGGTTGGACACAGTCCCTGTCCCACGTGGGGTTCACAGTCTCAATCCCCACTTTGCAGATGAGGTAACTGGGGCACAGAGAAACAAAGTGACTCGCCTAAGGCCACACAGCAGACAAGTGGCAGAGCAGGGTTTAGAACCCATGATCCTCCGATTCCCAGGCCCATGCTCTATCCACCACGCCACACTCTTCTACTCTCTCAAGCTCTTAATAAAGTGCTCTGTGCACAGTAAGTGCTCAATAAATGCCACCGATTGATTGCTTATGTCATTTAAATCCCAACAACTACTTTCTTTTCTTTCCTTATTCTTTTTCCGTTCTTTTCATTTTCTCTCCCTGAGGGGTAATGATGTTAAGTTGTTCCACAATTCTGTAAAGCTGGGAGTTCAGAGGTGCAAATCTCAGGAGGATTTCCATACCTAAGAGGAGAGATGGAAGCCATCTTCTGCTTCAGGAGGAGAGAAAACAGAGAGAGAGGGAAAGAAATTGCGTACAGTTACATCCTGGTTAAGAAGTTTAGAATCCAACTTCTGTGAAGGATTTAGGGTTTGCTTTAGCCAGGGTCATGCCCAGAGAAGTTGCAATAATTATTATGGTACTTGTTAAGCACTTATTATGTGTCAAACACTTTGGAAGATAAAAGTTGATCAGTTTGGACACAGTTTCTGTCCTATATGAGGCTCACAGTCCAAATAGGAGAGAGAACAGACATTGAATCCCCATTTTACAGATGAGGAAACTGACGCACAGAGATGTTAAGTGACTTGTGCAAGGTCACACAGCAGACAAGAGGCGGAGCCGGAATTGGAACCCAGGTCCTCTGATTCCTAGGCCTGGGCTCTTTCCTCTAGGCCACACTGCTTCTTCTTCATGTCCCACATTTTCAGAGAGCTAGGCAGGGGATATCCAACCCCAGCCTCAAGAGAGAGTCAATGCCTCTCTCTTTCTTCATCCATATCCCAACAGGAGGGATTATGTGCTTCTTTTCCAAACAAGGAAATCCTATGTTGCCCTTCCAGAGGATAAAAATGAAATAGAAGGAAAAAAGGGCAATGGTGCCCATCTCTGAAACATACTTTGATAAACATGGTGACTGTTGGAAAAGGAAGGAAGGATGGTGCTTTGATTTGGTTTTACCTAATGCGCATTCCTGGAGAATGCAGCTTGAGAGATCCAAAAACAAATGCCCCTGACTATTTGCTTAGGTAGAAATGGCATCAAAACATGCCTTATTAGCCTTATTAGCAAACACAATCTGAACCTTCCAAAAAAAAAACCCAAACAATTCCCTGCTCACTCTTTACAACTTACGTTACTACTTAGAAACTGCATCATATCCTATCTTTTGAAATATATCTGTGCCACTTTCTTGGCACTCTCTAATGTCAGACTGCCGATTTGCTCCCCAGGCTTCACAAATCCCCTGAAAGCAACCCTTCATAGGTTCTAATCCTGGCTCCACCACTTTTCTGCTGTGTGACCTTGGGTAAGTCACTTCACTTCTCTGGGCATCATTTACCTTATCTATAAAATGAGGATTGAGACTGTGAGCCCCGTTTGGGACAGGGACTGTGTCCAACCCGATTTGCTTATATCTACCGTAGCGCTTAGAACAGTGCCTGTCACATAGTAAGTACTTAACAACATAATAATAGTAATTATTATTATTATTATGGTATTTGTTAAGCACTTACTATGAGCTTACTTAAGCTCTTATGATTATTAATTGCTTTATGCTAGGCTAGTCCATGTACAGCACTGTTTTCCTACCAGTTCAGTTGAGATTGTCCTTCACTACATCTGCAAACCAGACTTCTCCCCTTCTTGTACGCATGCACCTCATTTCAGTTATTTGCGGCTCCCTTTAGGAGGAAGCAGCTTGGGGAAGCCAAACCCTCCAATATCAGTGGCCCTGTAAGGAAGATACTGCTGAAAAGAATGCCTAGGGGTATGTCTAGGGTTAAGATGGAAACACGGGCATTTTGAACTCCAGAGCACAAAGGTGTCCCTCTCCGGCTCTCTCCATGGCCCAGAGTTGAAAAAAATATGCTAGGCATCAGTCGGTCGCTTCAAGCCCTGAATACTGGATTTTAAAACAATTAGAACAGATTCTGTGAATTAATTAAAATTAGGTTATCCTACACCCAGTACTGGAAGCTAGGATCTCTGGAATGTGATATGCAAATAAAATGTAAATCAGGGACCCCAGATTAGTGTCACAAAAAAAAACCCCAATAGCCTTAATTTAGCAGACTATAGAGCTGACACAACAAATAGGGCTAACACTCACTTCATTCACATCCATAAGAGGTATATTTTAGCTCATTAGCCTCGGGAGCCAGTGTTGCTGGGTACAGGTCATCTCCCTAGTTGCCCTGACTGTGAATCTTCCCCACTGGAAAAGGGTGAGAGGGAGGCAACAGAGAATTCATCAGAGTATCAAAAGGCCTTATATGCTGGCTGCTCTACTTATTACCAGCCCTGGTGCCCAGAAGGAATCTTTCAAAGGGTGGAGGAGGAGGCCCACTGGTGGGACACAGACCACCACTGTGCCCATCTTGGCTTCCTTCAGTTACTTGCAAAGCAGAAAATTCTCAGTTAGAATGGGAAAATACACTCAAAGACAGAAGTGGATCAGGATGGAGAGCAGGCACAGAAGAAGGGCAGGGGAGAGGTTTCCTCCCTCTACACTTGGTAGAAAAGTAGGGTACAACTGAAATCGATACTGTGAACCTCACAGCCACTATGAGCCCTTCTTCACTCTCCCCACCTTCAAAGTCTTATTGAAGACACATCTCCTCCAAGAGGCCTTCCCTGACAAAGCCCTCACTTCCTTTTCTCCAACTCCCTTCTGCATCATCCTCATTTGCTCCCTCTATTCAACCCCCACCCCTCAGCCCCATGGCACCTATTTTCATATCCATAATTTATTTCAATCAGTCGATCATATTTATTGAGTGCTTACTGTATTATAATAATAATACTAATAATGATGGCATTTATTAAGCGCTATGTGCAAAGCACTGTTCTAAGCGCTGGGGAGGTTACAAGAAGCAGTGTGGCTCAATTGAAAGAGCCCGGGCTTTGGAGTCAGAGATCATGGGTTCAAATCCCGGCTCCACCAAGTGTCAGCTGTGTGACTTTGGGCAAGTCACTTAACTTCTCTGAGCCTCAGTTACCTCATCTGTAAAATGGGGATTAAGACTGTGAGCCCCACGTGAGACAATCTGATCACCATGTAACCTCCCCAGTGCTTAGAACAGTGCTTTGCACATAGTAAGCGCTTAATAAATGCCATTATTATTATTTTTACAAGGTGATCAGGTTGTCCCACGGGGGGCTCACAGTCTTAATCCCCATTTTACAGATGAGGTAACTGAGGCACAGAGAAGTTAAGTGACTTGCCCAAAGTCACACAGATGACAATTGGCGGAGCTGGGATTTGAACCCATAACTTCTGACTCCAAAGCCCGTGCTCTATCCACTGAGCCATGCTGCTTCTCTATACTGCTTCCCATGCTGCTTCTGTATACAGAACACTATACTGAGCACTTGCGAGAGTACAATATAACAATAAACAGACACAATCCCTGTCCACAGCAAGTTTACAGTCTAGAGGGGAATTAGTTCGGAGGGTACCCTAGGCATTGACTGTACCCAAATTAAACATCAGCACGTAATACTGGTGTACTCTTGCTTGGGTGGCACTGTGATTACCAGGTAGTATTCCAATCCAACTGTTATTACGGGGCATCCTGTACATGGTTATTCATTGTTGAGTCCTTTATTCTGTTTTGTCTCGCCCATTCTCATTGATTAAGCTTCGCTACTTCAGAAATATTTAGCAGAAGGAGGGAGGCACAAGCAGTCTTGGAAAGGGTGAGGTAAGGTGGTAAGGGACAGAGCCACAAGTTATTTTGCTGGTATTGACTCAGGAGTTAGATAGCGAAACAGCCTGGCTCAGTGGAAAGAGCCCGAGTTTTGGAGTCAGAGGTCATGGGTTCTAATCCCGGCTCCACCAATTGTCAGCTGTGTGACTTTGGGCAAGCCACTTAACTTCTCTGGGCCCCAGTTCCCTCTTCTGTAAAATGAGGATTAAGACTGTGAGCCCCCCCGTGGGACAATCTGATCATTTTGTAACCTCCCCAGCGCTTAGAACAGGGCTTTGCACATAGTAAGCACTTAATAAATGTCATTATTATTATTATTATTGAGAGAAAGACTCTTCAGGGGGTACAAACAAGTCACAATCCTGGCTACATACAGAGAATAAATAACAATGGTGGTTTTTGTTAAGTGCTTGTGCAGTTCTGGTCGTGTAGACCTGGGATTAGCAAATTAGAAATAGTCCAATCTCACTCAAGGCTCAGAGTCTATAGGGGAGGGAGAACAGGGAGTTAATCCCCATTTTACAGATGAGGCCCAGAGAAGTTAAGTGACTTTCCCAAGGTTCATTCATTCTTTTCAATCATATTTATTGAGTGCTTACTGTGTGCAGAGCACTGTTCTAAGCACTTGGGAAATACAATTCAGCAGCCAATAGAGACAATCCCTACCCAACAATGGGCTCACAGTCTAGAATCCAGCTGTGCTGGGGCTGGGATTAGAACCCAGGTCTCCTGATTTCCAGTCCTCACTTTATCTACTACACCATGCTGCTTGACTATTCAGTACTAACATTAGCAGTAGAGTGCAATGTTATCAGGAAGAAAGGTCACAAAGTGATGCCAGTGTTTGTTTATGCTGATCTATCTGTTCCAAAAGATAATTGCTTTTAAATGAAAGCAACACCTTTCCTGAGTATGTGGCATAGTGGCTAGAGCCCGGGCCTGACAGTCAGAAGGTCGTGAGTTCTAGTCCCGGCTCCACCACTTGTCTGCTGTGTGACCTTGGACAAGTCACGTAACTTCTCTGTGCCTCAGTTACCTCATCTGCAAAATGGGGATTGAGACCATGAGCCCTGTTTGGGAGAGTATAAACAGCCCCCATTTGATGTGTATATAGTTATCATTCTATCTACTCTGAGGGTATTGACACCTATCTAATTGTTTTGTTTTGTTGTCTGTCTCTCCTTCTAGACTGTGAGCCCATTGTTGGGCAGGGACTGTCTCTATATGCTGCCGATTTGTACTTTCCAAGCGCCTAGTACAGTGCTCTGCACACAGTAAGTACTCAATAAATACGACTGTATGAAAGAATGACTGAATGAATTTGAGATAAGGGACTCTGTCCAACCTGATTTGCTTGTCTCTGCCCCAGCATTTAGTACAGTGCCTGGCACATAGTAAACACTTAACAAATACCAGAATTATTATATTAAATGAAAGATGCTAAGGAAAAGCCTATTTGATATTAATTTGGTATAAAGTTCCCCAATTCAGAGTTCAGAAACCAAGTGTGTTTCAGCATTTCACAATTTAGATCAAGACTAAGATCACATTCAAGACTAAGATCCCTTCCCCACAGCACCTGTATATATGTATATATGTTTGTACATATTAATTACTCTATTTATTTATTTATTTTACTTGTTCATATCTATTCTATTTATTTTATTTTGTTAGTACGTTTGGTTTTGTTCTCTGTCTCCCCCTTTTAGACTGTGAGCCCACTGTTGGGTAGGGACTGTCTCTATATGTTGCCAATTTGTACTTCCCAAGCGCTTAGTACAGTGCTCTGCACATAGTAAGTGCTCAATAAATACGATTGATGATGATTCAAATGAAGACAAATTTCAAGCAAACTGGGATTTGTTTTGTTAAAGAGAAAGAAGTACTATTTAATTAGACTGAGGGCCCCATGTCAGCCAGGATCCGTGTCCAAACTGATAAACTTGTTTCTACCCCAGGGTTTAGAACAGTGCTTGACACATAGTAAGCACTTAATAAATACCCTAATAATAACAATAATTTAATAACTGACTGCAGCTACTCTTTTATTCAGAAATACTAATGGGTTTGCAAAGACAGAACCACTCTAAGTCAAACATTAAAGGGCTATCTGAGGCCATGGTTGGCTGTTGGATTGAGGCAGAATCTCGAGATTCCTTATCAAGTTGGATCCTGCAAGGCCCTGGTACTAGACCCACCTCACCTGGTTCAGGTTATTCCCCCAGGCTCCCTAGAAAGGAGAGAAGAGACATGTTTAGAACAAGGACTGAAATGGTCATTTCACAACACATCTGGGTTAGCCTGGGGCTCTCCTGCAACACTAACCCAAAGTAGCCCCTACTGCAGGTAGTCAAACTCTGCAGTGAGCAGCCCAGGAATAAACCTGGATTGGTGGCCTTTGACCTAACATTGTTTCTACCCTGGAAGAGAAATCAACCGACTCCCTTAAGAGACCCAGCTGGCAGCCCCCACCCCAACTCACCTCTCTGCCCTAAGGGCATCGAGAATGCCAAAGAACCAAGTTTCTCATTCCCCAATTTGGAATTTATGCAGCTGGAGGGATTTCCTTTCTGGGGTGCCTATGTTGCTCTGGAGACCCCAGGGGGATGAGCATTTTGTTGTGGAGGGGGTCAGACACTGGACTAACTGTGTACAGGGAACCAGGAAAGGAAATGTCCTGCAGTAAGTCAACCAATTCCCCCTCCCCTCTAGACTGTAAGCTTTTCTAACTCTATAATATTGTACTCTCCTAAGCATTTAGTACAGTGTTCTGCACACCATTAGCACTCAATAAATATATTTGACTGATTGAATAAATACAATTGAATGAATTCCTCCAGGCACAGGATTTTGAGTAGTATATCATCCCCCTGAGCTGAGAGCAGGAATGGTTTCAGTGTGCTAACCAAATAGGTCCAAGCTACAGTCAACTGAGCCGGGCAGATTCCTCTGTATGATGATGTGCTCTAGAATGCAATGGAGACAAAAAGAAAATGAAAACTTTTCTCCCTTCCTCCATGTGTGGGTATCTCTTCCTCCCTCCCTTTTTTCTCTTTTCCTCACACTCTTCTCCTTTCTCTCTTCCCCCCTCTCTTCTTCTCTGTTCTTCTCTCCCACTCCCCGGTTTACCCCCTCTTTTCTCCTCCCTCTCTTCCCCCTCTCTCTCTCCTCTCTTCTCTAAAGGAAGCAGCAGAATCTCCTTGCAGAACGACAACCCTGAGGATACAGCAGTTGTCTCCAAATCTGTGACCATAAAAAATCATTATCTCTGTGAAATACAGCAATTTGGGAGATAATCAAACAGTGACCAGAGGGCAGAGCTGCCAATCTGAAGGATTATGCTCTGTGCACGCCTGATTCCGCCTGACCTTCCTTGCAGCCAGCTGTCAGCATGGCAAAAAAACGCACACGGATCCACTGCGGGCACGTTCATTAGACTGTCTTCGGTGAAGGAGTCATTTGCATAAAACCCCAGCTTTCTTAATTAGTACTTCATTTTTCCCTTGACTTATTTTGTGGCTAAGTTCACTATTTTTTTTTCCTTGTTGAAAAATAAGAATGAGTGGGTGGGGGGAGCAGAGGGAGGGGGAGGGGATTAAAAAGAATATGCCTTAGCAAATTAACTTAGCAGTAATTAGCCTAGAACAGTTTCATATACGGAGGAGGTTTTCTTTGCGGGAGAAGGAAATCGGGACTGTTTTGATGAAAGATTGATTGCTGGCTCGCTGATGCTCCAGGGAATGGACTGGGAATACTGGACTGTCCCTCTCATTTTCAACCGGCCACTTCCAAGGCCAGAGGGGAGGCACATATCAGCCCTGATGCAAAGGAATAACTGCTCTGGGTGTCATCTCCAGAGTCTGAGCAAGTGCTTGAGCCTATCATCATCATCATCATCATCAATCGTATTTATTGAGCGCTTACTGTGTGCAGAGCACTGTACTAAGCGCTTGGGAAGTAAAAGTTGGCAACACATAGAGACAGTCCCTACCCAACAGTGGGCTCACAGTTTAAAAGGCCTCTGTCAGGCCAAGAGGCTCCTGGAATTTGCTTTGCTGTAGCCGTGCTGCTCAAAAGGGCCCAGAGCCAAGTTCCTGCTGGGAAACAGGTAGGAAAGTGGCTCTCTGGCTCAGAGACCATTAGAGCAGCAAGATGGAAGACAAGGAGCTTCTGCGCCTCCCCTCCGATTCCCAGTTTTCCTCTATCCCTCCCCAAATTTCTCTTTTCTCTTGCAGCACACATAGCCCAGATCTGCCAGTAGGGCAAGATTCCGTTCTAGATTTTCTCGCTAGGTTTAAGTCCCATTACAGCACCAGGACCGAGTCTCCCCACCACTCTAGACTGTAAGCTCATCGTAGGCAGGGAATGTATCAGTTATATCATTATATAATAACCACGATGGTATTTGTTCAATGCTTACTATGGGTCGAACACTGTTCTAAGTGCTGGGGTAGTTAGAAGATAATCAGACTGGACAAAGTCCCTGTCCCACATGAGGCTCAGAGTCTTAATTCCCATTTTTCAGATGATGTAACTGAGTCACGCTTCTCTCAGTATTGCACATGGAGAGTTTCCAGTACTCTACCAGTCTCAGCTATGGGAGGGAAGGTCAAGCAGAGGCCTATCCATTCCATTTCTGGCTTGGGCAGTGGCTTGCGAGTGGAAGGCAATAATAATAATAATGGTATTTTTATTAAGCACTTACTATGTGCAAAGCACTGTTCTCAGCGCTGGCGAGGTTATAAGGTGATCAGGTTGTCCAACAGGGGGCTCAAAGTCAATCCCCATTTTACAGATGAGGTAACTGAGGCCCAGAGAAGTTAAGTGACTTGTCCAAAGTCACACAGCTGACAATTGGCAGAGCCGGGATTTGAACCCATGACCACTGACTCCAAAGCCCGTGCTCTTTAAACTGAGCCACGCTGCTTCTCTGCTACAATCTGCTACAAGTCAAAACTCACCTGTGCTGGGCAGCAGCAGCAGCATGGGAGTGAGTCGAGGGTGGAGAATCAAGTTTACTGAGCGGAAGAAGGCAATGGTAAACCACTTCCGTATTTTTACCAAGAAAACTCTGTAGATATACTACCAGAACAATTGCAGATGGAGATGCCAGGGAATCGCTATGGGTCGGAGATGACTCGACAGCATAAAACAAGACAATGAGGCCCAGAGAAGTTAAGTGACTTGCCCAAGGTCACGCAGCAGACAAGTGGCAGAGCCAGGATAAGAACCCAGGTCCTTCTGACTCCCATGACCATGAGCTAGGCCATGCTGTTTATACTCTTCCAAGCATTTAGTACAGTGCTCTGTACACAGTAACAGTGCTTTGCACATAGTAAGCGCTTAATAAATGCTATTAAAAAAATAGCACTAAATAAAAATGACTGACAAAGGAAGGACAAAGTCTCCTCACAGAGGCCTGGCCAGCACTGTTGGCCGATCCACAGAGTTTTGTCCTCTGTACCCTGAGACACCAACCCACCCTCTGTCAATCAGTCAATCATCAATCTGTCAATCGTATTTATTATGCACTTACTGTGTGCAGAGCACTGTACCAATATAACAATAAACAGGCACATTCCCTGCCCACAGTGATCTTACAGCCTAGAGGGGGAAACTGACATTAATATAAATAAATTACAGATATATATGTACAGACGTGCTGTGGGGTTGGGAAGGAGGATGGATAAAGGGAGCAAGTCAGGGTGGTGCAGACAGGAGTAGGAGAAGAGGAAAGGAGGGCTTAGACAGAGAAGGTCTCTTTGAGGAGATGTGCTATCCTGTCTCTACACCTGGGTCTAGCTAAGTGTAGCAAAATAGAGAATTGGAAAGCTATTAACTAATAATGCATTTATTCAGCCCTTACTGTGTGCCGAGCACTGGGGTAAATACAAGATGAACAGGTTGAGATAGAAAAGTAGCGTGGCTCAGTGGAAAGAGCCTGGGCTTTGGAGTCAGAAGTCATGGGTTCAAATCCCAGCTCCGCCACTTTTCAGCTGTGTGACTTGGGGCAAGTCACTTAACTTCTCTGGGCCTCAGTTACCTCATCTGTAAAATGGGGATGAAGACTGTGAGCCCCCCGTGGGACAACCTGATCACCTTGTAACCACCCCAGAGCTTAGAACAGTGCTTTGCAGATAGTAAGCACTTAATAAATGCCATCATTATTATTATTATTGGACAAAGTCTCTGTCATACTGCCCTTTTAAAGTGATAGAAAATAGGCATTTAATCTCCATTTTAGAAGTGGGAAAACTGAAACACAGAAAGATGAAGTGATTTGTTCAAAATTACTAGGATTAGAATCTGGGGACTCTCCTGTCTCCTAGTCCCATGAGTTTTCTCCTAGGTTTTTCTCCATCTCCTGAACAATCAAATTGGTGTAGATTAACCTGAATGATCAGGAAAATCCATACCCTAACAAAAGCATTCTTTCCACAGCAGAAAGCATGGCAGGAGAGAGTGGGGTCTGGAAAGAGTTTGCCTTGAACTATACCATTAATCTTCTTCCCTTTACCGTGTATAATAATAATAATAATAATAATAATAATAATTGGATTTATTAAGCGCTTACTATGTGTAAAGCACTGTTCTAAGCACTGGGGAGGTTACAAGGTGATCAGGTTGTCCCACTGGGGGCTCACAGTCTTAATCCCCATTTTACAGATGAGGTAACTGAGGCCCAGAGAAGTTAAGTGACTTGCCCAAAGTCACAGAGCTGACAAGCGGCAGAGCTGGGATTCGAACCCATGACCTCTGACTCCAAAGCCCGTGCTCTTTCCACTGAGCCATGCTGCTTCTCTGTATACATAGCCTATGTGAGCAGGACTTCAGAATGGTGGCTTTAATTGCTCACTAGGCTTTCAATTTGCAGTGTATCGTTGTTTTTTTTTATTTGTTCTTGCACACTTAATAGGGGAATTATGGAAGAAAGGGGAGCGGATCCCCAGATCTTTAAAGAACTAGAGGGACAGAAGCAGCATGGCCTAGTGGCTAGAGCCTGGGCATTGGAAGGATCTGGGTTCTAATTCCAGCTCCACCCCTTGTCTGCTGTGGGACCTTGGGCAAGTCACTTAGTAACTTAGTCACTCTTAGCAGCATGGCATAGTGGATAGAGCATGGGCCTGGGAGTGAGAAGGTCATGGGTTCTAATCCGGGCCCCTCCATTCATCTGCTTTGTGACCTCAGACGAGTCACTTAACTTCTCTGTGCCTCAGTTACCTCATCTGTAAAACGGAGATTGAGACTGTGAGCCACACTAGGGACAAAGGTCTGTGTCCAACCCAATTTGCTTGTATCCACCCCAGCGCTTAGTACAGTGCCTGACACTTAGTAAGGGCTTAAGACATACCATAATTATTGTTTTCATTATTAATTTAAGAATTGTTCAATATTATCATTATTAGCAGTAGTAGTATTATTAAGCACTTTGACATGAAAAGCATTGGACTAGGCAATGCAATAAATAAATCAGTGGTATTTATTGAGCCCTTACTGTGTGCAGAGAACAGCACTAAGTGCTTGGGACAGTCCAGTATTGCAGAGTTAGTAGACACATTCCCTGGCCATAATGAGTTTACAGTCTAGAGGGAGACACAAAAAGCAAATTAAGATCAGGTTCAGAATCCAGAAGGGCTCACAATAAAGTGGAGGACAACATAATAATAATGACATTTGTTTAAGTGCTTACTATGTGCGAAACACTGTTCTAAGTGCTAGGGGGGATACAAGGTGATCACATAACAGAAGACTATAAAATTAGACAATATAAATATTGACCAAATATATGCCAGCCAGTTCATTCTTAAGGGGATGATCTTAGTGTATCACTGCTGCAGACAACAGTCCTTGGATGCAAATTGTATCATTCTCCTCAATGTTCTGAAAGTAGAGAATATGATACTTGTTCCCTTCTTTTCTTACAGAACCTACTGTTCATTTCATTGGTTTGGTTTTCCCCTCTTTCCAAACAAATCAATGAAGGAATGGCACTTTTGAGTAGTGGACATGATACTGGCCATAAAATGCCAGTGGGTTAGAGGGAGAGGCAGAAATGAAATTAAATTACAGTTAGGGAAAATTAGAGCGTATAAGGAAGGATATGCACAAAAGTGCTGTGGAGCTGGGGTGAATATCGAGGGTTTAAGGGGTAAAGATCCAAGAGCATAGGTGATGCGGAAGGGAGGACAAATAGGAAAAATGATGGCCCCTTGGAGGAGTTTTGATGAGTTCTGATAAATATGGTAGGTTCTAATGCTCAAGAAGGGGAGGGAGAGGACTATCCATATGAACTTCTATTTTGATTTTTGGATTGTTTTCACCTTTATTTTCTCATAAATGATTTTATTTTATTCATTTTTCATAAGAGTTGAGCTTTTCTGTGTCCTGTACTCATTCTAAGACTGTATGGTCTTTGAGGGCAGAGAATGTGTTTTCTACAGTTTATAGAATTATCCCCAGGAGAAACACTGAGTTAAGGACAGTAGATCCATGTGGATGATAGTTCAAAATGTATGCTCTACTTAGAAGATGATTCCCTCTGCCTGCTCTATTTCCAGGCCCTGATTTAGGTTGCTTCTACCCATACAAGTCATCTGGAAAATTCAATTAACTGGATACTTCAAACAGATTAGGATTTAGGGAGGGGAGACTAATCAGAAATATCCATGTATTTCAGCCCTAAATCTATCTGGTTAAATTACTAACACAAACACTCCATGTACACCAACACTCCATGAAACATTATTCTCTATTTACCACAGGTATTTCCATTTGACAGGTCCAATTAAAGTGGTAAAACAGATTCTGTCCAATGCCAGGGAAAAGCAATTTTCTGCTCCTCAGTTCCCTCCTCTTCTAGACTGTGAGCCCACTGTTGGGTAGGGACCGTCTCTATATGTTGCCAACTCGTAGTTCCCAAGTGCTTAGTACAGTGCTCTGCACACAGTAAGTGCTCAATAAATACAACTGAATGAATGAATGAGTGCAAGATGGGGAGATTAATTAGTTGATCTCTCCTCTAGACTGTAAGCACTTCGAGCCTCTTGGATTGGGGGCTTTCGTGTGTATCCTTTTGTGTTGTGTTTTTATTGTTTCATCATTTCTTGATGACAATGATGGCATTTGTTAAGTGCTTACTATGTGCCAAGCACTGTTCTAAGCACTGGGTTAGATGCAAGGTAATCAGGTTGCCCCACGTGAGGCTCACAGTCTTAATCCCCATTTTACAGATGAGGTAACTGAGGCACAGGGAAGTTAAGTGACTTGCCCAAAGTCACACAGCTGATAAGTGAAGGAGCCAGGAATAGAACCCATCCCCACAGCACCTGTATATACGTTTGTACAGATTACTCTATTTTACTTGTACATATTTACTATTCTATTTATTTTATTTTGTTAATGATGTGCATCTAGCTTTACTTCTATTTATTCTGATGACTTGACACCTGTTCACACATTTTGTTTTGTTGTCTGTCTCCCCCTCTAGACTGTGAGCCCGTTGTTGGGTAGGGACCATCTCTATATGTTGCCAACTTGTACTTCCCAAGCGCTTAGTACAGTGCTCTGCACACAGTAAGCGCTCAATAAATATGATTGAATGAATGAATGAATGACCTCTGACTCCCAAGCCCGGGCTCTTTCCACTAAGCCATTGATGTGTCTGTCTCCAGTTTCTTCTCTCTACCTATACTTTCAAATTGCAACTGCCCCACTCTCCTACTTCACACTACAGTGCTTTGTATTAAGTGCTTTATAGATGGAGAAGCAGCGTGGCTCAGTGGAAAGAGCACGGGCTTGGGAGCCAAAGGTCATGGATTCTAATCCCAGCTGCGCCACTTGTCAGCTGTGTGACTTTGGGCAAGTCACTTAACTTCTCTGTGCCTCAGTTCCTTCATTTGTAAAATAGGGATGAAGACTGTGAGCCCCACGTGGGACAACCTTGATTACCTTGTATCCCCCCAGCGCATACAGTAAGCGCTTAACAAATACCAACACTGGTATTACTATTATTATTGTAGATGATATTCTGATTATTACTACTACTGCTACTACTTAAGGATAGGGATTCTGTCTACTAATTTTACCGTTCTCTGCCAAACACTTAGTACACTCTCCTGTCCAGAAGAACCCAATAAATACTATTGATTTAGTCCTGCACTCCTTTATTAATGTCTAACTATATCATGTAAATTACAGAAAGCTTGTAGAATTTGAACATTCATGGTAAGGAAGAAATGCCCATAGCTAAGGAAATCAACCTGCTAAAGGAATCAGGGCCCAAACATCAGGTCCTTTTACAAAGTGTAAACTCAAAACCATTTCACTGGTTCAGCTATAAAAAAGGGAACAGGCTGCATGCTACTGCACGTGGGCCAAACACGTTACTTTAAACCACCACTTTGAAAATGCTTAACCAATTTTCTTCAAATTTGGCTTGATTTTCCTTCCTCCAGAATCTTGCCAAATGCAAAAGTTTATAGCTTCGGTGGAAATAGCATCTTGACAATTGCTTGGAACTGGGTATTTTTTAAATCTCACATAATGTGAAACCAGCTGAATCGATTTTATTCAGACTATTTAAATACCCAAAAATTAAAATAAAAAGAGGCTTTGAACTGGGTCCAGATGGAGGAAATGTTCGGTCCCCAAATCATTATTTAGGAGGCAAGTTATAAGCAACTGGAGGAGAGTTTGGGCCAATTTAATTCATGAATAAATGCATTCATGGTTTCCTCAACAACTTCATCGATCAATATACACATTAGAATTTTGAAAGGACAAATATTATCTGAATATGCATTTTTCCTGAAAGTGCTTGGGCAAGCAGGGGTATGGAACAAAAACACTTTTATATGTATTTATTATCAACAGAGTAATATTATTTTACAAGCATCTTTATAGTAGAATTCTTCAACTAACCCAGCTCTCATGCATACCTACTTGGGAGTGCCTTTTTCTGCTTTACCTTTTTCTTTTCTGTTTTTCTTTTGAAATTCCTCTTTCCTGAAGGAATTTTCCATTTCTCTTAAAATTGAATATAGTGATTGAATTCCTAGGGTAAAGTCACTGCTGAAGTAAATTTGAGTAGCTAAAATCTCAAAGGTCAGGGGGCATCCAAGTTAAGTTTGCAATGAGAAATATTACTCAGTGAGCAATAAGACGGGGAGGTATGGATTGCCACAAGGATTTTCAAATGTTATGCTTTTCTGGTTCTGCCCATAATGGGATTTTAACATGGATTGCTGTGCTGTTTCTATCTGGGTCTTTGTCACAGGAGTCTCTTGCATGAGTTGAAAGTACCTGCAAACGTGAGCTTTCAGGTAGGATACCAAAGGAAAATGCAAAATGGAACAGTTTCTCCAAGCAGTATCAGTACTAGAATTACATTGCAGTAACCTCGAAGCCCCAGGTATGGATGAAAATACAAGTACTGTAGATTTATGTATTTCAGTCGATTTAAAAATCTGCCTTCCATTAAACCTTCAGTTGCCATGCATAAACCTGCTCTCATGTGCTATAAACACATGGAGAATTCACAAACAATTTGGGCGGCTGCAAGATGAAAGTTATCTAATAAAGGTGAGATATTCCTCAGAATATAGCGTCTGGTTGTATCAAGTACTTGGCCATTAATTTTCTCGTAACCAAATGCCATTCTGGGTAATAAAATGTGACTTGGGTTTGACAGCAGACATGTCATGCCAATGAGACTCATTCAATGAAATGACCTGGTATAAGCCTGCAATGCAACTAGATGTCCGCTTTGGAAGGTCTGGAGTGAAACAATTACATATGGTGAGTTCCCTGCAAGGCAGTATTGATCAAAGGGATAACTCATATACATGTTTCATTATTCAAATGCTAATTAATACACCTCATTACTTATCTATCTTTGAATTTCAGCAACAGATCTCAGTGGCTCACTCGGAATGTCCACAGGTAGAGGCAACAAATGAATATAGTTAGAACTCAGATGAGCCATCTCTTGCCATAAATGCATTAATGATCTTATGTAGCTATAGATTTTTGACAATTTCATACCTCAAAGAGCAAAAGGAGGCCTCTAGGCATTGGAGGGGGCACGACTGGATTACCCCAACTCTTGGTGCCACTAACACGATGTCATTACATCTTGGTAAACCACAGTCCCCACCCACACCCCCTGACAGGATGCTATCATATCATGTGAAACCACATAATGTAATGTTGTGAGTACACTGTCCTCTCCTCTACCTGGCAATCCTTATTCACACACATGCCCATTAACCTTGCCAGTTGTTCCAGATGTTTCACTCCCTCCTCAAACCTCCTGCTCCTTGCTTCCCCCATCCCTTGTCCCAAATGACCTGGCTACCTACTTAACTGAAAAAACTGAAACTATCAGGTGTGATCTCCCTAAAATCTACCCCTCTTCTTCTGCCCTTTCATCAACTTTCCCATCCTTCCCAGCAGTATGTCCAGAGGAAATCTCCTGCCTTCTATCAAAATTGAGCCACTCCACCTGCTGATCCGACCCCATCCCTAGCACCTTAACAAAACACTTGCCCACCCCCTCCATTTCTTCCTGACTGCCAGCCTCAACTGTTCGCTCTCCAATGGCTTCTTCAGCATTGCTCTCAAACATGCCTCCCCTGTCCTAAAAAAATAATCTCTTGACCCCATGGTTCCCTCCAGTTATCATCCCATCTCCTTCCTAACATTCCTTTCCAAACCCCTTGATTGGGTCTGGGGGCAAGACCAAGATGAGAATGCATATCCCCACTCGATCTCCAGTCCTGATCTCTCTCCCTCTCTGCAGTCTCGCATTTCCTCTTGCCTTCAAGACATCTCTACTTGAATATCTTTCCGTCACCTCAAATTTACCATTTCAAAAACAGAACTCCTTCTCTACCTACCCAAAACCTTTCCTCCTCCTCACTTTCTTATCACTTTAGACAGCATCACTATCCTTCCTGTCTCACAAGCCCCTGACCTTGGCATTATCCTTGACTCCTCTCTCTCATTCGATTCACATATTCAATTCCACCCCTAAATCCTGTCAGTTCAACCAACACAACATCGTTAAAATCCACCCTTCATCTCCATCCAAACTGCTACCATGTTAATCCAATCACTTAACCTATCCCACCTGGATTACTGCATCAACCTCCTTGCTGATCTCCCAGCCTCCTGTCTCTCCCCACTACAGTCCATACTTCAGTCTGCTGCCCAGATCACTCTTCTACATGAACATTCAGGCTACATTTCCCCACTTTTCAAGAACCTCCAGTAGTTGTCCATCCACCATCATATCAAACAGAAACTCCTCACCACTGACTTTAAAGCACTCAATCACCTTGACCCCTCCTATCTCACCATGGTATTCTCCTACTACAACCCAACCTGCACATTTTGCTTCTTTAATAATAATGATGGCATTTATTAAATGCTTACTATGTGCAGAGCACTGTTCTAAGCGCTGGGGAGGTACAAGGTGATCAGGTTGTCCCACGGCGGGCTCACAGTCTTAATCCCCATTTTACAGATGAGGGAACTGAGGCCCAGAGAAGTGAAGTGACTTGCCCAAAGTCACACAGCTGACAATTGGCGGAGCCAGGATTTGAACCCATGACCTCTGACTCCAAAGCCCGGGCTCTTTCCACTGAGCCACGCACCATCTCACTGTACCTCAATCTTATCTATCTCCCATGTCCTGCCTCTAGCCTGGAACTCCCTCCCTGTTCATGTCAGACAATTACTCTCCCCAACTTTAAGCCTTAATGAAGGCACGTCTCCTCCAAGAGGTCTTCCCTTACTAGACCCTCCTTTCCTCTTTTCCCACTGCCTTCTGCATCAGCCTGACTTGCTCCCTTCATTCACCACCCCCACTCCCAGCCCTACATAATTTATGTAAATATCCATAATTTATTTATATTAATGTCTGTCTCCCCCTTTAGACTGTAAGCTCACTGTGGACAGGGAATGTATCTGATATACTGTTGTGTTCTCTCAAGGGCTTAATACAGTGTCCTGAATACATTCATTCAATCGTATTTATTGAGCACTTACTGTGTACAGAGCACTGTACTAAGCGCTTGGGAAGTACAAGTTGGCAACATATAGAGACGGTCCCTACCCAACAACAGGTTCACAGTCTAGAAGGGGGAGACAGACAACAAAACAAAACATGTGGACAGGTGTCAAGTCGTCAGAATAAATAGAAATAAAGCTAGATGCACATCATTAACAAAATAAATAGAATAGTAAATATGTACAAGTAAAATAGAGTAATAACTCTGTACAAATGTATATACAGGTGCTGTGGGTAGGGGAAGGAGGTAGGGCCTCTGACTCATCATTCAATCATATTTATTGAGCATTTACTGTGTGCAGAGCACTGCACTAAGCGCTTGGACAGTGCAATTCAGCAACGGACTCCCAAAACCGTGCTCTTTCCACTAAGCCATGCTGCATCCCTAATGAAGTTCAGAGAAGTAACTTGGCCTAGTGGAAAGGCCACAGGCCTGGGAGGTCAGGAGACCTGGGTTCTCACCCCCTCTCGGCCTCTCGCCTACAATATAAGCCCCCCAAAACAGACCTCCGTGTCCTGCTCAGCCTCTAATGACCGTCTTCGACGGCACTTACCTCCCGAGGGTGCAGAGGGAGAATGTGGACAAGTCAAAGCCATGGCTTCCACTCTGTTTTGGACATGTTAAGTTTGAAGTGATGGCAAGACATCCAAGTAATAATAATAATAATAGCATTTATTAAGTGCTTACTATGTGCAAAGCACTGTTCTAAGCACTGGAGAGGTTACAAGGTGATCAGGTTGTCCCATGGGGGGCTCACAGTCTTTATCCCCATTTTACAGATGAGGTAACTGAGGCCCAGAGAAGTTAAGTGACTTGCCCAAAGTCACACAGCTGACAATTGGCAGAGGCGGGGTTTGAACCCATGACCTCTGACTCCAAAGCCCGTGCTCTTTCCACTGAGCCACGCTGCTTCTCTAGAGTAGAGATGTCTTGAGGGCAGGAGGAAATGCCATCCTCTTTGAGGGTTTGAATGCCCAGCCTGGGACAGAGGCACTCTGGGACGAGGCTGCGGGAGGCAGGTGTTGGCTGTGCCATGTAGTTATGCCATATTGGCCTTGCATATATCTTAAGATTAAACTGATTCCCTTTTCGGCAGTGACCGTACACCACATCACGGGGTAGGACTTACACAACCAGGGGACCTCCTGGAGCTCGGTGCTCAGAGCTTCAGCCCCAGAAGCGCCCGCATTAATCTGACCTTGATCCTCAGGTTATTACAATTTCCGGGGTTACTCTAAGCAACAGTGTGTTCTCTTATGGTATTCTGCTAGAGTCATGTGCACCACTGAACTGCTGGTGGCAAGCACCACTGAGCACGAGGGCAGAAGAAAAGCACAATCTGTTCCCCTCTTTCACCCAACCCTGACCTGCCTCTCCCCCAATCTGGGCCCACACCCTTGCTCCCAGTAAAACCCAGTTGACAAAAAACCAATGCAGCCAGAAATTGTGTTTGGTCTGTGGCATCAGAATTTTATATGTATAATAGCCTTTCGAATCCTTAAATTGGACTTCATTATTGAACAATAACAACAAAAAAAACCCATGGGCTTTTTCTAGTATGCTATTAACATGACAAATAATTTGAACTGTATTTAATAATAACAATAATAATTAAGGTACTTGTCAAGCGCTTACTATGTGCCAAGCACTGTTATAAGTACTGGGGTAGATACAAGGTAATCAGGTTGTCCCATGTGGGGCTCACAGTCTTGATCCCCATCTTACAGATGAGATAACTGAGGCACAGAGAAGTTAAGTGGCTTGCCCAAGGTCACGCAGCAGACAAGTGGTGGAGCCAGGATTAGAACCCACGTCCTCTGATTCCCAAGCCTGTGCTCTTGCCACAAAGCCATGCTGCTTCTCGTGGCTTATCTTATTTACCCAAATAAGGGTGCTGGTTACAATTTTGAATGAAGGATTTCCGATGCTCTAGACTGTAAACTCGTCTCTAGTCCATAAACTCATTGTGGGCAGGAAATATATCTTTTATATTGTTGTGTTATATTCTCCCAAGAACTTAGTGCACTGCACTGCACAGAATGAACACTCAGCAAATACGATTGATTGATTAGTTCACTAAGTACGTACATCAGCGAATCATAAGCACTTTGAAACGTGTAGCAAGTCCTTTTTCATTTTCTTTTGTTACTACTAGGTTTCCATTTCCCTTTGAGAAACCTGGCCTCTTATTTCTAAACCAAAAATTGAAGGCAACAGGTGAAGAAAATATCCCAGGATACTGGGCTAAAGCTGAGGGAACAGAGATCTGGGATCTCACTTTTAAAAAATGACAAAGTGTAGAAAGAATGAAAATGTATTCCTGATGATTCAGCGAGAAGGGACGCAGCTGAGCTAACCCAATCACATTTTGGGTTCAATAAACATGTTGACTTCATTTTCAGATCTTGTGAGGGGGTCGGGTGGAAGCAGAGAAGGGTTAAAGAAAAAGTGAATGCATATTGTTCAGCACTTTTTTTTTTAATTTTTAAGCCCATGTGTATTTTGAAAGAAATGTAATCCATGTGTTGCTGATTCTTTTCCACTCAGCTCATGAAAATCATGTTTAGTCAGAACTATTCCATGTCCGAGATGCCTCCTTTTCTCTTTAAATGGAACTAGGTAAGTTTTCCTTTTGAAAACAGTATTTTGCCAAGAGGAAAAAAAACATGTGGATGTTTGGTGGTAGGATTCCATTTCTTAATAGTTACTATTGATTGAAAAATAGAAGTAATAAATCAAGCACCTACTGGCTTCCAGACACAATGCTAGGTGGCCAGTGATGGAATCACCAAATATGAAAATAAAAATAGTTCAACAAATAAAAACGTGGTAAACCCCGTTCTTTCTAAAAATATCTATCCAAGCATGGGACATGTCACTCAGATGCTCTGCAAAATGAGTAAGGTGTAAGAAGATGCTATTTCATGCACTGAGCCAACTTCTTCAAATCCAGGTGAAGGACAGGAGTGCTAAAAAGACAGTGAACCCCCATGTGGGGCAGGTATTGAATATGATATGATCATATTGTGATCATATGTTCACTTAGCATCACATATCACATCTCCTCCAAGAAGCCTTCCCTGGCTAAGCCCTCATCTCCTCTTCTCCCACTCCCATCTGCACTGCTAGTACTTGCTCCTTAATAATAATAATAATAATGGCATTTATTAAGCACCAGTGCAAAGCACTGTTCTAAGTACTGGGGAGGTTAAAAGGTGATCAGGTTGTTCCACGGAGGGCTCTCAGTCTTAATCCTCATTTTACGGATAAGGTAACTGAGGCACAGAGAAGTTAAGTGACTTGCCCAAAGTCACATGGCTTGACAAGGGGCAGAGCCGGGATTTGAACCCATGAGCTCTGACTCTAAAGCCCGTGCTCTTTCCACTGAGCCACACATCCTCCCTCCCATCCCTAAGGCACATATGTATATATCTGTCATTTATTTATCTATGTATTTATTTATATATTTGTCTCCCCCTACAGACTGTGAGCTCACTGTGGGCAGGAATGTATCTATCTGTTGTTATATTGAACTCCCCCAAATGCATGTACAGTGCTTTGCACACAGTAAGCACTCAATAAGTATGATTGAATGAATGAATGAATATTGTATCTTCGCTACAATTATTATTAGTCTGTAAGCTCACTGTTGGCAGGGAACATATCTACCAACTCTGTTGTACTGTACTGTCCCAACCACTTAGTACAGCGCTCTGCACACAGTAAGCACTAAACACACTGAAGGACTGATTGATTACTTTTATGAATTTCTATCTGTCATAAATGTTCCAATACCTCTATTTAAGTGTTTGTAAGCTTTACAGAAGCATGGCTGTCATCAAAACCCTGGGTTCTTGAAAACTGCCGAGAAAGTTGGACTACTCTGAAAAGTTTATGAAGATTCTAAAACACTTCCGTGCTGATGCGAATGGCCATATCAGAATTAGAGGGGCTTTATCAGATTGTTTTCCCATCCAGAATGGGGTAAAGAAAGGCAGATCCAGTCCCGCACTGTCGCGTTTGAGGATGCAACAAAGAACCTGGAAGCCGATACCAAAATCCCACTCAAATGTTATAGGAACTTGTGCAATTCAACTAGCTGACAGCATCATCAAAGATCCATGAATCACTTATCCTGTAGTGATGGCTGTGCTTTGGAAGCACACATTCAAGGTATGCAGATGACTATGAATCACTTCTCAGAATTGGGAAGATATTATAAATTAATATATAATGTGAAGAAGATCGAGGTTATGCACTAGGTTCCCTGTCAGAGAGATGAAAATCGTATCTTTGAAATTCAAAGCAGATTAACTACCAGCTTTATCAAATTAGATAGGTAAGTAGGCTTGCTCCATCCAGCCAAGCCCGGACAGCCTCATTCCTTGGGGTTTTCTCAACACTCCTTAAAGGAGAGGCTTTTGCAGAGGAAGAATCTCCAGTCAAATGAGAGAATGAATAATGACTGTGGTAGTTGTTAACCACTTAGTATGTGCCAAGCACCATATTAAGCACTGGGGAACATGCAAGATAATCAGGTTTTTGTTTGTTTGTGCTTTGTTAAGTGCTTACTGTGTGCCAAGCACTGTACTAAGTGCTGAGTAGATACAAGCTAATCGATTTGGACACAATACATGTCCCACATGGGGCTCACAGTCATAATCCTCATTTTACAAGCGAGGTAACTGAGGCACAGAGAAGTTAAGTGACTCAGGCATAGCTGGGCACAGTTCCTGTCCCTCAAGGGGCTCACAATCTAAGTAGGAGGGAGAACAGATTTACATTTTACAGAGAAATTTACTAAGGCCACACAGCAGGTACGTGGCAGGGCCGGGATTAGAACCCAACCTCTGTCTGATTCCCTGGCCCATGCTCTATCCACTAAACCATTCTGCTCCTGTCTCTGTGACTTCAGCATAATCTCCCTTGCCTATGAGGAGACTCTGGCAGGCAAGGTTACAATGAGAGATCTCCATTCCTCACTTCTTCACAGCATCACAGGAGGTGCTGAGAGAGCTGGGAGGTCAGGGACTTGATTTAGGTGTGGGGAGAGGGTTAATTTGGGGTGAAAAAACAAAGGGATCTGGGAAGGGAGGAGGGGGAGAAGGCAAGAGATGAAGTTTTACCTAACTCCACTACAAAGGATTTGAATACCAAAGTATGGAGGTTACTAAAGCAGCCCCAAAGTAACTATGTACCAGAAGCTCCTGGTAACCCTATACATAACTAAGGATCACAATCAGATCTGGGTTCTAATCCTTCCTCACTTGTCTTCTACGTGACCTTGGTCAAGTCACTCCACTGTGTCTCAGTTATCTCATCTGTAAAATGGGGTTTAAGACTGTGAGCCCCATGAGGGACACGGACTGAGTCCAACCTAATCAGTTTGTATATACCCCAGTGCTTAGTACAGCACCTGGCACATATTAAGTGCCATAAATACCATAAAAAAATCAGCCACATGGAGTTTAATTCTGCCACCACCTTGTATTACCAAACTTATCTACTGGCCAATGATTCAAGGACAGACAGTGTGTAACAAATTTAATCAAGAAAACTAGTGTTCCCTTTAAAACACTCCAAGACAGAATGCGACACCAATGTGTCAGTGAAATTCAGACCAAACTAGAGGTAAGATAATTGAATTTTCCAAACTGCTTTGTGGCTTATCACACTAAACATTAGATTTCTAGAACAGCAACCCCATCACCTGTGGGAAAATCTTAATATCAAATGGCAAGGCCAGTTTACAAACCATGAAGTTCAGAAAGTCAGAACACCAGGGCTGCAATAATGCTCATTACATCACACCTTGGCTAGGCGTGAAATACAGTGAGAAGGATGATAATAGGAAACCCAACAGCTATTTCATGGTGAGCTGAATGGAGTGATTGTAATCAGTTTGGACAGGAAGAACACAATAAAGATACAAGGAAGAAAACAATAGACAGTTGGGAGACAAAAAACCAAAGACAGGCCTGTCTGGGTGCAGCAGAGCAATTTATTTTAATGTCTACCTCCCCCTGTAACACCATTATCTCCTTGTGGGCTGGTATCATTTCTACCAACTCTGTAATAGTGTGTGTTCCCAACCGCTCAGGACAGTGTTCTGCACACAGAGAGCTCTCAATAAATACCACTGATTGATTAGAGGTGCTCCAGGAAAAGTTCTGAAGTGGAAGGAATTTAAATCTGTTTCGAAGGAACCATCAGTCCCGTATTTATTTTATAAACTACACCCACTAATAAACTCTAACGGTAGAAGGGTGTCCTCTCCTAACAGGTAGGACACGTTTAAGGTGTCTTTAAGGAGCATTTATCATTGACTGCCTAAATACACACATTGTCTGGATATAAACAATATACTTAGGTTTCACTTATTTAGATGCTGTATTTCACATGATAAAGCATCCTCTGCCTGTCAGAATGGACAATTAGGGATAAATGGTTTTTTAGACTGCAAATATCTGGGTAAACAGCTTAAAGCTGAGCTTAGGGCAGAGGGAAATCTGCTACAAATTGGCCATGAGGATGGGAAAATGGAAATTAAGAGCACCTTTCCTTACTTGAGATTCTGTAACAGCAGTAGTTTTCTTCCATCAAGGATCTGAGTGGCAAAAACAGAGCATGGATCTAAGAGTCAGAGAACCAGGGTTCTAGTCCTGGCTCTGCTAATTGCTTTTTGAGTGACCTTGGGTAAGTCACTTAACTTCTGTTTTCCTTTCTATTTAGAATGTAAGCCTCATGAGGAACAGGATTGTGTCCACCTAATTAATGGCTAGCTACCCAAGAGCTTAAGACAATGTTTGACACATGGTAAACACTTAATAAATACCATTAAAAAAAAAACGCTCTGACAAACTAGGTTGGCATCAGAGAATAAAGCGAATACCTATGTGAGTGTAGACTATTACAGATCTTTTCATTAAAAAGGTAAAAGCAGGATTGGGATGGCCTGACCCAATATTATCAAGTTTTCATTATATAGATTTTCCCTTCCATCTTCAAACTCATTGCATTTAAATATAAATCTCATTCAGTATTCAAGGAGACTTCCTACCTACTTATCTAAAAATTGCTACACGGAAATCATTACCTGAAATTTTGGAACATTGAGGCTTCAGAAGGGTTAATTAACTACATTATCTGAATCATTATCCAGGCTACAATTTGCCTGGAGGGTTTAATGGATCCATTCAGCTGCTGAGTTTGAAAGAGCTGTGTCCTTTTTATGCTGAAGAAAAATCATCAGTTGTTAAAAACACAATCATTAGAAGAGCATATTGTTTCTTTGTCACCAGATTGTGGAATATCAAGATAAGCCATCAAAAGAAAATACTTGAAATGAATAACTCACTGCTCCCCAATGTTTCTCACCCTGCAAGATGAGTTCAACAAAATATACTACTTCCACATTGAGGTAATAGCTACACAGGCAAAGCAAAGCAGAAGGTTGAGGAATTGTCAGGGGAATTCAAGCCACTAACACTAAGAGTCACTTTGGGAACTTAAATGTCCCAGAAGTGATGTCTAAACTGTCCATAAGCGGGTGCAGCTAAGTCATCATTTTGCTTTGGGTAAACAATCCCCCAAATTCATTCATTCATTCATTCAATCATATTTATTGAGCACTTACTGTGTGCAGAGCACTGTACTAAGCTTGGGAAGTACAAGTTATTAAGTCCTTAACATTTCTTTTTTTGTCCTTTGCCTTTGTATTCAGAGTTCGGTTCTTCCTGTTGTTCTGGGAAGCTGAAGCATGAGAAATGCTGCATGGGTGGGATGATTCTGGCCAAAAACAATGGGGTCTTGGAACTAAGTCATCTTACCAGCACTGAAGCAATGCTCCCAGCAATACAGCTCCCCTGGGTGGAGCTGGGTGGGATATTAGAAGGGAATGAGAATAATAATAATATTGATGGTATTTGTTAAGAGCGTGCTATAAGTCAAGCACTATTCTAAGCTCTGGGGTAAATACAAGCTAGTCAGGTTGGACACAGACCCTGTCCCATGTGCGGTTCATGGTCTTACACCCCATTTTACAGTCTAGATAGCTGAGGCACAGAGAAGTGTAGTGACTTGTCCAAGGCCCCACAGAAGAGAAAGGATTAGAATCCAGTTCCTTCTGACTGCCAGGACTGTGTGGACAGGTGAACAGGGAATAGGCTGAGTTTGGGTTGAGGTTGCGCTGTCTTAGGATACCACTTAACTTGTCCATCAGCTGTTTGGTGAACCAAAAGGACACATATGTAAGCCAGAAGGGCAGAGACAATGATTTAAAGACTCAGTGAAGCAGTCTCAAACAATGGTGCCACAGCAGTGGACACGTGAGAGACAAGGATGCAGCGCATCGTCTGGGAGGCAGATGTCGGGAAAGGAGTTCTTTTCCTTGGATGAGACTTCATGAAGATCGAGGGATCAGTCAATCAATCAATCAATGGTATTTTTATTGAGTGCTTACTATGTACAGATCACTGCTATCAGAGAAGATATTCTTCTTTTAAAAAGACCAAGTTAGGCTCTGAGAGGACCTTATTCAATCAATATCATTATTCAATGGTATTTTTTTAAGTGCTTACTGCATGAGAGCATTGGACTAAGCACTTGAGAGAGTACAGTACAACAGACTTGGAAGACATGTCCCCTGCGCACAAGGAGCTAACAGTGTGCCTCTCTTAAGGACAGGATTTAGGATTAGCTTGCGAGGGGAAGTCTAAGTATATCCTCTGGGCTCTGCACTTTGGAGGAACTGTATGTGCTCGAGAGCAGCATGGCAGAGTGGATAGAGCATGAGCCTGCGAGTCAGAGGGTCATGGGTTCTAAAACTGGCTCTGCCACTTCTCTGTTGTGTGGTCTTGGGTAAGTCACTTCACTTCTCTGTGGCTCAGTTACCTCATCTGTAAAATGGTGACTGAGACTGTGAGCTCAATGCAGGACAAGGAATGTGTCCAACCTGATTTGCTTGTACCTAGCCCAGATCTTAGTACAGTGCCTGGGCACATAATCAGTGGTTAACAAATACCACAGTTATTATTACTACTACAGTCCTGAATAAGCTGAAATTCTTGGGCCTATCTTGCTTAATTTTGGGCTAGCTCTAAATGGACTCATCCTAATCTCCAGAGGGAGTGCATCCTGTATTCTGGGAATGCACCTGGAATGTGAGGATTGCTGGAAATGATGTCTACATGTTGAATAAACTGTTGGGCACGTCTAAGGTTACTGCAGGGCATATCTGAGGTCTCAAGTTAAGTGGTATCCTAAGACGGCCCAACCTCAACCCAAACTCAGCCTATTCCCTGTTCACCTGTCCATCACCCCAGACGAGGCTGAGATTCCTGGTCAGTTCAGGCCCAAAACAGGGGCCAGTTTCAGCTCAGAGAAGGAACTTTCCAAGCCCGGATCTGAGTCAGAATGTCATGGGTTCTAATCCCAGGCTCCACCACTTGTCTGTTGTGTGACCTTGGGCAAGTCACTTCACTTCTCTGTGCCTCAGTTATCTCATCTGTAAAATGGGGAACGAGACTGTGAGCCCCACGTGGGACTCGAACTGTGTCCAACCTGATTTGCTTGTACAGTGCCTGGTACATAGTTAAGCACTTCACAAACACCATTATTATTATTATCATTAAATCCAGATTTTGGAAATGCAACGCTGCAATTCATGCCTAGTACCTCCCTTGTCATGGTGACTAAGCTGCAAAATGTCGCCTATCCCATTTTCCCCCGACTGTCTTTCTGGAAGGATCAGGAGTCAGGAAGCTCCCAGACTAATCTCCCCCTGATCCCAACTCTACATTAATGTAATTCCGAACCAACTGCTCACTTTCCGGTTCACTGCCACTGGGAATGACTAAAATCACATCTCCTCAAAGGCCTTCTCTCATCCCTCATTTCCTCTACTCTCTCTCCCTTCTGTGTCACCTGGGCACTTGGATCTGTAACCCTTTTAGCACGTTTCTTCAGACTGTGTTTGCTAAATGCTTACTATGTTCCAGACACTGTACTAAGCACCGGGCTAAGTACAAGTTAATCGGGTTGGACCCAGCCTTTATCCCACATGGGGCTCACAGTCTTAATCCCCTTTTTACAGATGATGTAACGAACATAGAGAACTTAAGAAACTTGCCCAAGGTCACACAGCAAACAAGTGGTGGAGTCACTATTAGAACCCAGGTCCTATGATTCCCAGGTCTAGACTCTCTCCTTTAAGCCTTGCTGTTTCCCTTGATTCATTCAATCATATTTATTTAGCGCTTACTATGTGCAGAGCACTGTACTAAGTGCTTGGGAAGTACAAGTTGGCTTGATAGCCATCCCATACTCAGCCCCACAGCACTTCTTACAGATCCATAATTTATTTTAATGTCTGTCTTCCCTTCTAAGCTGTAAGCTCCTTGTAGGAAGGGATCATATCTACCAACTCTGTGGTATTGTACTCTGACAATTGCTTAGTACATTGCTCCGCAAACACTAAGCACTCAATAAATACCACTGATTGATTGATTGACAGAGGTCACAGGTAGCTGGATGGTGGTGGTCTGTCACAGCCCAACTTTGGAGACTGCTGTTTTCACATTTACCAAATTAGGATGGCACAGTAAAATACTGCAAGTACCGTCGGAGGCGACGCACAGTAACAAAACATAAGCATCGACTGAAATAAAAACCTCAGGCTTAATAGTATTCCAGGCTGGATGGTAGAGGAAGGTCTAAATTCTATTGCTTTTCAGATAATTTATGAAAAAATATGAAATATTAACTAGGACCAATGTAGAATGGCTTTCAGTTTCACCACCGCAATGACAAATGAAGGAGAATAGGCACGCGTTTGAATAACGAATTATCAATCAACCTCAAACTTGACCCACAGCTGCTGTCCCTATAAATTAATGTTTACCATTTTGTAAGTATGGGCAGGACATCTGGAAACACAGAGGCTTGTGGCGGGCGAGAAATTTCCGAGAAATACTATATCAAAAGCTAATTATAGCGCCGGCAAGTCCAAGTGTCATTGTGTTATGGTGAATTATAGACGGGAGCTCTGCCACTGCAAACTGTTATTCATAACTAAATCATAATGCTTTTAAGTTTTAATTAATCTGCTTAGCTTTACTTGCAAGGGGAAAAGCTTAGTTAACCGTTCAGCAGCCACAGCTCTCTCAGGCTTCTCCTGATCTGTTTCGAAGCACCTGAGGGAGTAAGACCACATTATCAGACTGACATTGGGGTCTATTAAAAGAGAATTTCTTTTAATACGCAGCAGTCTGAATATTTCTTCTATTTCATTTTCCAAAACCAATTAATTTTCTGTAAAAGCATCAAATTAATTACCCAATACTATGGAAATAAGTGGTGTCTTTCTCCCAACCCCGTCCCCCACCACCATTATGGAAATACCAGGCCCCTTGGCAGGAACAGCCTACCAAGGTACCAAGTTTCCTTATTTAATATTTCCTCTTTGGAGTCGGGAGGACCCTGAAGAATTGAGCTTTCAACTTTCTTTGCTGAATGGATTATTTTCTCCTGCTCTATTTTCTGGATCATCCTTACCCTGGTGAATAGCCATTGTTTCACAAGAGTTGGATGGAAAGGGAAAATGTCTAGACAGGACATCTAGGAATCTTATTCTTTCATTCTAACTGCTAGGAAGAATAAGACATCAACAAGTGAAACAGTGTGGCCTAGTGAAAAGAGTGTGGCCTGGGTTCTAATCCCGACTCCACCACTTGTCTGCTGTGTGACCTTGGACAAGTCACTTAACTTTCCTTTGGTTTAGTTACCCCACCTGTAAAATGGGGATTAAGCCTGTGAGTCCTATGTGGGACAGGGACTGTGTCCAATCTGATTATCTTGTATTGCCCCAGCACTTAGTACAGCGCCTGGCATATAGTATGCACTTATAAGAGAAACAGCCTGACCAAGTGGAAAGAGAAAAGGCCTGGGTTCTAATCCTGGCTCTCTCAACTGCTTGCTGTGTGACCTTGGGCAAGTCACTTAACTACTTTTTGCCTCAGTTCTCCTGTTCTCCCTCCTACCTAGACTGAGCATCCCATGAGGGACAGGGACTGTGTCCAACCTAATTAACTTGTATCTGCGCTAGCACTTGAAACAGTGTTTGACACATAATAAGAACTTAAATACCATTAAACAAATACACAAACAAAACAACAAAAAAAAGGAATTCCCCCAGATAAAACCCAGGTGCCTATTCTGGGATGAAAGATGTTCTAAAAAGGAGAGATCTATTTTTCTAAAGTATCTACTAAAACATGTCACCTAAACAGAGGGCCTTCTGTAAATGATTAACTGGCAAATATTCACCAAAAATCCTGGGTTTTCTTATGAGGACTTAACAATAAATCACAAAGAACTTATTGTGAGCAATTACACTCAGGGAAACACACATGAAAGAATCAAAGATCATCTGAAATTACATGCTTCTAGGCTTGGAAAGCATCTTCAGAAATCATGTCTAGCCCATGAAGCTGAAACTAGCTGAGCCACTCACAGTGCCAGCCATGTTTTTTGTTTGTTTGTTTCAGGAAGGTTAGGAAAACAATTAAAATCATAGAAGGTCAGCTTCCTACTGATTGGAGACCACAGTATCATTGCTTACCACTCCCTACAACTAGGCACCGGCTTGACAGGAAAGTTACTTAGCTCGGAGAGGAGGAAACATACATAAACGAAAATAAAACATTTTGGCTTCGTGATACTGTTTGGCCTTTTTTCTCTAGAACCAAAAACCCCGCCCAGCATCAAATTCAGAGTAATGTCCAACTTAGCCATATTTGAGTCCAAAGGACACTTCATATTCTTCAAATAACTATTTTCTGGCAAATGAAAAATCAGGCCTTGAATTTAGATAATATGCTGCCTCTATCAATAATTCAAGCCACACCATAGTGCTGATGACCCTACTCCCAACTCACTCTGCACATATTACTATGCTTCCCTCTTTATTTCCCAAGTCTGCGCTTTGTCCGTCTTACTCAAGAGGCTCACCCTCCCTGTTTCACAAACCTATAACCTTGGCATTATCTTCTACTCATCTTTCTCATTAGACCCACGTATTCAAACCTCACGAAATCCTGTCGGTTCAACCTTCATAACATTGTCAAAATCCATTCTTTCCTCTCTATCCAAACTGCTATCAAATTAATCCAAGTACTTACCTTATTCCCCTCTCACAATTGCACCTGGAGAGTTTCCAGTACTCTACCAGTCTCGACTATGGGAGGGAGAGTCAAACAGAGGTCTATCCATTCCATTCCTAGCTTGGGCAGTGGCTAGCAAGTGGAAGGCCATCTGCTACAAGTCAAAGTTCACCTGTGCTGGGTAGCAGCTGCATGGGAGAGTTGAGGGCAGAGACTCAGGTTTACTGCACGGAAGGAGGTAATAATAAACCACTTTTGTATTTTTTACCAAGAAAACTCTACAGATCCACTACCAGAATGATTGCAGATGGAGCTTGGGCGATTTTGAAGAGATTGTCCTTGGTGTCACTACGCGTTGGAGACAACTCATGGCATAAGGGAAGACAAGGCTTACCTTATCCCACCTTGATTACAGCATGGGCTTTGGAGTCAGAGGTCATGACTTTTAGACTGTGAGCCCACTGTTGGGTAGGGACTGTCTCTATATGTTGCCAATTTGTACTTCCCAAGCGCTTAGTACAGTGTTCTGCACATAGTAAGTGCTCAATAAATACGATTGATGATGATGATGGGTTCAAATCCTGGCTCCGCCAATTAGCTGTGTGACTTTGGGCAAGTCACTTAACTTCTCTGGGCCTCAGTTACCTCATCTGTAAACTGGGTATGAAGACTGTGAGCCCCCCCTTGGGACAACCTGATCATCTTGTAACCTCTGTGGTGCTTAGAACAGTGTTTTGCACATAGTAAGTGCTTAATAAATGCCATTATTATTATTTATCATTTATCAGCCTCCTTTCTGACCTCCCTGCCTCCTGTCTCTCCCCACTGTAGTCCATACTTCTCTCTGTTGCCCAGATCATTTTTCTACAGAACCATTCAGCCCATGCTTCCCCACTTCTCAAAAACTTCCAGTGGTTGCTCATCCACCTGTGCATCAAACAGAAACTCCTATCGGCTGTAAAGCACCTAATCACCTTACCCCCTCCTACCTTACTCTCCTGATTTTCTACTACAACCCAGCCTATACACTTCTCTTCTCTAATGCCGAAGTACTCACTGTACCTTGATCTCACCTATTTCGGCCACTGATCTCTTGGAATGCCATCCCTCTTCACATCTGACAGACAATTAATCATTCTCCCCACCTTTAAAGACTTATTTTTTATGGTATTTAAATACTTACTACTGTAGTAAGCACTGGGGTTGATACAAAATAATCAGGTTGGGCACAGCCCAATCCTATTACAAGGCGAATACCATGCCCAAATCCTTCAGAGGATTTAGGTTTAGTCAACATGGTGTAGCGGATAGATCACAGGCTTGAGAGTCTGAAGGTCATGGGTTCTAATCCTTGCTCCACCACTTGTCTGCTGTGCGGCCTTGGGTTAGTCACTTCACTTTTCCATGCCTCAGTTACCTCAGCTATAAAATAGGGATTGACTGTGAGCATCATGCAGGACAGGGACTGCATCTAGCCCTATTTGCTTGTATCCACCCCAGCACTTACACAGTAAGTGCTTAACAAATACCAAAATTACTATAATTATTATTATTATTAGTCCCTAGATGCTAAGCTCCTCTACTAGATTATGCACTCTTTGAGGACAGGTATTGTCTCTTCTTACTACTTACTCTCCCAAGTGACTACTCCAGTGCTCTACAAATGATGAGCACTCAAAAACTATCGACTGATTGACTGCTTAATTGGAATGCATGAGGGGACAATGGAGGTGGAGCGGAGGTTGGAAGAAGAGAGGGAATGGCTGGTGTATGCTTGATGTCCATCTTGGAAAAATTTTGCTTTGGCTCAAATTATGGCTATAAAGGGAAAATGAAAGCTATGGGATATCTCTCTGCTCATACCAGTTGAGGGCACATTTCCTAGTTCTTCTCAAAATGCCTTGCCAAATAAAGGTAAGGCATCTGAAGTCCTGGGAATTTGCCTTGTTCAAATATTGTCACGTTTTTTATTCATATTTGTTAAGAGCTTAATATGTGACAGGAATTGTACAAGAACTAGGGTAAATACAAACTAATCATGTTAGACACAGCCTATATCCCAAATGGGGCTCACAGCCTCATTCCCCATTTTACAGATGAGGTAACTGAGGCACAGAGAAGTGAAGTGACTTCCCAAGGCCACACAGCAGACAAGTGGCAGAGCCAGGATTAGAACCCAATAACTTGAGAAATGGCCTACCATTTGGCATTCTCATTTACACAGTTCTTGAAGTGGCATGGCTTAGTGAAAAAAGCACGGGCTTGGGAGTCGGAGGATGTGGGTTCTAATCCCGGCACAGCCACTTTTCTGCTGTGTGACCTTGGGCAAGCCACTTATCTTCTCTGTGCTTCAGTTACCTCATCTGTAAAATGGGAATTAAGACTGTGAGACAACCTGATTACCTTGTATCTATCCCAGTGCTTAGAACAGTGCTTGACACATAGTAAGCGCTTAACAAATACCATATTAATAATAATTATTAATAATAATAATAGTGTCTTGTTCCGGGCCAGGCAGAATGGGAACTTGAGAATAGTCCCCTTCTGGCACGGAAGGGGAATGATTCTAAGGGACATTGAAAGGCTTGCCTAGAATCACCAGCCAGTCAGTGGCAGAGATATAATTAAAATTCTTCAGCCCACTGAGCCCTGCTATCTTCCAAAATCATTGCTGTCTCCATTGAGTGGGTTTCTTTAACACACAGTCCTTCTCCGGCACTCTGTTGGAGGGGATGCTTATGACCTCCCGAACAGTTTCATGCTTCTAATTCCCACATTAAACTTTAATTTTTTATGCCTGTCAGGAAACAAAAACAAATTAAAAAGAAGGAAAAAAAAACTTTCTGATTTGATTTCCAATACAGAGGAATAGCTGAAGCTGGCATAATAATTGCTAAAGCACTGCTCGCATTGCATTTGACTCAGCGTCAACATGAGAGGACACGTTGAAACAGCAGAGGATAAATAATTAAAACATTTGAAGTTATTAGTTCAGAGTTTCTCCTAATAAAATTACATTTTGGATCTGAGATTAGCCCCCGAAGTTTGCTTTTGAAAGGATTTCTCCTTGTTGCCGCACCATCTCCGTTATGTTCATTTAAATGTTTTGGAAACATGTGAATAGCCAATTTAAGGGAGGCCTAAACAGGGAGGCATCCAGTGACCCTTGTTGGAGTTGAAGAATCAGTAAAGGTTTTGATGTTAAAAATAAAAGAGCAACAGCTAGTTCTGACCCCTAGACCAGCCAGAGAGGCCTTTCCTTGCCCTCCCAATGTTCTGCTCCCAGATCTGAGAGATTCCTTCCCATTTACAGACTTGCTAAGAGTAACTATCAAGAACTGAATATTTTCCAGCTGTGATCTTTGGTACATTCCTGTGATTGTGTTTTCCTCTGTATTCTGTATGTGTGTCAGTCAGTCAACTTTGAGTGTTTACTGTGTGGAGAGCACTGTACCAAGCACTTGGGAGAGTACAATATAACAATACAACAGACACATTCCCTGCCTACAACAAGCTTACAGTCTAGAGGGGAGAGAGAGAGAGAGAAAGAGAGAGAGAGAGCTATTACACTTCCCTCCTTAGCTCCCATACACTCACTGATGACCACCTGCCTCCTCCTCTTCCCCCAGCATGGCTCAGTGGAAAGAGCCCGGGCTTGGGTGTTAGAGGTCATGGGTTCAAATCCCAGCTCTGTCACATGTCTGCTATGTGACCTTAGGCCAGTCACTTAATCAATCAATCAATCAATCAATCGTATTTATTGAGCGCTTACTATGTGCAGAGCACTGTACTAAGCGCTTGGGAAGTACAAATTGGCAACACATAGAGACAGTCCCTACCCAACAGTGGGCTCACAGTCTAAAAGGGGGAGACAGAGAACAGAACCAAACATACCAACAAAATAAAATAAATAGGATAGAAATGTACAAGTAAAATAAATAAATAAATAAATAGAGTAATAAATATGTACAACCATATATACATATATACAGGTGCTGTGGGGAAGGGAAGGAGGTAAGATGGGGGGATGGAGAGGGGGACGAGGGGGAGAGGAGGGAAGGGGCTCAGTCTGGGAAGGCCTCCTGGAGGAGGTGAGCTCTCAGCAGGGCCTTGAAGGGAGGAAGAGAGCTAGCTTGGCGGAGGGGCAGAGGAAGGGCATTCCAGGCCCGGGGGATGACGTGGGCCGGGGGTCGACGGCGGGACAGGCGAGAACGAGGTACAGTGAGGAGATTAGCGGTGGAGGAGCGGAGGTTGCGGGCTGGGCAGTAGAAGGAGAGAAGGGAGGTGAGGTTAACTTAACTTCTCTGAGCCTCAGTTACCTAATCTGTAAAATGGGGATTTAGACTGTGAGCCCCACATGGGACAACCTGATCACCTTGTATCCCCCCAGCGCTTGGAACAGTGCTTTGCACATAGTAAGTGCTTAACAAATGCCATCATTATTAGTATTATTATTATTACTAAGCCTTTCTCTGGGTTCTTGCCTAGTTCCTCAGGCCCCAGTATCTCTGTAACTCACCCCCACTCCCAGCTACAGCCCTCACCATCAGAAGCACCGAATCCCTGATCCAACGTTTCCCTTTAAGGGATCGTGATTACGACCCTTGCCTGCTCCCTTTTCGGATCCTTCCACTCCTCCCGCCAGAAACTACCTAGAAAATGCACCAGTATCGACCCAACCCAACAATGCTCTTTTAACTCAAATAATCTCTGGCTTAGCTTCTTGTGGATTGACGTTTATTTCAGGCCTTTATAAGCAAGGAATTGTGGCAGGCTAAGGCAACCACAATGAGTGAGTAGGGGTGGGGTTGGGGTAAGAAGATTCAGTATATGTCTCTGAGGCATCTCAATAAGTAGCTTTTTTTTCTCATGCCTAACTGTGGACTTTTGAATTAACAGTGTTCAACTGTTGTTTCTATTTTGTTCTGGGGAGCTCTTTGAGGGCAGGGACTTATGCCTAGTGCGCAGTAGAGATATCTAACATCATTCTGTCCCTGCTCTCGGCAGACACCATGGGTTGGCATGTGATGGCTGCTGGATGCAAGATTCACAGAGTGTTTTTTATGGTTTAGAACGAGAAAATTCCTCCGTAAACGTTAGGTTTCTACTATTGCTTCTCTCCCTCTCTCTTTCTCTCTCATCAGCATTCCAGAGTCAGTAAAAACTCCAAGAGCTGAAGGGGAGGAGATGAGTGCTGTGAGAATCGAGTTTTAAAAACCAATAAAACTTCAATTGAACAACCTGAACTAGCAGCATTAAGAGGCGAGCGATGAGGTTCCGAAATCGAGGTTAGAGAGATGCAATCACCATTGGATCATTAAAATGAACAGACGGGTGATCTCTTGTCCTCTTCCTTCCCGTCCCCCCATCTCCTCCCCGTTACTATACATATATACCAGTCGACATGGGCACACATCATTTCAGATGGTAATTATCCAAACCATCTAGAGCAAATAAAAGAAGTGCAAATGTTATGCCCGTGTATAATAAGGACTTTGGAGTGAATCACTCAAGTGAGACCCATCTAGCTCCAGTCATGCTTTCACATCCTTTGACTTTTAACCCATGAACCACGCATAAGGGATCTCATTAGAAATTCAGAAGTTCAGAGGCTGGAGTAAAATAACAAAATAGGCACTAGTCACTTCTTCCACATTAATGTCTCCACTTGAGTGCGTAGACCTCTAAAGAGAAGCAGCATGGCCTGCTGGAAAGTGCACAGACCTGGGTGTCTGAGGACCTAGATTCTAATCCCAGCTCGGCCACTCGTCTGCTGGGTGACCTTGGGCATGCCACCTAACTTCTCTGGGCCTCAGTTTCCTCATCTGTAAAAATGGAGATTAAATCCTACTCCCTCTTACCTATGGCTAGGAGGAGAAACAGATACAAAAACAAACAACAGGTTTAAGCCACAGAGTTTAAAGATACGTAAACAAGTACTATCAGTGGGGAGGGGTGAAGTGAGTAGAGGGGTGATCAGTCCAAGCCTCACTAAATAAACCATCATATCATTCTCCACTTGCTAAATGATGGAGGGGTTTCTGTCTGTCCGCATCCTGCAGAAGGTGGGATTTATCTTAGAAGGTTGGCCCTGGCCATCATACCGTCCCTCTTAGTATGTATGAGGGGAGCTCAGAGGTTGGTTCCACCTGCTCCTACCTATTATCTGCTCCCTTTTTTTTTCAATGGTATTTGTTATGTGCCAGGCACTGTACTACGTACTGGGATAGAAACAAGATAATCAGGTTGGATCCAGTCCCTGTCCCACATGGGGCTCTTGGGAGACTCAAAATGGTGAGTACACCAAAAAAATCTTGAGAAGTTATCAGCATGAATTTCTGTGGCACCTTTTTGCCTACATAAAACAGCATCATTTCAGACTTATGGTTTGGAAAACACCTGCAGTTTAAAATGTTGATCTGGGTTCAGAGCATAAAGGTACACAGGTAAAATTCCTTGAGTGTATTTCTTCAGATCAAGTGGATATACTGAGCCAGTCCTGGCCAGGAATTCATCATTCATTCCCAGAACAGGTATGGAAGTCCCAGGGAAGAGCAGGGCTATGGCAAAATTGCAGGAACCTGAAAACAATAAATACCTGCTGATTCTACTGGCAAAATAGGAGCCTTCTGTATCTTCCCTCTCTGAGGGCTTCAATACACTTCTTTTGTCTCTCACTCTCCCTTCTGCATCATCTATCCACTAGGATCTGTGACCTTTAGACATTTGATATTCACCCCAACCCCACAGTACTTATGTATGTATCTTTAAATGATATATTATGAATTATTTATTCATACCTCCCTCTAGATGTAAGCTTGCTATGGACAGGGAAAGTGTTTTCTAATTCTGTTATACTGTACTCTCCCAAGAACTTAGTACAGTGCTCTGCACATAGTAAGCACTAAATAAATACCACTGACATTGATTTTTCTCTAATCACTGGGGCACTGTGATGCCAATGACAGTAAAGGTTGCTGGCTTGGAGACAGAGACCAGGAGAGGTCAAGGGAAAGGGTTTTTCCCCTCTCCCCACCTAGGAGAAGAAAGGGAAAATGGCCTAGTGGATAGAGCACAGGCTTGGGAGTCGGAAAGTTATCAGTTCTAATCCTGGCTCTGCCACTCATCTGTGCTGTGACCTTGGACAAGTCACAACTTCTCTGTGCCTCAGATTCCTCGTCTGTAAAAATAGGGATCGAGACTGTGAACCCCATGTGGGATAGGGACTGTGTCCAACCCAATTTGCTTGTTTCTACCCTGGCACCTAAAATGCAGTAAATGCTTAACAAATACTTCTTAAAATGTTATGAAGTTGTTTAGGAAGGGAATCATCAAAGTGACCTTGGATATTCCATGGTACTCAAATCCTCTGTGGATTCCCCTACCTACTTAAAATAGTAGGCAACTTTGCTTGTCCTTCCCAAGGAGTTTAAAAACTATTTTGGCCCCGGTTTTGATCATTTCTGGATTGGTGGCTGAAATGCCACAAGAAATGGGTCATTTGTAGCATATCAGTATGTTTTGCTCTGCATGGCTAAACATGATTTTTAGATTAGCTATTCACAGCCAGGAAAGACAAGAAATCATGTAGCAGGAAAGGTGACAAATAAGCCACCAAAAGGCAGGAAATTCACAAACTAATACTCTTAAAGAACTGCTCACCAAGGCATGTTGAACACATCTATGTCCTCTTCCTGTTTTCCTTGTTAAATGAATAAGCTTGACTTACTGCCTCTGGATCACCAAACAAATGGCAGGTTTAAAGAGGCTTAGTTAGGCTTTTGGTTAAAACTTTAACCTGGGAATTTCCTGACTGCTCACTGCCGCGCGACCTTCACTCCATCAGGATAAAGCAGCTCCCTTTTCTACCTAGACCAACTGGAAATCACTGTAGGATGCATGCTTTCAACCCAGAGGGTCTTCTACCCACTTTTATCTAATTTTTATGGTATTTGTTCAGTTCTTACTATGTGCCAGGCAGTGTACTAAGCGCTGGGATAGATACAAGCTTATCAGGTTGGACTCAGTCCATGTGCCCCGTAGGGATCACAGTCTTCATCTCCATTTTACAGATGAGGTAACTGAGGTAAAAAGAAGTTCAATGACTTGACCAAGGTTACACAGCATTCATTCCTTCATTCAATCGTATTCATTGAGCGCTTACTGTGTGCAGAGGACTGTATTAAGCGCTTGGGAAGTACAAGTTGGCAACATATAGGGACGGTCCCTACCCAACAGTGTTCTCACAGTCTAGAAATGTGCTGGGGGGCCAGGATTAGAATCCAGGTCCTTCTGACTCCCAGGATCCATGCTCTATCCACTAGACCATGCTGCATCTCTCTGATTCTGTCACCTGGCCTTGGTAGGGGTAGAGAAGAAGAGGAGAAGGGAGAGAAGGCCATTTTCAAGGATGGTAGGAAGACTTTAGAAAGGAATGTAGACAGAGGTTTGCTAAGTGAGAACACATCTCCACTGCCATGTTAAATGGTGTGGTATAGCTCTTCTGTGCCTTGGACTGCCCTGTTCAGAAAAGGCTCCTTCTGCAAGATTCATAGGTAATTGGACTCTCTTAGGAGAGTCAGTATAGCCTAGAGGATAGAGGATGTTACTAGGAAGCAGGAGAGCTAGGCTCTAGTCCCACCTCTGCTACTGGCCAGTTGTGAGACCTTGGATGAGACATTTAACCTCACTGGCCCTCAGTTTTCTCCTTTCTTAAACAGGGATAGAATAGTTTGTGAGCTCCAGGTGGGATGGAGACTGTATCAAATCTAGTAACTCTGTAACCACTCCAGTGCTTCAGGTTGCATTAAGTTGCCGAAAACACTATTTATAAAATAAATACTTTATAAATGCCATAACAATCACAATTATCATTATTATATGAAAAATTACTGATGGCACATGATCTCAGTGTTCCATGGCTTTTAAGCAATCTTTACATATAAATTTCACATGATAATTCATTTGAAAAATCCTCCTGACTAAAGACAAAAAGAAATAGGACCAGATTACCAAAAATCAGGCAGTTGGTTTAATGAAAATTAAGCGGTGTAATATCCTCTTTCTTTTGGGTTTCCCTTTTGTTTTCTCTTATGCTAATCTCTGTATGTGGGAGATCTTTGTATATTTGCCAAGAGCAGTGACCTGTGGATTATTAGCCTAAGGATGTGACAACAGGAGATGACAGCCAGGTCAACAAAGTGGAAAAGAGGATGGCATAAAAAAAATGAATGGAACCTGCGCACATTTTGGCTTCTCTCTTCAGTCTTCCTCAGGCTTGCAAAAACCAACAGTTTGAAGACATTTATATAAACTTTTCTAATTAACTATTCAAATAAATCATAAAAGAAAATGAACTGAAGGTGAGGAAGAGAAAGTTTCCATTCAAACACATTTATCGAGTGCTTATTGGGTGCAAAGCACTATACTTTTGCTGTAGTTTTGCTTTCGGCAACTTAATGCAACCGGAAGACTTTGTCCACAACCCTTCCACAGAAACTTGAAAATGCTAGGAATATAAATACAGTCATCCCCCATTAAAAGACTTAATAATAATAATAATAATGGCATTTGTTAAGCACTTACTACGTGCAAAGCACTGTTCTAAGCACTAGGGAGGATACAAGGTGATCAGGTTGTCCCACGTGGGGCTCACAGTCTTCATCCCCATTTTACAGATAAGGTAACTGAGGTGCAGGAAGTTAAGTGACTTGCCCAAAGTCACACAGCTGACAATTGGCAAAGCCGGGATTTGAACCCTTGAACTCTGACTCCCAAGCCCGTGCTCTTTCCATTGAGCCTCACTGCTTCTTTTAGCACTTTTCCAGGATAGTGCTATTGAATTTTAATGCTGGCATTTCTTTGAGAACTCTTTCAATTTGTGGTAGCATTATCATTTTGCTGTGCATGTGCTCGGAGAAGCATATGCACTTTCAGTGCATTAGCTATCCACAGAAGCAGAGTGTCCTAATCATAATAATAATAATAATGATGGCATTTATTAAGTGCTTACTATGTGAAAAGCACTGTTCTAAGTGCTGCGGAGGTTACAAGGTGATCAGGTTGTCCCAGGGGGGCTCACAGTCTTAATCCCCATTTTACAGATGAGGGAACTGAGGCCCAGAGAAGTTACGTGACTTGCCCAAAGTCACACAGCTGGCAATTGGTGGAGCCGGGATTTGAACCCATGACCTCCTAGTGAATACACCACAAGCTTGGGAGTCAGAAGGACCTGGGTTCTAGTCTTGACTCTATCACTTGTCTGCCGTATGACCTTGGGGATGCTCCTTAACTTTTCTGTGCCTCAGTTACCTCATTTGTAAAATATGGTTATTAAGACTGTGAGCTATGTGGGACATGGACTGTGCCCAACCTGATTACCTTGTCCCTACCCTAGTGCTAAGAACAGTGCCTGGCACATAGAAAGTACTTAACAAATACCAATAAAAAGAAAAAAGGAAGTACTTCTTCCAGCCAATGTACAGCAACACGACTGCTGTATATGACATCAATGTGACCTTTTAAGTTGTTCCCTCCTCTCAAAATCCTTCCCACCTGGACCTCCAACCCCATCCTTTCATGCCTTATCAGTTGTATTTATTGAATACTTCCTGTGAGCCGAGCATCAAAACATTTGTCCTCGTCTTTCTTCCATACCTGACCACTATCTCCAACCATTCACTTTCCAATGGTTTCTTCCCAACTGCTTTCAAACTAGCTCATGTATCCCTTTGCCTAAAAAAAACCCTCCGTTGAACCCACGACTCCCTCCTAACAGTTGCCTTTTCTCCCTCCTAACAGTCTTCTCCAAACTCCTTGAGAGAGTTGACTACTCCTGTTGCCTTTGCTTCCTGTCCTCCAGTTCTCTCCTTGACCCTCTTCCATTTGACTTCTGTCCCCTTCATCCCATGGAAATTGTCCTCTCTAATAATAATAATAACAACAACAATAATGGTATTTGTGAAGCTCTTGCTATATGCTAAGCGCTGGCATAGATATAAGATAATCAGGTTGTCCACGTGGGGGAGGGTCACAGTCTTAATCCCCATTTTACAGATGAGATAACAGAGGGACAAAGAGATTAAGTGACTTGCCCAAAGTCACACAGCTGTCAAGTGGCAGAGCTGGGATTAGAACCCATGACCTCCGACTTCCAAGTCCATGTTCTTTCCACTAAGCCACACTGCACTGATCTCCTTCTTGCCAAATCCAATGCCGTCTACTTCATCCTAATCCTCCTTGACAACTCAGCTGCTTTCAACAGCCTCTCAGATGCTTTCTTCTTGAAACATTATCTAACCTTGGCTTCACTCTTCACTGAAACCATCCTTGGATTTCCTCAGATCTTCTGGCCACTAATTCTCTGTTGCTTTCATGAGGGCCTCCTTCCCTCTAACTGTGAGAATCCATCAAGGCTCAGTTCTGGGTCCCCTTCTAGTCTCCCTCTACACCTATTCCCCTGGAAAACTCATTCTCTTCCACAGGTTCAACTACCATCTCTATGAAGAATATTCCCAAATCTACATCTCCAGCCTTGAGTTCTTTCCTTCTCCGCAGACTCTCATTTCCTCCTGCACTCAGGACAACACTACTTGGATGTCCCACCAACACCCAAATAGAACAGTGCCTGGCACATAGTAAGTGCTTAAGGAATACCACGATTATGAGAAGCAGTGTGGCATGGTGAATAGAGCATGGGCCTGGAGTCAGAATGGGTTCTAAGCCCAGCTCTGCTGCTTGTCTGCGCTGTGACCTTGGGCAAGTCACTTAAATTCTCTATGCCTCAATGACCTAATCTGTAAAATGCAGATTTCAGACTATGAGCCCCACATAGTACAGGGACTGTGCCCAAGCCGATTTACTTGTATCCACCCCAGTACAGTGCCTGGCATGTAGTAAGCACCTAACAAGTACCATTATTATTATTACTATTATTACCATTATTATTATCCACCTCCATATCAAATAGGAACTCCTTACCATTGGCTTTAAAACATTCAATCAGCACCCCCTCCTATCTTACCTCACTGATTTCTACTAATAGTTTGGGTCTGATAATCTTGAACGTCACTGGCTTTAATATTACTTTGCAAACCTTGATTTTAGTGTTTTCTATAGTGATCTTTTCTATTTTTTGGTGCTGAATTTGATCCAGATTTGATTTTGTCCGGATAAGAAATCTAGTACATCCGTGGGCATCCATGGAATTCTCAATCGATCAATAGTACTTATTCTTTGCAAAGCACCACACTAAACATTTGGGAAGCATATAATAGAGTTAGTTGGTACAATCTCTGTGCTCAGAGATCTCAAATCTAGATGGGGAAGCGCACAATAAATTGAAATAAATAGTAGGAGGAATTAATAGAGTATTAAGTGCAACATTGGGAAAAGGATGTGACATACATAGACTGTGAGCTCCTTGGGGGACAAGGACTGTGTCCAAAGTAATTACCCTATACCTATCCCAGTGCTTAGATCAGCATTTGACAAATAATAGATGCTTAATAAATAACATTTTTTTAAAAAAGTGATGCAGTAGGGCTGAAGTATTGAGAAGGCTTTAGAGAGGGATGGAGATGAGATAGTATTCCCGGTGGGGGAATTTTCAATTCCATTCTCGAAACTGTAAACTCTTTCTTTAGACTGGAAACTCCTTGGGGGCAGGAACTGTCTACCAACTGTATAGCACTGTACTCTCCCAAGTACTTAATACAGTGCACTGCACCAAGTAAGCACCCCATAAATACCACTGATCAATTTACTGATCAGACAGTAATTGTGTGGCATTCAGCTGAGCAGCCCCAGCTTCAATCTCTAGAGGAAAAGGGCCATTGGAATTGAATACTTTCCAATTATTGGTACAGATTTCTATTGCTATCTGATCATGTACATTATTAACTCTAATAACTGTGCTTTTTAATCACTTTTAAAATATATCTATATCATTTTGATTTTTTTTTATCTTGAGAATGAATTCATGTGTCTTACATTATTTCCTAAGGGAAACTCAACTTTGTTTAGCATTCTTTTGCTTAGTCTATTTTCATGGAACTAATTAAGAGGCCTAACCATGATTTTTCAGTACTAGTAGGAAGCCCCAAACCCTTCAAGTAGCGCTTTAAAAAAACTGCAAGTTCTGTTGTAACTGAGATGCTTGGGAATCATGAAATATGTTGAAGGAGACCAAAACCCTCAAATTTCTTTCTTTTTGCCTCAGTTTCCTAATTTTTACTTGTGGATTATGAACCTTTTCTCCACCATTCTCCCACATACCCTGTGAGGAGAATGTACATGGGGCCTGTAGAGAAGAGTAGCAGATAAATACAAGCATGATGTGTTTAGCATCACATACTCTGGTGTAGGTTCTTAGGTACCTAAGTTGATGCAGTTATGGAACACATGGTATTTATTGAGCATTTGATCTGTACAGAGCACTGTACTAAGTGTTTGCAAGAAAATAATACAGCAGAGTTGGCAGGTTCATTTCCTGCCCACAATGAACTTACAGCCTTGAGGGGGAGACAGATATTAAACAATCAATAGCAATGGTATTTATTGAGCAATTACTGTGCTCAGAGCCCTGTACTAAGCACATATAATTAATTTTTGACAGGAGCAATTTAAGAACAAAAGCCATAGAGACTACAAGTGACAATCAGAAAATAATACAGTCAAATACATACTTTCTGTTTAGTTCCTAAGGCTGTAATATTTTGTTAGTTGAAATTATGTACTGCTGCATTTATATTGTATTGGTGTTTAAAGTTGTTATATTAGAATGAATAATTTAATAGAGCTGCAATCTCATTTAGAAAAAAAAGACCCCAAAAAGTCCTTGTGAAATGTCTTTCATAGAAGCAAAGAATCTGAGGGGCAAGAGAATGTAATAGATTCAGTGACTAATGAGAAGCAGCGTGGCTCAGTAGAAAGAGCACAGGCTTGGGAGTCTGAGGTCACGAGTTCTAATCCTGGCTCCACTACTTGTCAGCTGCTTGACTTTGGGCAAGTCACTTAACTTCTTTGTGCCTCAGTTACCTCATCTGTAAAGCTTTTTTTTTTTACCAAGACAGTTTTATGGATAGAAAACTTTACTCACACAAACAACGCAATGTTTTGTATACTGCCATACTGAACAGAACTAGAAAGTCTGCCTCAGTTGGAAGAAAATCATATTCAGTATGAATTCAATCATATTTATTGAGTGCTTTCTCTGTGCAGAGCACTGTACTAACTGCTTGGGAAGTACAAATCGACAACATATAGAGACAGTCCTTACCCAACAACAGACTCACAGTCCAGAAAATGATGGCATTTGTTAAGCACTTACTATGTGCCGAGCAGTGTTCTAAGCGCTGGGGGGGCATACATGGTAATCAGGTTGTCCCACATGGTGCTCACAGTCTTAATCCTCATTTTACAGATGAGGTAACTGAGATACTGAGAAGTTAAGTGACTTGCTGAACATCATACAGCTGACAAGTGGCAGAGCTAGGATTAGAACCCATGACCTCTGACTTCCAAGCCCGTGCTCTTTCCACTAAGCCACTCTGCTTCTCCAATTCCCATGATGGTAGGGGTGGAGGGTTCATCAACTCACTGGAGAGAATCCACTTGTTGCCAATGGTGCCACTTAAATTGTTTGAGAAGATGGTCTACATCAGGCCATGGAAATGTTTTGGCAGTAGGGTAGGACTTTGGGGAACAGAGGATGGACGAAGATTCTAGGTAATGATAAGAAAAAAATTAAAAAAATGGTTCTTTATTGGAATAGAAACAGCTAAGAAGAATGTGGACAGGGTAAGAATTGTTGCTCATTAAATCCCACAACTTTTGGATGAGGGAACACCCTCTTGTACTTACTGATTTGTTTGTAAATTGTATATATATATGTATTTTCAGTGTTTCTTCACATCCCTCTTCAGTGTGTAAACTGCTTGTGTGCAGGAAAAGTCACTGTGCTTCTGTTGTAATCCCCAGCCTTTAGTAACAATGCATTTCACTCAGTAAACACTCAGTAATTACCTTCACCACTTCTTTTAAAATCAAATCTCCTCCAAGAAACCTTCCCAGACTAAGCCCTTTACCCTGTTTCATTCATTCATTCATTCCAATCGTACTGCTTGAGAGCTTACTGTGTGCAGAGCACTGTACTAAGCGCTTGGGAAGTACAAGTACAATAGTAAAGTACTATTCACCCCATCCATCTGCCCCACTGCAACAACTATGAACTTGGCTACGCACCCCTTAACTATTTTGATACTCACCTCAATCCCAAAATACTTAAGGAAATATTTTATATTCTGACTATTCCCATATCCCTAACTTACTTTCATGTCTGTTTCATCCTGTAGACTAACTATAGACTGCAGGGACCCCATCTACCAACTCTGTTGCATTTTACTTTCCCAATTATTTAGCAAAGTGCTCTGCACACAATAAGTGCTCAATAAATACCGCTGATTGATGATTACTCCTACTGAAGTTGGAAAGTGCTGGTTTGGAATAAACATAAAGATACCTTGTTTCACAGAGCAGATGGTAAAGATTTGGAAGAGATACAGACAGGTTCAAGGAGGGTGTTTAGGTTCATGGTGAGAGACCCATAAAGGGTTCCTGCAGGAAAAGTTAGAGATGAGGGAAAAGAGAGGATGAATATTCAGTAATTCAAGAATTCCTCCAATAATCCTGTTACCACTATTGGGAGCAGCATACAGCCAGTTTTCTGATAGCAGAGGTACTAACTTTATTTACTGAGCAGGACAAAGTGCAGTGCACTGTATTTAGCACTTGGGAAAGCACAATAGAAGCAAAATACAATGCACTGTACTTAGCACTCAGGAAAGTTCAATGCAAGCATGAGAGCATCTCCTGCCCACAAGGAGTTTACATTCTAAAGAGGAAATCAGGCATACAAATACTTACAAATAGTGAAAACATTAATGCTTAGTGATGTTTCAGGAAGATAATTTTGGCAACAGTGTCTAGTATGGACTGAGATGGGAGAAGGAGGAGATAGGGAGACCAACAAGGAGAATGATACAATAGTCTAAAAACAATAGTACGAGTGTTTGACCCTGGAGTAGGGCTTTTTGGGTGAAGGAGAAGGGGCAGATCTCTTAAATGTTTCTGAGGAAGAAACAGAGACTAAGTAGTTAACTCATGTGTGAGGAAAATGATAGGGCTCAGGGATCAATCAATAGCATTTATTGAGTGCTTACTGCATGCAGAGCACTGTACTAGAGACATCAAGATGGCATGCTTCAGTTACAGGTAGTATGATGTTGTCAACAGAGATGAAGAAGTTGGTAGGCGGTGGGGGATTTAGGAGGGAAGAGGAAAAACTCATTTTGGGAGACATTGACTTCTAGGTACCAATGGACCCACTATGTGGAGCTGTCCTGGATAGGATTTGATTGGGCAGGTGAATTTGAAGACAGGGAATTGCATTCTTGATGAACTCCAGATTACGGAAAACTTGGATTGAAATATCCATAACTGGAATGAGACCATATGCATGCGCCAAACAGTTCCTTCTAACATTATATCAGGTTTTACCCTGGTAGATAAATGCACGCTATTGGAGAACCGTTACCTAAATTCATAGAAGTGTTCTGTGAAAAACAGACTGAATAAAATAATAATTATAATATTTTTTAAGTGCTTACTATGCACCGAGCAATGTTCTAAGCACTGGATAAACACACATTATGAGACAAATTATTCTACTGGACTGGATGGACCACTGAACTGAGAGAGTGACATCGCTGATGTTCTCACGATCTTACATTAAGAAGCCTTCTCATAGACTTGTGGTGAGTCTTTCATTGCTAAGGTAGTGAGTCTGATCATAGACCTAATGCTTTGCATTCTTCAAGTGACCAGATACTTGCAGGAGTGAAGACAAACTGGCCAAATCCTGTCTTATTCCCAGAAAGAGGAAGAAAAATATGCCATCATTATTAAAACTTGGCATTTTGAAGATGGTAAAGGAGACTAGAGAAAAGAAGGATAGAGTGGAGTTTCTAGTTTTTTGGCAACTACCCTCAGGAAAGAGGAAAGATCATTCAAATCGGGGATTTCAGCTGGGGAGTTGTTCAAGAGAACTAGCTCAGAAAGCATCAACATCTAGACTTGAAAGGGTGAATAGATGGAGAGGCAAATGAGAGGGTGCCTTGTGGGATGTCTGGAAGCCAATGCTCTCCTGAACTACATGCCCTATCAGTCGACCTGTGTGAAATCTTAGACAGTGACTCATGAGCTCTGAAACCTGATCTTTGTCTGTTGAAGGAGCTCTGCAGGCAAGCATTTACCATTCCAACCTTACTTGAAATCGATAGATTAATGGGAAGATGACTTTCTAAAAATTTCATTAAAGTTAAAATGCATAGCAGTACTTGAAAAGCATTCCTAGATGTTTAAAGTCAGATGAATTATTCTGACAGTCATGTTTTAAAAGGTAAGTTAATCAGCTTTATCCATCTTTCCCCACCCTAGCCCCCAGTATAAAGGAGAAGAGATGTTGTCAATCTGAGGTTGGAGACCTATGAGTATTTATTGGAAGGAGGGGTAAAGCATATATCTCTTTGACTCGGTATAGCCCAAAGTCATCATGGGCAAATGACAGATCCACTTTGGGGAGTGACTGGGAAGGACCTGGGGTAGAGAGACAGGATCAAGCCTGTGCTAATGGCATTTCTGCTAGTGACACCACAACTCTGCCACTTCATTGTCCCTCTGCCACCTGCCCAGTACATCAAGGGGAAAGAGAACTCAAGGAGAAGCACAAGGGACAACCATGCTGGTAGCTGTCCCTTGGGAAATGATCCTCCCCAGAAGCAGGATGAAGCTCATGTCCATCCATCAATAGCACCAAACTAAGAGCTTGGGAGAGTATAATATAATTTGAAAATATGAACCAGCGGACAAATCAATCAGTTGTATTTACTGAGAGCTTACTGTATATAGATCACCGTACTAAGCACTTGGGGAAGTACAAGTGAGAAGTAGCACGGTGTAATGGAAAGAACACAGGCTTGGGAGTCAGATGGTCATGGGCTCTAGACCCGGCTCAGCCACTTGTCTGCTGTGTGACCTTGGGCAAGTCCCTTCACTTTTCTGTGTCGCAGTTACCTCATCTGTAGAATGATGGATTAAGAGGGTGAACCCCAGGAGAGGCAAGGACCGTATTCAACCCAGTTTGCTGGTATCCACCCCAGTGCTTAGTACACACAGTAAGCACTTTACAAATATCATAATTATTATTACTACATTATTACAATGGAATTAGTAGACATCATCAGTGACTTCAAGGAACTTACAGTCGAGAAGGGGAGACAGATACTTGAGTTACATATAGGATGAAATAACAAAATGCATAATATGTGTAAATACATAAGGGCCTCAAGGGTGGGCTGGCTGAAGCAGCGGTTAGGGAATATAACCTGAGAAGATTAGAAAATATTCAGGGAAAGTTTCCTGGAGGAGATGTTATTTTAAGGGCTTTGAAGAGGTGGAGTGTTGTGGTTTGTCACATTTAAAATGGATGGGAATTTCAGGGAGGGGGAAGGGTGTGGGCAATCAGTGGTGGGAAAGATGGGCAAAGGCACAGTGCCTAGGTTAGCTTGAGAGAAGCAAAGAGTGTGATCTGGGAAATGCTGGGAGAAAAGAGGGGAGAAACAGGAAGAAGAGAGCAGATGGAGTGCCTTAAGGCCAATGGATAGAAGTTTTACTCTTTATGTAGAAAAGAATTGGCTGGGAAGGAATAAAATTGGAGGCTAGAAAATCTGTGAGGAAGTTGATGGAGTAATCTAACTAGAATTTGACAAGAGCCTGGATCATCATGGTGATTATCTGGATGAAGAGGAAGGAATGGATCCTAGAAATATTCTTCAAACTATGCTCCTTCCTGATATGGATCTTGATATGGCTCTAAGCTATTATGAGATAGAGCTAGGACTTGTACACAGCAGTTCAACATTCACTGTCTTTTAAAGTGGAACATTTGCAGTTATCTAGCTTGAGTTCAGATTACTGTTCATATTTCCACTCATTGGAGTTTAGCTGTGTTTACTACAGCTCATCTACAATGACATTCTGACACAGCCATTGGACTTGGGCTAATTAATATTGTTGCTGCATGAAAAAATTGTCACATAACCACCCCCATTTATAAAACACTGCTGAAAAAAAAGTGGTTTTTCATCAGTGGTCGTTGTCGTCTTATGCTGCTGAGTCGTGTCCGACCCATTGAGACATGGACGGATCTCTCCTAGAATGCCCCACCTCCATCTGCAATCATTCTGGTTGTGTAACCATAGGGTTTTCTTGGTAAAAAGACGAAAGTGATTTACCATTGCCTACTTCAGCACAGTAAACCCGAGTCTCTGCCCTCGACTCTCTCCCATGTGGCTGCTGCCCAGCACAGGTGAGTTTTGATTTGTAGGGTTCGGGTATTAGACCACATGCTGAGGGAGGGTTTTTCTGGAAGGGGAATTTGAGTTCAAAGCAGATCCTTGTCCTTCCTTATGTGGACAACAATAGCAGGCTTCTCATTTTACATTTCCCAACCTTCAGATCAGCTCCCCTCAGGAGTGCTTCACTCAAAGGCATCTTCTTTAGCAGTGGTTACAACTATCAATCAGTCAATGCTTACTGAGTGCAGAGCACTGCATTAAGTACTTGGGAGAGTACCATATAACAAAATTGGTAGACACATTCCCTGCCCACAATGAGCTTACAGTCTAAAGGAGAACTACATCAATGTACATCGCTATCAGCCACATCTACTTCACCTCCCTATTCATTCATTCATTCAGTTGTATTTATTGAGAGCTTACTGTGTGCAGAGCACTGTACTAAGCGCTTGGGAAGTATAAATTGGCAACATATAGAGATAGTCCCTACCCAACAACAGGCTCACAGTCTAGAAGGGGGAGACAGACAACAAAACAAAACATGTGGACAGGTGTCAAGTCATCAGAGTAAATAGAAATAAAGCTAGATGCACATCACCAACAAAATAAGTAGAATAGTAAGCACATACATCTCAAACTCTGGTTTAAGATTCTATTACACTGTGAAGGTACAGAATTTCAAACTACCATCCAACTTTTTAAGTACTTATTTTTGATTACACTTTGCCGAGACTAACTTCCTGTGTCTACAGTCTATAATGGCTTAATAAACAGCCTCTTGGAACTCACACAGCTCCCATAAAACAGCATTTTGATGAGTTGAGGATAAACAAATCAGGAACATATAGATTAAATTTCCCTTGAAATGCACAAGGGATTAATGATTAAAGAAGCAATCCACTTGGGGAAAATACATCTGGTGTTTTATCGAGCCCAAAGGGTTTGAAAAATATTTTGAGATGTTCTTATATAGGCAACAAAATGACTACATTTCATCATCTCACATAGGTATATGAACCCTTGGAAATATATAGACACTGGATGCCTAGGTGCTTTGATGATGAATGCTGTTTAAATATTCAAAGATCTTGATACAATAAAGTGATAAATGAGAGAAAGAAAACACAGAGAGATATTTAACTGTCAAGAAAATTCATTTCTTACACTATCAATGCTCAGTAGAAATGCACATTTTTTTCTTAGACGAGGCTAGAATGGAAACAAGAGATTTGTGAAAAGGGGAGAGAAATTATTTTCCAACTAGTCAAGACCTCTGCAATGACAGGGTGGGTAGTGGCCATGGGAAGGTGGCCAAAGAAAGAGGAGACTGGGAATTTTGGAGGATTCAAGTATTCTCTCTAAGCCACCATTTCCCCAACCTGCCCTCCCATCTGTGTCTCATGTGGGACAGGGACTGTGTGTGACCTAATTAATTTGTACCTACTCCAGCACTTAGAACAGTGTTTCACACATAGTAAGCACTTAACAAATACCATAAAAAACTTTGATATTTACCCCAGCCCCCCAGCATTCATGTACACAGCCTTACATTCTATTACTCCCACTACCTCTAGTTTATTTTACTAATCTGTATCCTCCTGTAGACTGTAAGCTCCCGGTGGGCAAAGATCATGTCTACCAACTCTACTGAATTGTACTTCCCCAAGCACTTAGTACAGTGCTCTGCACGCAGTAAGCAATCAATAAATAACACTGATTGATTGATTGATCTATTGCCTTGGGAATTTCCTGAGAGAGAGAAAATAGATCCCACCCTCTTCCTAAAGATTGATATAAGGTCCGAATAGTCTCAATACCAACTTTTCAAAGACTCCGTATATCTCAAAGAGGTCCCTCCTGAGTGGAGTCAGGATGACACCCACACTATTTCAAACAGCTGACACTTGATCATAGTCTTTACAATCATCTAGGAAAAAAATCCTGTAACCTCTCTCAGGAACCTGGCCCAGTCTGCTTTATTTCTCATTTCTCACTTCATTTTTCCTTTTATTTCTCACAAATTACCTCATAATACCAAAGTCAAAGGTTGACTGACAGTCAGTAAAGACAGGGTCTCCTACCTGCTGTTAAAATCTAACCACGTGCTTCTCACATCTCAAAAACACTTGCTCCTACCTTCCTCTGTTCCCCTATTGCTTTTTTCATCCTCTCAACTCCTACTTCCTTCTTCTCTGCCTTCAAAAAGATCTAATCTCCTCCATACTGAAATATCTTGTCATGACCTCACTCCAGCCAACAACTGTTGCTCCATCTTTCTCTCCACATTCTTGTCCATTCTCCTTGTATGGGTACTACGTATAACCAATGCCTTCGCTTCTTCTTCACAAGGTATCATACAATACGGCCACTGTAGACTTGACCCCCTAAAATGTGGCTACTGGATGCTCCGAGATAATTACAATAATATCTGTGGTATTTATTAAGTGTTTACCATAATAGGCATTGTACTAAGCACTGGAATAGATAGTAAGGTTAGACACAGTCCTTTTCCCACATGCGGTTTTACAGTCTACAGTTTCTATTTTACAATTGAGGAAACTGAGGTACAAAATCAGGATTAGAACTCAGGTCCTCTGCTTCCCTGGCCCAAGCTTTTTCCTCTAGGCCATGGTCCTTCTCAAACAGCTTCAGAGGCTTCATTTTGGACAAGTTGAGTGGACTCTGCCACTTTGTTGTGTGACCTTGGGCAAGTCAATTCACTCCTCTGGGCCTTACTTAACTCATCTGTAAAATAGGGATTAAGACTGTGAGCCCTATGGAGGACAGAGACTGTGTCCAACCCAATTACCTTGTATCCACCCCAGAGGTTAGTACAGTGCCTGGAACATAGCGCTTAACAAATACCTTCATTATTATTGTTATTACTATAATTATTAAAACTCTGACCTGGGTTCTGTACTCTTCTCACTAACACTACCGCTTTCTAATAGACAACTATCTACATCCATTTTCTATACTGTAAACTCATTATGGGCAGGGAACCTGTCTGCTAATTCTAATCTTCTCCATACTGAAATATCTTGTCATGAACCCGCTCCAGCCAACAACTGTTGCTCCATCTTTCTCCCCACATTCTTGTCCATTCTCCTTGTATGGGTTCTACGTATAACCATTGCCTTCGCTTCTTCTTCACAAGTTATCATACAATATGGCCACTGTAGACTTGACCCCCTAAAATGTGGCTACTGGATGCTCTGAGATAATTACAATAATATCTTATTATTGTGTTGTAATTCTGTTGTACTGTATGCTCCCAACAGCATAGTACAGTGCTCTGCACATAGTAAGCACTCAATAAATATCATTGATTGATTGATGTATTCACAAATCTGATTCACCCAACAGAACCTCTCACCCGCTTTACAACCTCACTTTCCCTCCTGACTCCAGGATATCTTGGTACGGATGATCCTCTATTCATCTTAAACATAATATGGCAAAACATAAGCCTTCATCATCTTTCTTTAAGCTTTGTCTCCTCCTTCCAACTTTCCCATTGTAGAAGACAGGACCTACCATCCTTCCCGTCCCCAAAGTTCACAATCTCGTTGTCATCTTTGGCTCCTCTTTGTTTTTCACCTCCAATATTCAGTCTTCCTCTAAATCCTACTGGCTTGTAATCTACAATATTCCTTGCATCTTCTCCTTCTTCTCCATCCTGATGGCTACTGTCCTGGAAAACTCCTTGAGGGCAGGGATCATGTCTATTAATTTTACTGTACTTTCTCAAGTGCTCTGTATAACACTCTTCAAACAGGCAGGTGCTCGGTAATTATACTGATTGTTTGACTGGCCTGGAATGCCCTCCCTCCACACATCCGCCTAGCTCTCTTCCTCCCTTCAAAGCCCTACTGAGAGTTCACCTCCTCCAGGAGGCCTTCCCAGACTGAGCCCCCTTTTTCCTCTCCTTCTCCCCATCCCCCCCCACCCTACCTCCTTCCTCTCCCCACAGCACCTGTATATATGTTTGTACAGATTTATTGCTCTATTTATTTTACTTGTACATATTTACTATTCTATTCTGCTAGTGATGTGCATCTAGCTTTACTTCTACTTATTCTGATGACATGACACCTGTCCACATGTTTTGTTTTGTTGTGTGTCTCCCCCTTCTAGACTGTGAGCTCGTTGTTGGGTAGGGACTGTCTCTACATGTTGCCAACTTGTACTTACCAAGTGCTTAGTACAGTGCTCTGCACACAGTAAGCACTCAATAAATATGGTTGAATGAATGAGTGAACATTTATCATGCTAATAATAATACAAAACATAATATTTATGGCATTTGTTAAGTGCTTACTCTGACTCAAACACTGTACTAAGTGCTGAAATAGATACAAGATAATCAGGTCTCACATGGGACTCACAGAAGGAGGGAAAACTGGTATTGAATCCCCATTTTGCAAATGAAGGAACTGAGGTGCAGAGACTCATTCATTCATTCAATCGTATTTATTGAGTGCTTACTGTGTGCAGAGCACTGTACTAAGTGCTTGGGAAGTACAATTCAGCAACATACAGAGCCGGTCCCTACCCAACAGCAGGCTCAGAGTCCAGAAGGGGGAGATTGCCCAAGGTCAAACAGCAGATGGGTGACAAAGCCAGGATTAGAACCAGGTCCTCTGACTCCCAAACCCGTGCTGTTTCCAGTAAGCCCCTTTGCTTCATAGGATAGGATGGTACTGAGGTGCTGTTCATTCAGGAATTTCTCCTACTGAAGGAAGATTTTTAGAAAGACTTTGAAGTAGAGGTGGAATGTAGTTTGTGAAAACTAAAGGGGAGGATATTCCGGGATGAGAGCAAGGGAAAGTTAGCAAGAATTTGGAATTGCAAGAGTTCAGTAGGTGGGACATTTGAAAGATTTGCTTAGGAAGGTTGAGGTTGTCATCATCATCATCATTTCTTTTTACTCAAGCCACTGTGAAATACCTTTCTCTTTTCCACTTTGGATCTGAAAAGCAACCACTTGAAAAGAACCCTGAGAAGAGAACCTCAGAAGAGATTCACTCCATTCTCTTCCTCAATCTTCCCAAGCAACCAGTCCTGTCCTGGATTTGAATTTGCTCCATCCGATGCTTGTTATTTATTCCCACTGTTCTAAGTGTCTGTCCACGCTGGCTTAGATTGTGAGCCCCTTGTGGCAAAGAGACAATAGTTAGTTTTTTGGGGGTTTTTGGTATTTATTCTAGGACTTAGTGCAGTATTTGGAAAATAGGATGTGCTTATTAAGTACTAGTCACATCTTTTACTAACAATGTAGCTGTGAGGCAGAAGGTTGAGAAGACTGGGAAACCTAATCCCATAGTTGCCTAGGTCTTACTCTGTCCATCTGTACAATGGGAATAAATGGGCAGGGACATTTCTTTGAAAGTTCCTTGTGGAAATTTTTTTTTCCTGCAGTTAATAGCTAACTACACAGTTTGTTTTCTTGACAGAGTCACTTTACCTCAGAGTCCCACACAGGTTGTAGACTGTGAGCCCGGTATGGGCAGGGATTGTACTTTCCAAGTGTTTAGTACAGTGCTCTGCACTCAATAAGTACGATTGAATGAATGAATGAATGAATGAATGAGTCAGAAGGAAGGAGTAGCCATGCCTACTCCAAACTGGGTGGATACACTTCTAAAAAAGTCTAAAGAAGCAAACTCAACACATAAAATTGTTCAAACAACCCTCATGAGTCTGTTTTCTGGAACTCATTTGGCATGACAATAAAGAAGCCTTGCTGATAAATATAAAAATATACCAGACCTGACATTTTTTTTTCAAAGCCAGTCTTACTCCTGTAAAAGCAGCATAAGAAATCAAAATCAACATTCCTTACAATTGGTCTGATCCAAATAGTTATGGGCTCTACCAGCAAGCAAGTGCTTATCAGAAAAGCTGGACCTAGGTGATAAGTGCTGTTTAAATAATAAATTTCACCTCCCTCCTGCCAGCTATTTCTAAAGGGATCCCCCACCTAGTAACTAGATGCTTTGAAGAGGATGCAATTATAATACCAATGACACAAACAGAAGAAGAGTAGTCACCAAAGGATACATTCCCTGGCTGAAATTCCTGGCTGCTGAAGGAATTGGGATGCTTACTCAGCATGTGGTGAGTCAAAGGTCAATAGGAAGAGATGGACTGCCCAGGCAGAGCCAGAGCTTAACAAGAACAAAGTTCCATGACCTAAGGCCTCTGGTCATGGAACAGCCCTAACACTTGCCCTTTTAACTCTATGCAAGGCCCCATATGCCTTATGGCGGTTTGATATTGTGCATTATTTCCCTTTGTTCAGAACAGTTGAGTCAGGGATCTGTTTCGGCAGATTTTTTTTTTTTGATTGGATCTAATAGGACTCAATGCACAGAGCAGTGCTACGTCATCAGACTTACCTATGCAGAAGTGCTTACCCATATCTAAAATTGTCATCCACAATGGTTGTTACATCACAAAATAAACTCACAGGAGAAAGAAATCTGGTGGGCAGTTTTAAAGAGGCCTGACATAGCAGAGAGATGTTACAACAATAGAGGGTTGAGTCGAATCTCACAGATCATACCATTTACTACCCATGATGCTATAGTTTTTTGGACAATCTCTGTTTAGGGACTTGCTAATTTTTTTTAATTTTACTGACTGGTAACAGACTTACTCTTCACCATGACTTCCTATTCCATTCCTTCACTTCAGTTCCATTGTCTTTATAGCCCTCTGTTATCCTCCAGTTCCTCCTGATTTTTATGAAACAGTCTCAGGACTTAACTAATTTTACAGCCACTTTCTTGGACACCCTTTGACATTTGAAATTGCAATTACAGATCCTACAGATACCACTTTTTGGTAAGATTTGCATTTAATGATATAGGACCAAATTTCTTTTCTATTTCCTTTAAACCCAATTTATATGTGTGTGTGTGTGTGTGTGTGCTATATAATACCTTTAATTATTTGAATGTGGTCATTAAGACCATGATACTGCTCTTTTTGTGGAAGACACAGTGTGCTTGTTTCTCACCTGGAAATCTCTAAACATTTCCCAAATTCTGGGGAGAATTTTCATTCAGGATGCATTTTTCAAGCTGGCTCTCAATGGATATCATCTTATGTAACATAGGAAGAAATCACAAGCCAATGGACAGCCAGCAGAATTAGACCTCCTTTGCAGATAGGTAAGTTGAGCCCCAGGACAATTGAAGTCTTTTCAGTTAGGTCTTACCTAAAGCTAATGTTAAAATGGGGAGTGAATCTTATATTCAAATTCATGCACTGTTCTTCCTATTAACTTCCTCTGAACAAGTTTCTCCTGATCTCTTTTTATCTAACATATCTTGGTAAAATACCCTGTTTTCCTTAACCCCTGGTGCTATCATTAATTGATTCTAGCTGTTTTGCTGTCCTTATCTTTTTCCCAGCCAGCTTTAATTGATGTAGCACCATTGCACTCTCTCGGACAGATTTTTCTCTACCCACATCAATTCCTCACAAAGCCTTAGCAGATGTTTATTGTTTTGTTTTTTCATCCTTCTTTTTCAGAGGAATTGCAGTCTGCTGAGTTTTAATTATGTTCGCTCTAAGAATGCTCCAGCCATCTACCAACTCTTATGTTTTAATATGTCCGTCTGTACTTACAAGATTCCTTAATTTGCTTTCCCAGAGTTAATACCCTTTGTGCTTTGTTTGTCCAATTTTTTTTTATTACTCTGCTCTATAGGAGCAGTCCCTGGTCACTTGGACTAAGCCTGTCTCTTGCTTTCATAATCTCAGTCAATTCTAGCCAGTCAGGAAGGGGTAACAGTTTCTTCTCTACTTAAGTTCTCTACCGTGGAAAACGTGAAGCTGCAGTCCCCAGAATTTAGAAGCATCTTTGATCCGTGGTGGGTTTTGAACTCAGCAGATGTCTGGGGAATAAAGGTCCCCCAGCAGTGTGACATTGTGAGAGTGGACTGACCTTGGCAGCTGCTTCTTCCTCACCTACCATTTTGGTGGCCAGCCACAGATGCCCGTGACATTTCCTTTGTATTCGGTTCTCAGGATTCCAAGCCCGAGGAGGATGCCAAGCCCGAGGAGGATGCCGTCACCCCAAAGCAACCACCTTGCTGGGTTGGTAAAAGGGTTTTTCACCCCTCTAGTCCCGGGAGGGCATGTTGCTGACATCTTCATAGTTCCAAACATCAAAATCAAACTCAAGGCGCACAGATTATTCACCGGAGGAGAATCTAGGACTGCAGGAGGTATGCTCAATAAACAAACAGCCATGAAAGGAGGTCAAATCTCTAGGCTGGGGATTGATATAGGAAGAGATGGGGGTTTAAAACACACTCCTAACCCAAACATCACCAACAGCTATTAAGGAGGCCCCGAGGTTCAGTTTTGGAGGCCTACACCATCATTAGTAGAGAAGCAGCGTGGCTCAGTGGAAAGAGCACGGGCTCTGAAGTCAGAGGTCATGGGTTCAAATCCCGGCTCCGAATTGTCAGCTTTGTGACTTTGGGCAAGTCACTTAACTTCCCTGTGCCTCAGTTCCCTCATCTGTAAAATGGGGATTAAAACTGTGAGCCCCCCGTAGGACAACCTGATCAGCTTGTAACCTCCCCAGCACTTAGAACAGTGCTTTGCACATAGTAAGTCCTTAATAAATGCCATTATTATTATTAGTAGTAGTAGTAGTAGTAGTAGTAGTAGTAGTAGTAGCAGTAATAAGGGTAGCAGTAGTAGTAGAATAGTATGATATTTGATAAGTGCTTACTTGTGTCAAACACTATTCTAAGCACTGGGGAAGATTCAAGTTAATCAAGTCAAACACAATTCCTGTCTCACATGGGGCTCACCGACATTGAATCCCCATTTTACAGATGAGGAAACTGAGGGACAAAGAAGTGAAGTGACCTTCCCAAGACCGCACAAGTGGTGAGGCAGAATGAGAACTCAGGTCCTCTAACTCCCAGGCCCGGGCTCTTTCCACTAGGCCAGCCTGTTCCTCATTACTGAGGAAGTTTAGTTTCTCTTCTTTCTCCTGCTCTTCTCACCCCCACCATCTCGCACTCAGTCTGGGATCTGGAAACCAACAGTTCAGGACATTTTTTGGTTGCTAAAATGACATCACTTTCGGTGAGTTGAAATATTCCTACTGGGAAGGTCTGTAGATATGTTTAGACTGGATGAGCAGGAGAAAAATACTGCACCCACAGGAATGCAGAGGCTCTGCTTGGTGACTACTCCATTTGTGCTTTACTCTAGGGCCACCAGTAAAATAATAATAATTGTAGAATTTGTTAATCCCTGGCTAAATGGAGCAGTATGGACTAGTGGAAGGTGTATGGCCTGGGAGTCAAGAGGACCTGAGCTCTAATCCCAGCTCTGCCACTTGTGTGACCCTGGGCAAGTCACTTAACTTCTCTGTGCCTCAGTTTCCTCATCTGTCAAATGAAGATTCAATACCCACACTTAGAAACTGAATTCCATGTGTATCCAACCTTGTTAATCTGTGTTTTTCCCAGCACTTAGAACAGTGCTTGACAGGTAGTAATCACTTTACAAATACCACAATCTTTATGATTCCTACAGGCCAAGTACTGTGCTACATTTGGGGGCAGACACGCGGTAATTACATGGGACCCAGTCTCTGTCACTGACTAAGGGGGAGGAAGAACGGGTAGGCCTTTGTACCCATTTTACTGATGAGAACTGGGGCACAGGACGGTTAGGTTATTTAAATAATAACAATAATTGTGGTGTTTGTTAAGCACTTACTATGTGCCAGGCACTGTATTAAGTGCTGGGGTGGATAGAAGCAAACTGGGTTGGACACAGTCCCTGTCCCATGAGGGGCTCACGGTCTCAATTCCCATTTTACAGATGAGATAACCGAGGCCCCGAGAAATGAAGTGACTTGCCCAAGGCCAAGGCTTGGCCTGAGCCTAGTACAATGCTAATCGCTTAGTACAGTGCTCTGCACATAGTAAGTGCTCAATAAATATGATTGAATGAATGAATGAAGCAGCGTGGCTCAGTGGAAAGAGGATGGGCTTTGGAGTCAGAGGTCATGGGTTCCAATCCCGGCTGCACTACATGTCTGTTGTGTGACCTTGGGCAAGTCACTTAACTTCTCTGAGCTTCAGTTACCTTATCTGTAAAATGGGGATTAAGACTGTGAGCCCAACATGGGACAACTTGATCACCTTGTATCCTCCCCCCAGCACTTAAAACAGTGCTTTGCACATAGTAAGTGCTTAACAAATGCCATAAAAAAGGGCCACACAGCAGATTAGATGGGATTAGAACCAGGCCTGTGCTCTGTCCTCTATATCATGCCCATGGTCATACCGCAGACAAATGGCAGAGCTGGTATTAGAACACAAGTCACCTCATTTCAGGTCCTGTGTTCTTTTCACTAGGCCACCCTGCTTTCCTAGCCCAGAAAGGTGCATTCAGTGGGTGTCAGACAAAGCCCGTAGCAATCCACAGAAACGGCCAAAAACCCAGTGAGGCGATTATCCCTCAAACCCTCTCTGAAAACCACAAAATGGGCTGATTGAAATTCCACCGCCTCTCCTTTCTCTACCTACCCTCAGATGGAAGCATTAACAGGCCCTAAAATTTGCAAAAGTCAGGAAGCAGAAGAAACAAACCAAAGAAGTCAGGGGACTGTGTAATCCATAAATTGGAAAATGAACCCCTGAATGACTGAGTCATTGGAAAATTACAAATTTGAGTCCTGACTTCCTTGATTCTCTCCTCCTTAATAAAGTGATTATGACCTGATTTTGTTCCCCAGTAAATGGTAAGAGATTTCCTACTTAGAACTTCAGCAACAGCAGGAACTTGCAGGGATGCCCTAAGTGTCTGTGAAAACCCGCCACTTCAACTTTTTATCAGCAAACCAGCAAGCTCAAAATGAATAAGGACCCATACGGCAGGGCTGTTGCTGTGCTTCCTAAGCCTTTGGAAACTTGCAATTCAGTGGATAAACAGTTTAAGTGGAGCGCTTTGTCAAATACAGCAAATGGCCCTGATAATGGCACCGTACAGCCATCCGGGCCCAAACAGACAAGGCAGAAAGCCCCAGTGACCTCCCCATATACGGCCGCCTTTAAAATCCAATGTGGAACATTTTTCTCTTTATGAGCTGAATGCTATAAAGAAGGTGTATAGAGCAGTGTTTAATGTGTCGTCGAGAGTGAAATTATTACAGCGTTATATATGGTGCAGCCATATAACAAAAGAACTGAAGCTTGTAGTTGCCCTTATAGGAGATGCAGTCATATAATAGAGAGCCTTACAGCTAGGGTTTACTGTACTTTGGGAATTAATCACATAAACTATAAATTGGGTTCAACAGGCTGGCTGGGTAAATAGGCGCAGCTAATGAGGACACTATGAGATCTTATAAGAGAACTGACTGCCCCGGGACAGATATGCCGAGGCGCACCTGATGGAAAACTAGAAGACATCAAAGCATAAAGGATTAGTGCTCTCACAGTGTTGAGAAATGGCCGGGGGGAGATTCACCAACTTATTACCCACATCCAAGCTAATCCTGTTATCTGCAAAATATAACTGTGTTCAGGAACTGCCACCACCTAAACTTGCAGGAGGATAATTTTGTCTTTACATGGACAAAAGTATGGGGAATTTTAATCTGGCTAAGAAAATGAGAAATGAGCATTTTTTCTCTCTCCCTCCCTCCCCTTCCCCCTGCTTTTCTTTATACACACACATACACACACACACACAAGTATTGCTGATTATGAATTCACATATATGAAAAGAGATAATATATCTGCAATGAAGAAATTACTTTGAAGTTCACAAAGATCCTGTTCACCTATAAGATTATAGGATTGACTAATATCAAGGGAAAGGGAAAGGGAAAGTGGGGTATGATTTATCCTTTTCTGACTTCCACTGGACTTCAATTCTTTGCCAAAGGAAAACCCAAACAGTGCCAGTGAGAACAGGCAAAATAAACACAGCGACTGATGACAGAAAGAGCCCCAGCCCCGCAATAACCCTCTCCCACCCTGCTGCAATCTTGGGAAATTGATTGCCAGAGATTCACCCACCTGATCCCAACAGATGATCCCTGCAGGGGAACTGGGGAGAGCTCCCCATGGTCTCTGCCAATATGCCTTGGGGGGGGAAATGGCTTCCCAAGGCCAGATTTGATGCTCAGTTCAAGCTTGTTAATGCAAGTAGGAACCACACTGATTGGAAATGAGCTCCCAACATAGCTTTGGCACCTAGAAGGCAGCACATCATAGTGAACTGAGCTAAAGGATCACAGTTCCCTAATCCTCATGCTGAATTTGCCTTTGTCACTCTATACTTAGGACAGTGCATCTTCATCCTTTTGCCTCAGTGGCTTCCTCTATAAATCTGAGGAGATGATGCATATCCTGTAGGGAGGAAGTAAGAGAAGACAGTAGTGACACTAGGTTGGTGAGGAGAAAGACAAGAAATTCAGAATCTCAAGCATTTATCCTGACTCTCTAGAGATCACTGAGAAAGCCCCTTTAACCCCAGTAACTTCCAACTATAAAAATTGAACTTAATGACCCTGCGGGTTCTCAGAAACAGGAGAAGTGAGCAGAGTCTGTGAATGTGAAGAAAATGGAGACTCTCTGGCTGAGACATGGTTCCTGAGCTGCCACTCCTCTCCCCAATTCTCAAATCCAGCTATCCGAGTTATCCAGAAGATCTGCTCTAAGGTTACAAGACTACTAATCAGATAGCTAGATTCCTTGAGCGGTTCCATTTGCTTCATTTCCAGGACATACTCATTACCAAATGGCAAGGCAGGATCACAGACAATGAAGTTCTAGAGCAGAGTCAGTCCACCTATGCTGAAAGCTATGCTCTTCTTAGCATAGCCAAGCTGACTGTGACACTTGAGGAGAATGAGTGACAGCTGCTGAAGAGAGCTGAAATGGAGAAACCAAAAGCAAGGAACACAGAAGACAGGCTTTAAGGATGCAGTTAAACTAAGCCTGATATAATGCTGTATCCCAGCTGAAACCTGGCAGTCAGGGACTGAGGATAGGCTGGCTAGATGCCATCAAGAAAGGAGTGGCTTTCTTGGCTGCATAAAGAAAGAGGCAAAGAGACAAAAGAGAAAATAGCACTAGGCACCGCATACATACGTTAAACATGACAACACAAGAAGAGACAATCATTTTGTGTGCACAACGAAGCCAAGGATGGTGAATCCCAATTCCCCTGTTCATCCACTCATGTCCTCATTGAACTTCATCAATAGTGGTGTCTTCTTCAAATATGAACCGCCTCTCTGCCTCTCTCTCTGTCTCTCTTTTATACACATATATATTATAGAGAGGACAGTTCTACATATATGGGCATGTATATACATATATAACTAGTCAGTGCTTCATATTTGAAGCACTATATACTATATATGCAAGAAGCAGCATGGCTTAGTGGATAGAGTGTGGGCTTGGGATTCAGAAGGACCTGGGCTCTAATCCTGGCTCTGCCACATGTCCGTTGTGTGACCTTGGGCAAGTCACTTAACTTCTCTGGGCCTCAGTTACCTCATCTGTAAAATGGGGATTGAGAATGTAAGCCCCATGTATCTATCCCAGTGCTTAGTGCTTGGCACGTAAATGTTTAATAAGCACAACTGTCATTACTATAACATACATATACTATATATATACACACACACCCATATATGTACTCTATATCTAGTCATTAGAGAAGCAGCATGGCTCAGTTGGTAGAGTGCGGGCTTTGGAGTCAGAGGTCGTGGGCTTGAATCCCAGCTCCACCACATGTCTGCTGTGTGACCTTGGGCAAGTCACTTAACTTCTCGGAGCCTCAGTTACCTCATCTGTAAAATGGGGATGATGCCTGTGAGCCCCACGCAGGAAAACCTGATCACCTTGTATCCCCCCAGCGCTTAGAACAGTGCTTTGCACATAGTAAGTGCTTAACAAATGCCATTATTAATTAATTCATTAATTAGTCAGATGATGTCATGTAGCTCATACAGCTCCTGTGCAGGGTATAGGGGCAAACCACTCCTCCAGTCCCCCATTTAAGGCAGTGACGTCTCTCCATGGATAGTAGCAATGTCGTAGTGGACTTGGCTAGGGAGAGGATCAGGGAAACTTGAGCCCCTCTCAAATACCATATCCAAAACGTTTCATCAGTTTCACCTCTGAGCCCTCCATCAAGTGGTCTGGCAAGACCACAAAGTGAAGTTTGGGAACCCAATCTGTTCATTTTCATGAAAGACCTCTTGACTGCAAAATCATTTCACTGGGTAGAATCTAGGCATTTCTAGAATGGATGATAGCAGGTTAATCTGGGGTTGAACTGAAGCAAAGTGACCCAACAGTATGCTATGAGAAACTCTTTCAGGATACAGCGATGCCACTTTAAATATTGTCGCACAGTTGTGGACTACAGGAAAAAAAACATTTATTCTCAGAGCCTTTGAGTTTGAGCTACAATAAGAGAGGGAAAGTTGTACAAAAAACAGCCACCTACAAACCATCACCTAAACAGTCATTCCCCTTCCTATCAAGGGAACTAGCTGGAGAAATGCCTTTCTAGATTTCCCTTCTTGCAACTTTATCTGAAGCATTCTAAGGAGATTATTCTTTCTCTCCGCAGGGCCATCCCTACTCTCTCACCATCTATACCAAGGGGCCTCATTTAAATCATTCCACGATCTCCAACCGCAGCTAAATGATCTCTCCCTATCCACAATACACCCTCTTTGAGAGGCTAAGCATCCTTCTCTTCTTTTAGGGCAACAGAGAACAATCCACTTTGAAGACAAGTGTGATGCTTTAATGTAATGTAGAGGCTAGCAGGGAGCTCATGGAGACTCTTAAAAAGATGAGGGTCAGGTTCTAAGCACCAGGAAAGGAAAACGATTCTGTGGGCAGCATATGGGGTTGATTAAAAAGGTAACTAACTCCATGGGGACCCAGGAACTTTCAAGGTTTGGGATGGCTAGGTCCTAAAGGGAATCACTGACCCAGTACTACGGCCAAAGTTTTGTTACCCTTGGAGTTCAGAAGGGTGTTTGCCAGACACTCCTAGAGAGGGACAGGAGAAAGAGGCCTTTCACAACCCTGTCATCTTCAAGTGTCAATGCCACAGGGAAGACTTCCCTTCTCCTCCAGTAGAAGGGAAATTTAAATTACCTGTAATGAATGGTATCCTTTCTCCCTTCCAAAGCAGTTCTAGATTTCATTGGAAGAGCCCAAGGGCATGTTTTCCATCATGCAATTATCCTTTCCCCTTCCTAAGCCCTTCCCAAATTAACAAATACATCCTAAAGGTGGGTCCGAATGGCTAAGACAGTCCTCTCCCCAGGATACAAAAGAAAGAATTGGGCACATGAGGAAAGCTGTTTCATAAATGATTAAGCTACCTTACCTCACTGCTCTCCCACTACAACCCAGCCTGCACACTTGACTCCTCTAATGCCAACCTTTTCAAAGTACCTCAATCTCATCTATCTCACTGCTGACCTCTTGTCCACATCCTGCCTCTGGCTCGGAGTTCCTTCCTCCTTCATATCTGACCAACAATTACTTTCCCGGCCTCCGTACACTTATTGAAGGCACATCTCCTCCAAGAGGCCTTTTCTGACTGAGCCCTCATTTCCTCTTCTTCTGTGACTCCCTTTGTGTCATCCTCACACTTGAATTTACTCCCTTTTTTCACCCTTCCATTAGCCCATAACACTTATGTAGATATCTGTAATTTATTTATTTATAGTAATGTCTGTCTCCCCTTCTAAACTGTAAGCTCATTATAGGCAGGGAACCTGTCTACCAACTCTGTTATATCTCTGCACACAGTAAGCACTCAATAAATATGATTGACATAAGTGGTTTGCCAAGCTCGCCCAGTAGATCAATCCTGCGACCATAAGAAACTCATTTTTGTGGCCCTCTTAGATCTGCTGAGTGGCTGCCAACCATTTCAGTAAGTGGGAGACAAAGGATGGGCAGCAAAAGGAAGAACAAAATGCAAACATCACCCAACTCCAGACCAGAATCGACAGCACAAAATTATCTCTTCCATCTTCCTGCCTCCAGACAGAACAGTGTTCTGATAGATTGTAAACTCTTCCACTAGAATGTAAGCACCTCAAGGGCAGGGATGGTGTCTACCAACACAATTTTACTCTCTATAGCACTAAGTGTAGTGTATAGTGCTCTGCACGCAATATTTTCTCAATAAATATCACTGATTTGATTATTGATTAATCCTCCAGAGGACCTGGTCATTGTCTTTCTAAAACTCTGTTCAGACCATGTATCCTACATTCTCTGGGATATGACCCAGAGGTTCACAACCCTTAAGCCAGGAAGTTCTTCAAGCATCTGTGCCCATGGGTAAACATGTTCCTGAATGCCAAGGCACAGAGCCAGCGGTAGGGAAGCACCTTGCTGCCAACCTCCACAAAGAGTAGGCACTGAGACATGAATGTGTAGAAATCAAAATGTCGAAAGACCTCTAGATTTCCATTCATGTATATTCTGGACTAGGGCAAATGGTTGTGTGTCCAAAACCTGGATTCTATTTCCTGTATAGTATTTGAGTATGAAAATATTTGTGCATACACAAATATGCAAAACAGAGATTAGGAAATACAAAAAGTAATTCCTCTCCTTTACAGATTTCTTTTGTTTCTAAATCACAGTATTTGCAAGACAACTATGGCATTTCATCACTCCTCTCAGATTTTTATGGTTTTTAATTAACAGGAGCCTCAGATAACTTTCAAAGCAAACACTAAGATTCTTTAACCTATTTCCTGGAAACAGGTACTTTTAAACTTATTTCATTTATATATATATATATAGTTGAAAGGTGAACTTATTTTAGATAAAGATTGGCAAAAAAGTGACAGAAATATTTGAATGAATGTGTCTAAAGGATAGATACTTTTAAAAATATATGAAATGAAAGAATTTTAGAAATGAACTTTAGAAATGGACTTTTTATCCTCATTGTATAGGTATAGAATCTGAGGACTGGAGAGTTTTGGTGTCCTGTCCATGTTCCACAGGACCAGAACTCGGGTCTTGAGACTCCTGGCTCAAGGCACTTTTCACTGTGCCACACTATCTCCTTTGCCCCAAGCCCAAGCCAGTCAGCCACCACCTGCCAGAATCAGTCTAGGGAGTGGGAGTATGGGAGTGGGTGAATATATGAGATTGCGTGCATAGCATTACTGTTTAAAATATAGAGAGGCTGGATTAAAGCCACCTCAAAGATTTGGCCCTGTGCTTGTGTCAGAGACACTACAAAGTTTTCCCCAGCAAAAAATGTTGTGCTTTAGGGAACAAGAAGTAATGATTTGAGCATCCATAAACAAAGCTGTTGCTATGGGAAAATGGCAGGGATCCATAGACCTGGGTTATGTTCACTTTTTTCTGGTTCGCCCATGAATTAGAAAGTGCAAGAAAGGTGTTCCTACAAAGGCTAAAATAGCTTTGGCAGAGTTTTCTGACACAATTCCTTGATGAGCCATGGGATCTGTCACCTCAATCATCCCTCCTTCCCTTTCATTATGCTGCAGGATGGATTTAACGAGGAAGGTGAGCTGCTCCAGGAATGTGAGCCTGTTCCTAAACTCCAGCTAAAGCCTAAAAGGATCAAACAGAGAAGGGTTTGCCGGATGAAGAAGCCTAACACGGGTCTGATGTGCTCCTCCACTGAGGACTATGGGGCAGTTTGTCTGAGGGCAGGTCTGAGGCAGCAGCCCCCATGGGTCTGCCATACCGAGCTAGTAGGGCAATTGTGTACATACACACGCACACTCCAACTTAAGGGGTGAGGCTGGCCCGCATGCAGAAGGGAAGGAACATAAGATAGTGTCATTGCAAGATTCCCTCCCTCTACCCCCCCACCTCGACTGCACAGCCTGAGGCTGACTTCCAGTTAGAAAGGGTGGATGTGGGCGTAAGAAAAGGGCTTTGGCACAGAGGAGAACCACCCTATGATTGAAGAAACTCCCACTTTGGATATTCATCGTTCACAATAGTGCACTGTTCCCAGGTGCCCCCTCTGAGGAGGGTAGCGACAGGTTCGACAAGACTTGAGGAGGGTAGCATAGAGAAGCAGAGTGTCCTAGAGGAAAGAGCATGAGCCTGGATTCTCATCCCGGCTCTGCCACTTCTCTGCTGTGTGTGACCTTGGGCTAGTCACTTCACTTCTCTAGGCCTCAGTTACCACATCTTTAAATTGGGGTTGAAGACCGTGAGCCCCATGTGGGACATGGACTATGTTCAATCCAATTACCTTGTATTCCCTAGTGCTTAGTATAGTGCCTGGCATATGATAAGCTCTTAATAAATACCATAAAAAAGAGGGAACCTCTCCCCCAGTGTCCTTGACTGGAAGGGAGACTTGCTCTCCCAAGCAGCTGGTGGCTCAAGCAGGCACTGGATGAAAAAACAATCCTGTCCCCTTCTAGCTGGGGAGTAAAACACTCCTCAGAAAATGACCGGAAGAATCTCCAGCTGCACACAGACTCAGGAACCACCTCATCTCCCACCTATCCCCTTTTAATAATAATAATGGCATTTAGTAATAATAATAATAATAATAATAATAATAATGGCATTTATTAAGTGCTTACTATGTGCAAAGCACTGTTCTAAGCACTGGGGAGGTTACAAGGTGATCAGGTTGTCCCACGTGGGGCTCACAATCTTAATCCCCATTTTACAGATGAGGTAACTGAGGCACAGAGAAGTTAAGTGACTTGCCCAAGTCACACAGCTGACAGTTGGTGGAGCTGAGATTTGAACCCATGACCTCTGACTCCCAAGCCCATGCTCCTTCCACTGAGCCACGCTGCTTCTCAGTAAGCACTTACTATGTGCCAGGCACTGTACTAAGCGCAGGAGTAGAAACAAGCAAATTGGGTTGGACACAGTCCCTGTCCCACATGGGATTCACAGTCTCAATCCCCATTTTACAGACAAGGTAACTGAGGAACACTTACTATACCATAATTATTATAAAGAAGTGAAGTGACTTGTCCAAGGTCACACAGCAGACAAGTGGCGGAGCCGGGATTAGAACCCATGACCTTACGACTCCCAAGCCCATGTGCTAGCCACTACACCATGCTGCTTCTTGAATGCCTTGTCTATGCAGAAAGGAGTGATCCCCATGAAAAGAGTGAGAGGAAAAGAATGAGGGTACAAGGATGATCTTCTTCCTCCTAGCTTTAAGCATGTTGGACTCCAAAAAATAGATTTCCTCAAGATGACTCCCTCCTCTTCAGGAGTACAAACAGTCTTTATAGGTCTGTACTAATGAGACCGAATACATTCAGGGGGCCTTTGCTGGACTGAAAGATTTACTGCAACTTTCAAAAATAAGCAATTCACAGCCAGGCTTTTCCCTGGGCCTAAGGAAGACCTGATTCAACACATGTCAGTCAAAATCGGAATGGCTGCAATGATCATGATAAAGGTCACCTTGAAATAGAAATATCCCAGAGAAAATGATTCCTGGATACAGAGGTGCTTAGTAAATAGCATTTGACCGTGGTGAAAGACTGGGAGATACCATTCACTAAAAGTGAGTTTTCCCCCTGCACTCCCCACTCCCTCCACTGCTGGAAGCAAAATAAAGAATCTAATAAACAGTTATCACAGAGATGATTGGGAGTGGGGAAATCTTTCCTTATTGAAATAAATGTGCTTTTTCCTTCTAGGAAGATATTCTAGAAAGAAACTTTTCTTCTTTTCAAGAATGAAATACAATCAATACATGATGTGAGAGCTTTACCAAGTCCAAGGGATTGGGCTGCCCTTCAAATCTGTTTTCCTTTATTCTTCCCTGGGAAAATCTACCCGAACTAAGCAGGCTCTGGAGAGAGTATGATCTAGTGTCTCAGGTGGATATTCAGGAGACAGCAGCACAAGACATAATCGGTCAATCAATTATCAGTGGAATTTATTGAGCACTTATATGTGCAGAGCACTGTACTAAGAGCTTGGGAACACACATTCAATAGAGTCGATAGGCATGTTCTCTGTCCACAATTAGCTTACAGTCTAGAAGGGAGGGGTAAACATTAATCTAAATTCATTAATTATGGATAAACACATAAGTGCTGTGGGGCTGAGGCTGAGTGGAAAGCAAGTTCCCAAAGGGTACAGAGCCAAGTGGTTAAGTTGCATCTCCTCCAAGAGGCCTTCTCCAATGAAGCACTCTTTTCCCCAACTCCTTCTACCTTCTGCATTGTCTAGGCACTTGGAACAGTATTCCTTGGGCTTTTAGTATTCACCTCTCCCTCAGCCCCACAGCACTTTTGTAGTTATCTGTAAATTATTTATTTGTATTAATGTCTGCCTCCCCATCTAGACTGTAAGCTTGTTGTGGGAAAGGAATGTGTCTACCAACTCTGCTGTACTATACACTCCCAACCACTACCTTGTTAGTACAATCACTCATATCCCGACTGGATTACTGCATCAGCATCCTTTCTGATCTCCCAACCTCCTGTCTCTTTCCACTTCAGTCTACACTTCACTCTGCTGCCCGGATTTTCTTTCTACAGAAACGTTCTGGGTGTGTCATCCCCCTCCTCAAAAATCTCCAGTGGTTGCTTATCAACCTTCATATGAAGCAAATACTTCTCATAATTGACTTCAAAGCTCTCCAACCCCTTTCCCCCCAACCTCACCTCCTTCCTCTTCTTCTACAGCCCAGCCTGCACCCTCTGCTCCTCTGCCGCTAACCTCCTCACTGTGCCTCGTTCTCGCCTGTCCCACCATCGACCCCTGGCCCACATCCTACCTCTGGCATGGAATTTTCTCCCTCCTCGCATTTGCCAAATTAGCACACTTCCCCCCTAAAGCCCTACTGAAAGCTCACCTCCTCCAGAAGGCCTTCCCAGACTGAGCCCCCTCCTTTCTCTCACCCTCCTCCCCCTCCCCATCTCCCCACCCTACCTCCTTCCCCTCCCCACAGCACCAGTATATATGTTTGAACATATTTATTACTCTATTTATTTTACTTGTACATATTTACTATTCTATTAATTTTATTTTGTTAATATGTTTTGTTTTGTTGTCTGTCTCCCCCTTCTAGACTGTGAGCCTGCTGTTGGGTAGGGACCGTCTCTGTATGTTGCCAGCTTGTACTTCCCAAGAGTTCAGTACAGTGCTCTGCACACAGTAAGCGCTCAATAAATATGATTGAATGAATGAATGAAAGAATGCTCTATCCCCCCTCTAAACAGCACTTTTATACATATGTACATGTTTATTATTCTATTTATTTTATTAATATGTATATATCTATAATTCTATTTATTTTGATGCTATTGATGCCTGTCTTCTAGACTGTGAGCCCACTGTTGGGCAGAGATTGTCTTTGTTGCCAAATTGTACTTTCCAAGTGCTTAGTACAATGCTCTGCACAAAGTACGTGCCCAATAAATACGATTGAATGAATGAAAGAAGCGCTTCATACAGTGCTCTGTACACAGTGTTTACTAAATACCATTGATTGATAGGCGGTGCAGAAAGGAGAAATACAAGACTGGAAATATCAGGGATAGAACCTTGGGCCTCATACATGCAAAGCATGTGCTCTACCACTAAGCTACATCCCCATAACAGGCTAGCAAGAAAAAAATCAGGATAGGACTCGACCTTCCAGAGCACAGATTTCAGAAGGATAAAAAGACCAAGAGGCAGGGCATACAGAGATGCCATCACTTTGTCCAAGAACTACCTTTCCATGCAAATAATATGGGCTGGGATGTCTCTAGCCCAAAGACCTTTTCACACACGCCTGAATGAATGGATAGTCACTGCCACTAGCATTCTCTTTGAAAATAAAGGATGGGTGTATGTTTAGTAATAAGAAATGGGAGTGCCTCTTTTAGAGAACAGACATTAGAGGGGAGAGGAGAAAAAAGCACCAAGCACACAAGAAACAAGTTTAACAATAAAGCAAATTACAAATTTACATAATAATAATAATGGTGCTTGTTAATAATAATAATATTTGTTAAGTGCTTACTATGTGCAAAGCACTGTTCTAAGAGCTGGGGGGGGATACAAGGTGATCAGGTTGTCCCACTTGGGGCTCACAGTCTTAATCCCCATTTTATGGATAAGGTAACTGAGGCACAGAGAAATTAAGTGGCTTGCCCAAGGTCAAACAGCTAACAAGTGGTGGAGCCGGGATTCAAATGCTTGACCTCTGACTCCCAAGCATGAGCTCTTTCCACTGAGCCATGCTAAGCACTTATTATGTGGCAACCACTGTTCTAAACATTGGAGTAGTATAAATTAATCAGGTTGGACACAGTCCCCATCCCTCATTGAACTCACACTCTTAATCCCCATTTTGTTTTTACAGATGAGGTAACTGAGGCCCAGAGAAGTTAAGTGACTTGCCCAAGGCCACACAGCAGACATGTAGCAGAGCCGAGATTAGAACATGACCTTCTGACTCCCAGAGATGTGCTCTTTTTTTTTTTAAATGGCATTTATTAAGTGCTTACTATGTGCAGAGCACTGTTCTATGCCCTTGACTTGAAAGGTTCCTTCTTTAGTCTTGCTAAGTCTTTACTGATCTCCACCCCTCCATGTATAGATAAAAATCTCTCCATCAGTAGTATCACCATTAAAACTAAAAGCATCAATGCATAAAACATAGGATCAGTGCACCAAGAGTTCAAAGATAGATTTGCAACATGGTCTCAGTTGCCCCATGGGGGAATTAGAAGCAGCAAAGGTATATGCTAGATTGTAAGATCTTTGTCTACTTACTCCATGTACTCACCCAAGTGCCTAGTACAGTGCTCTAAACATGGTAAATGCTCAATAAATACCACTGATTGATTGTTCAGTTGATTGATATGGCCATCACGAACCTACTTGAAAGAGCTGGCTCAACCTGGTGTTTCTGAGAACGGGTACTGCAGAAGGCTTCCAGGATGAAGCACCCTGGACAATCAGCTAGATGTGCATTGTTGATAATTCCCAGGAGAGAAGAGTGCTTCATATAGCATCAGCCATCAATTCCAGTGCTTTACTATGACCTATTATCTCCCCTACATCCAACCTGCTTCTATTCAAGCCCACTTTGGGGACCTGTTTTCCATGAGGTGGAGTAGGACTGAAAACAATCTGTCACCCCTGCCCCCATTCAACTTTCATATTGGTTGCTTGAAACATGAAGTGTGTGTGTGTGTGTGTATGTGTGTGTGTGTGTGTGTGTACACACGTACGTGCAAGTGCATTGTATGGATTCACTTGGATATTGATTGCTTCAAACATGAAGAGAAGATGTGTGTTTGTGGGTGTGTGCTGTATGTGCCTGTGTGCATTTAATGAATACTAATTCTGCAAATAGTGCCCAACCCAAACACTGGAGAGAATGTAAAAACTGTACTTTCTTATTCCAATCCTTCTGTTTCCCATTCTTCACACATTTCATTCTCTCTTCCCCTTCCTCCCTCCCTACCTGAAGAGATTTCATTAATTCTTCCTTACTATCTCCCTGGGTCAGAGAAACAATTCTGACTAGGTTTTAGCCTCTTTGGCTAATTCAGACCAAGGGTTTCCTTTGAAATTTCTCTTTTTAATCACAACACAGCTTGATAATTAAGGGCAATAAAAGTGCCCTTTTGGACAATGAATTACCAGGGTGATTTTCTTGGTATAGACTTGCCCCAGGCCTGAGTCACAGTCTGTGAGCCAGGTTGTTCTTTGCCAATATATCTTCTGCCCTTCCTCTCATGGTCTAGGCTAGACTTCAGTCTAATCACAAAATTCATCAATCCCATTTTGCCAAATACCTTTCCATGCATTCATACCACAGTAGAAACATAACTTTGGGATTTAGGTGTCTCTTTTAAAGCATCAATCAATCCCTCTTTGAAATTCCAGGGTGGATTGAAAGCTGGCTGAAAGATGAGATGAGCCACCATTTTACCTCTTGACCAAACCCAGAAGTAGGAGCTCTGGCAATGTTACAGAACAGAGGCATGCCCCAAAGAGACAGCACATATCTCCATCTTGGAAAGATTTCCTCTTTAGGTATTATGGGTTTTGGAAAATGATTTCCTTGTCACAACTAATTCACCCATCAGAGTTGCCTGTAGCTTCTCTTCCTCCAATTGACCACAGCAGGAAATCCTCGTAGGAGGGAAGATGACATGCAGTTCTACAAAGTCAGCTCCTCAAATGCTGAAAGAGATGGCTTCAAATGTCAATTTGAAGGAATTAAATCACCATTTCCTTGGGATTAGGAAGGAGGAAATTTGATGGATTACTTCAGATTTGTATCCCAGCTCCTTTTTCCAAACCTGCCATGCGCTGTACCAAAGAGAAACACCTTAGCTATGACATCAAAAGGTATGCTCAATATAATCTGCTTAATTCCCCATGCAAAGGAGATGGCATTTGTTTGTCAAAGACTTGCCTATTTGCCCAGCCACAGAACAAAAACCAAACTGTAGGAGTGGCAAGTGAGCCAACAACACTAACCTGTATTCCTCAAAGATATCCAAAGACTCCATTCACAAGAGTGTCAAGAGAGGGTCTAAGGAAGGAGTGAGTCCCAGGGTTGGACTCCCAGGAGATCACATTCACAAAATCATGGACAAAGACATAGGGAAACCATTTACAGCAATTTAATACGTGACACAATGACTTGGGCTTTCAAATGAATTTCTGATGTTTATCTTTATGAGGCTGTTAGTACACTGTAAACATTACTTTTGATATAATCTCCCCTGTATCGCAACTGGCTGATGGCTGAGTTGGGAGTTACAATGGAACGATTGTGCAATGTGCCATTAGATCCATGAGATAATGTGAACATTAACAGTTGTATCTAAGGTAGAAATAATTAATAAGTGTCTGGAGGCTAGTTAATAATATGGTCATGGGTTTTTTTTGTTTTGTTTTGGGGGGGCTGTTGAGTGAAAGATCCAGCAGAATTTGATCCATGTGGTTTTGGAACGATTCATTTATTCTGGAGGTACCCTGAACATTCAAAATTCAAATTGTGAGTGGTCTGGGACAGAAGCTTGTTTCAGCTAGTTTTCTCAGAGCCCAACTCCAACCAGAAACTAAAGTCACCTGCATATTGGATTCACATCTTCTAAGACTCCAGGGGAATTCTTGATCTACATTTTCTTGAAGCTCAATTTTTTTAATGGTTTTTGTTAAGCACTTACTATGTGCCAAGCACTGTTCTATGCACTGGAGTAGATACAAAGTGATTAGGTTGTCCCACGTGGGGCTCACAGTCTTAGTCCCCATTTTACAGATGAGGTAACTGAGGCACAGAGAAGTGAAGTGACTTGCCCAAAGTCACACAGCTGACAAGTGGCAATTTAGAAGGGTGGAGTATAACAGTGATCCTCAGCACAAGGAGCCAGAGTTAATGACCCACTCTAGGGAATAAATTATCTCTGTAAGGAATTTATGGGGTTCCTGTAGCAGGTCTTCAATTTCATCCTTTGAAGCCCTTTCTCCTTTGCTCTTCCAAACTACTTCCCACTCCCGTTTCAAAGCCCTTCTCTTAGGCCAGTTTCTCCCAGAGTCATTTCCTGATTAATCCCCAGCCTTCTGCAACAGTTTGAGCTCTTCTGAGCTCTTCAATCTCAAACCATCAGTTCTACTACCCTGGATAGATGCTGTCGAACTCTCACACCATTGAGACTCCCATCAGCCTGGTCTCCAGCCATTCAAGGTGAAGAAACAGCAGTAGTGTGAACCCTTCTCAACTTTTAAAATGTTGGGAATACTGTCACTCTGACTGTGGATGTGACTATTGACCTCTCAAACGCTTCCTCTAGCTTCAGTGTCCTATCACTCATTTTATTTATTGTTTTGTCCTTCAGGTTGTTATGTGTTTTTATTATTTGATCTTTCATATGTCTCTGTCATCAACCTCTACCACCGATATCACTTTATTCTTAGATTATGAGCCCTGTGGGAGCCAGAAATCTTACCTAAATCTCATCAGTGTATGTTTTCCCAGAACTTAGTACTGTGGGCAGGGAATGTGTCTGTTTATTGTTATATTGAACTCTCCCAGGCACTTAGTACAATGCTCTGCACACAGAAAACACTCAATAAATACAATCGAATGAATGAATGCTTCACACACAAAAGATATTCAATAAATATTATTGACTGAATATAATCTTTCTTCTCAGCCACTTGTGTTTATTTTTATATTGCACATTCTCGTCACTATTATACACTTGTTGAAATGTTTGACTTCCTTTTTAGAAGGTAGATTAGTCAAGATTTGTACCTCAAACTTCTCCCATCACTGCCTTACACAGTACCTAAGAGAACCTCCTTAATTACATCATCAAGGGGTGAGTTTGACATAATCTGCTTAATTACCCATCTCACAGGAGGTGGCATTTGTTTGCCAAAGGCTTGCCTGTTTGTCTTGATGGTAGAAGAAGTCACTTCATTCATTCAATCGTGTTTATTGAGCACTTACTGTGTGCAGAGCACTGTACTAAGCACTTGGGAAGTACAAGTCAGCAACATATCTTAATCTCCTTGTACAGGTCTCTATACATTAATAGGCACTCAGATTGTTGATGTCGATACTGAAGCAGCGTGGCTCACTGGAAAGAGCATGGGCTTGGGAGTCAGAGGTCATGTGTTCAAATCACGACTCTGCCAATTGTCAGCTGTGTGACTTTGGGCAAGTCACTTAACTTCTCTGTGCCTCAGTGACCTCATCTGCAAAATGGGGATTAAGACTGTGAGCCCCACATGGGACAACCTGATCACCTTGTATCCTCCCCAGCACTAAGAACAGCGCTTTGCACATAGTAAGTGCTTAACAAATGCCATCATTATTATTACTGAAAAAACATGGTATCCTCAACTCCTTTGAAGGTCCACCTAAGGAGACCCACCTTGGGTCTCCACCTGAGGGGATAGTTCACTCTCCCCATTTCTCAATAGCATTAGTTTCAAAATTATCAAAGGCTCCAACTCCTCCGACTTATTTACTAGGCGGCACACCAAGTGCTTGGGAGAGTACAATATAACAATAAACAGACACATCCCCTGCCCACAACAAGTTTACAGTCTAGAGGGAAGCAGAAGTTTATAAATTTGCTTTTGGTTTCCCCAGCCACCACCATTAGCACGAAAAATTCTTAAGGCCAGGGATGGCTTGACTTTTCTGTAATTTCTCACAGGGCCTAATTCAGTTCTTTGTACAAAAGACAAGCTTGGCAAATACCACTGACAGTAACAATGATGCATACAGATTAGAATGTTTATGCATGTGGATGAATCAATGCAGATCTATAACCTGCCACATCTACCTTCCACACCAACAGTAAATTCTGGGCTGTGGTCACTCCAGTAAGTAGAAAAATGCATAAAGTTCTACTCTCCGCTTCAGAAAAGAGCAAGGAAAGTAAAAATTCATAATAACATGAGCAATGCAATATTCAGCCATTCTACTATCCATCCAGCTATAGGATTCTGTCTGTCAGTCTGCTGTTGGTCTGGTGGAAAGAACACTGCTGTGGGAATCAGGAGACCTGAGTTCTAGCTCCAGTTTTGCCTGGCATGGCTGGCAGGAATGATGACTGCACTGGCATTTTGGAAGATTCTCCATCACTGCCTGGCTAATCCCTGGCTGCATTCCATGACCCAGGAATAGGACCGGCAACGAATGAGAGAATGATGGAAATACACATAGACAAATCAATAGACCTGGCAGGTATGAGAGCACGTATGTCCAAATATCTATAAATTATATATTATAAATTGTTCATTTTAATGTCTGTCTTCCCTTCTATATTCTGAGCTCGTTGAGGGCAGGGAATGAACATATTGTTTTATTGTACTCACCCAAGCACTTAATGTAGTGCTCTGTACACAAGAAGTGCTAAATATCACTGACTGATTGATGTTTGACAGACAGTAAGCACTTAACAAGTACCACAATTATCCCCATACTTTTTGGGTTTTCTATTTAGGACCTCTTTCTGCAAGTGGCTCTGAGCTTCAAGAAGTACCTTAGAATAGCACACTCAGGGAATGTACAATCTAGGAGAAAGACAGACACTTTAAAGCTAAGAGAAAGCAACAGAGGATATAAAATATGTCTATGTATGGACTCTGGATAACCTGGGTGGCAGGACCCTACAGGTCCCTTTTACTACTAGACTTGTTGGACTTTGAGATTTGTCTCATACGTTATTTTGAGATTTCTATTATTTTCATTTTCCTTATGGGTAATAATAATAATGATTATGGTATTTGTTAAGGGCTTACAATGTGCCAAGCACTGTTCTAAGTACTGGGATAGATACAGGTTAATCAGGTTAGAGAGTGTCCCCGTCCCTCATGGAGCTCACACTCTTAATCTCCATTTTACAGCTTATGTAACTGAGGCCCAGAGAAGTCAAGTGACTTTCCCAAGGTCATACAGCCCACATGTGGCAGAACCAGAATTAGAACCCAGATCCCTCTGACTCCTACGACCATGCTCTACCCACTTAGCCATGGCTGTATCCCCAAACTTCTCCCCAATTTTTCTGAAGATTGGGAGTGCCTGGAGAGCTAGTGACAGTGTCCTATTCTCAATTGTGTATTTTTCCCAGTTCTTAGTACAGAGCTTTGAATGTAGTAATACCAACTATGGTATTTGTTAAATCTTTACTATGTTTTGAGCACTATTCTGAGTGCTGGGGTAGATCATAAAATAATCAGATCAGACACAGTCATTGTCCCACATGGGGCTCATAGTCTAAAAAGGAGGGAGAACAAGTACTGAATTCCCATTTTACAGTTGAGGAAACTGAGGCACTGATAAGTTAATAAGATAAGTCAAATGCTTAGTACAGTGCTCTGCACAGAGTAAGTGCTCAATAAATACGATTGATAAGTTAATAATAATGACAGCATTTGTTAAGCGCTTAGTATGTGCCGAGCACTGACTTGCTCAAGGTCATACGGCAAGCAATTGGATGAGCTGTAATTAGAACCCAGGTCCTCTGATTCCCATGCCTGTGCTCTGTCCTGGAAATTGATGGAAATAACACTCTGGATCTCCCCATTAAGAAAGCCCAACAACTTTTACAAATCCTCAGCAGGGAAACTCATTGTTTGCACTGTTTGATTCTCGTGGGGAAAGAAAGGTATCTGGCCATTGTTCAGACAGACCCAGTTCCCCTACATGTAAATTTCAGAACAATCCTACAGACTTACATATATTTGCTTATTTTTTATATCATCCCTCAGGCTCAGCACTTCCTGGATGCTCGATGATTAAAAGAAAACTGGATTTAGAGTAGGATTACATTTAATTAATTCCACCTAGATCTCATGCAGCCCATCCTTAACCCCTACAAGCCTGCCTTTCAAATCCTTTCCAGTATTAGCTGACCCTCTCCAAGCAAAATCACAAATTATTCAGAAGTAACAGCTCAACTGCTTAACCAGAGCTCTATTACATGGATGGGTCTTCCGTGGTTAGTTGAGAAAGATAATGTTTGCTGCCTTAGAGTGAGGACGCAAATGTACAGAAGCAGCATAGCCTAGTAGAAAGAACACAGGCCTATGAGTCCGAAGCCCTAATAATAAACGAGGCATTTGTTAGGTGCTTACTATGTGCTGGACACTGTTCTAAGTGCTGGGGTAGATACAGGATAAAAGGATCGAACACAGTCCCTGTCCCACATAGGCCTCACGGTCTTAATCCCCATTTTACAGATGAGGGAACTAAGGCACAGAGAAGTGAAGCGAGTTGCCCAAAGTCTTACAGCAGACAAGTGGCAGAGCCGGGATTAGAACCCAGATCCTTCTGATTCCCAGGCCTGTGCTCTATCACCTGGGATCTAATCCCAGCTCTGGCACTTACCTGCTATGTGACTAGGGGAAGTCATTAACTTCTCTGTACCTCAGTTCCTTCAACTGCAAAATGGGGATTCAATACTTATTCTCCCTCCTACTCAGACTGTGAGCCCTGTGTGGGACCTGATTATCTTGTATTATTATTGTATCTACCCCACTGCTTGGTACATAGTAAGTACTTGACTAATACCACAATTATTATTATTCTCTAAATATTATTATTCTACTATTATATTAATAATAATATTAATTATTAATAATAATACTATTCTTATTCATTTCCCCTAGCCACTCTCATCTCTGCACCACCCATGCACTTTATATACCCTGTAAGCACTTTGATACTAACCCCGGCCCCATGGCTTAGAGAAGTAGCGTGGCTCAGGGGAAAGAGCCTGGGCTTTGGAGTCAGAGGTCATGGGTTCAAATCCTGTTCCATCAACTGTCAGCTGTGTGACTTTGGGCAGGTCACTTAACTTCCCTGTGCCTCAGTCACCTCATTTGTAAAATGAGGATGAAGACTGTGAGCCCCCTGTGGGACAACCTGACCACCTTGTAACCTCCCCAGCGGTTAGAACAGTGCTTTGCACATAGTAAGTGCTTAATAAATGCCATCATTGTCATTATTATTATTTATGTACTTATCCTTATAACCTACTATTTCTGCTATCTATAATTCATTTTAGTGTCTAACTCCCCTTATAAACTGCATGCTCTTTTTGGCCAGGGATCATGCCTACCAAACTCTATTGCACTGTCCTCTGCCTAGCACTTAGTACAGTGCTCTGCACACAGTAAGCACTCAGTAATGTCACCAATTGATTGGAAGCTCAGAAATCCAGACTTTCTGAAAAAAGACTTATTGGTCAATTCCCTGAAGCGTTTTGCTCTACCATATCTTCCCGTGATAAACATGGTGTAGTGGATAGACCACAGGCCTAGGAGTGAGAAAGTCATGGGTTCTAATCCCAGCTTCACCACTTATCTGCTGTGTGATCTTGGGCAAGTCACTTCACTTCTCTGTGTCTCAGTTACCTCATCTGTGAAATGGTGATTAAGACTGTGAGTCCCATGTGGGACAGGAACTGCGTCCAACCTAATTTGCTTGCATCCACCCCAGAGTTTAGGACAGTGCCTGACACTTAGTAAGTGCTTAACAAATACTATAATTATTATTACTGTGGGGTGGAACTGGAACTGGAAGTATGATCCATACAAATTTATTTTCCTAAACATCTAAGGAATGTGCAGTGCTGGAATGAGCCTAGTAGCTGGCATAAACATGAGAAGAAAATATCTGGAGAACAGGAGGGGAGAAAATCAGAACCCTCTGGGTCAAAAGGGGGCACAGAAAGAGACCTGAGGTGCGTCCTGTGTATGGAGCAGTCAGCCTGTACCCTGGACCTGTTCAAGGGGCAGGACCGGTTGGGAAGCTCTAATTAGATTAGAGATGTTTTGCTAGCAGGCAGAAAGCTTAAAACATTAACTTTTTAAACAAGTACATTAGTTCTGAGTAAACATTATTCTTTTATTTAGTCGTACGGTCTGAGTCAGCCTATTTCCAGGACAGTGGTAATGCAAGCGTTTGATTCCTGAATACAAATATGCTTTCAATTTTACTATGCAAATCCCCAGATTGCGGTATTCGGCTTTGGGCATGCAAGTGGCTATTTGCTGCTGCCTCTGCCCAGTGCTATTTTCTGAATCCCTCCCTGCAGCTGGTGTTGAGGGGAAGGGAGGTGAGGTGGGGGGGGGGGGGTTCTCCCTTCTTGGCAGTCACCTGGGCCCCTCACCCACTCACAAGCCTGCCAACTTCTCCCAGCAGGTAGTTCTCCCAGAGGAAGCCTGCCCTCTCCTCCATGATCCTGCGATCATCTTTTACATTAACACCACATTTACTGTAGAATGCTTCATGGAGCTCAAAGATTGTAGCTTTGCACACCTCAGGCCTGGGAGAACCAATATTCACATTCTCAACATCGTTACTGAAATCAATCCATCCATGGTATTTACTGAGCACTTGTGTGCAGACCACTGTACTAAGCATTTGGGAGGGTACAATACAACCGAGTTGGTAAACTCATTTCCTAGAAATGAGGAAACCGTGACCCAAAGAACCTGACAAAGGAAGACTGTGGAGCCCTTTGTCTGGAGATTTTTAAGCTTAGAAGAGACATGTTTTGATCATGATTCTTGAAACAGCATGGCCTAGTGGATAAAGCATGGGCCTCGTAGTCAGAAGGACCTGGGGTCTAATCCCAACTCCACCACTTGTTTGCTGTGTGACCCTGGGTAAGTAACTTCACTGCTCTGTGCCTCAGTTTCCTCACCTGTAAAATGGGGATTAAGACCATCAGCCCTATGTGGGACAGGGGCTGTGTCCAACCTGATTATCTTGTATCTCCCTCAAAGCTTAGCACAGTGCTTGGCACATAGATAAGCACTTAATAAATACCAGGATTATTACTAATCTGCCTGAAGGCCCCAGAAGAGTTTATCTATACCATTTACATATGTGGCTGTGCTTCCATCGGGGCAGTATTCATTTCAAGGAGGAACCAGCCAGCAAGTTGGTTCAGGTTGAGGTAGGAAAAGCAGCATGGCATAGTGAGTAGAGCATGGGCTAGGAGTCAGAAGGTTATGGGTTCTAATCCTGGTTCCGCCACTTGTCAGCTGTGTGACTTTGGGCAAGTCACTTAACTTCTCTGAGCCTCAGTTCCCTCATCTGTAAAATGGGGATTAAAACTGTGAGCCCCACGTGGGACAACCTGATCACCTTTTATCCTCCCAGTGCCTAGAACAGTGTTTTGCACATAGTAAGCACTTAACAAATGCCATCATTATTATTATTATTATTCTCTGTGCCTCAGCTACCTCATCTGTAAAATAGGGGTTGAGACTGTGAGCCCCACATGGGACGGGGACTGTGCCCAGCCCAATTTGTTTGTATCCACCCCAGTGCTTACTACAGTGCCTGGCACACAGTAAGTGCTTAACAAATACTATAATCACTATTATTATTATTACTAAAAGGGAAAAACCAAACTCCCCTCCTACGATGTTTCCTCTTTACTGATGAGAGATTTCCAAGCTAAACTGCTTATTGGGGGCATTTCAATAATTTCAACTCCATCTCAGTCTCAACTAGCCACAGTTTTTGTTCAGATTATGATTATTACTATATTTAAGTGCTTACTATATATCAAGAACTGTTCCAAGCACTGGAATAGATACAATTAACCAGGCTGAACTTAGTCCCTGTCTCACATGGGGTTCACAGTCTCAACAGAAAGGAGGCTCCTCCCTGCAAATTGATTTGTCACAGGCCTATAGGCAAATACATGATCATCCAGGCTGAAGACTTGAAGAGATATGTGCTTAGTACAGGGCTCTTCACAGAATAAATGCTCAATAAATACCACTGATTAATTCATTCATTTGTATTTACTGGGCACTTATTCATTCATTCATTCAATCATATTTATTGAGTGCTTACTGTGTGCAGAGCACTGTACTAAGCGCTTGGGAAGTACAAGTTGGCAACACATAGAGATGGTCCCTACCCAACAGTGGGCTCACAGAGATCTGTATTAAGAGCTTGGAAAGTACAATTCAGCAACAAATAAAGACAATCCCTATCCAACAACGGGCTCACAGTCTAGAAGGGGGATGACAGACAACAAAACAAAACAAGTAGACAGGCATCAATAGCACCAAAATAGATAAATGGAATTACGGATATATACACATCATTAATAAAATAAATAGAATAATAAATATGTACAAACATACACAAGTGCCATGGGGCAGGGGAGGGGTAGAGCAGAGTGAGGGAGTAGGGACGATGGGGAGGGGAGGAGGAGCAGAGGAATAGGGGGGCTCAGTCTGGGAAGGCCTCCTGGAGGAGGCGAGCTCTCAGTGGGGCTTTGAAGGGGGAAGTGAGCTAGTTTGGCAAATGTGAGGAGGGAGGGCATTCTAGGCCAGAGGTAGGACGTGGGCCAGGGGTCAACAGTGGGACAGGTGAAAACAAGGCCCAGTGAGGAGGTTAGTGGCAGAGGAGCTGAGTGTGTGGGCTGGGCTGGAGAAGGAGAGAACGGAGGTGAGGTAGGAGCGGGCAAGGGGATGGAGAGCTTTGAAGCCAATAGAGAGAAGCTTTTGCTTCATACGAAGGTTGATAGGTAATCACTGCAGATTTTTGAGGAGGGGGCGGTGACATGACCAGAGCGTATCTGTAGAAAGATAATCCAGGCAGCAGAGTGAAGTATAGACTGAAGTAGAAAGAGACAGGAGGTTGGGAGATCAGAAAGGCTGCTGATGCAGTAATCCAGTTGGGATTAATTGATTGATTGATATTGGTACAGACTCCAGAGATAGATTCAGTTAGAAGTTTCACTTTCCTCTTTCTCTTCTTTGGGGATGAGACCTCAACCATCCCAGACATAGCATTCCCCTCCCAAATAATTTTCCATGCCTTGGGCAGCAGAGGCTCACTGAAAATATTTCCAAACTCAATGTCAGAAAGCCAGGGGGAGTATGGCTAGACAAATTCTGGGCGAGTTTCCATGAAATCCCTTCTAGACTGTGAGCCTATTGTTGGATAGGGACCGTCTCTATATGTTGCCAACTTGTACTTCCCAAGCGCTTAGTACAGTGCTCTGCACACAGTAAGTGCTCAATAAACACGATTGAATGAATGAATGAATGAACTGATTTGAGCAACAAGTCAACTTGGCCCATGTAAGCAAGACACACTCCAATTCATCTTCTGCCATGGAGGCTTTTTAGATGGAACAGGGGAAAGATAGCAGCACCCCCTTACCTTGGGCAGAGAGTTCTACAGCTGCTTCCAAAGGGGAGTCACTGTCTGACTAGCAGAACGACTGCCCTCACCCATCTGCTGCCTTCCAAAATGGTGCTTTGAGATGTGGGGAGAAAAATTATTTCATGGTATTTGTTAAGCGCTTTCTAGGTGCCAGGCACTGCACTAAGTTCTGGAGCAGAACTGAAGGAGAATGAGGCAGTAGAATTATTGTCCAGGGCCTGACAGCTGCCACGTTTCTAGACTGTGAGCCCGCTGTTGGGTAGGGACCGTCTCTATATGTTGCCAACTTGTACTTCCCAAGTGCTTAGTACAGTGCTCTGCACACAGTAAGCGCTCAATAAATACGATTGAATGAATGAATGTTTGCTGCAAGGACTAGTGACTGCAGTGGTAGAGTTCTGGCAGCTCCCAGTAATTGAACAGTGGATCTCTACTTAAAACTGAACCCAAGCCTGGCTCAAACCTGAAAAAGAAAGAGGATCAGAGGAATCAGTGGCTTAGAAGGTCATTTTGCTGCACGTCCCTATGGAGTTTAAGGAGAGAAAAGGGCTTTTTAATCTCTAAAAATGATTCTAAACATTGAATTGTCCATTATAAATGAGAGTGGCTGCCAAAGAGTTTCCAATCACACTCATAGGTCTTCCTCCACAGGAAAATAGGTGGGATTAGCTATTCCCGATCTATGCTGGCAAAGAACAGGCTCCTTTGCCTATGGCATTCTTCCCTTCAGTCAGGAGTAGTCTTGGAATAATTCCAGGTGGAGGCAGAAGAGTGATGGGAAATGGGATGCTACAGAGCCCAGTGAGTTACTTTCTGGGAGTGGGCCATTTCATGCAATCAAGGTGGTAATTTAATAGGTATGAATTGCACTCATAAGATTAACTCCAAAGGTTCCTCTCTCGTGGACAGGAGTCAGGTTTCTTAAATACAATGAAGCGGGGTGAGGGCCCAAGACTAGGCCCCCCTCACTGCCTGCCCACAGTCCAGTTCCATTTCCAGTGGTTCTGGGAAGTTTTAGGGGAAAGGCCTTAAGCCCTGAACAATTGTCTGGGTCCCAAGTAGAGCTTTGGGTTGATCCTCCGATAGCATTCTGATGTCACATTTTCCACATTTTAAGGAAGCTGCTTTGCTGATGGCTTCAGAGGTTTCCACCTTCAGGCTGTTGGACTGTAAGCTCTTTGAGGACAGGATCATGTCTACTACCTCAGAAGCAGCATGGCTTAGTGGATAGGGCACAGGCCTACGAGTCTGAAGACCTGTGTTTTAATCCTGGCTCTGTCACTGTCTGACATGTAGCCTTGGGCAAGTCACTTCACTTCTCTGTGCCTCAGTAACCCCATCTGTAAAATGAGGATTAAGACTGTGACTCCAGTGCTTAGTTCAGTTCCTCGCACATAGTAACTGCTTAACAAATACCATAAAAAAACTCTGTTGAACTCTCCCAAGTACTCAGCATGGTGCTCTGCACAATGTCAGGACTCAATAAATACTATTGATTGAAAGTGGTCTTGCCCTTAAGTGGACCAAAACTTGGGAGAGACTCCAGGGGTGGGTGGAGGATAGAATGTTGCTAGTGCCAACCTGGACATGAAAGAAAAATATCAAGCTGATGTATACTGAGGACCTATGGTGTTCAGTGTCCTATCCTAAACCTTTGGAGAATAAAATAGAGAAGGCTCATTCCCTGTTCTTGAGGAGCTTGCAATCTACCTGATACTATTAACTATTACTTTGCCAGTGAAACCAAGGCAGGAAATAGGAAAACATTTTCCCATGTTGATCTACAACATGGATTCTCACCAGGTTGATTTGGAACAATATTGTGCCCAAAAACCTCTGAAAAATATGGGGCTGTCAAACTATCTGCTATGGCACCCCCTTCACTCTTCCCACCCTTTTTCCTGAGGTGCAGTCCCTTGTAGCCCACACTTTCTGGGACACCTAGAGCCTTGAGAATTGAGGGTGAGATGGGCATTGGTGGGTTGAGGGCTGGGTACAGTTGATAAGAACAAAACCTGTGAGGCATGGATTTGCTTCATGATTGAGCTGGCAACATAATAATGATAATTAGGTATTTGTTAAGCATTTACTGTGTGCCAGGCACTGTACTAAGCGCTGTGGTAGATTCTAGCAAATTGAGTTGGACACAGTCTGCTCCATGTGGGGCTCACAGGCTCAATCCCCATTTTACAGATGAGGTACCTGAGGTGCAGAGACGTGAAGTGACTTAGCCAAGGTCACCCAGCAGACAAGTGGCATGTAAGTCCATCCAACATTCTGCTCCATGCATGGCTGTGATGATCCATCGACCTCTGAGGTCCCTCTGCTGCACTATGGCACAGCCAATAAGATGCCACTCTTTCGATCATAGATTTCTATTGAAAGGACAAAAAAAGGTATTTATGATTGGGTGATGGCATTCATTCATTCAGTCATATTTATTGAGTGCTTACTGTGTGCACAGCACTGTACTAAGCTCTTGGGAAGTACAAGTTGGCAACATATAGAGATGATCCCTACCCAACAGCAGGCTCACAGTCTAGAAGGGGGAGACAGACAACAAAACAAAACATATTAACAAAATAAAGTGAATAGAATAATAAATATGTACAAGTAAAATAAATAGAGTAATAAATATGCACAAACATTCACTCAGACAGGAAGGCCATTGTTGAGTTTACTAGTGCCATGTCTCCAGATGACTTTCTCCTATGTGTGGGTATCATTCCCAACTCTGGCATTTAATTAATGAGTTAATTTATCTGATATTTTTACTTATGAAATGAGTTTGTCTAAATCTTTGAAGAAATGGTCTCTCTCTTCATTTCAGTTAAACTTTATGTGGGAAAATGCACTTAGAATAGTGGCATAATCCTTTTATTTCACTGGCTCTGAGACCTACCTCTGAGAAGCAGCATGGTGTAGTGGATAGAGCACAGACTGGGAACAGAAGGACCTTGGGCAAGGCACTTCAGTTCTCTTCTAGACTGTGAATCCACTGTTGGGTAGGGACCATCTCTATATGTTGCCAACTTGTACTTCCCAAGCGCTTAGTACAGTGCTCTGCACACAGTAAGCACTCAATAAATACGATTGATTGATTGATTGATTCTCTGTGCCTCAGTTATTTCATCTGTTAAGTGGAGATTAAGACTGTTAACCTCACGTGGAACAGAGACTGTGTCCAACCTGATTAGCTTGTATCTACCCCAGCACTTAGCAATAATAATAATAATAATAATCATCATGGTATTTGTTAGGTGCTCAATATGTGCCAGCCACTGTACTAGGCGCTGGGGTGGATACAAGCAAATTGGGTTGGACACAATCCTTGTCCCACATGGGACTCACAGTCTCAATCCCCATTTTACAGATGAGGTAACCGAGGCAGAGAGAAGTGAAGTGACTTGTCCGAGGTCACACAACAGACAAATGGTGGAGCTGGTATTAGAACCCATGACCTCCTGACTCTCAGGCCCAAACTCTTTCCACTGTGCCACAGCCTTCCTCCAGCACAGTGCCTGGCATATAGTAACCACATAACACCTACCATACATAGGTTTTGAGGACTGCCAAAGCTTCATCAGGTAATTACTTATAACTCTGAGCAGACTTGGAAGGTCCAAGATTAGTGACTGTTTGATTACAAATCCAACCTTCGCTAGGCATCCTCCTCAAGGGAAGGCCTCTCCAAACAGAGGTGTATCCAGAGCCTTCTCTGTGAGCCATCCTTCGGAGAAGTAGCGTGGCTCGGTGGAAAGAGCACAGGCTTGGGAGTCAGAGGTCATGGGTTTAAATTCTGACTCCGCCACTTGTCAGTTGTGTGACCTTGGGAAAGCCACTTAACTTCTCTAGTCTTCAGTTCCCTCATCTGTAAAATGGGGATTAAGACTGTGAACCCCCTTGGGACAATCTGATCACCTTGTATCCCCCAAGCGCTTAGAACAGTGCTTTGCACATAGTAAGCGCTTAACAAATACCATCATTATTATTATTACTAGCCTATTTTCACTTAATGCTGCAATGGCAATTCCATAACTGTCCAGTATAGGCATAATCAGAGCTACTCATTTTAGAGGACGATGATTGCTTTTATCTTATCATGTGGACTCCTGAAGTTCCACGACGCAATGGTTATTGTCGGGACAAGTCATTTTTCCATTTTTTACACCGCAAATGGACAGCTCAGCAGTCACAGTGGCCCGAGTTGGGGTGAGAAGGCAATTTTTAGGGATACCTCTTCTAACTCCCTTCCCTATATAGAGTGAGCAGTGCCTTTCTGAATAGAGCTGCTCAAACATACAGTAGGTGGTAGACTGGTGCTGCCACTTCATTTTTGCAAATGAAAAAATAAATGATGAATAGACAGATAGTTCAGTGATAAGGTGGATAATAGAATGGTATGACTGGAAAGGTGTTGGGGATCGACTGAAGAAAATGATTTTTTAGGAGGCTTAAAGGGAGGGGAGGGATGTGGTTTCATAAAGTTTGGAGAGGGAAGTGTCCCAGACAGGAGGATAAACATTAGCCTCCTAATCACTCCAGATTTCCCTAGTCCTTGCTTTCCCAGTAAATATTTTATAGATAGCTGCCTTTGCTTACCGCCTTCATGTATACATCAACTTCTACGCCTCTGCCACTGGGAGATTTCTCTCCAAAGCTGTGCCAGTCTTGTCTCTTTCTCACTTTAGATTAAATTGTCCTTGAAGACAGGGGTCATGCCTTGCTTTCTCCGTATGTGTTTTTTTCTTCACTCACAAGGCACTCAAAAGTATCGAAAATCCAGTTGAAGTTTATACCTCTGACAACACAGATGACGTCTCTTTAACACTTCAGTTTTGCCCTTGCTTTGTCCTTCATGCTCCCTCCGACAAGGAAATCAATGTTTGTAAAGATTCTCCACTTTCATAAACACATTCCCAGTAGCCTGATGAGCCATTTTGCCTTCTTCCCACCAAGAACTGTGTGATGGTTCAAGCAGACCTGAGGTAACGGGAGCCTAAGAGTCCCCACAGGACAAAACCCAAAAGTGTCCCCCTGATTTTGGAAGTGCACTCCCCTTCTTGTCACTGCCACAGGTACTTTTAACCCCTTTGTAGCTTGGGAAGAGCAGGGAAAGAATATGGCAGGATGTCTATAAGCACCCCCCTCTTCCGCCTTGTGTCTAATGTAACCTTGGTTAAAGTCATGTATTTTGGTTCATAGGATGCCCAGAACCTCCTTTGCAGGGTTTCTTTGCACAGGGGAGATTCAAGGCAACTCCCTCATGGGATTTGCCTCATGTAATCATTTAACATTGATGATGGGGTTAGACACATTGGATATATTCCAAGATGATCAGTACATTCACAAAGTAGTTTTCCAAGGAAAATCTGAACTGTGATTCTCAAAGGATATCTAAAGGATTGGAAATCCACTACTGATTCATTCACTACCTTTGTGATGCCTTGACTTCAAATTGCCGGGCTTTTGCCAGTTTTGAAGTCATTTGTAAACCTTTAACATCACAGAGTTTCTTTGTTATATTTATCTTGGGAGAACAGATAAGCCTTTAGTTGTTCAACCGTCATGAAACAGTTGTAATGTCTCATCTTTATGAATCATTTGGAAGCAATTTTTTTCCATTATATATCTGACCATTGTTCAAATGTAATGTCAAAGATAAAGGGTTTGATTTTGATCTCAAATACTCTGGCAGAAATTCCCAGACACCTTATGAAACCAGCTGCTTTGCTAATACACGTGCATCAGTCTCAGCATATTTCCGGCCGTTCAATAACAATATCTTGTATTTCTTTAGGTGGTCCAAGGATCTTCGACCGTTTACAGACAAAAGTTCATTCATTCACACAATGGCCCCAGGAGGAACGAAGTGAGAGACACGTTTCTTATCCCCAGCTTTACAGGGAGGGGTACCAGGAACCAAAGACATCTCATGGGACAGGGACTCTGTCTGACCTGATTATCTTTTATCTGCCCCACTGATTGGCATAATCTTTGACCCACAGAAAGTGCTTAACAAATGTCACAATTATCACACACATTTGAAGCGGCATGGTGTAGTGAACAGAGCACAAGCCTGGGAGTTAGAAGGTCAGGGGTTCTAATTCTGACTCCGCCACTTCTCTGCTGTGTGACCTTGGACAAGTCACTTCACTTCTCTGGGTCTCAGTCCCTGTTCTGTAAAATGAGGATTGTTACAGTGAGCCCCACATGGGACAGGGACTGTGTCAAAACCAATTTGCTTGTATCCACCCCAGTGCTTATTATGGTGCCTGGCACAAAGTAAGCACTTAAAAAATACCAGTATTATTATTATTATTACCATATGTTTTAAGCTAAAGATGCCTAGTCACTCTAAAAAATGGGCAGGATCCAGAAAAGATTCCACTTCTTCTACACTTGACCCTTCCCACTAGATATATGTGATTCCTTAGGACACCTCCCAGTTGGGACAGAATACACTGGTTGTAAGATTGATACAGACTTACTCATATTGCTGAGAAAACATTTACACTTTCATCTTAATGAATATATAAACCTGTGTTGCTAGAATACCACGGGTCCAGCTTTAAAGATTACTTCACCCAGGAGAGATTCTTTTTCAAGCAAGTTGCTTGGCTGCATTGTCCTGTAGAAGGGAGGAAGAGCAGAACACCAGAACCTAGCATTCTTCCAGCTCCAGTGCCCAGTTGAGCTTCAGTGACAGTAGCTGACAATGTAATACTCATTCAGCAGCTGATTATAATTAAAAATATCAGAATAATTAAAGTCCTCAGCTTGACAAGCAGAGCCATAACTTTGCCTTCAGACATTCCTCTCTAATTAGTTAATTAATCCTAATGCAAATTATAAGCAATAATTAGTCAGCCAAGCTTGACATAAAAGTCTGCTGACTTGCAGCTAAAAGGCTTTCGGGTGGCTGGTTTGTAGCTTCTATAGGTATCTTTTGTCCACTCATGTCTTCTGAAGCCAACCTCCTGCTAATTTTATGCTTGCACATAGATACCCTAAGTAGTCTGGTCAGTAAGAAACAGAACAGCGATGAAAGTCTGTTCTACCATAGGTGTTTCTCCATTTGACTAATAAACTGTATAGTCAGAATCCAAATTGACTATCGTTACAGGATGTCAGATTCCAAACAAGATGGAGGGAAAAGAAGCCCTGCCAAAATCCAGGATTTGGATACACTCTCGTTTATAAACATTAGGTCACGGAGACGTTTGGAATCACACTGCCAAGGAATTGAGTCATCACATAGCTTATCAGAAATCTGATCCTTTTGTAACAGAACTAATATTTGATCCAGATTTTCAGTGAGTTGAAGAGAACAAGAATCTGTTAAGTGAGATAATTTGAATTATCTTCAGATAAATCAAAACTGTGCAATATTGCATTTTCCGCCCAGCTTTCCCACTAACAAGTTGATACAATGGTTAGACTGAAAACTAACTTTTCTGTGCAGGTAGAACCCAGTAGTTTGAGAAAACATCCACACAAATACAAAGCCAGGATAGTGTGGGTATGAAGGGTTTAGAAACAGACTGAGCTAAGAAATCAGGAGAAAAATTAATTCTGTACACCCACCCAGGCACAAATATATACCTGCATGCTAGGGATGATCAGCCTTTAATTTCTTTTTAACAGAAAGGCGTTATCTAGGCACTCTACTGAACAGAGACAAGAGTAGGACTGCTCTACAGTTAACAAGAATGCAATTCTCCTCACCAATCAGTAGTATTTATTGAGTGTTTATTGTGTGTAGAGCACTCTACTAAGTGTTTGGGAAAGTACAGTACAATAGAGTTGGTAGATACAATCCCTGTCCAAAACTAGCTTACAGTCTAAAGAAGGAGTTTACAATCTAGCCAGAAATACCTTTGAACTCTGGATCTGTCATCTGGGAGACAGGGAGCACACTTTGGTGCAGAATTGTCCCCGATGGACTCCTGGAAAGCTTATTCAAATATATTCAGTCCCTCTTGGAGGGGCCTACAATACATATCCATACATACATATCCATACAAACAATATGAGAAGCAGCATGGCTCAGTGGAAAGTGCCCGGGCTTGGGAGTCAGAGGTCGTGGGTTCCAATCCCAGCTCTGCCACTTATCAGCTGTGTGACTTTGGGCAAGTCATTTAACTTCTCTGTGCCTCAATTAGCTCATCTGAAAAATGGGGATTAAGACAGTGAGCCCCACATGGAACAACCTGATTACCTTGTATCTACCCAGCACTTAGAACAGTGCTTTGCACATAGTAAGCACTTAACAAATACCAAAATTATTATATCCAGCACTGGTCAATTCAGCAAACTGCTCATTCCAGGATGTATGTACATTGGGACAGGGACAAACCTCTATCCATAAGAAATGTATTTCCTGAACTTGGCATGCTCAGTTTTAGGGGTAGAGTCATTCATTCATTCATTCATATTTATCGAGCGCTTACTGTGTGCAAAGCACGGTACTAAGTGCTTGGGAAGTACAAATCGGCAACATTCAGAGACTGTCCCTACCCAACAACAGGCTCACAGTCTAGAAGGGGAGACAGACAGCAAAACAAAACAAGTAGACAGGCATCAACACCATCAGAATAAATAGAATTATAGCTATATACACATCATTAATAAAATAGAGTAATAAATATGTACAAATACAATAGAGTAATAAATATGTGCAAATATATACAAGTGCTGTGGGGAGGGGAAGAGGGTAGGGCAGAGGGAAGGAGGGGGGGGCGATGGGGAGGGGAGAAGAAGAAGGGGTTGCTCAGTAACCCAGCAGCTGCCATTCTGCAGCTCCAGCCAAAACACTTTCAGGGCTCTTGTAATTTGAATTCTCCTCCCAAGATAACTGGAAGGGAGGATGCAGGAGAGGGTCACGTTCAGAGAGCGCAGAGCAGCAGCCTCTGAAGGGAAAAAGAACTGAACCCACAAGGAAACCCTGTGTTCAGGTTTGGCGTCACTCGGAATGCCAGAGACTCAGTTGTTAGAAAAACTTTTACAGAAGTTTCAGCTTTCTCGTTTCCTTGAATGACAAATTCAAACTTCTGTTTGATCATCACTATTATCCACAAGTAGACTCATTTATAGTCCCTCATCCTTGGAACTGGACCATAATTTTCCACTTCTCGCCTAAGAAGTTTTCCCCCTTAAAAGCTTTGGGTCCCTTGGAAAACACGTTAAGATGATTTTTACTATAATTCCTTTTCCCCAGCTCTTAATAGATACCAGGGCCTATCTTTGCCTCAGGTCCTAGACCAGAGTGCTGGGGAGAGTAAGATTCATTAACCACGGTGAATTACAGATTTGAATGCCCTAGCTTTTTCATTTCTTATATCAAAGTACATCATGTCTTCCCCCACACCGTTGCAGTCCCCAAATGCAAATACTGAACCCAATTCACCCCCCTCACTGGAGAATGCTGGACTCCTGAAAAGGAGCTCCTTGACTGTGCTTCACATCCTCCACAGAAGCACTGACTGCTTCACTGATCTGGTAACCGTGCTAGGTGGATCGGGTATACATGAGAAGGTAGAGGTGATGCTTTGGTGTAATATTAGTGATGATGTGGGATTCAGAACAGAGAAGTATTGTACCTCCCTCTCATTTCTCCAAGCATGGACTTCTGGCTCACGCCCTTCTTTCTTCCTGGAAGTCCCTCCCTTCTCAATTCAGCCAGACCACAGCTCTCTTTATCTTCATTATCCTTCTGAGATAACATCTGCTCCAGGAGATCTTCTCCAAATTTCTACTCTCTCCTAGCTTAATCCCACCAATACCACCTCAGCATTTCTGTGCCACCTACATACTTGTGTATTCACAACCACTTTCGACACCTTACTACTTAAGGATTTACCAATTTATCAAATTTCCTTCTTCTGCCAATCCGTAATTACATGCGTCCATCTCCCTGACTAGACTGAAAGCATTTCCAGGACAGGAATCATATCTACTAACTCAATATTATTCTCCAAAATGCTTGAAATACAGCTTTGCACAGAGTACTTGCTCAATAAATACCATTAATTCATGGAAGAGAATTCTGGAACTCAAGATCTCTTATGAAAGTAGGCTTGTTCACTTATGGCCACTAGAACACTTTGTAGAAAATTAGATGGCTAATTTTACTTCCTTCTCACCTTGCATTGCCCTGAAACTTTACATCAAAACTGTACCTTATCTCCAAATGTCTCCTCTGTGGGTATTCATTAAAAGTATGGAGAGAAATTTCCGGGAGGGAAAATTTTACAGCAGCGTAGCATACTGGAAAGAGCATGAGCCTGGGAATCAGAGGACATAGGTTCTAATCCCAGTTCTTCCATTTGTCTGCTGTATGATCTTGGGCAGGTCACTTAATTTTTCTGTGCCTCAGTTTCCTCAACTGTAAAATGGGCATTCAATACCTGTTCTCCCTCCTTCTGAGGGTATATATGTTTGTACATATTATTACTCTATTTATTTATTTATTTATTTTACTTGTACATATCGATTCTATTTATTTTATTTTGTTAGTATGTTTGGTTTTGTTCTCTGTCTCCCCCTTTTAGACTGTGAGCCCACTTTTGCGTAGGGACTGTCTCTATATGTTGCCAACTTGTACTTCCCAAGTGCTTAGTACAGTCCTCTGCACACAGTAAGTGCTCAATAAATATGATTGATTGATTGATTCTGAGACTGACTCCCATGTGGGACACTGAATGTGTCCAACCTGATTTTCTTGCATCTACCCCACTGCTTAGTACAGTGCTTGGCACATAGTATGTGCTCAATAAATAGTATTATTAGTTCCAATTTTGCATGAGTAACCCAGGCCTCCTTTGACTTTAATGCTATTTAGAGCTACAGGAAGGAGAGGATCGTACCCCATCCTCCCAGTAGGATGGGGAAATTTCCGTATTGTCAGCCACTGAGGAGAGCTCCTAAAAGACTATTTCTGGGTGGAAAATCTTGGAGGTGAAGATCTGGGGGGCTTCTGGAATCCTACATGAAGTCACTAGGAGATCACTAGGGTGATGGAGAGGCTGAAATGGAAGGGGAAAGTAGAAATGGAGCTCAGCAAACAGTCTTTCCCATCCCCTCTCCCTGGAAAAATTCCTTGGGTCACGGCCTCAGAGTCCGTTGGGCTAGATTGATGCAAAATTGTCTTATGCTAAGTCATCTCTGACCCATTGCAATACCATGGACACATCTCTCCCAGAACGGCCCACCTTCATCTGCAATCGTTCTGGTAGTGTTACCATAGAGTTTCCTTGGGAAAAATATGGAAGTGATTTATCATTGCCTCCTTCTACGCAGTAAACGTGAGTCTCCACCCTTGACTCTCTCCCATTCCACTGCTGCCCAGCACAGGTGAATTTTTACTTGTAGCGGATTGTCTTCTATTCACTTAGCTACTGCCCAAGCTAGCATGGAATGGATATGCCTCTGCTTGACTTTCCCTCCCGTAGTCGAAACTGGTAGAGTACTGGAAACTCTTCAGGTGCGACCCTGAGAGGGGAATGCTGAATTGGAAGAATCAAAATACCAGCCATATTTTGTATCTTTTGTTTTTCTTTTTGTACTTGATATGATATATATATATTTATCTTATTATCTCGTATGCACCCCAGCATTTAGTGCAGTGCTTGTCACATAGTAAGGACTTAAAAACCATGATTATTATTATTTTATTTTTACTCTTACCAGGCCCACAATGAAGGTAAAAGTAAGCATCATGGGCAGCCAATCTGGAGAATCTGAATTAGACTCTCTTCCACTCCCATTTTCCCTCAATTATTTCAGGAATTCTAGGAAAAGAAGACTTGTTTAGCTACAATATTGAGGCCCAGCGTGGCTTCATACCCCTTGCCTGAAGAGTGGATTTCTGTTCCCAATGAATAGAACATTCCCGATGAATAGAACATGCTAGTCCCAGCCTGACAAATAAATGATTGACCTTTTCTGAATGTGTTTATTTCTAAGGTACTTTGAGAGGTGCTGTCTAGAATTCAGCCTCAGAGGTGCATTAATGTTTTCTAAATGAATTCTTCATCAAATGATAACCCTAATAGAAAGATATCAACAACCAAAAAATAAATTCATCTCCTTCTGGTACATGACAGGGTCTTACTGTTGTATTAATAGACGTTCCTCAGCATTACTGAGCTATGGGTCAATCACTTAAGCATAAGGAACTTTTCAGTCAATCAGTGGTGTTTACTGAAGTCTTACTGTGTAAAAAGCATTGTAGTAAGTGCTGGGGAAAATACAATATAAGACAATTGGGAGATACAGTGTCTGTGTTCAAGGGGCTTATACCACTGTAGACCACACCATCATCCTCCCTCACTCCCACTTCCATAAACTTGGCATTTTATCTTCGACATCTCTCTCATTTAACTCATATTCAGTCTGTCACATAATCCCATCAGCTCTACATTCACAGCATTGTGAAAATCCACCCACTCCTCTCCATCCATGGCACACATTTCCTGTCTCGACCACTGCATCAGCCTCTTCTCTGACCTCTCTGCCTCCTGTCTCTCCCCCATCCAGTTGATGCTTCACGCTCCTGCCCAGATCATTTTCTGAAAAACCATTCCATCAATATCTTCCCACTCCTCCAAACTCTCCAGTGGTTGTCCATCTACTTTCACAACAAACAAAAATTCCATACCATTGGCTTTAAAAACCTCAATCAGATCTCTCCCTTTCACTTTATCTTGCTGTTATACAACAACCCAATCCACACACTCCACTCTAACACCAACAACCAAAAAATAAATTCATCTCCCTCTGGTACATGACAGGGTCTTACTGTTGTATTAATAGGAGTTCCTCAGCATTACTGAGCTATGGGTCAATCACTTAAGCATAAGGACCTTTTCAATCAATCAGTGGTGTTTACTGAGGGCTTACTGTGTAAAAAGCATTAGAAGAATCAAAATATCAGCCATATTTTGTATTTGTGTATCTCTACTTTGATCTCATCTATCCCACTACCCATCCCTTGTCCACATTCTCCTTCAGACCTGGAATGCCCTCCCCTTTCCTATCCAACAGCTCACCATTCTCCCCATCTTCAAAATCTCCCTAAAATCACATCTCCACCAAGAGGTGTTCCCTGACAAAGCCCTAAGTTTCCCTCTCCATCCTCCCTTCTGTGCCAACAACGCACTTTGCTGTGCACCGCTTAAACACTGATATTCCCTCCAGCCCCACAGTAATAAAAAAACATATTATCATTCTCAGTGTGGTCGAGTGGATAGAGCACAGGCCTGGGATTAAGAAGGGCCTGCTGTGTTACCATGCACAAATCACAACTTCTCTGAGCCTCAGTTACTTCAGCTGTAAAATGGGGATTAAAATTGTGAGCTTCACGTGGGACAGGGACTGTGTCTAACCTGATTAACTTGTATTTACCCCAGCAGACAGAACAGTGCTTGGCACATACTAAGCCCTTAACAAGTATCATTATTATTATTATCATTATTATTATTATTATTATTACTATTTCCCCATACCTAATCTATTTTAATGTCTGTCTCACCCTGTATAATGTAAGCTCCTGTGGGCAGGAGTCCCATCTACCAACTATCATATTGTTTTTCTCCCAAACATTTAGTATAGTGCTCTGCACACAGTAAGAGCTCTATAACTACCACTGATTAATTGATTAAAAAACCAAAATAATTTCATTCATTTAATCATATTTATTGAGCGCTTACTGTGTGCAGAGCACTGTACTAAGGGCTTGGGAAGTACAAGTTGGCAACATATAGAGATGGTCCCTACCCAACGGTGGGCTCACAGTCTAGAAGGGGGAGACAGACAACAAAACAAGTAGACAGGTGTCAATACCAACAGAAAAGATAAATAGAATTATCCTTCCTGTTAGCAGTAGCAAAATTCATATTTATAAATAGGGGGGAAGGGAGTTGACATGATTTTCTTCCAATGTGTCTTTTCCTCTCCTCTAAACACTAAGCTCACGAAAGGAAACTTCTGTAAATTATATTATGTTTAGTACAGTGATTTCAGAAAAGAATTCATGTTTCAAGGAATAGAAAATATACCACCTGGATTCCAAACAGGTGATATGCCCAGAGACCTTTTGAGTCACAAGATATAGTAAAATGTCATGCCAAATATAAACTCATAAAATATGTATAAATACAGCTGCTTTCCAGGATAGGTATGGTTCTTTGTTGTCTCTCTAGTTAAAGAGACACAAGGTCAATCAATTGATTTAGCTATTGGGTATTCTAAATAATAATTCTTATTCCATTACTAATTTACAGGGTGAATGTATTATCTATATTTTCAATGTGTAAAATGGGCCACATCGGGTGATACGGTAGATTGTAAACACCACTATGCACTCGCTTTTCTCTTCTTCAGCATTTTGTACGTATGCTATTCAATCAATTATTTATTTTGATAACTCTATAAATAACTTTACATTCTTTTTTCCCCCCCATTAGCATGTCATCTCCCTGTGGGCAGGAAATGTATCATTTGCTTGTTTTGTACCTCTCAACCGCTTAATTTACTGCACTGTACTCACGTGGTACATTATCTGCAAAATGGGGATTCAATCAATACCTGTTCTCCTTCCTACTTAGACTGTGAGCCCCAAGGGGAAGCTGACCACCTTGCATTCATTCAATCATATACGATTGAAATACCTTGTATCAGTAATTAATGTATCTAATCATTAATTAGCACAGTGCTTGGCACATAGTAAGCACTTAAATACTACAATTATTATTATCACTTGGTGTTCAATATAATGGTGTAGTGCATAGAGAACAGGTCTGCATTTCAGAAGGTCATGGGTCTTAATCCGAGATCTCCCACTTGTCTGCTGTGTGACCTTTGGCGAGTCATGTCTATGCCTCAGTTACCTCATCTGGGAAATGGGGATTGAGACTGTGAGCCCCACGTGAGACGGGAACTGTGTCCAACCCCATTTGCTTCTATCAGCACCAGTGCTTAGTACAGTGTCTGACACATGGTAAGTGAGAGCCCGTTGTTGCATAGGTACCGTCTCCATATGCTGCCGATTTGAACTTCCCAAGCGCTTAGTAAAGTGCTCTGCACACAGTAAGCACTCAATAAATATGACAATTAGTGAATGTTTAACAAATATCATTATTATTATTGCTTTTATTACTAGTAAATGCAGCTACTAATTCTACTGAAGATTAGGATAATTTCAGTCCTACCAGGGTCGAGTTGATGGAGATCTTCTATTTTAAAATGTAATTTTTTTAGGACTCTGGTAAAGGGTGTTAGACATTTTATATCTTTTCCCTCAAATATTACAATAAGGACATTGAATGTAGGCTCCTTGAGGGTGCTGAGGGACACTTCCTTATTATATGTGTTCAGTGTACAAGCCGCATGTTCAATAAATAGCTTTAAAGGACAATCGGCTCATTAATATACATACATTTATACCCAAACATCCCTCCACCTCAAACCACATGAGCTTCTCAAGGCTTTTTCCACGAGATTTCTCAGCACTCCTCCAGGACTACATGTTTTAACTGTTTAATTTCTTGAATGAGGAAATTACAAGCACAATGTAGTTATTTCAGGTTAATTATTGCCAAGATCATAACAAGACAGTAAGCATGAGATTAATCATTAGCCCATGGGATACTTAAGACTGGGGTTCTAAAATGTAAAAATAATATTACTTTTTTCTGTGTTTTCCTTTAAATTATTTAATATTACAGATGTATGTGCCTATTAGTGTGTCAATTTTACAATTACACATTCAGAATAATACTATGATCTGTATAGATGTCCTTGAAGATCAAACTGCGTGATTCTTTCATGGATGGAAATAGTGATGGTTAAGGTTTGACTTAATTTGTTTCAAGGTACATGAAGTGAAGAGGCATGACAAATGCTTCCACCACTGCAAACTTTTAATAGTAGCCAATTTAAAATATATTAAAATTCTGTAGTCCAGGAAATCCTTCAGGACAATATCTATTATCATTTTCAGTATTCAATCATACTGATTAAGCACTTACTGTGGGGCAGAGCCCTGTACTGAGCGCTGGGAAAGTACAATATAACACAGTTGGTATACATCTGCCCTGTTCACAACAAGCTTCAACAATAATGATATTGATGATGGTATTTATTAAGCACTTATGTGTCAAGCATTGTTTTAAGCACTGGGTAGATACAAGCTAATCAGGTTGAACACAGACCCTGTCCCACAGTGGCCTCACCTGTAAAATGGGGAGTGAAACTGTGAGCCCAATATTGGACAGGGACTGTGTCCAACCCAATTTGCTTGTATCCTCCCCAGCACTTAGTACAGTGCCTGACGCATGGTAAGTGTTTAACAAATACCATAATCATCATTTCCGTCACTTTCTCAGACCACGTGCCCGGGCCTCCCATGAGCCAAATCTATGCTTGGCAAAGCAAACAATATTTAGGGCACCTTTTCCAGTCCCTCCCCTCTGCAGTGAGTGGAATGTGTCCCTAAACAAGGCTGCTCATACCCTCAGGGTGTTTATCAAACATTGCTACTGCCTCATCAGTGATTGAAGGACTCAATTCCTGAAACGCCTAATTGTATAGAACTGTTGTTTAGGGCAGTGGAAAACGGTTTCCCTTCATCAGTAAGATATGTGATGCTGAGGTCTTTTTCCAGGGTGGTGATAGTTTACCCAGAATCATTCACCTTCTTTCACCCAGTAGGCATTGAGAGACGGCTAATCAGAGTTAGGGGCTGCAGTCTGTGAAAGTGGAACAAAATAACTTTGTTCTCCCTTCGAGCAGCTGGCATTTCTTTGTCCCTGTCCAATTTTCACACAGTCGCTACGTGTTGAACTCCCATGTGCCATATGAATCATTGGGGGGATCTCTATATTTATTCAAAGTTATCGTCATATACGTTTAGCCCCCTGCCGGGATGCCGTAAGCAACACGTATGGGTGGAGGAAGCTACTATATCACAAGCAGACTTAGAGAATGAGAGGTTTGCAGACTTGTAAAGGGAAAAGAGAACAGCAATGCAACATATTAGGAGAAGCATCATGATCTAGCGGATAGAACACAGGCCTAGGAGTCAAAAGTTCATGGGTTCTAGTTCCGGTTCTGCCACTTGCCTGCTGTGTGACCTTGGGTGAATCACTTAACTTCTCTGTGCCTCAGTTCCCTCTTCTGTAAAATGGGGATTAAGACCATCAGCCCTATGTGGGAGAGGGGCTGTGTCCAACCTGATTATCTTGTATCTACGCCAGCACTTAGAACAGTGCCTGGCACACAGTAAGCACTGAACAAATACTATAATATTTATTGTTATTATTATTATGAAGCTACAGAAAATGAGGTGTTTTTGCCTCTGACACTGAGATTCACATTTTAGAGCAGCTCCAAGGGGAAAGGCCCCTCCTTACAGGAATTAGAGGAATGAGGCATTGCTACCTCCACACCAACTCAAGGAACCGAGGCTAGAATTTTTTGTTAAAATGTCAATCTTATAGGTAGCGGTGAAGCATTCAGGCACTCAGCAGGCCTGGAACGTTTTTAAAATGGCATTTATTAATCACTTATGTGCCAAGCACTGTACTAAGCAATGGGGTAGATACAATGTTATCAGGTTGGACAGAGTTTCTGTCCCCTGTTTGGGGCTCACAGTCTAGGTAGGAGGGAGTATGATTTATTCCCCAATTTACAGATGAGGTAACAGGTGAAGAAAATTAACTGACCTATCTAAGATCACACAGCAGACAAGTGGTAGAACTCAGTTCCTCTGACTCTATGCCTGTGCTCTTTCCCCTTGGTCACACTGATTCACTGGTTGGACATAGTCCCTGTCTTACATAGGACTCACAGTGTAAGTAAGAGGGAGAACAGGTATTAAATTCCCCCATTTTGTAGATGAGAAACTTGATCAGCTTCTTGGAAAATCAGGAGTGAGTCTGGAATTTGGAGACCTGGGTTGGGCTAGGGGGTTATTTAATGCATAGTAAGTCCTCAGTGAGATCTGGGAAGCAGCATGCTGTAGTTAATAAAGCACAGGCCTAGGAGTCAGAAGGTCATGGGTTCTTATCCCAGCTCAGCCACCTGTCTGCTGTGTAGCCTTGAGCAAGCCACTTCACTACTCTGTACCTCAGTTACCTCATCTGTAAAATGGGGATTAGGACTGTGAGCCCTATGTGGGACTGGGACTGTGTCCAATCCGATTTGCTTGTATCCACTCAGTGGTTAGCATACTGCCTGGTATGTAGTAAGCACTTAAATGCCACGATTAACATGGAAAATGGAAAGGCATTTCAATCAGCAGTAAATTATATTATTTGGCACTTGGGGTTCTGCAGCAGCCTTGAGTCTGTAAACTATCATTTAGACAAAGGAATTTCTTGAACATCTAAAACAAATGATAACTTGCATCTAGATAAAGGGTTTGCCCTCCTATTTTTTTCATCATAATTCACTCAAAAGCTTCTTGTTGAGAACTCTTTGAGGGCCAAGAAAACTCCCTCAGCCCTAGTTGTTAAAAGTCCCCTCCAACCCTCACCTTCCCTTTTTTAAACCCCATGTTTTCCACCTCTACCACTCATTACCAAGACTAATGCAGGCATCAACTGTACCCCTGGTCCTGATTCTGCTTTTTGAATTGTTTTGAAACCATTTTCTCCTTCCTGCTCTCTGTTTTCTCTACCTCACTGACTGTGGAAGATGTATATAGTGAGACTCAGTCATTCCCTTTCTCTCACTTCTTACCTCTGCAAGCCTCTTGATATTTCCTTTGGATTTTATTTATTCATTTCATAGATTAAAGTTTAAAAGGCCATTTTTGGCCTTTCTTTACCCTGCTAAAAGTATTTTTATCAATTGATGTACACTGACAGTATAATTAAAAAATACATATTTTAAATTTTAGACAGTGTAAAAATCTACCATCACAGAGATTTTCTCTGAGGAATAATACTAAGCTCCAGCTACTTAAGCCAGGGATGTTTATTTTTATTGCTTCCAAAATGAAAGCTTATAGCCCAGTAGAATAATCCAACATTTTAAAATTTGGGTGGATTTATCATCTGGCTTCATGGAGTTGATGGCAGAAGAGGGAGAGAGTATCTGAGGGAGAAGAATGAAAGGAGAGAGGAGAAAATATTTTCTACCTATATGAGGTGAGTCACCCAGCCATGAAATAGGAAGGAATATTTTCCTCCTGATTTACCTAGTCAGGATCATTTCAGCAGTTCCATTAGGTGAGGCCTATCAAACTGCCTGACACTTTCAACTTCTTTGAGAAGCTATACCCTATGCATTCAAGGTTTACCTTAGAGTAACCTCTCCCTATCTCAAAGGTCTTCCCCTCATGTACATCTGATTTCCCCTCACACCCACACATTTTCCTTTACAGGTGGACTTAAAACACATACTCCCAAGAGTTCTCCCAAGCAGCAGCAGCCAGAACAGGTGACAGGGAACAGTACTTCTATAATCCCTCAGAGCCTCGGGGCACTAAGCAAAATAGTCTCTTTTCCCTGCTCCAGTCACTACTGCTGCTACTGCTCAAATTCCCAGGAGTTCCCATCATCCATCTCCATTGCCTGCCTTAATGATGGTCCCTTTATAATGATTGAAATACCCTTAAGGATTTGCACATCCCCAGTTGAAAACCTTTGCTTTAAAAGATCCTATTACCACATGTTCATGCTGTCCCCTGATATTGGGTTTAGAAGATAATAATTTATTCCTTGAGTTTTCAGTGGTGGATTTTTAGGAGAGGGACGGGGTTTGTATGGTTCTCTACCAATTAATTTCAGGCTATTTTGTGAAACTGGAGTTCCTCAGGTTACACCTGGCCATTTAGGAGTTTGTAGTTGTAAGAACAATGTGGCCTAGAGGAAAGAGCATGGGCCTGGGAATCAGAGGACCTTGGTTCCTATACCAACATTGCCACTTGCCTGCTGTGTGGCCTTGGGCAAGTCACTTAGCATATCTACCTCAGTTGTCTCATCTGTAAAATTAGACAATACCTATTCTCCTTCCTACTTAGACTGCGAGTCCTCTATAGGACAGGGACTCTGTTGAACTGATTAACTGGTCTCTACCCCCAGCACTTAGAATAGTGATTTACACATACTAAGTGCTTAATATAATAATAATAGTTTTCAGGAAATGGTGGCCACAGGACTTTGATGAAAGAAACCCACCACCCACAGTCTTAGATCCTCAAAAAAGAGAAACAGTTGAGTACGCCAAAAGATCACCTCTTTTTCAGAGTTCTTTGAAATTTTCATGCTAAAACCACCAGCATCCCTAAACCTTCATATCACTTTCAGGGTACAGTCCAGACTGCTAATGCCTGTCTCCCCTTCAAGTCTTTAAACTCCTTGTGGGAGAGACTGTGTCTACCTACCCTATTGAAATGTATTCTCCTATGTGCTTGGTACAGCACTTAGTACAATGTAAGTGATCACTAGATACAGGTGATTGATAAAATGTGACTCGTTTGGGGAATTGCAATCAGTAAGCCATGATCTCAACAAATAAAGCTCATTGCAGAGAAACAGTGACATTATGCCCAGCCGCTGAAGCAAACATTGTCATAGAACCCCTTCAAACGGTTTTACTGAATCGACCAGAGAGCAGGTTAAGTGTTCTTCCCAAATTAATCACCATGATCATTAATAGATGGACTCAGCTCCTACGGTGTGTAATAACTGTGGTATTTGTTAAGCGCTTACTATGTGTCAGGCACTGAACTAAGCGTGTGTGTATAGCACTGTCCTGTGGTATCCACATTCAAAAGACCTAATAATCTAATTGGAAAGACAACCAAATTGATGAATATATGTAAATCAATGAATAAACAAAAAGTGCTAAAGAGAAATGAAAACGCTGAGGGGAAGACGTGGTTGGGCTAAAACAGGCATTAATTAGGGAAGTTGGTTTTATTATTACTTATATTTATTTCATGATATTGCCATCACTTCTCCATCTCATGGAGTGCAGCCTGACATAGTACAATGCGACAGGGATGACTTTTACTGACCAGTTTCAAGAATACTGTGACCTCAAGTCAGAGAATTAAAAATGACATCAGATACTGTGGGTGGCAAATTAGTCAATGCAGCAAAGGGCATCTTTGCATGCACACATTTAACAGATTATTGATCATGCATTTGCTAAGATTAGAGATACTCATTGATATGATCATTGTTTTCACTTTGAACCCCAAAGAGAGAGAGAGAGAGAGAGAGAGAGAGAGAGAGAGAGAGAATTTGTGTATGTGCGTATGTGTGTGTGTGTGTGTGTGTGTGTGTGTGTGTTCAGATACTGTGGGTGGCAAATTAGTCAATGCAGCAAAGGCCATCTTTGCATGCACACATTTAACAGATTATTGATCATGCATTTGCTATGATTAGATACTCATTGATATGTCATTGCTTTCGCTTTGAACCCCAAAGAGTGTATATGTGTGTGTGTGTGTGCATGCATGACACTGACACGTGCATGCATGACACTGACACAATCAATCAATGCTATTAGTTGAGCACTTCCTGTGTGCAGACCACTGTACTAAGCAACTAATATAGTACAGTAGAGTTGATAGACACAATTCCTGCCCTCAAGAAGCTTGCACTGTAGCAGACAGAGTTTGGCAACAACAGAGACACAAAGTTCTAAATGCAGGCAGAGACCCAAAACTGAGACATGATTTTGAAGAAAGAAGGTCAGGGATGGAAAGGAGACAATGAAGTGGCAAGGGGAAGATCAAGAGATGTGACTTTGCCACTGAAAAGGCATCTTCTGCTTCAGTGAATTGGAGGCTTCACTGAAGAAGGATGGGAGAGGAGGGAAGAAAGAGCAGCCTAAAATAAAAATAAGTAAAAGAAAGGACCTCGGTCATCAAGACCTACTGAATTCCTTTTATTTGTATTTTAGAGGATTTCAGTGAAGCAGAGAATTACAGAAGAACAAGGACCCTTCTTTCAAGAAGTTTACCTCTAGTTTGTAAATTCCTCTCTAGACTGTCAGCTCTCTGTTGGCAAGAAATGTGTCGACCAACTCTGTTGCACTGTACTCTCTGAAGCACTTGGTAGAGTACCCTGCACACAGTAAATTCTCAATAAATCCCACTGACTGATTGATACACAAAACCTACACCAAAACCTACAAACTTAAGAGCATAAATAAGAGAACATATACACGAGTGCTTGGAGTGGAAAAGGGAATGAGGAAGGAGAGAGTATCAATTAGGATAGTTTCCACTTGGAAGTGGGTTTGGCAAAATAGAATGGGGAGGGCATTCCAGGGTGTTAGAGAATCACACAAGTTGCACAGAGCAGAGGATATAAGCTGGGGTATATCATTAGAAGGAAGGTAGGTTGGAGGGAAACCAGCTAGTGGATTCCGGAGTCCTCGAAGGCAAGAGGGAACCCACCCTATAACTGGCTTCTTTCCATCTGGACCAATACAAGTGTAAATACTAAAGAGTTGGGAAAGGGAGGAGAAAGTGGAAAGCCCAGAAGGGCATCTGAGTGAGATGGAGAATGGGCTCAAGAGGATAGTCTGGTTTGCTCCTTCTGAGAGGAATCCTCAGCTATACCATGGGGAGTGGCCGGAAAACAACTTATCAACCTAAATCGCTTTGGGAATAACCTAGTTCAGGTAGCTGGGGTGGAGCTCTCACCTCCTCCCCTTCTCCCACAGAGCCTTGTGGGAGGCTTTTCCAATTATTTCAACAATCTTCAACACATTAGCAATCAAACAAATCCTCCTACTCCTAAAATCCAGGAAAAATCATTTAAACCTTTCATTTTCTCAGTCATCCTTGAAATGTTCTGGGATCCATGTCCCTCTGGGTTTAGTGGGGTTTTGTGTGTTTTTGCTGTTGTTGGGTTTTTTTCCACTGTGGGCCAAACCATAACCACAAGACCACCTGCCCAAGTGAGAGATAGAAAAATGTCAAGGGCTGTTGAGCGCTCTGCAAATTTTCACAGCGGATCCATAAAAATGTTATTGAGCACAGGTGTTTAATTATGATGCATTAGGAAAATTTGCAGGGCTTAAAGGCCCTCAAGCATACACCTCCACCTGGGCTGGGGTCTAGCTCTAGTGTGCAGAGCTATCATATCAAAGAAAGCTGTTGGATTCCAAATCTGCTTAAGGCTTTTTCCTCTCCATTTGGTGTAACCACCTTCATTGCCAGAAAGGCACAGTTCTGCACCACTTGAGAAGGGGCTTCTATGCAGGTTTCTAAACTACATCTGGGTTATTGCTCCTGGAATTAACTGGACTTTTATCAGAGTAAGAAACACACACGCACCCCTTCATTCCCCTTTTTGCTTTGTGCTGTAGTAAGCATGAAGATGAATATAAAAGAAGTAAATTCTGATATGATCCAAGTATTTATACTTATCCGAGTATAAATTCTGGTGTGATCTGGTATGATCCAAGACACAAAGGGACTTACAGTATAGGTTGGGGAGGACTGACCCAGTAGGGAAGAGAAAAAAATAAATAACAATCCATAGACAAGAATTGAAAGAAAGGGGAGTAGAAAGGTATAAGCACAAATAAACAGTCTTTGGAAGGGTACTCTCATTCTCCTTCTTTACTTCTGAGCTCCAGTCTCTTCCTTGTTCTCTCTCCAACTTGCTACATAAGCAAACTCATTTAGCCTCTGGTTATCTAATATTCCCCATCTGTAAGACCCCTGTGAGGTTCTCTGGAATGTTGTAATAAAGTGCATAGCAAGCAAGCAGATGATACCCAATGTAACACACAGGATATGAAAACCCACTAGGCTAGTAGAGAGGATGAGGCTCTAGAAGTTGAGATGCTAGTATATTTGGGACACTGGACAATATCTAGTCAATCCGCTGATTTTGCTCATCTGTAAGTGGGTATATTACCACCAGCCTCATAAGAATGGTGTAAGGGAAAAAAAGACTAATGTTTGCACTTTCTTACAAATCAAATGGGTTCTAATCCCAGCTCCACCACTTGACCACTTTGTCACCTACAGCAAGACACTTAACTTCCGTGTTCCTCAGGTACCTCATCTGTAAAATGGTGAATAAGACTGTGAGCCCCATGTGGAACGTAGACTCAATCCAATCTGATTAGTCGCTATCTTCCCCAGCGCTTAGTACAGTGTCTCGCACATAGTGAACTCTTAACATATACCATAAAAAATCAAAGCAAATATAAATTCAAGTATGCTTCTATAGATGAAGACTATAAAGATTGTCTTGTTAAAGTGTGCTTTATGGATTTTTTGCATTATGCTTCTACTTTAGTTTGAAAAGCAACCTCTATTGGACACTGTGGCAAGTGAGGTTTAAGAAGGGCCATTACCATATAGAGAGAAATGCAATAGTCACGCACTACTGAAGTTGTTATACAAGGGGGTGCCTGCTACTGATTTTCTGCAATTGGTCATCAGGCCTTACCTATCTAGAAACATTTAAAAGTTTAGAATTGAATTGTCCGATCCTCATAAATATTCAAATTGGATGAACCCATCAGCTTCTAATTATTTTTACAGTATGAATATAAATAATTAATACCTGAGACATGAACAACTTTTAGCGGATGTTAAAGGAGAGACCTAACCATTCTCCCTATTAATCTTCAGGGATTCAAAGAATGTAATATTCAATCCCGGGGTCAGTGACACACTGAAGCATATGAATTCTCCTATTTGATGAAGCTTCGTTTCTTCCCCTCTCATCCCCTCACCCCAATTCTTTTAAGTGACTGACAGTTTCATCCATTTTTTTTTTCCTGAGGCCACTCTTGAAATTCCTTTGTACTTGTAGAAGCAAGTTTGCCGGCTCAAGAATTTTGTTTCAACTCTGCCTCTAAGACTTGTCAATGGCAAATTAAGGCAAGGAATTCTAATTTAGGTTTCAAAGGCCTTGGTGGTAGCAGAAAGCCCTATTTTTATTTACCTTTTCTGTCCATAGGGTCCTAACAAGGGTGGACTGCAAAATACCAGGTCATAATCACTGACAGTTTTCAGACGAAGAGTTCATAGGATTGTTAGTCGTCTGAACATAGTAGGTACCCAATAACTACTACTGATTGATTGTTGTTAAGGTTAAGGGTGAATATGTATAATACCTTTGTATTAAACCTAGAAAAAAATCCCAACAGCAACTTTGGGAATAGAGTGTTCACAACCCAAAACAAGTACTTAGTACAGTGCTCTGCACAAAGTAAGCGCTCAATAAATATGATTGCATGAATTCTGTTGATGTTAATGAAGGACAGGAGAATTCTCAAAGGAGGATAATTGAAAACCCTTTCAGACACCCTTTCTCACATCCTTGTTGCTGTATTCTTCACATGAAACTTTGAATCAGCCTTGATTTAATACACTGCTATGCATCATGAATTGAAAACATGGAGCCTCCAGCCCAGATATCAGTAACAGTAGTAATAATAGTATTTATGAAGTGCTTACTCTATGCAGAGCACTGTACTAAGCACTGGGGGGGAATACACACCTGGAAATTAGACATGGTCCCTATCCCTTGAAGAGCTTACAATTTAAGAGTATTAGTAGCTGTTTTCAGTCATAATAGTGCTTTTTTCCCTTGGGAAAATCCTAATATCTGTCCCCAGATACACCAGGCACTAGCTGTGTCCATATGCATCCTGACATTAGAGTGACCACATTGCCCCAGTGGGAACATGAACCCAAGTGCTTAGTACAGTGCTCTGCACACAGTTAGCGCTCAATAAATGATTGAATGAATGAATGAACATAGCTTGCAGAGATGAGAGAGTGGTGTCGTGCAAACACTTAACACTATAATCAACTCTTTTGCACAGGTTCTAATAATAATAATTGGGGCACTTGTCAAGAGCTTACTATGTGCCAAGCACTGTACTAAATGCTGGGGTGCAGACAAGAAAATCAGGTCAGGTTGTCAGTCTCAAAGTCTTTGAGACTGGACTGAGGCTCCAGTCATCATTGATGATATGAGAAAATCATCATCACACCTACTGCAAATCTATACCAAGCTTCTAGAATCTTCTCACAGGATATAGACACTCTGGTGCCTGTTTGCTTGAGCTAAGAAACATTCTAGCATTTAGTAAACTACATCTTAAGGGAAATTTGCCAAGAGGCAAGAGGAAGGAGGAGAAATCTTGTAAACAGCATTTCTGTGGCACAGCTGACAAGGCATAATGCAAAATGGGCTTTTTAAAAATTTGGGTTATGAAAAAGAGAGACTCAGCGTCTAATTTATTATTGTTAAAAGGGCCCAGCAGAAGAACAAAATGGATTTAGTGTTGAACAGAAAATGTTCACCAGATGGATAACAGTGTAACCTTCAATTAAGGGCTGAGGGGATTCTTCCTACTCAGAAGTGGAGTCAAACAGCTTTGTTTTAATAGATCAGACTAATTGGTGGCTCAAATACAGACTAGGTGTCCATAACTAAAGCAAAGTTGAAGGAGGTGGGGGCAATATTTTGAACAATGAGGCAGAAAACTGCCATGGGATAGTTCTGGTGGACACATTGCAACTAAGCGATTCAGACTCAATGCCCAGTGCCAGAGAAAGCTCTATATCAGTGTGTAGGTCTCCACAAGTAAATACACTTTGTTCTAAATTATCCTGCTATTTTCTTCCAAAATATCTTCATCTGCCTTTAGTAGCTGGATTGGTTAGGATAAAGTGGCCTTCTGTGGACAAAATTATCCTGAGTGTATGCATGGATACAGTCTTCATCCTAATATGCAAAATTAACTGGATTGGGAAGTACAGAGTAACCAAGGGACACAAGTCCAGCCATTAGGACCTTTCATTCTAAAAGGAGAGAAACACTCTAACATAATCAATTCCTTCATACAAGTTCTCAATCCTGAAATCTCAGGACCAAGGTTCATAATAATAATAATAATAATAATGCCGTACCCAGTAAAAATTTGGCCACCACATAGTTGGGTTCAGCATTGTTTGGAAACTGTCCCAATAGGTTGGCAAGGGAACACTAGACTGTAAACTCCTCCTCTAGACTATAAGGTCCTTGTGGGAAGGGAACATATCTACCAACTTTGATGTATTGCACACACTGAACAGTGAATACTATTGATTGATTTGGGTAAGGGAACATTTCTACCAACTCTGTTATACTGTACTCTCTCAAGCACTTAGTACAGTACTCTGCACACAGTAAGTGCTAAAGAAATACCACTGATTGATTGAACTTCTGAACATCCTACCGTGTTTCCTCACTTTATCCTTGGAACCTCCTTCCTTTCTTAAATAACCACCCATCATTAAGACTCCTGCCTCTTTTTCCTTTTTTGCAGAACCCACCTCCAAGTGACACCCTCAAGAAAATCCAGTCTTACATCCAAGTAACAAGGCAGTACCTCCCTCTAACTCCCCCAACCCCAAACCTTTATCTTCTGTAAGCCTTAAAAATATGAAACTTCACTGCAAATATGAGAGCAAGACATGTTCTCAGATTAACTTCCACAGATCATAATCTACCAGAAGATGGGTCTGTAGTTTTTGAACATGTACTATGATTAGCATGTTTAAGGCATCCACTAAATTTTAAAACCAATTAATCAGATGGGGAAAGCATCCCAGAATTTGTCTCTTATTATGAGCATGGGCGTCACCGAATATCATGCTTTCCCTTTTTCTTTCTCTTGATAATTAAACAAGCGATAAAATATGTGATTTATGTAATGAACTTTATAGAGCTGAAACAAACAATTTGAGGTTCTGAGGTTTGGCTTAAGATCAGTTCATTGGTCTTCGCTAGGCTATTTTAGTTAAATTTGGATTTGATCCAAATCCAAAAGGAGCTCAAATTGTTTTCCTAACTTGGGAGAGTAGTAGCTGCATAGATTCTCCACCTAAAAGTGAAGAAACAAAATGTTTCTGTGTGATATGTCTGTTTTGTGACCTTAGGCAAGTCACTTAACTTCTCTGAGCCTCAGTTACCTCATCTGTAAAATGGGGATTAACACTGTGAGCCCCTCGTGGGACAACCTGATCACCTTGTATCCCCCCAGTGCTTAGAACAGTGCTCTGCACATAGTAAGCACTTAAAACATTATTATTATGCTGATTATATGTCCAAAAAGTGGCTTTTGTGACATGTTAGCTTACAGGGAAAAAGAAACAGGGCAAATGGCACATTGCCTACTTCCCTTTAAGTTGTCCAAAGAAGAGCTGGTTCTATTCAGATCAGGTTGGATTTGGATCAGAACTTGTCGCCCCTGTCCCTTGGATCTTAGGAGATGCAATTGGTCCTGGCCTTTCTCCCCTCTACCCACTTCCCTTCCACCTTCCTAGAGTTCAAGTTACTCTTCTAAAGCCCCAGGAATATCCCAGGAGGTCCCAGGTAACCAACCACCTAGACTGTGGATCAAACATGAACCTTGGAAAACTGGGTCTCTTAAATAATAATAATTATGGTATTTGTTAAGCGCTTACTATGTGCCAAGCACTGTTTGAAGCGCTGGGATAGATACAAGGTAATCAGGTTGTCCCATGTGGGTCTCACAGTCAATCCCCATTTTACAAATAAGGTAACTGAGGTACAGAGAAGCTAAGTGACTTGCCCAAGGTCACACAGCAGACAAGTGGCAGAGCTGGGATTAGAACCCAGGTCTTCTGACTCCCTTCTCTTGCCACTAGCGCTTCTCAAGATCCTTCTCATCTGGAGACCTGATCTATTTTCAGTGAGAGCAGACTAACCCAGTTTAGAATAACAGCTGTGGTATTTGTTACACACTTCCTAAATGCCAAGGACCTTACTAAGCACTGGTAGATGCAAAATAATCAGGTCGGAGATGGTCCTGTTCCACCTGGGGCTCACAGGGAGAACAACTGCTTCAACTCCGTTTTACCGTTGAGCAGTTAAGTGATTTGTCCGAGATCACACAGCAGGCAAGTGGCAGAGCTGGAATTAGAACTCAGGTCCTCCGACTCCCAGGCCTGTGCTCTTCCCAGTAGGCTGTGATACTAAAACATGAGCAAAGGTGACAACTTCTGCTTCCTTGGGTAGCTCCCGAAGGTTCCACCTTTGCCTCATTCAACCCCTCATTCCTGAGTGTCAAAAAGGGAATAGATTTCAATGTATTTCCATTTTTCCTCATAGGAAGTGAAAGCCCTGTCAAGTTTTCCTAGGCAGAAGTCTTGGAAAGAGGCGATGTTGAGTGTATAAGGCCCAATACAGCTCATGCATGACAACCATATGACTTATCCGTATGGCTAAAACACAAGGCTGAGGATGGGAACTGTGATTACTCCTTATGCAGAGTGGAAACAAGACAAGATTGCTAATGTCAGCCTGGCTGTCAAGTGTAGCCAAGACTGTTCTCCTCGTAGCAAAACTGTTGAGCTGAATCGTCAAGGCTGGATAACTTCCTTCTAAAAGAACACTCTATCATGTGCTACTCTGAACCAGCAGAAGAATCTGCAGGGCTACAACAGATGTGCCGTGTTAAAGATAGTCCCCTCCACATGGTCAAGTGCCAGGAGGACACGTGTGAGAGCAGATCAGCCCAGCAGGAATTGCTCCGTTGAAAGAAACTGGCAAAACAGCTTACATGTCAGGAGTCTGAGTTGCCAGAGAGGGGGTTTTGCACAGAAGAGGAAACATTCCATTTTCCACCCAGCTATCTAGCTTTCTCCTCACCTTAATGTCATTAGCAGTTACTATAATTGAGGCCGGATAGTGTTTGTGGAAAGTCTACCACACCCACAGAACTCTTCTGCAGAACAGAGTTGGAAGGAGGCAGAAGCTTGTTATGTTTTTTTCAGGAGAGTTGAGTCAGATTGAAGAAAAAGTCCTGGACAAAAAAGTGGACCTTCTTATAGAAAGCCAACCAACTCATTTGAATTGTACTCTCCCAAGTGCTTAGAACAGTGCTCTGCACATGGTAAGTGCTCAATAAATCATATTGACTCCTCTCTGTTCCCACCCCATCCAAATAAAAAAAACCCCAAACCAGGCCATAGTACTATAGGGCTGCAGATACAAGGTATCCCCTACAGATGGACTGTATCATATTTCTTTGCCTTGCCTAATGTCCTAATTGCCTAGGTGGTGAGTTAAGGTTAGGGTAGGTCAAAGAGTTGCCAGAACCCCAGTCAAGCCATCTTTAAATTAATGCTATGCATGAAGCACTGCAGTAAGTGCTGGGGAGAATACATAGATATTGATTCAGGCAGGTTCTCCAGCCCTCAAAGTCCCCCAATTTATTCATTCTTTCAGTTGTATTAAGTGCTTAGTACTTGGCAGAGTACAATCTAACAATTATCAGGCAGATTCCCTGCCTACAATGCGATTACAGTCTAGAGGGGAAGACAGACATTAATCCAAAGTGGGTAGGACAGTTTCACAGACCAAAACTAACAGGCCAGATTCAATGATTCAAAACTACAACAATAAAAAGAATAGTTCTTGGAAGAATATGTCTCATCCACTTGGTTTCTTCATTGCTTAAGGGAGGGTTGTCTTGGCCTGGCCTGGGCCAACCCTCATATTAATAACACAAAGATAAAAATAACAATAATAGTATTTGTTGAGTGCTTACTATGTGCCAAGCATTGTACTATGCACTGGGGTAGATACCAGATAGGTCAGACACCATCTCTGTCCCACTTAGGGCTCCCAGTCTAAGAAAGTTTTCACGTGTCTTGATGCCCTGAGGACAGGACTTCATTCCCTCCTTTCATCCAATGTTTATACAGTACAGCAGGGTCCAAAAATCTTAATTCTCTAGTTTCCACTGATGTGGTGGGAAGGACCTCAACTTCAGTCTAGTTTGGAGGCAGACTGCCATTTGGCTTTGGGTCTTCTACAGTATTATTTTGATAATTTTGTGGGGGAAGCCTACAGCTTTTTGGCAGCTGGCATTTCTTAAAGTTGATTTTCTTTTAATAAGTGTATTATCGAAAAGATGACGAACACTTACAAAATGAACTCAGCAGGTCCATTCTTGTATCTGGGAAACTCGAGGTGAGCTGTGCTTCAGAGCTAAATTTTGGATTAAAAGAGCTTGTCAGGTGAGGCAGGATATCATGACAGCCTCGCCCTCATCTACCACAAAACATGTGACAGGGAAAAATGCCTAGCTCATCAGAATGCTCATTTTCCAGCCATATTTTCTGGTTCATGTCTTTTTAGCATTCTCCTGTCAAATAACTGATATATTTAATAATAGATTGACAGTCAGATATATGAAATAATCATGGTCTCTATGCTTTTATTTTATTTGCATTTTAAAATGTTTGCCAACCAGAAGGTAATGGATTATTGAACCTCCACTGAAGGATTTATTTTCTAGATTTCGGGTCAAAAACTCACTAGCTGGTATGGACACCACTAAAACACCCATTCCTTTCTTATCTTGTCTCAGTGTAACACATACCAAAACCAAGCACTAGATCTAAATGGGCAAACCTATCAGTAGAAAATCATTTTTAAGGGCATTTGTTAGCTTCTTTTTACGTGCCTGGGAGCCCACTGCCTAGACTGTGAGCCCACTGTTGGGTAGGGACCGTCTCTATATGTTGCCAACTTGTACTTCCCAAGCGCTTAGTACAGTGCTCTGCACACAGTAAGCGCTCAATAAATACGATTGAATGAATGAATGTGCCAGGAACTGTACTAACTCTTCGGGAAGGTACAAGATAATCATGTTGGATAGTCCCTGTCCTGCAAAGGCCTCACAGTCTTAATCCCCATTTTGCAGATGAGGCCCAGAGAATTTAAGTGACTTGCTCAAAGCCACATCAAAGACAAGAAGCACAGCTAGGATTAGAATCCAGGTCCTCCGACTTCCAGGCCCAAGCTCTTTCCACTAGGCAACACAGCTTCCCTTATTCACAGAATGAGGGAATTCACGGAAAATTCAAAAGTCCACTTAGCCCCTATGGAGTCTGACCTCTTCAATAAGGAGACACGGGGTACTATTCTATTATAGAAATTACAGTATTTGTTATGCACTCACTATGCAACAAGCACTGGGGTAGATACCAGCTAATCAGGTCAAACATTACCCTTCCCAAGTGATGCTCACATTCTTACAATTCATTGTGGTAAATTGTGACAAGGTTCTAAGGAGGCTCCCTCACTGTGCTGTGAGTTCACCCTTTTGACAGTTTCAGCCCAGACTCTGGTAACTCATCCCACCCAACTCCCAGCCCGGCTGAATTTCTGGGACTGATTTGTTTCTTCCCCTACCGTTTTTTGTTACATAAGTACCAGGCACTATACTAAGCACTGGGGTAGATACAAACAAAATGGGCTGGACCCACCCTGTCCCACTGACGGTCTTAATCTCCATTTCACAAATGAAGAAACTGAGGCACAGAGAAGTTAAGTGACTTGTCCAAGGTCACACAACAGATGAATGGCAGAGGCAGGATTAGAACTCAGGTCCTTCTAACTCCCAGGACCGTGCTCTATCCACTAGGCATGCTGCTTCTCTTTTACATCCCTTCTCCCTTCCTGCTCCCCACTCTAGAAAATAGGCTGCCTCAACAGGGGGAGACCAGGTTGGAAAACATAAAAGCTTTAAATGCTCACTGTCAATTAGGAGCATGGGTAGATTTATCTCACCTGTCATTTGTTGTTCCAAAATTGTTCATGGCTACATTGCCCAGTCTCCCTTGACATTAGGTTGGAAATGAGCACTCCGAGTTCTGTTAATAATTACAGTATTTTTCAAGCATTTTAGTGCCAAAGCACCATACTTGATGATCCCTGGTCCACCTAACATTTTTCCATGGAAAAACAATGTATTAAAAACATACTTGCCACATGCCAGCCTAGTCGATGCTTTTGTGTGCATCAAAATTACTAGTGGGGGAAGCTCTCTATTTCGTGTGAAAAACTCTTGGGTGTATATGTATAAAACTCAGTGAAGAAGTATGGTCTAATGGGTAGAGCTGGCTTGAGAGTTCGAGGGCTTGGGTTCTAATCCCAGCTCTGCCACTTGCCTGCTGTGTGATTTTGGGCAAGTCACTCAATTTCTCTGTCCCTTAGCTTCCTCAACTGGAAAATGGGGATTCAATACCTGTTCTCCCACTTACTTAGACTGTGAGGCCCTGTGAGATAGGGACTGTGAATCATGTGATTAATTTAAATCTACCCCAGAGCTTGAAACAGTGCTTGACACATAGTAAGCACTTAAATACCATTATTTTTAAAATCCATCCATAATGAGGTAGGAGGATAGAAATCCACATTTTTAAATAAACTCAAGTAAACATCATCCAATCATTAGGAAAATAAAACCACATCTAGGCTAAATGAGATCGGATGTTTAGCATTTCAGCATAATTCAGGGTGGGAGGAAAGGAATATCAATCAGATCCATAACCATGAGCAGGCCCACCACTTGCAAATTTAGACCATTTGTAATCCTGTTTCCATAACTAATTTGGATCTCACGTTCTAATCTCAAATGTGGGGGGACTCAATTTTAAAAACTAAATCCCTCTGAAGAGGGATTCTCTTCATAATACTTCACTTCAGAATATGGATTCATCATAATGCTAAGAACTACAATAACAACATTCCATTTTCTTCAGATGCTTTGCAATTATTTTGGGTTTTTTTCCTCCCTGAGTGAGGTTTGTGTCTCTGTATAAGGACTAAGCAAAACCCCAAGATGGTATGAAACTTGCCAGTGAATTCAGAATGGGTTTGGAACTCAGAGTTTCTGATGCTTAAACTTGCTTGTGTGGTCTATGGAGACTCTCTGCCTTCTAAATTTGTCATCTTGAAATGTGAAAAATAGCATTTCAAAACTTCTCACCCCAGCACAAGAGGAGGTTAGCACACAATTTTCACCCTTATTAACAGCAAAGCACTACCCTGAAAATTGGCTGCATTGCTCATGAACTAACAAACATCTCTGGTTCACCTTTCTGTCTCAGCAGGGCAGCATTACAAATCTACACTTCGATTTTTCTTTTTTTAAACTGGAAACCAGTTTTTTTTTTTTTAAGGCACTAAGAAAGAAACCTGCTGATGTATTCCACATTGACTATTATTGTTCACTTTGCTAGTGACCATTAATTTCAGTCAGGCAGTTATTCATATAAGCAATTTGCCACGACAATGACTTAGGAAAACATATTGAAGTGTGAGGCTTTTAAAATGGTAATATGTGGAGAGAGCTACCAACTCCCTTGGAAAATATATTTTTCAAATTGTGTATTTGGCCTCCTGTGATATGATCCATAAAATCACAATAGGTTACCTGTATTCTGTTGCTTTCTTGAAGTCTTGGTTTTGAATAATAGGATTGAATCTTTAAAAACCTCTTTGTGAGTCTAAACATTCTTGCACCAATTATGGGGTACAAGTGGAAACATTAAGAGTTTAGAAAGGTCGCAACAAAGGAAAAGGATATTTCTTGGATGTAACTGATATTGCATTAAGAAGATACTCAGGTAGCATTAGATACCACTGCAACAAATAATTCACTGATGTTTGGAATGTGACAATGAGTTTAAAGACCTTGAGAATGTGAGATTTACTATAGCAAATATCCTCTGGTTCAATTAACTTCCCACCCACCTGCCCACACAGCTTCTCAATTGACCTCATCAAATCCTTCAAACACAGCTCAGCTGGCTGATCCCAAGCTATCCAAAACAGGACCCTGGCTTGTTTTCCACTAGCAAATTATCCAGACAGACAGTTCCTACTTAAAAACCACATGGGGCTCAATTATCCAGATATTCCAGGATAAAAAAACAAACTTTCAACTACACTATGAAAATAACTAAGGCTGTAAATTTAACTACTTTAGCACTAGTCACAGCATCCATCACCTTCCCTCGTAGCCTCTCTTTTCCTCCTGTCCCTGATCTATTATGTAAAAATTAAAAGCAATCAGGTCCTGGAATGCAGGCAAACCACCAGCACACCTTTGTACTATTTATGAAGAGAGTGGTAAACAGCAGGATACCCAACAATCACTCGGTAATGACTGTTAGTGGGGCAACGGCAAACAGCGTAGACATGAGAAACCTCTTAAAGTCACAAGGAAGCAAAACCTAAAATGATGTGCCAGAAGATGGTCGACAAAGACAGGTCAGCCTGGCATACAGCAATCAGAAATGAGGTAAATGTCTTGGAGGAGAGGTTATGGGAAAATCACAATACCATGAGTGATATGAAAATGGAGCCCAGTACTATGGGTAACAAATGCCAAGTGTAGCAAGGGGTAATTTTTACATGCACAAGATGCAGGAGGGAGTGTGAGTCACACATTGGACTCATCAGTTCACATAAGCAGCATGATCTTTTAACCCAAAGGGCAACTATATATTTGAAAGCCATAATTTAACTCACCTTGGGAACAGACTGCTGGATGAACGCAGATTTTATTTACTTCACTTCCAGGGTCCCTCTTGGGAAAGAGCTAGTTGATAAAAACAAAACATAAGGACTGGAGACTGCATCCCTTCTCAGCCTGAACTCACGTAGGCAGAGCACTGCAACCACCACCATAAAGGCTTCTAGACTGTGAGCCCGCTGTTGGGTAGGGACCATCTTTATATGTTACCGAATTGTACTTCCCAAGAGCTTAGTACAGTGCTCTGCACACAGTAAGTGCTCAATAAATCAGCGTGGCTCAGTAGAAAGAGCCCAGGCTTGGGAGTCAGAGGTCATGGGTTCTAATCCCAGCTCTGCCACTTGTCAGTTGTGTGACTTTGGGCAAGTCACTTAACTTCTCTGTGCCTCAGTTACCTCATCTGGAAAATGGGGATTAAGACTGTGAGCCCCACGTGGGACAACCTGATCGCTTGTATCCTCCCCAGCGCTTAAAACATTGCCTTGCACCTAGTAGGCACTTAACAAATGCCATTATCATCAATAAATACAATTGAATGAATGAATGAAAGGCTGAAGTAGCAACATACTGTAGACCATCACCATGGCAGCAGCAAGAAAATTAAGAAGCCGTGAACTGCACAGCCAATGTGTGTCACCAGCTTCACTTGGGCCACCTCGGGCTCATTGTGGACAGAGAATGTGTCTGTTCATTTTTAGACTGTACTCTTCCAAGCACTTAGTATAGTGCTCTGCACAAAGTAAATGTTCAATAAATTCAATTGAATGAATGAGTGAATGAATGGCAGAGAGCAGCAGGATCGTTTGGACACTATGTCCTTTTCTCTGGCTTGGGAGGAATAGATTCTGTGTATTGTGTACATGTAATGCCATGTCTTAGGAAAATTAGAGACTCAAGAATGCTTCCATTTTCCTATGTGTAATAGAATTCATTCATTCAATCATATTTATTGAGCACTTACTGTGTGCAGAGCACTGTACTAAGCACTTGGGAAGTACAAGTTGGCAACATAAAGAGACAGTCCCTACCCAACAATGGGCTCACAGTCTAGAATGGGGGGTAGACAACAAAACAAAACATGTGGACAGGTGACAAGTCATCAAAACAAATAGAATTAAAGCTAGATGCACATCATTAACAAAATAAATAGAATAGTAAATATGTACAAGTAAAATAAATAGAGTAATAAATCTGTACAAACATATATATATATAGGTGCTGTGGGGAGGGGAAGGAGGTAGGGCGGGGGGGATGGGGAGAATTCTGTTTGTAAAGGATTTGGAGTTCCCTAACAGTTACATGTGAAACATTTAATCCTGCACTGTTCCAGTTACAGGTGAAGACACCTTCCCTTTTATTCCCTTACAGAAAACATCATCCATCTTTGATGGCACAACTCGAGGGAAACTGCAAAGTCATAGCTGTTAATTAGCACTCGTCCAAATTCTCATAACTAAATTGTCTCAGATGAGCTATGCATCACTTAAGATGACCAACCACTTCCACCTAAATGTAATCACATTCCTGAGAGAAGAATTGTAATCAAAGCTCCCTAAACAAATCAAACAAATCTGATTTTAATCTCATGAAGCTTGAACAGTTGCTGCTGCAATTTGGGCCCCAAATTGAAAAATTAAAAACCTGTATTTGAAGACATTAATTTGCATCTCTTTCTCTTTCTGGCATATGTTTCCACTTCCCATGCTAAAGTTTAAGATTGCAGATAAGAGTCGATCTAGAAGCCCATTCTTTGATTAGTATATGTTTTGAGAACTCACATATAGCTCCCAACCCAATCCCACCATGCTCTGAATCTTAATAAATCTTGATAAATTAGCAACGCCATCCCATTGAATACTAGCCTCCCTGAAGATGTTCCGATAAGGCTTGATAAGAAGTTTTAGAGTGAACACGGGGCTTAGTGGTCATGGTTTACCACTGCCTTTGCGCTTGCTGAAACCATCACACTTCCCCTTAGGAACTGAGAAAGTGATAAGAATGATCTCAAAAACAAGGTGGTGGGAGCCTGTTTAAACCAGCTGTACAAAAAAACACTACAGAAGCTTCAGTGCTTGGGGCTCAATTTTCTCTTAGTCATTTCCATGGGCTGTGATTCAGGTGAAGGAGAAACAAATCAAAAGGTAAGCAGCATGATCTAATGAAAAGAGCATGGGCCCGGTTTCTAATCCTACTCTGCCACTTGGCTGCTGTGTGACCTTGGGCACTTAACTGCTCTGTGCCTCAGTTTCCTCATCTGAAAACGGGGGTTTAAAACCTATTTCTCCTTCCTTCTTAGACTGTGAACCCCATGTGGGATGGAACTGTGTCCGATCAGATCGTCTTATTACAGCGTTTATTACAGTAGTGGAAAGAGCTCGGGCTTGAGAGTCAGAGGTCATGGGTTCTAATCCCAGCTCTGCCACTGAGCAGCTGTGTGACTTTGGGCAAGTCATTTGACTTCTCTGTACCTCAGTTACCTCATCTGTAAAATGGGGATTAAGACTGAGCCCCACGTGGAACAACCTGATTACCTTGTATCATCCCCAGTGCTTAGAACAGTGCTCGGCCCATAGTAAGCACTTAAATACCATCATTAATATTATTATTACTGGGTATATAGTAAGTGCTTAACAAGTTTCATTATTACTTACTTTTCATTCCCCTTCTAACTTATCTTCAGGTCCCTAATCAGCCAAACTGTTGCGGCGTGTCAACTGTCTGGCTCTCTGCCACCGTGTGTGCCCCCGTTAATCCCAAAACTCTCAAACAGGCCAGCACAAACTTTATAAGACCGCATACCTGGGCTCCAATCTAGTTTTACCAGTTTCAGGAACAATCTGCTGGGGGAAGTGTCCTGCTGAGAACTTTGTTATCCTTAGTGCCACATTTAGCTTTGTAAACTAACTTTTCCCCACATTTCCTCTCTAGGGAGCCCTGAGGATCAAGTCTGGGAGAATAAATGGGCCAATTTCATCACAGCCAGAAAATTATCAATGGCAACAGCAGAGGCCACTTCAGCATCAAATGTTGTGGTCTTGCAGGCTCTTGAGCAGGTGGCAGGGCTGCTTTCACCCTGGTTTTCTAGTGTAAGTCAGAATACACATGCAGGAAGTGACTCAAGTGTGAGATAGGAGACAGGATTTGGCTTCTAAGACCCGCAGGCAATTCTGGAAGCCTCTTCTTGCAGTTTCCTTACAGTGGGTTGATATGAACATTTACCTCAGGAGTGGGGCGGGCATACCGCCACATACTTCTTTCAAGTCATTCCCATTTCCTCCTCGAATCTGGTTTATGTGAGCACAGCTGCTCCTGTTTGTCCCTCGAGGAGTCGATGGGAATGAGACGAGTGGACCAATAGAAAACTGCACCCGACCCTCCCAGCCACTTACACACTTGGCCTCCACCTGTCACAGTGAGCCCAGCCATTTTTATATGTAGAAACCTGGACCCTTAGAAAATATCTAGATATCTAGTGATGCTACTACTACCCAATTATCATGGTAATTTGATAGGCTGTAGAGACATGGAAAAGTATTTTTCATCTAATTAAACAATTAGGGTATCAGTATTGCCTCAATGAGATTTTTTTTGCAACTTTCATTTTCAGTTGAGAATTAAGAGTTTCTTCTGTTTTCTAAAGAGAAGAAACAATTGTGGGTGTTGTGGAAGGGAGAACCACTAAATCAATATATCCTAGTTCAACAATCATCTCAAATTTTTCCCAAATGTATTATATTTCAGAGAAACTAAAATTATTGTCTCTCATTTTTTGCATTCATGTGCAATTCAAGAAGATTAAACCTACAAATTTCAATGCATTAACCTTTAGCTATCTGTTATTCAATTTGAAAGTGCCTTCCAGTTATTTTCTTTTATTATTTCTCATAACAAATTTACACAATGGACCAATTTTCTTATCCCCATTTGAGAGAAGAAAAAACTGAGGCCCAGCTAAAATGAGAGAAAAACAGCACAGCATGGCCTCGTGAAAAGACTATTAAACCTAGGTTCTAATCCCAGCTCCATCACTTGCCTGCTATGTGACCTTGGGCAAGTCAGTTAAATTACCTGTGCCTCAGTTTCTTCAGCTGTAAAAAGGGGATTAAATACCTGTCCTCCTTCCCCCTAGACTGTGAGCTCCACATGGGACAGGCCCTGGTTTAGATCTGATTGTAGTGAATTTACCCCAGCAATTAAGCGTAGGGCTTGGCATACAGAAAGCACTTAATACCACAATTATTATTATTTCACTAGAGTAAGCTCCTAGAGGGCAAGCATCTTCCTATCTACTAACTCTATTGTACTCTCCTCAGGGCTTTGTACAGTGCTCTCTACAGAGTGAGGGTTCAATAATACCACTAATTGATTGAGGGATCAAAGACTTTATTACCATACCCTTACCATACCTGGTTACAACTACTAATAGTGCAAATCGCTGTACCTTTGGGGATTTGAAGACCTAACCATAAAATATATTGGCCACAAAGAATACACAAGGTTTTAAAAATAAAAGCAGATGTCTAAATTTACGAGATAGTGGACAAAATGAAACAAAATTTTATTAACTGGAAAGAAACAAATCCCTTGCCCTAACATGTTAGACAACAGCAGTGTTTAGGCAAAGCCTGAATCTGAATAGTTATTAGGAGAAGTTGTTTGATTCTGAGGAAGGAGCATTCCTAGAAGGAGAAATGTAATGTTGACATTAGAGCCCTCCACATATTTAAAAATCCACCCACCCAGCAGTGTACCTAGTTTATTATTAAACCTGACAACGTTTAATAATAATGTTGGTATTTGTTAAGCGCTTACTATGTGCCAAGCACTGTTCTAAGCGCTGGGAGGGGATACAAGGTAATCAAGGTCGTCCCACGTGGGGCTCACAGTCTTAATCCCCATTTTACAGATGAGGTAACAGGCAGAGAAGTTAAGTGACTTATCCAAAGTCACACAGCTGACAAGTGGCAGAGCCAGGATTAGAACCCATGACCTCTGACTCCCAAGCCCGGGTTCTTGCCACTAAGCCATGCTGCTTCTCATTTAGTGGATAGACCATGGGCCTGGAAGTCAGAAGGACCTGGGTTCTAATCCTGTCTCTGCCATATATCTGCTGTGTGACCTTGGCCAAATCACTTAACTTCTTTTTGCCTCAGTTACCTGATCTGTTAAATGAGGATTACAACAGGAATCCCATATGGGACATGGGCTGTGTCCAACCTGATTAGCATGTATCTACTCCAGCATTTGGTACAGTGTCTGGCGAATAGTATTTAATATTGAAAAAATTGGGAAACGTGGGATATAGAAACCATGAAGAGCCTGGAAAAAGTCATGAAATGTGCTGATGTAACTATTGCGACAAAAATACAAACTCTCAACTCTATGGCGTTTCCAGTGACATTGTATGGCTCCAAAATCTGGACAGTGAAAGAACGATGACTCTTTTGAAATGTGATGTTGGAGAAGGCTTTTGCGAATACCATGGACTGCCTGAAAAACAAACAAATAGATTTTAGAGCAAGTTAAAACAAAGAGGTCTTTGTAAGGCCAAATAACTCAACTTAGACTAGCATATTTTGGACATACAATCAGGAGGACAAATGATCTGGGGAAGACACTAATGCTAGGAAATGCCCAGGGAAAATGTGGAAGAGGCAGACCAGCATCTAGATGGATAGAGATCATAACAACGATAACGGAAGAACTGTTAGAAAGGTTGCGGATTATGGCAGAAGACAGGACGTTCTGGAGAAAGTATATCCATGGAGTCACTATGAATCGGAAATGACTCGGCACTTAATAATAACAATAGAATCCATATACCTTTACAATCTCAATCAAGCCCTTGTATTTATTGAGATCTCTCTGGGTGCAGAGCAATACACTGATTGCTTGGAACAGTACAATAGAGAAAACAGACACGATCTGTGCCCTCAAGGATCTTACAATCTAGCAGGACCCCAGTTGGTATTCCAGGGCTTCTATGAATAGGATATACAGAATGCAATACACATTAAGTATCTACATGGAAGCCTTGGCCTTCTCACAGTCCCCCTGATTAAGGGAACATGACAATGAGGACAGCAAGATCCTCCTCCTGAAGCCCTCCCACCTCCACCCCTGTTTTTTATAGTATTTGTTAAGCCCTTACTATGTGACAAGCACTGTTCTAAGCCCTGAAGTAGATACAAATTCATCGGGCCAAAACCAATCTCTATCCCACATGGGGATCACAGTCTAAATAAGAAGGAGAATAGATTCATTAGGCAAAGCTGCTTCCCAGTAGCATTCCAAAAGCAGTACTTGTAGCCTTGTCAGGTCCTTTTTTTGCCTCCTCTGGTCCTTTTTTGCCTCCTCTTCCACAGTAATGGAGGGAGGGTCCTGTGTGCACATTTCTATTTGTTCAAGAAGACTCTTTCAGGTAGGTGGAATTACAAGAGGTGTTCAAAAGGGGGAAGGATGAAAGTTTAGCAAACCTATAGAAAGGGGTATCGATCACGTATTTTTAATAATAATAATAATAATGGCATTTATTAAGCGCTTACTATGTGAAAAGCACTGTTCTAAGTGCTGGGGAGGTTACAAGGTGATCACGTTGTCCCACGGGGGGCTCACAGTATTCATCCCCATTTTACAGATGAGGTAAATGAGGCACAGAGAAGCTAAGTGACTTGCCCAAAGTCACACAGCTGACAGTTGGAGGAGCTGGGATTTGAACCCATGACCTCTGACTCCAAAGCCAGGCTCTTTCCACTCTGATTACCCAGTCCTACTGATTTGGGATTTTAGTTTGTGCATTTTTCATGTCTTTAGGTTGTCTTAGGGTTTTGTTTCATCTTTCCTTATTTTTACACCAGTCCCCTTAAGAGCCAGGAACCATGCCCAATTACTACGTGCATATCCTCTTCCAGCGCGTATTACAGTACTTTGTACAGAATAAACAGTTAATAAATGCAATTACTACCACTATGGACATAGGGCTGGCATAAATACAGGCCCAGTCAGGAGGGGAAAATTATAGGGGGTGTGGAATAGATTTCCCTGAAAAGGACAGAGGATAGCGCAGGGTAGGTAGGGGAATGAAGAGAAAGAAATGAGAGTACTGTGGAGCAATCTGATGGAGAACCTTTAACCTGCAAGTACTATTTATCTCCAAGTCTGAGCACTAAAATCTAGAGCATTCTCTGTGCTCTCTGTGGAAAGGCATTATCTAAACCCACCAGGCAAAATGAGCAATTCTGCAGGTGTGTTCACTATGTCATAATATCCCCCTCAGGGAACTAACCCTTGGTCAACTGAATTGTCAAAGAGGATCCTCAGCTACTGGGGACTGATTTTTGCGGTGTCCACTCACATTGCTTTTCAGAGGGTTAAATCAGCAGGTGAGAGGAGAAAGTAAGAAAGGGACGGAAGAGAGTGCAGGTGATTTCAGGAAGAAGAGGATTTGAGGGGGTGGTAGAGAAAAACCTTTCCTGTGGCAATTGTGTTTCACTTTGGGAAAAGGGACTCCTTTCTCCATTATTTAGCCCAGCTGACAAGTACAAGCACTCTGGGCCCTAACTGGATGTGAAACTTGTCAAAAGGAATCTGGGCTAAAAGGAGACATCTGTGACTCCTAACCTTGATGCAGGGGGCTGGGTTTGCCACCGTAGCAAGGAGGCTGGTGGGCAGACACTGCTGCAGATGGGAACTTCACATACTGTATGCATCATGACCAACTATAAAAAGAGTCACAGTGAATCAGCTGTTCTCTGGAGAGTCTCCCTAAAACCTTCACTTTCAATTTCTATCTAGCTGACATACGCAGCTTCACGGTGAAATTTTGTGTTGAAGCGCTGGTGTGGGGATATCTCCCAAATTGTCACAACAAAACTGAACAAAACCAGCATCAGCCAGGCCTAAGGGTTAGAGGTAATGGCAGAGTACACTGGCCTTTATGCATATGGAAGGGGTTTTAAGAAAAAAATATCTGTAGTCCATGACTGTTCTATGGCCTCTGGAATTGGGGAGTTTGAGAAGAAAAGAATGCGTAACAAAGCATCTTCTTGCTGTATGGCAATTTAGTAATTTAGATAATCCCTCCTCTCTCCCACTTCTCCACCATGACAGCTTCTTGTCACCAAAGAGTTTCAAGGAGGAATTTAGCTTGAGTACAACTTTAAAAATTAGACAGTCTGCAATTTAACAGCTTAAGATTTCTTCAAAGGGAAGCTGATGGAAGGCAGCAGCAAGCTTCAAATGACAGCTCAAAATTAACGGGCTCCTCACTGCACTCGGGTAGAGGTTTGATGGTAACATGAGCTTGTGAAAGTGTTTCAAACCCAAGTATTGTGAAAAGGTAAATTATGTTTTGTAATCATGACTGAAAGCATTTTACTTTAAAGTCAGTGCAGCTGATGCTGTCAAGGTGGAGATCGGAGTTCCATGTACAATGCCTGCAGCCCAGCCGATCTGAGTGAGGCAACATGACAGCTTGTAATAAGTAATTTTTATACAGTTGCATTTATCACTCACGTAGGCCTGGCAATATTAAACACAGACCTTAAAATTCTGCCGAGGAGGACAGGTAGGAGTTGAACTGCCATGTTCCCTCCTTCCCTTCCCCTGCCTTGAATGGGAGGAAGAGAAAGGAAGAGAGGGGAGGAAGACGAGGGAAGAAGGAGGAAGAGGGGGCAAGAGGGGAGGAAGAGGGGGCAAGAGGGGAGGAAGAGGGGGCGAGAGGGGAGGAAGAAGGGGCGAGAGGGGAGGAAGAGGGGGCAAGGGAAGGAAGAGGGGGCAAGGGGAGGAAAAGGGAGCGAGAGAGGGGAGGAAGAGGGAGCGAGAGAGGGGAGGAAGAGGGGGCGAGAGAGGGGAGGAAGAGGGGGTGAGAGGGGAGGAAGAGGGGGAGAGGGGAGGAAGAGGGGGGGAGAGAGGAGGAAGGGAGGAGAGAGAGAGGGAGGAGAGGGTGGAAAAGGGGAGAAAGAAGAAAAAGGAAATGGAGGGAGCAAGGGAGAGAGCATGTTTTCCTTTATCCCCCAGAGTAGGTGCCTGTTAATGGGCCACTTTTTAAGATATGCACCAAAATGCCTACACATTGTTAATACATCACTAAATGGTTATGAATGGAATGACCCTGTTTAGCCCAAAGGATATTTAATGAAGTAACTACAGCTACCAATTTCAGGTCAAAATCAATTGCCCAAATTGAAAATTTTCACCAGTCTAAATATTTGCAGAACGGAAGACTGAGGCTCTTCCTCATCCACTTATTTTGAATCATCAAATTTTTCTCCCTTTCCTGATTTCTAGAAACCAAGAGGCAGAAACCAGGTTTGCATCCACAGAGATATTTGTGCTGATACTTAGAGTTCCAAAGACTTACAGTTGGTTAGCGTTTCCAGCTGACTTTCTATGAAAAAGAGGTTTTGTTTTATCATGACTAATCAGGGCAGGATCTCAACACATACATAGACGTATGCCCCACAAAAGATAATATAGAAAATAATTCACTTCCTCTCTTCAAACAATAAAAAACTACCTCATCTAGGAAAAAGAAAACAAACAAAGGAGATTCCAAAATGCAACTGCAAGCAATGAAAGCAAACGGTTTCTTCCTTTAAACACAATTGTATAAAGGAGCCTCTGTTCAGCTTGAGAGGGTTGAAGTGTGAAATGATCTTACTAGTTTGCTCCTGTCCATCCAAAGTCATCCAGGTGTTCTCATGGTGGCTAGACAAGCTTTACTGCTTCCCTGCAATGATGTGCCTTCCTCCTTGGTATTCCAGCATGCAGGCAAAGAAACAAAGGAGAAATCTTGAAACTGACTACCAAGAATCAGCTAAAGGCAATCAGAGCCTCCAACTGCTGCTTCACACCTGTGTGCACTGCTTTGTACACAGTAAGTGCTCAGTAAATACCACTGATTGGACTTCATTAAGATTCTCATTTGAACTTCTATAAATGTTGCAAGTAAAGTTGGAGAGCATATTCAGTGAGATTCTCCCTGGTCTTGACTCTGGGGGAGGAAAAGTACAGTGCCCTGCACACAGTAAGCGCTCAATAAATACGATTGAATGAATGAATAAGAGGGAATAATGTGTACTATCTCTAGTGTACTCTCCCAGGTGCTTAGCATAGTCATCTATTGAGAGTATGAACACAATCAATAGTATTTGTTGAGTTCTTACTGTGTGTGGAGCCTTATACTCATAGCTTGGGAGAATAGAATACAACAGAATTGGTAGATATGATCCCTGCCCACAAAGCGCTCACAGTCCAGAGGGGTAGATGGACATAAAAATAAATTACTTATAGAGCAAATGGTAGAGTATAAGGAATGTAAGTGCTGTGGGAATGGCAGTGGGGTGAAAATTAAGTGCTTAAGGGCTACAGACCAAAATGCATAGGTGACGTAGAAGGTAATGTACTTATCTTTATATGGTATGTTATTTATTTATATTGACAAAAAGCAGTGTGGCTCAGTGGAAAGAGCGTGGGCTTGGGAGTCAGAGGTCATGGGTTTGAATCCCCGCTCAGCCACTTGTCAGCTGAGTGACCTTGGGCAAGTCACTTAACTTCTCTGTGCCTCAGTTACCTCATCTGTAAAATGGGGATTAAGACTGTGAGACCCAGGTGGAACAACCTGATCACCTTGTATCCCCCCCAGTACTCAGAACAGTGCTTTGCACATAGTAAGCGCTTAACAAATACCACCATTATTATTATTTAATGTCTTTCTCCACATCTAGACTGTAACTAGACTCCTTGTGAGCAGGGAACATGTCTGCCAACCCTGTTGTATTAGTACAGTGCTCTGCCCATAGTAAGCACTTAAGTACCACTGATGATGATGATGAGGGTGAATAGGGTAAATAAGGGCTACATCAAGGAAGGCCTATTGGATATGTGATTTTAAGAGGGTTAACTCAATAAATACTGAGCTATGGGAGAACAAAATTCAGTTCAAAGAAGTAATCATCTTTTTTCATGGAGGATCTAAAAGGACATTTGAGTCTTTCAAGAAGAAAAAAAAAAACATTCCTGAAGTCCCTTTGCAATGAAAATTACCTTAAGTGAAATAAAAATTACCACTAAATCTGAAATCACTATTCTAGATCCTACCTTCATTTCAAGTTGATATTTATTTTGTCTCTTTCTTACTCTCTTGGGTTTTCTTTTCTCTCTCTTTCACTCCCTTACATTTCTCTTTTTTGTTTCTCAGTCTCATAATTTCATCTTCCACTTCACTCCATAACATATCCTTCTCCATTCCTCCACTCTTTCAAGCTGCTTCCCCACTAAAACCCATCTTACTGAAGACCTAAATTCATACTTACTGATTACATAAAGGGAGTTAGAAAGGTCACAGACACAACCTCTATCTATGGGTCTGAACTTTCTGTAGAGTTTCTTCATGGTCTGACACTCTGCTTTGGATGCCAATAGACATTTGGCTGGACCCTGCAGCCATATTTTGAACAGTAGTGGTCACCCTATTTTGGCCATTAGAGACTGAGAGGGGAATATGAATATTAAAGTGCTTTTTCTTATATAGTAGCTTCACTTGGTATTTATATAATGATTCTAAAATCATAGGACCTCAGAGTTTGTTTTTGGGGGATAATAATGATAGTATTCAATGATTCTAAAATCAGAGGACCTGAGAGTTTGTTTTTTGGGGGATAATAATGATAGTATTTGTTAAGCGCTTACTAGTGCAAAGCACTGTTCTAAGCGCTGGAATAGGTACAAGGTTATCAGGTTGTCCCATGTTGGGCTCACAGTCTTAATCCCCATTTTCCAGATAAGGTAAATCAGGTGCAGAGAAGTGAAGTGACTTGCCCAAAGTCACAGAGCTGACAAGTGGTGGTGCTGGGATTAGAACCCATGACTTCTGACTCCCAAACCTGTGGCAGATACCAGTCAATCTAAGGGAACACTGACACCAAGTGATATTTTTAATAATATACATTAAGTGGTTACTGTGTGTCTAGCACTATTCTGAATGGGGTAGATATAAGTTAATTAGGTTGGACCCCACTGTTGGGTAGGGACTGTCTCTATATGTTGCCAACTTGTACTTCCCAAGCGCTTAGTACAGTGCTCTGCACACAGTAAGTGCTCAATAAATACGATTGATTGATTGGTTGATTGGACACAGGGCCTGTCCCAAACAGGGCTCACAGTCTATGTAGGAAGGAGACTAGGTATTGAATACCCATTTGATAGTGGAGGAAACTGAGGAACAGAGAAGTTAAGTGTCTTGCCCACGATCACATAGCTTGCAAGCATCAGAGCCGGACTTAGAACCCAGATCTTTGACTCCCAGGCTCGTGCTCTTTTCCACTAGGCCACGATTTCTTGAGGGTTCAATGGCATTAATCACTGGAATATTTCACCTATTCTGTAGGGTAGTCAAAATTGTATTTCACATTTTGTGCACACAAAAAGATAGCTCACTGATTCAATGAGGAATGCCCTCCTTCAGGACTATCCTTTACGATCAAAACTGCCATTTTGGTAGATGGATTTCAAAATACCATAACAAATACCATAAAATGAATACCATAAAATGTGCTCCATTAAAGTATCTCCCAGTTGCTGCCTGCAATAGAGTACAGTATTCAATTTAATGTGAAGCTTGGTCCTTTGATAATGCAAACCACATCTACAAGTTCCCAAAAGCCATCCTGGCATTTTTGTTTTACTTTTTTCTTCTTCCTTTTGCCTATCCAGGTATCCTTTGTGAGCAGACTTTGATGACCAAATACTATGATGCCGATGAAGAGCTATGGTATAGGCTTTACTGGGTTTCAACTAATTCATAAGCCCAGTGTTCTTCAGGTTCATTGTCATTTACAACTCTGATGGCTCTGACTATATGAAATGATGCCTAATAGCCTGTATATTTTCTTGTGCACTTTTTATGGTAATTGGTTAAGTCCTTACTATGTGCAAAGCACCATACAAAGAATGGCTCAGTGGAAAGAGAAAGAGCTGGGGAGTCAGAGATCATGGATTCTAATCCCTGCTCTGCCACTTGTCAGCTGTGTGACTTTGGGCAAATCACTTCGCTTCTCTGGGCCTCAGTTGCCTCAACTGTAAAATGGGGATTAAGACGGTGAGCCCCACATGGGACAACCTGATTATCTTGTATTCCCCCCAGTGCTTAGAACAGTGCTTCACATATAGTACGCGCTTAAAAACTACTATCATTATTATACAAGATAATCAGGTAGGACATAGTTCCAGGCTTACATGGGGCTTCATGTCTAAATTGGAATGAGTCAGACAATCCCTATTTCACAGATGAGGAAAGGTGTCACAGCAGACAAGGGCAAAGCTGGGATTAGAACCCAAGTCCTCTGACTCCGCGGCCTGTGCACTTTCTACTGGACCACACTGCTTCTCATTGCCTTTAAAGCACAGTCATCATGATCATATAGCAGTTTCTGGATACCTGTCTCAGATTTTTGATGACACTCAAAGCTCGTTCAGTTGGAAAAGCTTCCCAGAGGATCAGCAGTACATTCTGACTACAACTCCAGTTTCTATTTCCTAATAGCCTTGCTTTGCTCTGACGGTGATGGGGAAATGTCCAACATGCTTCTTTCAATTCTGAGTAAACCAACTAGTATCCTCTAGTAGCAGAAGCATCTTTTTTTTCCATTTCTAACAGAATCCTGATGGGGTAACCTCCTCCACGAGAGCTTCATGGAATCAGCTCTCGGTATGACTCCAGTAATCAAATACTCTATAGGAGCAATGTATTTCTACTAATGATTGGTTTCCTAACCATTTCTTAATACTGGGTCTAAGTCCAACCAATGACTATTCCCAGTATTCAATATTGGGGATGAGGCTTCTTGTAGACCTCCTAGTAGTATTGCTTGGAAGTGGTTAGAAAGCAGGAAATAACTCCTAATTAATGCTATTCTCACAGGATACCACTGTTGTAGACAATTTCCTGTTCCCTCATTTGATGGGAGTATTAATCTGTTACCACATTCCAGATGAGTAGGATTTTCAAAAGTTTCAAATACCAAGTGGGTAGCCATGGAGAAGGCAATTATCTGCAATTTGTAGTGTTTTACAATCAGAATGTAAATACAATGAGCTTACAGCAGTAATGCATACAGCATGTTTACCTTAAATGGCATCAGGCCACAATGAGAGTAATGGATTCTGACAGTTGGAGGGAATTATCTGTTCAGGTTCTAATTTTGATCCGGGAGAAGAAACCCACCAGAAACGTACTTCGATAACTGAAAGCAGCACGGCCTAGTGGAAAGAGCAAGGGCCAGGGCGTCAGAGGGCCTGGGTTCGAATCCCAGCTCTGCCACTTGCAGGCTGTGTGACCCTTAGGAAAGTCACTTAACTTATCTATGCCTCCATTTCAGTCAGTCAGTGAATTGTATTTATTATTCATTCATTCATTCAATCGTATTTATTGAGCGCTTACTGTGTGCAGAGCACTGTACTAAGCGCTTGGGAAGTACAAGTTGGCAACATATAGAGACGGTCCCTACCCAACAACAGGCTCACAGCCTAGAAGGGGAAGACAGACAACAAAACATATTAACAAAATAAAATAAATAGAATAGTAAATATGTACAAGTAAAATAAATAGAATAATAAATCTGTACAAACATATATACAAGTGCTGTGGGATGCGGAAGGAGGTAGGGCGGGGGGGATGGGGAGGGGGAGAGGAAGGAGGGGGCTCAGTCTGGGAAGGCCTCCTGGAGGAGATGAGCTCTCAGTAGGGCTTTGAAGGGAGGAAGAGAGCTAGCTTGACGGATGTGGGGAGGGAGGACATTCCAGGCCAGGGGGAGGATGTGGGCCGGGAGCCAACAGCAGGACAGGCGAGAACGAGGCACAGTGAGGAGGTTAGCGGCAGAGGAGCGGAGGGTGCAGGCTGGACTGTAGAAGGAAAGAAGGGAGGTGAGGTAGGAGGGGGCGAGGTGATGGACAGCCTTGAAGCCGAGAGTGAGGAATTTTTATTATGCACTTACTCTGTGCAGAGCACTGTACTAAGTACTTGGAAGAGTACAATATAACAAACAGACACATTCCTTGCCCACAACAAGTTTAAAGTCTAGAGGGAGAAACAGACATTAATAAATTACAGATATGCACCGAAGTGCTGTGGGGAGATTAAATTCTATTGCCTCCCACTTAGACTGTGAGCCCCAAGTGGAATAGAGACTGTGTTCAGCCTATCTTGTATCTGCCCCAGGGCATAGTACAGTGCTTGGCACACAGTAAGAGCTTAATACCATTAAAAGGAGGTAGTATCTGCATTTCCTCAGATAAACAGCGACATAATTTAAGTAGGATAGACAGAATTGTGTGCATTGTCATGATTAATTTCATTTCGACTTCAGTATTCTGCTCAGCATCTAGTCCATTCATTGTTAATCTAATCCCCATACTGTACTCTCCCAGGTGCTTTAAAGTGCTCTGCACACACTAAGTGCTCAATTAACATGACTGAATGAATGATTGCTCTACCTATACTTTTAAGAGATGAAAAATAAGCTATGATTTTATCACCAATAGGCTAGTCACACTACTGTGCCCAAAATCCCAGACCTCAAGGTATAGGTAGGATTCATTCATTCATTCAATCAATCATATTTATTGAGTGCCTACTGTGTGCAGAGCACTGTACTAAGCGATTGGGAAGTACAAGTCAGCAACATATAGAGACGGTCCCTATAGGATTGCTCTACCTAAACCTTTAAGTGATAAAAAATAAGCTAGGATTTTATCACCAATACACTGGTTGCACTACTGTGCCCAAAATCCCAGACCTCAGGCTCCATCTGCTGCCTTGGATGAGGCAACAGTATATCAAAATCACAGTAGCAATCTGGATCTTCACTAGGCTCCATACTCTATCCTCACTCTCTGTATACACATAAGCCCAAATGAGCACTGTCATTCAAAGCAGAATCCAAGCAGACCCAGCTGACTGTCCCACGGTCACCCATACAACGTTGAAATAACTTCTCTTGTTGTTTTGTCCCAAACTAATTTGCAAGGACAGCGTCCCATCGACGAGGCACTGCCAGAGAGCAATGATGCATCCCTCTCAAGTGGGCAAGGAACATATCTACCAATTCGGCTATATGGAACTCTCCCGAGCACTTAGTACAGTGCTCTACATACATTAAGTGCTCAATAAATATGTTCGACAGCAGTGGGAGGCTGGAGAAGCTGCTGTTGCCAGCTCCCAGCTTCTCCAACTTGTACTTCCCAAGCGCTTAGTACAGTGCTCTGCACACAATAAGCGCTCAATAAATACAATTGAATGAATGAATGAATGTAATACAATGCAGAATGCACACACAGTCAGTCCAATGGGGTACAAGATTTAGGGAATCAGTTTCTCCCACTCTGTGGCTGGCCAATATTTGGATAACCTTTAAGCACTTGATATTGAGTTCCCTCTCTGAACTAATATTCACTGATCCTTTAAGTGCCTTGTGAGCCCATTGTTGGATAGGCACCATCCCTATATGTTGCCGACTTGTACTTCCCAAGCGCTTAGTACAGTGCTCTATACACAGAAAGTGCTCAATAAATATGATTGAATGAATGAATGGACAAGGAACATGTTTGCCAACTGTTATATTTTTCTCTCCCAAATGTTTAGTGCAGTACTCTGCACATAGTAAGCGCTCAATAAATACAATTTATTGATTTTCCCCTTTATTCACCCCTCCCTCAGCCCCGCAGTGCTTATGAACATATCCATAATTTGTTTAGATTAATATCTGTCTCCCCCTTTAGACTGTAAACTTGTTGAGGGCAGGAATGCGTCTGCCAACTCTGTACTTTGCATTGTACTTTCCCCAAGTGCATAGTACAGTGCTTTGCACATAGAAAGTGTTCAATAAATATCACTAATTTTCACCCCACCCTTAGCCTCACAGCACTTATGCACATATCAAAAATGTATTTATATCATCTGTCTTCCCCTCTAGACTTTAAATAATAATTGTGGTATTTGTTAAGCACTTACTGTGTGCCAGGCACTGTACTAAGCGATGGAACTGCTTGAGGGTATTGAACTCTCCCAAGAGTTTAGTACAGTGGTCTGCACATGATACCACTGACTGATTAAGCCCAGAGATTAAAACAGTGCTTTGCACATAGTAAGCACTTAACAATAACCATCATTATTAAGCAAAAGCACAAAGGGTGGATATTTTTATCACATTTCCTTTGAAAACACAGTATTGTGACTTTCTCAAAAAATTGGCAGAAGCCAAATCTAACAGACTGACAACTGAAAGTATTGTCAGCAAGGCTTCCATCCTTTCATTCCTTAAAAGTTCACAGATTTACATTACAATAGTATTTGTTAAGCACCATACTAAACTCTGGGGTAGATAAAGGATAATTAGATTGGACACAGTCCTTGCCCCACAAGGGGCTCACAGTCTCCTCCTCAGTCCTCCCCTTCCTCATAATAATAATGATGGCATTTGTTAAGCACTTACTATGTGCAAAGCACTGTTCTAAGCGCTGGGGGGATACAAGGTGATCAGGTTGTCCCATGTGGGGCTCACAGTCTTAATCCCTATTTTACAGATGAGGTAACTGAGGCTCAGAGAAGTTAAGTGACTTGCCCAAGGTCACACAGCAGACATGTGGCGGAGCTAGGATTAGAACCCATGACCTCTGGCTCCCAAGCCTGGGCTTTTTCCCCTGAGCCATGCTGCTTCTCTTCCTCATTTGACAAGGTCCACAACTTCCCTACCCTACATCCACCATTAGAGATCAGATCCTTCCTCTTATCTTTGCCGAGTCTCTTCCTTGACTTCATTCTCCCCTGTTTCAGCCCCACAGATTCACCCACATCTCTCTAACTTCTCTGAACCTTCTCAAGAGGCAAATTAGCTCCTTCCTTTCAAATCCTCCTCAGGATTCTGCTTCAAGAAGTCATCTCAAACTCTCTAAAGAAGCTAGACTTTTTCATCTAGACTTGAATGAAAAAAAAAAAAAGAGAGAGAGCACCCATTTCTGCTTTACCCATAAACCCTGAGGCTACATCTTGCAGAAGTTGCTTCTTCCCATCATAATAAAATCATGTTAAAAGACCAAATCCAAAAGAAGTATTGGTCTGAGATCCTGGGAGAGGCAGATAAGAGGCAGAAAGACAGAGCTAGGAGTCATGAATAAAAAAGTTGTAGCAAATCAAATCTCCCAAGGGAAGAGTATATAAAGATTAAGGCAGAAGATGTAAACCAGAGCCCTGGGATCACTTACTATCAGTGAGAGGTGATGAGAAGAAACTGCCCAAGGACCCGCTGAAGGTCTGTCCATGCAAGATTCTCCAAATAAGGTGTGCTGAGTTAAACAGATTTTGCTTCACCATATTGTTTGTCTACATGGAGAAAAAGGAAGTATTCAAGACAGCACCTACAGTAGATAATCTGGGTAAATGAAACCACAAAATGTAAATTTTGGCCTCAAGTATCCAATTATTTAAGGCAGAGGCTTTTAGGGTTTTTTGTTTGTTTCAGAATTATCAATTCAAGCTTGGGTCTGATTTTCCTTGTAAAATACAAATTTCCACTTCTATTCTCTAAGGAGAGAGTTTCATTTTTTTTAGTTGGTGGCTACCAATCTCATGAGGATTTGGGGAGAAGCTTAATCCTTCCAAAGCATTTTCAGGAGATCAGAAGAAACGCACTATCTGCATCCAGGTAGTAATGCAAAAGTTAAATATTGTCCTTTCCTTGGTTTTGGAAGCACTTTTCCCAGGGAAATCTTGACTCTTTGGTTTCAGTTATAAATAATAATAACTGTGGCATTTGTTAACTGCTTACTACGTGCCAGGCACTGAATTAAGTTCTAGAGTAGATACAAGTTAGGTTGGACATAGTCCTGCACACATTCATAAATTGAGCTGTTGCTATAGCATACTTCCTTCATCAGTTGCACACTAGCTTTCAATATGATGATGATGATGATGGCATTTGTTAAGCGCTTACTATGTGCAAAGCACTGTTCTAAGCGCTGGGGGTGATACAAGGTGATCAGGTTGTCCCACGTAGGGCTCACAGTCTTCATCCCCATTTCACAGATGAGGGAACTGAGGCTCAGAGAAGTTAAGTGACTTGCCCAAGGTCACACAACTGACAAGTGGTGAAGCCAGGATTCGAACCCATGACCTATGATTAGCCCATTCAATGACAGGTGACAGGAACATTCTTAAAATCCTGATTAAGAGGGTTTGATGTTGAAAATGCAAATCCCTCTTTGTGAGAAGGTTGTTTGGTTCCTAAAGATACATTTTCATCAGCAAAGTAGTCCTATATTGAGTGTGCTTTAATTTGGGAAAGTTTTAGAGAATAATGGTTAGAGTCAGTAATTCCAGACAACTGCTTAACTGCACAGAGTTCTTTTTCTTTTTTCACTTTATGGTAGTTAAGAAATTACTATGTGCCAAGCACTGTACTGAACACTAGGGTAGATAGAATGTAATTAGATTTGACATAGTCCCTGTCCCTGTTATGAAAAGCAGCATTCCCTAGAGGAAAGAGCAGGAGTCTGGGAGTCAGAGGTCCTGAAATCTGATCCCCACTCCACCACTTGTCTGCTGTGTGACCTTAGGTTTGTCACTTAACTTCCCTGGGCCTCATTATCTCATCTGTAAAATGGGGATTACGATTGTGAGTTCCATGTTCGGCATGGATGGTGTCCAAACTGATTATCTCGCATCTACCCCATCGAATAGTACAATGCCTAGCACATAGTAAGTGCCTTACCAAAAAAATGGCTTGCAGAGCCAGAATTAAAACACAGGTCCTCTAACCCCCAGGCCTATGCTGTCTCTATCAGGCCACACTGCTTCTAGTCCCTTACTTCTTCTTTCCCAATTTTGCATACAGTAAATTGGCAACAAGGGTAGTGGTTAGGATGAAGATGGCAATGAGAATATAAAGAAATGCCTCCTTCTGAATTTAATATTTGCCATTTCAACACACCCAAGCTACCTACACACTTAAGTATTCATAACCCCCCACAGCATTTATGCGAATATATATATTTTTTATTCTATTGCTTCCCACTATCTGAAATTTACTTTACTGTCTCCCTTAATAAAATAATCATGGTATTTTAAGTGCTTTCTGTATGTCATGCACTATTCTAAGTAAGAATTGGGGTAGAAACAAGATGATCAGGTCCTACATGGGGCTCACAGTGAAAATAAGGAGATAGAACAGGTACTGAATCCCCATTTTACAGATGAGGAAAATGAGGCACGGAGAAGTAAAATTATTTCCCCAGGTCACCCAGCAGGCAAGTAGTAGAGCTGCAAGTAGAACCCAGGTCCTCTGAATCCAAGGACTGAGCTCTTTTCGCTAGGTCTTGCTCCTTCCTCTACTAGATTGTAAAATTCTTGAGGTTCAGGGATTATATCTTCTATGAAGAGCTTTACTGAGCACATAGTAGGTGCTCAATAAATATTAATTAATTGTTCGACTCCCATAATCTCAAAATATTTATGCCAAGATTAGATGATTCTAGTTTACATTAGTTCATTTTGCTATTTATTACATACTTAGCACTGTGATAAGAGCTGGGGTAGGTATGATATAATTAGATCAGACTCAATCCCTGCCCAGCATGAATTAGTGGATAGACAGGTTCAAAGTAGGATAACACTGAATTATGAACAATGACAAGTAACAAAGTCAATAAACTGGGATAATTCCAAAGTAAACAAACATTTTTTGGAAGAAGAAGTTCTCAGCCTCCTCCCCGCTGTGGGAAAACTGTTCTTAGTTATCAACTATTGCATCTTCCCAATTGTTTTAAAAGCTGTAAAGGTAGAGTGGGCTTCTGAGGTGGGGTGGTTGGTGACCCTAGAAGTGGCTGATTTGGGGAAACTCCAGAGCTCCTGGTCTAACGGGCCATGTGGTCTCAGGCTTGTCTCCCTTCCTGCCTCTGTATTCATTCATTCATTCAATCATATTTATTAAGCACGTACTGTGTGCAGAGCACTGTACTAAGCACTTGGAGAGTACAATTCGGCAACAGAGACAATCCCTACCCAACAACAGGCTCACAGTCTAGAAGGGGGAGACAGACAACAAAACAAGTAGACAGGTATTAATATCATCAAAATAAATAGAATTATAGATATGTACACATTAAAAAATAGAGTAATAAATATGTACAAATATACACAAATATATACAATAACAACAACAATAATAATTATGGCACTTGTTCAGTGCTTACTTACTATGTTTCAAGCACTGTTCTAAGCGCTGGGGTAGATACAAGTTAATGAGGTTGGACACAGTTCCTGTCCCACATGGGGCTCATACACTTATCCCCATTTCACAGATGAGATAACTGAGGTCCAGAGAAGTTAAGTGACTTGCCCACAGTCACCCAGCTGACATGTGCGGAGGAGGAATTAGAACTCAGGTCCTTTTGACTCTCAGGCCCGTGCTCTCTCAACTAATCCATGCTGCTTCTCAGGGAAGGGCGATTCCAGTGGGTGGTGTTTCACGGTTCTGGGATTGGCTAAGAATAATATTAATAATAAGAATAGTGGTATTTGTTAAGTGCTTAGCATTTGCCAGGCGCTGTACTAAATTCTGGGATGGAAACACGCCAATCAGGTTGAACACAGCAGACAAGTGGAGGAGCTGAGATAGAACCCAGGTCCTTCTGGGTCCCAGGCCCACACTCTATCCACTATGTCTTGTTACTTCTAGCCAAGCATCGGGTGGAAATCAATCATTTATTGAGCTCCTTATGGGCAAAGAATATGTCGGATAATTCAGTTGTATTGTACTCTCCCAAGTGCTCTGCACACAGTAAATGCTCAGTAAATGCCAGTACCAATAAATAATAATAATAATAATAATGACGGCACGTGTTAAGTGCCTACTATGTGCAAAGCACTGTTCTAAGCGCTGGGGAGGATACAAGGTGATCAGGTTGTCCCACATGGGGCTCACAGTCTTAATCCCATTTTACAGATGAGGGATCTGGGGCACAGAGAAGTGAAGTGACTTGCCCAAGGTCACACAGCTGACAATTGGCGGAGCCAGGGTTTGAACCCATGACCTCTGACTCCCAAGCCGGGGCTCTTTCCAGTGAGCCATGCGGCTTTTCTAATACCACTGATTGAGTGCTTACTGTGTGCAGAGCACTGTACTAAGCACTTGGGAGAGTAGAATACAACAGAGTTGATAAACATGCTCCCTGCCCCTGTCGAATGCTTCATTGTTATAATTGGGTGGGTTAAACTAATGTGAGCAGAAACAATCCACGAAAAAATGGTAGTGTGAGCAATCATGATATCGAGGACAAAAATGACAACGATGAGTCCCCTGCAACCATGGCTTCTGAAAACACTCCATGAGCTCCTTGGACTAAAAGAGAACAGTCTGACATAAAAGACAAACATTAGGGATGGGTAAAAGCCAGAGGAACAACAGCCAACCCATCATAGTCCCATTATGACGATATCCACAATCCACTGGTGGATATCAGCTGGGGGCTGGGCCATTTTAGGAATGGAGCACATGACCACTTTCCTTAGGCATGGGTCAGTAAAACCATTTTTCCCCAAGTGGAAACTCACTCGGGCACCGTAAACAAGGGTTACATGAACCGGCAATCCCAACTCTGCATCCTCTGCACTCCCCCCTCATAAAAATCAATTATAATCATTCAAGTTGGAATTCAGAGTTCTGCAGGGATATACAGTTCTCTACCTGCATGGTCCTCCCTCTCTCCTATTTTTCTGGGGATTGACATCTTGAAAGAAAATCTCACGAAGATATGTTGTGGTCCCACATTTATTTTGAACACTCCTTTTCCTTCTAAGATCAAAATCGGCAGCCAAATATCTCTTTGTACCTGTGTGCCAAGACTTTCTCCTGGGTGAATTTATGTGGCTGACTTCTGTGTTTTTGAAAACAGATAAAGGTAACAGTGAAGCCTCTGGCTATTGGATCACCCTTTCCTTCACAGGAATCCATCCTCACTGCACACCTGTGGACCCTTCATTTGAATTAGCCATTTTATTCTACGAACAAGATAGAAAATTCACTGCTTTCCAGTCCATTAAAACATATTTTGGAGCCGTGTTGTTTGAAGTTACTTTACTCCAGAAACAGCTCTTTTCAATTAACTCTGAAATCTCTTTCAACAGCCTTTCATAAATAGGCCAACTTCAATGGTATGTTCTGAGTCAATGTGTGTCTCTAGTGGCAACGATCAGTGGGCCCCTCGCCCTGCCCGTAGGCAGAAACATCTTCCATTTCAGACAGATCCGATGAGAAGTTTTGCTGGCTATTCTGGGTCTTTCACTTTTCGTCTCAGGTTTAGATCATAGCTGATCAATGATTGTGTTTTTTAAATACGCTTTACGATCTGTAATGATTTGTCACTCACTGAACCTGGGCATTCTCTCTAGCCACCTCAGATGCAAGGAAGACAGCAAAGGTGAGGTAATCTTAACCCCCTGCATGCTGGAGATGGTACTTTTCTACATCATGACCATCAGTTGACAAAAGGAAATTCTAAGAAAGGAAAAAATAAAGTCAGCTGAGGGGGCCGGGACACCAAGAATATTGACGGTCTGTTCCAATGGAAGTGCAATCCAACATGAACACACACTGGGTTGAATTTTCCAAAGTCAACACATTCTGAGTTCCAAATAGGTGTCCATGAGTTGACTTGCTAAAACCTTTTGGAAATCCAAATATAATCACAGGTATTTCTACATATAGCATAAGGCTTTTTTACACATCAGGTAGATGAGGGTGAAAATTAATTGGCTGCAAATTCCAAGAGTAGAATGAGGAATGGTGCATGGAAATTTAATAGAGCTGATTCCAAAAATAATGGATACATCTCATGGTTTAGAGAATTGAAAGGAGCCCATTGTTGGGTAGGGACCGTCTCTATGTGTTGCCAACTTGTACTTCCCAAGTGCTTAGTACAGTGCTCTGCACACAGTAAGTGCTCAATAAATATGATTGAATGAATGAATGAAAGGGGAGCAATAGCCTTATCGAGGAAAAGAATAAACGATGGCAAGGATTTTCTAGAATGAAAATGCGATAATAATGCCTGTCTTGTTCTGCTGATTTTACTTCAATTTTGGCCAAATGTGCTGTAGTTGTCCCATTCAATTCTGCACTATTTAAATGATGGCTTCTTCTTCATCAAATGCTGTCAAGTTATTCCCGGCTACAGCGACACCATGGACAAACCCTCTCCAGAACATCCCATCTTCTGCCATAAACTCATTCTGGTATGTATATCCACAGAGTATTTTGGTAAAGATATGGAAGTGGTTTACCACTGCCTTCTTTGGCACAGTAAAAACTTGATGGCAGTCAGAAGAAATGTTTTAAGAGCATAGTGAAATATGACTTCAAATGATGCTGGAGGAAAAAAATACAACAGCAGGCAGACCAACAGTGATAAATAGGTGGCTCTGCTAAAACAAAAATGTCAAGAACATGAGTCTCCTAAGTCAAACCAGATACAGCTCCAGACTCTGCACACTATGGCCAAAAGCCAAATGTCAGTCTCATGTCAGCAATTTGGAAGAGACTTTCGCATACGCCAGCTTTTTGGTCACATTCCCATAAACTGATAGAAATCACCTTTTGCAGAGCCATCTAACACAGAGACAACTGCCTATCAGAACCCAGGAAAAAATTGTTTAGATATAGACTGTTCAGTTAAAAATTTGGAAGTTGTTTGATATAAATACATACATGTACATAAATAGACACATACCCAAGAGACATTCACATTTTCCAGTTAATCTGTTAAAAAAACTCATTTGATAATACAGAATAAAATGAAATTTCACATTTTCTCTCCAATAACTGGAAGCAGCGTGGCTCAGTAGAAAGAGCACAGGCTTTGGAGTCAGCAGTCATGGGCTCAAATCCCGGCTCCACCAATTGTCAGCTGTGTGACTTTAGTCGAGTCACTTAACTTCTCTGTGCCTCAGTTCCCTCATCTGTAAAATGGGGATTAAGACTGTGAGCTCCCCACGGAACAACCTGATCACCTTGTAACCTCCTCAGCACTTAGAATAGTGCTTTGCAAGTAGTAAGTGCTTAATAAATGCCACTATTATTATTATCCAGGTATTCCAAAAGGTTCTGTACAATGAAATGGGGGAAGAAAAAAAAAAAGCTCATACTGTTTGTTAGTGTACATCATCAAATGGCTTTTCCACACAAATCCACCACATTTACCATTGAAATGTAAAGTTGCAGCTGTAAATCCCTTCTCACTGCAAAGGGTAAGATTACCAGAAATGCCATCTCTCAAGTGATTTGAATCCCAAAACTGCTGCCCCAAATGCCAACATAGATTCAGCCAGAATCTGAATTAGGAGAGTTTCTTTGGAGGCTGACTTACCCCAGAATTTCAAGATTTAGGATTTAGAAAAGTTGTATGGCTTCCGAGAGAACTGAATCTCACAAATTTCTAAGCCAAAGAACGTTTCTTCATGTGACATTGAAAAGATACTCAGAATTTTTAAAAATGAATAAAAGTATAAACCTGAGGCCCTTTTATATAACTCAAATTAATGCTGATTTTCAAGACTGTTTCCCCATGACTCATGATTATCAAGGAATCATCCTGCTTTCCAGGAACTAAAAACTTGCAGAAACACAGACACCAAAATACCAGTTCTGCTAATTACTAAATTCCTAGTCAAATCTTAGGGTGCATTCAAGCATTGTGACTATTTTGATCATTCTGCCAATACCCTGAATCCTGCTCTACTCAAACTCTTTAGCCATCTATGTATCCACTCTTTTACTCACGCTCCATGTTTTGTTTTCTCCTTGGGGACCTCTCCTATGCGCTTTTGAAAAATCGTTGGCTAACCTACCCTTAAACTTCTATGTGCAGTTCTTTGGCAGAGTTCTGGACCATTATCATTTACCAGCTACTCTATGAGCAGTGTATTGCAGTCATCTGGCCAAAATAAAGCCTTGTATAATAAATCTCCACCCTCTTAAGACTCCAGATGGCTATAATCTTGAGGTAATAATAACTACCATTATTAATATGTTAGTGACTGGAGAAGGTGGAATGAAGTTTTCATGATGGAACAAAATATAATTATGGTATTAAGTGCTTACTATGTGCCAAGCACTGAGCACTGTTCTAAGCACTCCTCTAGCTGGTTCAGGACCATGGTCATCCCAAAGTTATTAATAATAATTACTGTTATTACTATAATGGTATTAATTAAGAGCATACTCCATGCCAAGCACTGTTCTAAGCACTGGGGTAGATTCAAGGTAATCAGTTTGGACAAAGTCCCTGTCACACATTGGGCTCACAGTCTTAAGCCCCATTTTGCAGATGAGGTAACTGAGGCACACAGAAGTGAAGTGACCTTGTCCAAAGTTACACAGAAGACAGGTGGCAGAGCATGGATTAGAACCCATATCCTTTGAGTCCCAGGCCCGTGCTCTTTCCAATAGGCCATTCTCCTTCCCACAGTCAAATGTAGAAAATATACTGGTGTTGGAGTCCTAAAGCAGCTCCATGATACCTACCAAAGGCAACTGTAAAAGTGTTTCTAGAACCGGCGGTATGGGGTTTTTCAAAATTTAACTTCAAGGAATGACTGAGTGCTAACTATTAATTTAATTGAATCAGAATTCACTACCCAAGAGTTAATTTAAATCAAAACACAAACTTGCATCTAAGCAGCATGTGACTGTTGGATGAAATTAGGCTCATGAGTGATGGCAACAAAAAGGAGTCCAGAGTAAAGATTCTTCTAAAAGTGCTATAATATACCATAAAGTCACCAAAATTAGAATATAATAATAATAATAATAATAATGGTATTTGTTAAGTGCCTACTATGTGTGAAGCACTATTCACACATGGGGAGGGGGGCGGTGATACAAAGTGATCAGGTTGTCCCAAGAGGGGCTCACAGTCTTAATCCCTATTTTACAGATGAGGTAACTGAGGCACAGAAAAGTGACTTGCCCAAAGTCACTCACACAGCTGACAAGTGGCAGAGCCGAGATTAGAACCTATGACCACTGACTCCCAAGCCCGTGCCCTTTCCACTGAGCCACACTGCTTCTCCTACTTCAGGAAAAGCACTTGGATCCAAAGGCATTCAGGCAGAAATCTATAACCATGGAAGAGACCCATTCCTCGGAAGTCCACCCACTCTCTGCCTCAACATGTGGAACCCTGAGGTGATGCCACCACCATCTTCGAGAAGAAAGGAGACAAACTACCAAGGTAACTCACTGCTTTCCATTGTTAGCAAAACCCTAGCTGGGGTGTTTCTAGCCAGACAACTACACTCCTGGAGATCATAACTGGTCTCTGCCTGAATCCCAGATTGACATCAAAACAAAATGCAGCACATAATACCATTAATAGACCAGAGCTCTGGTAAATGCTGATTAAATGAGGTCAACCTCAGGAATCAGTACTTGTAGCAATAGCATTTTTTGAGCAGCTACTCTGCGGAAAGCACTGTACTAAACACTGGGAAAGAATATACAGGTGAGAATTAGACATGGTTCCTCGCCCTCAAGGGGTTCACATTCTTAGAATAAAAAGGGGGTGGGCACTGGCAATAGATGTATAGAGAAAGCTGAACCAATATATACTATAAGAAAATAAAAGGCAAGGACGAATACATGAAAACAAAACAGCAGTAGGGTATTATTATCAATAATATCAATATATATAGTGCTTTATTATGTGTCAAGCATAATAGACACATAATTGCTCTTTGAAGATTTAACTATGTCACCTACCAAGTCTCCCCTGCCTATCCATTATGTCTGTATTCAACACATGTGTATCCTTTCAAAATCACCCAAGCTGTGTAAGTTTGTTTTTGTTTCTACCTGATGCCTATGTCCTTTGGGTTAATTTTTCTTTCCAGTATCAGTATCACACATTACCACATATCTAACCCTAAGGACTGGTCACATGACCCTCCTTAGGACAACTGCCAGGGCAGCTACTCACCCGGAAACCCCAGCAGCTGGAGGAAAAACTTGAGTTTGAGGGGAAAAACTTTCTTCACATTAAAAGGAGTCACGGCAGGATCAAAATCAGGAGGACAAAAGTCTGCAGAAACTGGTCTAACGCCTGAGCGATAATCATCAATTTCAGAAAGGTTGAACGGAGGCCTTTGGTGCAGCAGCCTGGTGAGGGCACTGCCATCCTGAAAGACGGGCAGGATTTTAACCTCTTGATCCACAAATTCCCGTGCTCTGAGATCCTCATTCGTTCATTCATTCATTCAATCGCATTTATTGATTGCTTACTGTGTTCAGAGCAGTGCACTAAGCCCTTGGGAGAGCACAAAATAACAATGAACAGCCATTCCCTGCCCACAATGAGCTCACAGTCTAGAAACAAGCTTACAGTCTAATTGTTCCATCATAACATCTTGTTAGAAATTCACAGGGTCATTGTTGGTCTTGGGGCTTTTTACAACTCTTAGGACAGATGGTGACCCACATAAGATATGTTTTCTTGACTGAAACTTCCTAACAGGACTGCCCCTCAATTCTAGTAGGACCCTTGGTCTCTCTTCTACACGTTGGTCTCAGCTAAAATGAGCTCATGTGAATTGTTTTAGAAAGGTGGTTCACAGTCTCACGGAAGTTCAAAATACTGTAAAGCAGCTTGAACAATTCAGTGCAGTTTGGTTACGTTTGCATCGATATTCCCAAAGCACTGGTTATATGGTCCATCTTCAGCCCCCACTTACTGTCACTCACCCATCAGGCATTCCGGGCCAAAATGGGGTCAAATGTGTGTCTTCACAAGATGGGGAAGGGCAGCCCCGCAACAGCCAATGGGACAAGGTCTCAGCAAATAGCGACTGCCTTAGGTGAGCACAATAAACAAGGACAAAGCACTTCTTTTGAAACAAGGGGCTTAAGTAAACCATGGAAAGTTTTAGAGGTCAGCTTTTTGGCATGTCAGAGGTTGGTGGACATCCAACAAATGGTTATGTTTTGGAGGGGCTATTTTTGGAAGCCAAGTTAAGACCTACAATCTGGTGGTAGAACTACCATGGCAATCCCCAGTATTTTGTGGATAAAGCTCATTCCACCAAAACCCACAAATTGACTTTTTATGATTTCATTACCATAATAAAAACTATACTGCTCCAGTCAAATTCTGAGGCCTCCAAAACTAGAGGCTTCCATTTCAGTTACCCAAGAAAAAACATAGATTTTGAGTCCTTCGAGGGACAGGGATCCGTATCTAATTCCCCACTTGGTACTCTTTCCCAGTGCTTAGTACAGTGCTTTGCAAACAGTAAGTGCTCAATAAATACTATTACTACTCCTTCTCCCCAGTTTATACCTTCGTTTCTCTCATATCACGGCACTTTTGCACATATTGCTTTTCACCACACATATTTATTTTAAAGGTCTATCTCCTCCTCTACTCTGTAAGCTCTTTGGGGGCAAGGAACTTGCCTACCAACTCTACTGTACTCTTCCAAGAGCTTAGCATGGTGTTCTGTACACAATAAGCATTCAATAGACATCACTGATTGATTAATGCTTCACAAACTCTACCCTTTCACCACTTCTTTCTCTTATTTGGAAACTATTTTAGGTCTTTATCCCCAGCTGAATTTTGAGCTCCTTTTAGGGAGAGACTGTGTTTTCTTCTATTGTACTCTCCCAAGGGCTTGGTACAGTGCTCTGCACACAACAGGTACTCAATAAATGCTATTGATTGATGGAAAGCAGGGATATCATTTGTTTGAAACAGCTCCAACTGAGCTCAAATCATATGAAAAGGAGTAAAGAACTGTGGGTTAGGAACTGGTGTTGGGGATAACTGAGAGAGTGCTGGCAAAAGAAAATAATCTTATGTATTTGGGATCCTCTACTCAATCATTTATACTGAGTGCTTACTTTGTGCAGAGCAGTCAGTCAATCATATTTGAGCACTTATTGTATACAGAGCAGTATATTAAGCCCTTGGGAGAGCACTGCACTAAGCACATGGGAGAGTACAATACAACAGGTTTGGTAGACATGTTCCCTGACGCCAAGGAGCTTACATTCTAGAGGAGGAGCTTCATTCCATTTGGATTTTTAAATAGAAACAGGGGTCAGGAAGAACTGTTTCTGTGACCCAAGATTATAATTTTGATATTTGTTAAACACTTAGTATGTGTCAAGCACTGTTCTAATCGCTAGGGTAGATACAAGTTAATCAGGTCAGACACAGTCCCTGTCCCACTAGGGGCTCACAGTTTAAGTAGGACAAAGGAAGGCATTGAATCCCCATTCTACAGTTGAAGAAACTGAGGGTCAGAGAAGTCAAGTGACTTGCCCATAATCACATAACACAAAACTGGCAGAGCTGGGATTAGAACCCAGGTCATCTGACTCCCTGTGATTTCTTTTCTCCTCTCAACGTATATTATTCCATTGATTACATTTCCTGAGCAGTTATTCTGTTCCAAACATTATGTTAAGTACTGAAGAGCATGACTTAGTGGCTACAGCATGGGCTTGGGAGTCAGAAGGACCTGGGTTCTAATCCTGCCTCCACCACACAACTGCCGTGTGACCCTGGGCACATCACTTCACCTCTCTGGGCCTCAGTTACCTCTTCTGTAAAATGGGGATGAGTGTGAGCCCCATGTGGGACAGGGACTGTGTCTGACCTGATTAACTTGTATCTACCCCAGTGCATTGAACAGTTCTTGGCATATATTAAGCACTTAATAAGTACCATATTTATTATTATACAAGATAAACACATAAAGAAGCAGTGTGGCTCAGTGGAAAGAGCGCAGGCTTGGTAGCCAGAGGTCATGGGTTCAAATCCCGGCTCCGCCACTTGCCAGCTGTGTGACTTTAGGTAAGTCACAACTTCTCTGGGCCTCAGTTACCTCATCTGGAAAATGGGGATTAAGACTGAGTCCCATGTGGGACAACCTGATCACCTTGTATCTTCCCCAGCGCTTAGAGCAGTGCTTCGCACATAGTAAGTGCTTAACAAATGCCATCATTATTATTATTATTATTATTATTATAAAGACACCATGGATTAAACAATGACATCTTGAGGTCTTACAGAAAAGGGCAGCTAGTCAGATTATCCAGTGTATTCTTAGGTCTTGCATGAAGATAATAGCTGATAATGCTCCCAAGGAAGCACAGTCCAAGACAAGGCATCCTTCTTTCCCTTTACTGGTAGCTACGCAGTCTTGAATTCAGTTGATTCTTTAGATGCTCCTTTCATCACTCTAATTTACCTCAGCCAGGATTCAATAGCCAAAGGTATTTAAGGAGCACCCACCGGAACGCTGGAAATTTATTCGCAGGTTAGCCTAACCGCAGATCCACAGCAATTTCTCTGCTGAGCAACTTCTGGTTATATGACCCCAAACTATCTAGCCTTTGGCTTTCGGGCACCCTATGCCCCCAAAATGGTAAAAAGCAATGACAAATCGCAACTGGAAATAAAATGTTTCTAAGGATCTTAATAGATGCATTGCAGCAGTTCTAGAATCTATTAAGCTGGTTACCTTGGGAGACATTAATGCACAGGTTGGCAGTAATGCTGAAAAGAGGGAAAAGGTCATCGGACCTCATGACAGTGGAAAAGTAAACAGTAATGGTCTACTTCTGTTCAGTGAACATACTAAATGTCAAAGTTTAATCACAAACTCTATCTTCACTCTGCCAAATAAAAGCAAGACAACATGATCTAAACAATGGCACAGTGACAATTATTACAATGTCTGACAGCAGGGTTTGATAGAGGAACCGCTCACTGCAGATTGTGAGCCCCACAAGAGACAGAAACTGAGTTCAATCCCCACCTGCGTATTCTTTCCCAGCTCTGTACATGGTAAGTGCTTAATAAATAATATTGCAAAGGCTAGGGTCTAGTGACCACTTGTTCATATTCATCATCATCAATCATATTTATTGAGTGCTTACTATGTGCAAAGCACTGTACTAAGCGCTTGGGAAGTACAAATTACTTGGGAAGTTCATATTGTCATCGATTCAGCGAATGAACAACTAAACCAAATAGGCCAAATATCTATCTCTTTTGGAGAATAAAGAAGACTGTAAGAAGCCATAAAATAACATCTTGAAGCCCTGATTGAGAGAGGAGCCCTAAGCTACTAAGTATCAATGTGAAAAGCAAAGAAAAACTTCTCCAAAAACACTTCAAGATAGACATGAAGACTGTGGGTATGGCAAGGGACTCCACTCAAGACCAATTTGATGAAAAAAGCTCAAAGGTTAAAGCCCACTTGACAGGAAAGCAAGAATCACATCCACAGCATCCTTCAGCTCCTCATGATTATGCCAGAGAGAGGCTTATTAAAAGTTGCACACAAATATTCAGATCAAAGCGAGAAATGTGTGTGACCAAGGGTGGGATGCTACAACCAAAATCCTTCGGGGGTATGCGCCGACTGCTAGAGAGTTAGGGACTTTTACTCATCACTTGAGAATCTTTTTGTGGGTGAGCCCACTACCATGGCAACACTGAAGAGTATACATGGAGCTTTCCCCATCAGAGACAAGGTGAATCCTGCAGAGATAACAAGCTAAATTGAAGATCAGGCCCTTTGAAGAATCAAAAGTCAATCAGTTAATGGTATTTATTAAGCATTTACTGTGTGCAGAGCACTGTACTAAATGCTTAACAGCCCAAGTGTGAAGCCATGGCCTTTGTTCCAGCTTCAGATAAGTTACTACCATGGTCATGAAAAATGGATGTTATGCACTTTCTGCAGAAAGTTATGGGGTTCCTGCAGAGATCTATCAGCAAAGAGGGAGCCTGATCCTCAATCACCTGCCCAAGCCTTTCTTCATCAAATGAAACCCTAGAGAAATTCCACAAAAATGCAGATTTCACCATAAAAACATTTTTTTTCCACAGTAAAAGGGAAGAGAGCTGATGAAATAAACTACCAGGGTAGCTTTCTGCTTTCTATTGCCAGTAAAATTCTAGCCATAATCCTTCTGAACAACCTATTGAAAAACATGTCAGCTTGTGCTACCTGAATCGCAATGTGGCTTCAAAGAAAACACAAAACAGCAACGTGACAGACACCGTTCAGAAGATGGTATTTATTGAACTCTTACTGTGTACCGAGTATTGTACTAAGCATTTAGGGGAACACAACAGAGTTTTTAAACACCATCCCTGCCCATAAGGAGCTTACAGTCTAGAAGGAGAGAGACACATTAAAACATTATAGATATATAGACACCAAGACCTCTATGATGTCTTCATAGATAGTACAAAGGTGCCTGACACCATCAACAGACAAAGGCTCTGGCAACTGCTAAATAAATTTGGCTGTCAGAAGTTCCCCAAAATCCATAGGCTAATCCATAATGGTATAGTTGGTGGAGTCAGAATTGCAGGGGCCCTGTATGACTCATTCCCCAGCACCAAAGAGAAACAAGATTGTACTCTCCTAAGCGCTTAGTACAGCACTATGCACACAGGAAGCGCTCAATAAATATGACTGACTACCACTATACAGTCTGACCCAGACATGCTTGAGGACTCAGAATATGCTTCCAATCTACTGGAAATCTCTTCCAAAGCAATAGATTTTGAACACCATCCAAATCTTACAGGCTGTCATCTGGACCCACTGTATACTAATGACTTTGCTCTTGTGGAACATATAGAGGAGTGAATGCAGACAACACCAAATCACTTTGCAGAACTGGCATTGCCGTATGGATGGTCAAAAGACCCAAAGAAGAGCCCCCTACACCATTCATTCATTCAATCGTATTTATTGAGCTCTTACTGTGTGCAGAACACTGTACAAAGTGCTTGGAAAGTACAATTCAGCAATAAAGAGAGACAATTCCTGCCCAGACCTGGCTTCAGAGAAGCACTACACAGATCTAAAGATCTGAAGCAGCATGACTCAGTGGAAAGAGCCCGGGCTTGGGAGTCAGAGGTCATGGGTTCTAATCCCAGCTCCTCCACTTGTCAGCTGGGTGACTTTGAGCAAGTCACTAAACTTCTCATCTGAAAAACGGGGATGAAAACTGTGAGCCCCACGTGGGACAACCTAATTACCTTGTATCTACTCCAATGCTTAGAACAGTGCTTGGCACATAGTAAGCGCTTAACAAATACTATTATTATTATTATTATTATTATCTGATCATATGGGCAATAATACTGCCACCAACTTCTGGTGCCTAATACCTTATCTTTCACAGCAAGAAAATGATGCTTAGCAGGCCAGCATGGCATTGGGGAGATTGACAAAATTTAGCAATAATGTCACATCAATCTTCACACTACCCTGAAGGTCTCTACAGTTGTAGTAATACCCAACCTTCTATTAGCCTGGGAGACCAAGACCTACTAGGGAAGACACACTGATCCTTTTGAGAAGTTTCACCTTTGAACAATACTCATTATTAAATAGCAGGAGAAAATTTCCAGTGGATCAGTTCTGCTGAATTACTAAATTAAGAGCAATACTACTTACTATTTCCTGAACACTTTCTGTAGGCAAGGCACGATACTTGGGGCTTAGGAGAGGAAAACAAAAAGAAAAAGTCATGCTTCCTCTCTTTGGGAAGGTTACAGTTTATTGGGGTAGATTATAAACATGAACTTAGTTTCAAGTAGTGCGTTATAGCGGAGATGATGTCATTTGCACAGCGCTAGGCTTTGTAATGTAATGATGTCATGCACACCCAAGTATAGCACATTGTACCCAATGGGCTTTCAAATACATGCATAAACAAATGCATTACTATTACAACTTCTATTTGACTCCAAGTAGAAAAACAAGCAGGAGAGAGTTTTAATTTAAAGTTCTTGTTTGATGATCTATATAACATGTTAAGAGAGAAAACAGTAACTAGTACCTACAAAGATGTAAGATTACAAAGCACGTTCTGGAAGCATATACGGTGAAAATCTAGCACTTGTAATTATATATTTGCCATTTTAGAAACTAGCCTCTTCTAAAAGGTGACCACATCCAAAATACAGGCTGACATTCTTGGATTCTGCTTTCAAAATACATAAAGTCATTATTAATAAATCATAATCACTCAAAATTATACTAGCCAATAGAGATAATGAATCAATAGGACCTTGTAATTCCTAGCAATGCAATCCACCTACCTGAACTGTGATTATATCCTAGTGATCACTACTGAGAGTCCTTTCAGTATTTAAAATACTCAGTGCCTTTTAAAAGATCTATCCCCAATGCTGTGGTTTCACAATCTCAAAGCTTTCCTTCTCTCCTTACTCTGACAAAAATAGTTAAGTCCCTCAGAATGTATGGGGTAATGGTAATAAGTTGTACTGCCATTGAGCCTTTCATCTGAAACCAACTCCCACACCATAAATGAATTATCAAGGTAACTTTACAGGAGACTTTCTGGTAATTCAATTATTTTAAGATTCTCTCACAAACATGAGTACTTGTATCCATTCTCTCACTTTGGTTGGCCTGACAATGGGCTGAGGCCACAATTCTTGCGCCTACTTAAAAAAAAGACCCAGAGAAAACTCAAAATTATTGAGGAAAGTAGGACCACATACCCAAATCTGACTGCCTAAGCAAATAAATACTAATTATTATTATGGAGTTTGTTAAGCACTTTCTTATGACAAATTCTGTAGTAGGTATTCGGGTAGAAACAAGATGTTCAGTTCGGACACAGTCCCTGACCTACAACCTAAGAGGGAAGGAGAAAATGTACTTTATTCTCATCTTACAGGTGAGGAAACTGAGTGACAGAGAAGTAAAGCGTCTTGCCCGAGGTCACAGAGTCAGCAAATGGGATGGTGATACTAGAACTCAGGTCTCCCGATTCCCAGGCCTGGGCTCTTTCCACTAGAACACACTGCTTCTTTCTTCCCTCTCTGAGTTTACAGCATCTTTCTTTCCACACTCTCTTCTCCTTCTCCAGCCATCAACAGAGGAGTGAACTAACTTCAACCCAGAAATCCAGAGCAGCCTTCCTTCCATGCCATGTGCTGCTTTTGACTTTTTCCATCCATGCTTATTGTTCTGCCTTCAGCAGAAGCTGTGCTGTTTATTGTAGCCAGGGTTACATTTGTCAATTTCTTTGAAACACAGTCCCATGGGGCCTTTCAGACACCGCCTGCTCCACACACTTGGTGGTCATTCCTTTCAAAGTGTCCCCACGAATCTTTCCTATCATCGTTACTTTGTTCCGATTAAATTGAAAAGAAAATAATTTCCCCCTGGTCAGTCTCTTTCTCTACTTTTAATAAGCACTCTGAATGCCTCCACTTTACAGATTTGCTCTTTAACTATGTCACCATTTTACTTTATCCTTTTAAGAAGAAAAATAAGTAACCAAGGGAAGCTCAAGCATTATTTCCTGGAGGTTTACAGTGGAAATCTCAGATTGTCATTTCATTTAATGTCACTTCACTTTATGCTTCATGCCAGTTTTCAGGCTCAGCAAGAATACACAATACAAACCTTTCACTGAGGCAGCAGACTGACTTCCATTGGAAGAGAGATATCAGATTGAAGTCTTAATGATCCAGCAGAGAAGTGTTCTCTCATTTCTCCACAGAAAAAGCAGTGTGGCTCAATGGAAAGAGCATGGGTTTTGGAGTCAGAGGTCATGGGTTCAAATCCCTGCTCCACCAATTGTCAGCTGTGTGACCTTGGGCAGATCACTTTATTTCTCTTTGCCTCAGTTACCTCATCTGTAAATTGAGGATTAAGACTGTAAGCCCCATGTGGGGCAACCTTGTAACCTCCCCAGCGCTTAGAACAGTACTTTGCACATAGTAAGCACTTAATAAATGTCATCATCATCATCATTATTATTATTATAATAAAGAGAACCAAACAGATCCCAGCAATAAGGAGTAGAAGGAGTCATGTACTCTTGTTTGTATATCTGGGAGCACCAGGATTTAACCTTCACGAAAATGGGGGAGGAAGTTAAATTGACACTGTTAATTTTACTCTCTTTCCCTTCTAGTATTGAGATACCAGAGTGGAAGGATCCTTCAAATCCTTACTCCTCTACTTTCTCCTTAAGGTCTTTTTAAAGGGACATTCAGTAGGAAAGGAGAGGGAGTGATGTCAGGATGTGTGTCATTTCATCTGAGTGGAAGAGCTCAGCAAAGGCACTTTCCCTGTGCATATATTAGAGTCCTATGAGTGGGTGGAGACAGCTGGATCCTACCTTCTGGAATACTCAGAATTTATTTTCCCCCGGACCACCCTTCAGGCTACTCAAAGCCATGCCACTTTCAACCTTGTTCTCTCCCCTCCTCTCCCAATTTTAACCCATAATAGCTCTGTAAGTATATATGTGTCAGAATATGGTCCCCTCGCAAAAGTACAGGTGTGGAAAAATCTCTCAGTGTGCCCTGAGCTTTCTTCTCTCCTATGCCTTATTGTGCCTAACAACTATTGCACCCATTTTTTTTTTTGGTATTTGTTAAGCACTTAATATGTGCAGAAACTGTACTGAGTGCAGGGGTTGGACACAGTCCATGCCCCACATGAAATTCCTAGTCTTAATCCCCATTTTACAGATGAGGCAACTGAGGCACACAGAAGTTAAGTGACTTGCCCAAGACGTGGCTCAGTGGAAAGAGCATGGGCTTTGGAGTCATAGGTCACAGGTTCAAATCCCAGCTCTGCCAGTTGTCAGCTGTGTGACTTTGGGCAAGTCACTTCACTTCTCTGGGCCTCAGTTCCCTCAACTGTAAAATGGGGATTAAGACCTTGAGCCCCCCGTGGGACAACCTGATCACTTTGTAACCTCCCCAGCCCTTAGAACAGTGCTTTGCACATAGTAAGTGCTTAATAAATGCCATTATTATTATTATTATTATCATCATAATCACAACCAAACGGCAGAGCTGAATTAGAACCCAGGTCCTTCTGACTCCCAAGCCTATCCATTAGGTCATGCTGGTTCACATTTAGTGCTGAGTGTTTGGTACCGAGTAAGTGTTCAATAAATATTACTGATGGATTGATGGTTCCCTGGATGTCAGATGAGGTGTAGGGAGGCAGACCAGCTCTGTCAGACCACCGGAGTACTACTTAGTGCCAGGTTGATACACTGCACTAAACCATTAGGAGCAGCAGTGTGGCCTAATGGAAAGAGCATGGACCAGAGGGTCAAAGGACCTGGGCTCTAATCCCAGCTCTGCCAGTTGTCTGCTGGATGACCTTTGACAAGTCACTTCACGTCTCTGTGCCTCAAGCTTCCTCAACTGTAAAATGGGGATTCAAAACCTTTTCTCCATCTTACTTAGACTGTGAGCCCCTAGGTGGGACAGGGACTGTGTCCCATCTGATTGACTTATTCATTCATTCAATCGTATTTATTGAGTGCTTACTGCATGCAGAGCACTGTACTAAGCGCTTGGGAAGTACAAATTGGCAACATATAGAGACGGTCCCTACCCAACAGCAGGCTCACAGTCTAGAAAGGGGAGACAGACAACGAAACTAAACAAGCAGACAGGTGTCAATACTATCAGAATAAATAGAATTATAGCTATATACACATTATTAATAAAATATAGTATGTACAAATAAAATAGATTAATAAATATGTAGAAATATATACAAGTGCTGTGGGGAGGGGAGGAGGGGAGGAAAAAACAGGGGCTCAGTCTGGGAAGGCCTCCTGGAGGAAGTGAGCTCTCAGTAGGGCTTTGAAGGGAGGAAGAGAGCTAGTTTGGCGATGTGCAGAGGGAGGGCATTCCAGGCCAGAGGAAGGATGTGGGCTGGGGGCCAACAGCGGGACAGGCTCAAAAATCTCCAGTGGCTACCAATCAATCTGCGCATCAGGCAGAAACTCCTCACCCTGGGCTTCAAGGCTGTCCATCACCTCGCCCCCTCCTACCTCACCTCCCTTCTCTCCTTCTACAGCCCAGTCCACACCCTCCGCTCCTCCACCGCTGATCTCCTCACCGTACCTCGCTCTTGCCTGTCCCGCCATCGACCCCCGGCCCACGTCATCCCCCGGGCCTGGAATGCCCTCCCTCTGCCCATCCGCCAAGCTAGCTCTCTTCCTCCCTTCAAGGCCCTGCTGAGAGCTCACCTCCTCCAGGAAGCCTTCCCAGACTGAGCCCCTTCCTTCCTCTCCCCCTCGTCCCCCTCTCCATCCCCCCATCTTACCTCCTTCCCTTCCCCACAGCACCTGTATATATGTATATATGTTTGTACATATTTTTTACTCTATTTATTTATTTATTTATTTTGTTTGTACACATCTATTCTATTTTGTTAGTATGTTTGGTTTTGTTCTCTGTCTCCCCCTTTTAGACTTGAGCCCGCTGTCGGGTAGGGACTGTCTCTATTTGTTACCAATTTGTACTTCCCAAGCGCTTAGTACAGTGCTCTGCACGTAGTAAGCGCTCAATAAATACGATTGATGATGATGATGATGACAGGCGAGAACGAGGCACAGTGAGGAGGTTAGCAACAGAGGAGCGGAGTGTGTGGGTTGGGCTGTAGAATGAGAGAAGGGAGGTGAGGTAGGAGGGGGACTTATTTCTGCACCAGTGCTTAGAACAGTGTTCGACACATTGGGCTCTATTTTTTTTTTATTTGCTTATGGGAATTTTAAGCACTTCCCATTAGCAAACAAAGAAAATGGAGCCCAATTCACTTGCAGCTTCAAATTCATAGCAGGACACAGGAATCTTCAAATTCTTGAGCTTTACCTCATCTTCTATCTGGAGTTTAAACCAGCAAGATCTGTCTGGGTCTTGTAACAGATGTATCCAGGAGCTCCTAGTGACAACAACCTAATCCAATATTTTTCTAAAGAACTGAAGTATTCACTGTTTGAAGTTGTGTTTTGTGGCATTGGATTAGACACAACCCTAGTAGTGACATGCCAGGTTTCTAATCTTCCTTGGTTTAAAATGCCTGTAGACCACATCTTCTGTCATGTCCAAGACTGAGCTCCTTATCTTCCCTCCCAAACCCTGCCCTCTCCCTCACCTTCCCCTCACTGTAGGAGGCACTACCAATCCTCCTACCTCAAAGCCTGCAACCTTGGTGTCATCCATGACTCTGCTCTCTCATTTAGCCCACACATCCAATCCGTCACCAAAACCAGCCAGTCTCACCTCCACAACATCGCCAAGACCCACCCTTTCCTCTCCATCCAAACCGCTACCTTGCTGGTTCAATCTCTCCTCCTATGCCGACTGGACTACTGCATCAGCCTCCTCTCTGATCTCCCATCCTCCTTTCTCTCCCCACTTCAGTTCATACTTCACTCTGCTGCCCGGATTATCTTTCTACAGAAACTCTCTGGGCATGTCACTCCCCTCCTCAAAAATCTCCAGTGGTTGCCTGTCAACCTATGAATGAAGCAAAAACTCCTCACTCTCAGCTTCAAGGCTCTCCATCACCTTGCCCCCTCCTACCTCACCTCCTCCAGAAGGCCTTCCCAGACTGAGCCCCCCCTTTTTTCTCTCCTCCTCCTCCTCGTCGCCCCTTCCCTCCCTCTGCCCTATCCCCTTCCCCTCCCCACAGCATTTGTATATATTTGTACATATTTATTACTCTATTTTATTTGTACATATTTACTATATTCATGTTATTAATGATGTGTACATGGCTTTACCTCTATTCTGATAGATTGATACCCGTCTACTTGTTTTGTTGTCTGTCTCCCCCTTCTAGACTGTGAGCCCATTGTTGGATAAGGACCATCTCTATAAGTGACCGATTTGTACCTCCCAAGTGCTTAGTACCGTGTTCTGCACACAGTAAGAGCTCAATAAATACGATTGAATGAATTAATGAATGAATCTTCTCTGTTCCTAGGAGAAGGAACATGAATTTTACAACTGCCAAACCACTCAAAAAACTAATAGCATTTCATTTTCTGAAACTTTTTTTCAATTAATGGAAATGACTTATAGGCTAAAGATTGGACAGAAAAAGGCAACCAGACAGGCAATGTAATTTTCATTTTTTACTCAGAGAAGCAAAGATTGGGGAGTCCAAAAGGCACAGAAGCAGAAACATGTTGAAACATTGAGACCGTTCACCCAGAATGCCCACCAGACTCACACGGAACATCCCATGTTCATTTTGGTGGTTTCATGATGAAGGATCCTGACACTGGGCTTTTGTTAGCTCCCAGATTATCCTGACTCTTTTTCAGTAGAAGGGTGGGACTCAAGCAGATCTTGAAAAGAGACTGGAGGGAAATACAGTGGAATAGTTCCATACGTTTTTAGTGGGATGGCTGGAATAAATGTTGTGCCTGTTGGAAATGTGGTCAAAAACCCAGCTAGTCCTGGCCGAAGACATCCAGAAAAATATAGTCTTATTTACTCCACAAAACATCTTGCATTGAGGCAAAGTCCCAGGTAGAGAGAGACTGTTTTCGGCTCTTGATTCATGTCTGTTTCACTAGCTCCCATAACTACTGACTTATGCATCAATGAAACAATTCCAAATTTCACATTTTCCGTAAATGAAGGTGGTACATTTTTCCCAACCAACATCATTTGAAAATGGCAAAAAGTCAATTCTACACACAAGACAACTGCTCCATGCTTTTTAAGTCAAGCAGCAGCACAGTGTGTTCAAATCTGGTGAAAGTGTTGCATAGAAGGCGGCAAAACAGTCAAGGAACCTAAGGAGAAACAGGACAGTTTCAAAGATTCTTACTAGTGGTCTAGCCATTGTACAGCCGCTCTATATTTAGTCTTCTATATTTCCCCACAGTTCCCCAGATGAAAATTCTATAAAACTCTAAAAGAATGATTTAGCCACCAGGACATTCCTTAGGACATTCATTAAGATAAGTCAGCAATCCCTGAAAAATATTCACCATTTTTATATTAATTCTCCTAGGCTCCTTTGGGACATTCTGGGTTTGTTATCCTCTCAAAGACAGAGCAATTTACAACTTGTTAAAAGTACCAGCGTGTGGCAGAGGTGACTGCTTGCTATTCTCCATAAAAAAGGGTGTTAATAGGCACCAAAGGGAGCCATAGGAAGGAAAATAGAGACTTCCAACCTTTATTAACTGGCTGATATCAGAGAAAGATCCAAAGTGAAAAGCCCCAGATTTGGAGTTTGGAGCAAGACCACATTTGTAAACAGGGAGAAAGAAAACCCTAATGGAGTGTTTTTACAGTCTGCATTAGATGTGTGACCTTGTAAAACCTGATTAACTACTATTGTGTTTTCATCTGCTCCTCCTATTGACAATGGGTTTGCTAAGTGGATTCTCAGAATAGCAAAATGAGTGTCATCATAAGTGTACCGCTGGAAGCCAGGTTTTGTGGTTTACAGGGTATTGCAGAACCCTCTTGATATATTTTATTTCAGAGATGAAATGATACCAAAATAGAAACCGAAGATGGAAGGCTTATTTTGACCTGATAATAGCATGGTCGAGGCTATTCCTGTGGATATTATCCAAGACCTTTTCCAGAATATTTTGATGACAAAGGTAATAAGAGTCTGGATTTTTTTTTTGCCTTCCTACCTCAGAGAGTAGCATTGTAGATTATGCCTGCCCTTGATTAACAATTAACTCTAAATGGCTGAACTACCACATTAGTGTAGCAACAATATAGCTGAGCTGGCCATGCCCCTGAACATAACTGTTTGGGAAATCGCGTATCAAATTTTCAGTGGAATCATCTGGGACTTTCTAATGGATGCTTCATCTCAGGGAGTGTTTGGAAAAAAAGTGTCCTGCACCATGACTACTGCTAAACTTAATATCAATGTAAACTCTGCATTAACCTGCTGCAGAATCCCTTAAGGAATTCTTTCACTCCTCTGTTCCTGTTGGTACTGGATTACAGGCACTAAAATATCCTGGGAAATGCCAGTCTCTTAGTATGGCTGGCTGAGACTGGATGCAAGGTTCAGGAACCCTTCCACAAAAGTTGTTTTTGCGTTGGTTTTATCACGCAAATATGCAGCACTAAAAGTTCAAGAGAGCTTTGAATAAGCTTCCTTACTGAACCTATGGCTACTTACCCACCATTGCTCTTAGTATCATTCTGAGATATGCAGACAATTTGAAATTGTTTACCATCCATGTTGATGAAGTACAAGAACATAAAAATAATCAGGAACCCTATCTCTAATCTAGATGTGGGTCTCTTTTTAAGTAGGTACCTTTGAAAGAAGATGGAGGAGGAACAGGTTTCTACGGTTGGTTTAGAAAGAGAAGAAGCCTGGATTGGGGATATAGTGGTAAGCTTCTGTTCTCTCTTTATGCAATGGTGGCCTTGAAAATATTAACTGGTTTGAGTGTGTGTTTTGAATGAGGGGAGGAAGTCATCATAGCTCTAATGAATAAGGTGGGATGGCTCAAAATTGTTGATTATCGATTTTTTTATAACTGCACCAATGTTCTTTTAATTATGATAATATATCCACCAATACATAGTTACTTGCCTTCTCCATTACATTTTAACAGCAAGAACTGTATCGTATTTCTTCAATAGGCTCCCCAAGTGACTAATACAGGATTCTTCTCACAATTGTGCTTTAGTAGAAACCTTAAAAATAATATGTTTAAAACAAATGTGAAACATTTTCACACCCAGCAGGTGGTAAACATATGGAATTGGTTACCACAGGAAAGAGTGGAGACAGAATATAATCAGTAGGTTCAAGGATGGTTTGGATAAATTCATAGCTGAGATGTCCACAGTGAGTTACTAGGAAAAGAAAAGTTAGAGAAGCTAGAAGGCTCAACTTTTAGATATATTCACAACTGGCAGCTCTATACTGGGATATTAGAGGGACCATTCTGTCAGGGAGTAGACGAGTTTGACGAGCTTTTCGGGAAAAACTGAAATTGCTTTGCCGTGATCAGAAATGAGTCAGAGTTGATGGAGCCCTCTCAAATACTGTCCCCATCACCAGTCCTTTAAGGTAGGTCCAGTTCTGTGCAGCCTAGTTTTAGTAGTAGTAATGGCATTTACTAAGGTCTCTTAGGTGCAGTGCACTGTACTAAGTACTACAGACAGAAGCTCATCTTCACTGCCAACAAGGAAATTATATTCTAAAGGGGGCAAACTTAAAATATTTACAAATAATCAGGATAAACAATTGAATGCACAAAACACCTATAAGTGTAGAGTATAGTTAATCGTACATAAATTCTAGAAATGGCTAATGGCTTGATCTCGCTGGGGAAGTCAAATATCAAGGAAAGTTGTTGGAGGAGGTGGGATTTGAAGGCAGGAACTGTGCTATTAAGTCTACTCTCTGAAGCACTTATTCTGTTATGCACAGAATAAGTGTAGGGAGAGTGGTGATCTGCTAAAACTGGGAAGGGAGGAGTTCCAGACTGGGGAACAACAGTAAACTAGGAGATGGAGTATTGAGTGTGGGGTATAGTTCAAAGGTTCACTTGGACAGAACAGAGAACATCAGCTGGGGAGTAATGGGTGAAGAAAGCAGATGTGTGAGATGGGAAGAGCTGCTGAAGAACCTTGAAGCCAATTGGGAGGAGTTTTTGCCTAAAGCAGGGGAAAAAAGGAAGCCAATTGAGATTTTTGAGGGGTGAAAAGAAGATGTGAGCGATTCATGTTTCAAGAAGATTATCTGCCCAGCAGTGTGTAGTATGCACACTGAGAAGCAGTGTGGCTTAGTGGAAAGAGCCAGGGCTTGGGAGTCAGAGGTCATGGGTTCTAATCCTGATGCTGCAGCTGTGTGACTTTGTGCTAGTCATTTAACTTCTCTGTGCCTCAGGTACCTCATCTGCAAAATGGGGAGTAAGACTGTGAGCCCCACCTGGGACAACCTGATAATTTGCATCTCCCTCAGTGCTGAAAACAGTGCTTGGCATATAGTAAGCGCATAACAAATACCCTCATTATTATTGAGAAGCAGCATGGCTCAGTGGAAAGAACATGGGCTTGGGAGTCGGAGGTCATGTGTTCTAATCCCAGCTCTGCTGCTTGTCTGCTGTGTAACTTTGGGCAAGTCACTTAACTTCTCTGGGCCTCAGTTACCTCATCTGTAAAATGGGGATTAAGCCTGTGACCCCATGTGGGACAACTTGATTACCTTGTATCTCCCCCCCCCCCCCACAGTGCTTAGAACAGTGCTTGGCACATAGTAAGCACTTAACAAAAGCCATTATTATTATTATTATTTTTATACTGTCTAGGAAAAGGCCAGCTAGGAGGTTGATGCAATAGCTTAACTGCAATATGATCTGTTTGGACCAAGAAGACAGCTATTTGGGTAGAAAGGAAAGAAAGTTCCAGAAGTGTTGTGTAGGAAGGACCAGAAAATTTGGCAATGGAATGGAAAGAGCACGACCCTATGTCACAAGGACCTGGGCTCTAACCTCGGCTCCACCACTCATCTGCTGTGTGATCTTGGACAAATCTTTTCACTTCTCTGTGCCTCTGTTAAGTTATCTGTAAAATGGGGATTAAGACTGAGTCTCATGTTCATTCATTCATATTTATTGAGTACTTACTGTGTACAGAGCACTGTACCAAGCACTTGGGAGAGCACAGTACAACAATAAGAAGACACATTCCCTATCCACAACGAGCTTACAGTCTAGAGCCGGGGAGAGACTGGGACAGTCTGTGTCCAACCTGGTTAGCCTGTATCTTCCCCTGTGCTTAGTAAAGTCCCTGACACATAATAAGCACTTAAATGCCACAGTAATTATTACTATGTAAACACTGAAAAATAGTGAGGACTAGATTTCAGCAAGGCTGTAGGTTTTTGGGACAAGAAGGAGAAATGAGTAGTTCCATTTCAAACCAGTTAAATTAGAAGTGCTTACAAGACATTGATGTGGAAGCCAGAGAAGATGTGGGATTGTAGGTTGGATAAGATGTCAGAACTAATAATAATAATAATTAGTTATGTGACAAACACTGTTCTAAATACAAAACTGTCCCTGTCTCACATAGGGCCCACTGTCTAAGTAGGAGGGAAGCAAGGTATTTAATCCACATTTTGCAGACAAGGAAACTGAGGTACAGAGAAGTTATAACTTGCCCAAGGTCACACAACAGGAGATTTGCAGAACTAAGATTAGAACCCAACGCCTCTGACTCCCAAGCCCATGCTCCTTCCATTAGATTTGGGAGTGATCTGCATAGACAGGATAGCTGAAGTCAATGTGATTAGACATGTTCCCCAATAGAGTGAAGAACAAGAAGATTAGAGGACCCAAAGTAAGAGTCTGTAAGACAGCTGTAGTTAAAAGAGGGGAGACAGAAGAGCAAGGGAACAAAACCGAGGAGAGGACACAGAGAGAGGAAAACAAGGTTAAATACTGTATTGGCAAACCAAGGGCTGAAGATGGTTCAAGGAAGGGGATATTATCCATAATATTAAGGCAGATGTGTATGCCACCATGCTTGAAGATTTCAAAAGGGTCCTTGAAGCTCATATGCTTCCTATCTACATCGAAAGTCTTCCAATATAACAATCTAGGAATATAATCTCATGTCTTTGAGATAATCTTGGTATTACTGAATGCTAATGACTGTGATTATCAATCAATGGTATTCGTTGAGTCCTTACTGTGCACAGAGCACTGTAGTAAGCAGTTGGGATAGTACAGTACAGCAGAGTTGGTAGATGTATTCCCAGCCTATATTAAGCTTACAGTCTAGGTACTTGTAACGGCTTACAGGTATTTATAAACCACCTTTACCAAAAAACATGCAGGTAACTAGGGATAATTTTGCAGAGTTGGCACTAGGATGTGTTCCAACAATGACAGAACATAAATCAAGGTTATTTCCAGGTTTACACCTACAAAACCCCATATACACAGAGTTTCAGAACCAACACAGACCTTAATTTTGTCCTCATATTCTTCTATCTAGACAGCATTCTATTTCAGATTCCAAGGTTCAGAAGTGATGTCCATACACAGAGGGACTTGAAAGTGGGACTCAGACTCTCTGGAGCAAATGTGGGGAGTCAGGGGGTCCCAAGGGAAATTTTCTGGGTTCAGGAGGGTTTCCTCAAAATGTTTCATGTGACGCCACTACATTGCACTATGTGACCAGCATCTCATCACATGCATCCACATATCCAGGGTCTGCAGGTTCCGTAACTGGTTACTCCTTTTCTAAAGGACACAGGTGTTTGAATTATCTGGATGAGTCATATGTGAAAGAAAGCAACTGATTTCATTCATTTGTATTTACTGAGCACTTATGTAACATTTCACAGATGTTACATTCTCAGTGAAAGAATTTCTCCTTTGCCACCACAAAATTTCATATAATGATAGCAGAAAAAGAAAGAGGAGAGAATGAGAGGGGGAGAGAGACACAGAGAGAGAGAGACAGAGAGAGAGAGAGACAGAGAGAGAGAGAGAGAGAAAGAGAGAGAAAAAAAAACCACACTCCTGGAAGAGATGTTTTTCTTTGCTCATAGCAATGAGACAGTACTGCACTTTCTCCAAATAACCTTGACCTGCTTTTCCAGGCTCAGCAGTAGCAGCTGTGTCACATCGGCTTAGCATCTGTTTATCAAACTAACAGTGCAAATCTGATTCCTGCTCCTATTCTCTTTAATTCAGTCTTTTTCAGATCCTTTGCACACCACTAAAACAGTTCAAGAAACAAACAACTTGATGTCAGGTGGGAGGAGAAGAGAGGGAAGATCAAAAGAAAGGCCCAACATTAGCTAATAATTTTAGTTCCATGTGGAATGTATTGTATGAAAAACTCTACATGTGCTCCTATGCCACCTCCTTGAAATCTTTTTTTAAAAAAAGAGTAAAACATTTAACCAATTCCTAAAGTAATAGATGAACAGAATCAGCACAACTACAATCATTTCAAGACTCCTTTCCTGGACACTTCTCCTAGGTAAAAAACTTTATGTAGTGTAATGTCCTTTTTGTGCAGTTCCCTTAGATGGGGGAAATGGAGACAGTATTACGAGTTGAGGGGGAACTGAAGAATCTTTGTTATATTGCCACTAAACACCTTTTCCTCCCCAAATGGAATCTTATTTTAAACTAGCCAATTTTAAAGTCATTATCCTATTAGGTCTAAGACAGCATCATTATTATTCCAAATATCCAATGCCCCAACCAACCTGTTTCTTGCAGACAAGTGCAGTACTCTGTACACAGTAAAGACTCAAATACAATTAAGCATAGTTATCAGCATTCAGTAATATCAAGATTAATATCTCAAAGACTTTAGATTACACTCCTAGACTGTTGCATTGGAAGACTACTTTCCTTATAAATAGGAAGCAGAGGAGCTCTGAGGGCCCTTTTAAAATCCCCAGTTCTCTATCTTGTGGGATAGACATTCCAACCCCTGCAGGAACCTGTCTTTCTAACTTTCAGAAAGTTATTGGGAAGACTAAGTTTTAAGCAAGGAACCTGAAGGCCCTATCTCAGTCAACACATCATTATTACAATATTATTTTGGACAATTCAATTTGTAATTTATTCTTATTGTTTTATGTATCAGTCTTTCCTCAAACAAGGACAGGGATTGTGTTGAATAGGTTATGTTTTATTTAGTACAGTGCCTTGGATCCATTAAGCCCTTAAAACAAATCTCATATCAAAGTATACACTGATCTACTAGGCCTCAAACTGTAGCACATGAGGTCTTCAAACTCTTCAGAGGAGAACAAAAGAGAGAAAAACTATGAAAATCATAGGTCAATAAATATTTCCTTCATTTTTAAAGATGATCCTACTTTGTTTTGTTTTGTGGCATTTGTTAGGTGCTTACTATGTGCCAAGCACTGTTCTAAACACTGGGGTACATACAACTTTATCAGGTTGGACAGTCCCTGTCCCACATGAGGCACACAGTCTAAAGTCCATACTGTATATATAGGTGCTGCATGAAAGATCTGTTTGTGACCCCATTCTACTCTAGGTGTTGAGAAAGACTGTATTTTACTAGATTAACGCTTTTGCCACGTTACTATTTTTTAATCTGCTTCTTAGTCTCGAGATCTACCCAAAGACATAGAATAGGGAACTGCTTAGGAAGCAGATCCTGGCTTGTGTTTTGGGCTAGCAGGGTGTAAGCTGGTTTATGACCTCAATTTTCTTTAGGTTTAGTTAGCTCCCGACTCTGTACTAACTGCAACTCCAGTCCATCTTATATATGCACCTCAATAGCAGTCATTGAGATGACTGCAAGAGATGCAGTTTCCAGATAACCGTCCTACAGACTTGCACTGCATAGCCTGTTGAGTTGAAAAAGTTTCCCGCAGGATCATCAGTGAATTCTAACACCAGCCTTCAGGCCCCTTCTTATTTCCCTAAATCCAGTAATATGTGGAAAAGCTACATGTCCTAGTGGAGAGATCATGAGAATGGGAGTCAGGAGGACCGGGTTCTAATCCTGGCTCTGCCTACTGCTTCCTGTAGGTTTCAGGTGTCTCAGGTTTCTCAACTGTAAAATGGGTATACCTGCTCTCCCTCCTACTTAGACTGTGAGCCCCATGCGGGACAGGGGCCGTGTCCAACCTAATTAAGTTGTACTTACCCCAGTACTTAGAACAGTGTTTGACAGAGAATAAGCACTTAAATATCATTTTTAAAAAATATACCATATAAAATAGTAAACATGATCCCAGCCAAATTCAACTCTGAATCGCCTAACCACATGATTGGGTGGAAGCCAAAAGAACTTCTCAGAGCAATCAAAATTTCTTCTGAATTACTTTGTCTCTTCCGAGTCTCTCCTTGTCTGCTCCAATCTGGCTTCTGTCCACTTCAGTCCACCAAAGCTGTCTTCTCAAAGTTCACTGATGATCTCCGTCTTTGCAAATCTTAACAGCCTCTACTCCATTCTAATCCTCCTTGACCTCTCAGCCACCTTCAACACTGTGGATCACCCCTGTCTCCTGAAAATATTTTACATCTTTGGCTCCACTGACACTGTCCTTTCCTGATTCTCCTCCTCTCCGGCTGTTCATTCTCAGTCTCTTTCACAGGCTCCTCTTCTACCTCTCACCCTCCAACTCAGACAGTTCTCAGTTTTGGGTCCTCTACTATTTTCCATCTACACCTACTTTGACTTCAATTACCATCTCTCTGCAGATGATTCCCAAATCTACATCTCCAGCTCTGATCTTTCTCTTTCTCTGCAGTCTTGTATTTCTTCCTGCCTTCAGGATATCTCTACCTGGACATCCTGTTGACATCCCAAACTTAACATGTCCATAACAGAACTTCTCACCTTCCTGCCCAAACCCTGTCCTCCTCAAGGATTTCCCATAACCGTGGACAGCATCATCCTTCCTGCCTTATAGGTCCATAACTTCAGCGTTATCCTCGACTCATTTCTCATTCAACCCACATATTCAATCTGTCACCAGATCCTGTCAGTTTTACCTCCACAACATCGATAAACTCCACCCTTTTATCCCTATACAAAGTGCTAGCACATTGATCTAAACACCTTTCCCACCCCTTCTTTACTGCACCACCTCCTTGCTGACCTCCCTGCCTCTCCTCTTTTAGAGAAGCAGCGTGGCTCAGTGGAAAGATCACGGGATCGGGAGTCAGGGATCAAATCCCAGCTCTGCCACTTGTCAGCTGTGTGACTTCGGGCAAGTCACTTAACTTCTCTGTGCCTCAGTTACCTCATCTGGAAAATGGGGATTAAGACTGTGAGCCCCACCTGATCACCTTGTATCCTCCCCAGCACTTAGAACAGTGCTTTGCACATCGTAAGTGCTTAAAAAATGCTATTATTATTATGCAATCCATACTTCACAGCTGTCCAGATCATTTTTCTTAATAAAAAACTAAAAAGAGGATCAGTCCCTGTGTCCTCATGAACCTCCAGGGGTAGCCCAGTCACCTCCACATCAAACTCCTTACCACAGACTTTCAAACACAACACTCACCTTTCTCCCTTTGATCTTACCTTTTTAATTTCCCAACTAAAACTCAGTATGCTCACTTCACTCCTCTAATGCCAGTGTTCTCACTGAAACTCTATTTCATCTGTCTTGCCACAGAAATCTCACCTGTGTTTTGCTTCTGGCCTGGAACTCTCTCCCCTTCCACATCCAGCATCATGATCTAGTGGTTAAATTTGGGCCTGGGAGCCAGAGGACTTGGATTCTAATCCCAGTTCTGCCCCTTACCTCTTGTGACACCTTGGGCAAGTCATAATTTCTTTGTGCCTCAGTTTCCACAACTGCAAAATGGGGATTCAATACCTTTTCTTCCTCCTATCTGACTGAATCCCATCTGGGACAGGAACTGTATCTGCTTTGATTAACCTGTATCTACCTTAAAACAGTGCTTGACACATAGTAAGAGCTTAACAATTACCATAAAAAAGTATCCAACAAACCAGTCTCTCCAATTTCCAAGTCACAACTCCTCCAAGAGGCCTTCACCAACCAAGCACTTATTTCCCCTCCTCCTTTTCTTTTGTCACCCTTGCATCCTTTATTCACCCCAACCTCAGCCCACAGCACTTACATGCATATCCACAATTTATTTTAACATCTGTTTCCCACTGTAGACTGTAAGCTCCTTATTACCAGGGAACATGACTACCAACTCTTATCTTATACTAAGTGCTTAGTATAGTGCTCTGCACACAGTAAGCATTCAATAAATGATTGATTGATGGTGGGCAGGGACTGATTCTCTTGTATCTTCTCCAATGCTTAGTGCAGTGCTTTGTCATATAACAAGTCCTTAATACCATTATTTCCTACTATGATGAACAACAATTCTACTTGATCCCAAACATCATGATTTTATAAGCCCCAAATATGGTGTAAAAATTTAGGTGTGGGAGGATACTCAAACAAATGGCTGAAATTAGGTTTCTGATTACCTGTCAATTTCATTTATCCAAGGTCTTCCTTCCTATCCGCACAAGCATTCAAGAGTAGGATGGACCAGACCCTGTGAAAATGGAAGGCTGAGGCGGAGCATCCAGTTCAACGAGCCTGGGCCTCTCTACCACACAGGCTTCATTTGAAGTGGATATCAACTGCACATTTAGGTTGTAAGCTCGTCTATTCATTCATTCAATCATATTTATTGAGTGTTTACTGTGTGCAGAGAACTGTACTAAGCGCTTGGGAAGTACAAGTCGGCAACATATAGAGACGGTCCCTACCCAACAACAGGCTCACAGTCTAGAAGGGGGAGACAGACAAGAAAACAAAACACATAGACTGGTGTCAAAATCAGAACAAATAGAATTAAAGCTATATGCACACCATTAACAAAATAAATAGAACAGTAAATATGTGCAAGTAAAATAGAGTAATAAATCTGTACAAATATACGTACAAGTGCTTTGGGTAGGGGAAGGGCAAGGAGCGTGTCTGTTCATTGTTGTATTGTAGTCTCCCAACTGCTCAGTACATTGCTTTGCACACAGTAAGTGCTCAATAAACATGACTGAATGAATTTTCTTATTTTTTCCAAAGGTTGGATCCCAGTCAAAATGGATTAAAGCAGTGGCACACTGGGCTGAATCCTGACATCCTTCAAGAACTGCCACCTGCAAAGTTAGCACACTGTAAGCCTGGATTGGGCCCAACCAAACTAAAATCAATTGTATCTGGGTGCTTATTGTGTGCAGAGCACTGTACTAAGTGCTTAGGAGAGAACAATTTAACAGAGCAGGTAGACACGTTCCCTGTCTATGAGTTTACAGTCTAGAGGGGGAGACAGACAATAATATACAGAAATTAAGGTTATGTACATAAGTACTGTGGAGTTGAGGGAGGGTTGAATCCAAGTACAAGGGCTATGCAAAAGGGAGTGGGAAGAGAAAATGAAGGCTTAGTCAGTGAAGGCCTCTTGGAGGTGGGGAGAATAATTGTCTGTGAAATATGAAAAGGGAGGGCACTCTAGGCCAGCGGCAGGATGAGGATGTGAGGGTGGTGGCAAGATAGATGATAATAATAATAATGGCATTTATTAAGCGCTATATGCAAAGCACTGTTCTAAGTGCTGGGGAGGTAACAAGGTAATCAGGTTGTCCCTTGGGGGGCTCACAGTCTTAATCCCCATTTTACAGATGAGGTAACTGAGGCACAGAGAAGTGAAGTGACTTGCCCAACGTCACACAGCCGACAGTGGTGGAGTTGGGATTTGAACCCATGACCTCTGACTCCAAAGCCCAGGCTCTTTCCACTGAGCCACACTGCTTCACAAGATGAGATTGTGGTACAGTGAGTAGGTTAGCATTAGAGGAGCAGAGTACGTGGGCTGGTTGTAGTGGGAAACTAGCGAGATCAGGTAGGAGGGGGCTAGGTGATTGAGGACCTTAGAGAACTCAAGGTGTTTCTGTTTGATGCACAGGTGGATGGGCAACCCCTGGAGAAATATAGCATTTTTCTTCTGAGAGGGCATGGTAAACTGCTGATGGATACTTGGCCATATGAGCTTCATTTTTTGCCCTGACTCTTCTGAGTTTTTTCTCTCACCAAAGCCAAAACCAGTAACAATATAAAAGAAACATTTCCCTTCAAGTTCTGTCATTCCCCCCACATCTCTTTCTCTTCCCTTGCCCCCTACTCCAGCCAGCACCACCACCAAAATTCCACCTCTCAGGCCATTCCATTGCATTTTGAATGGTGTTACCCCAATCACATTATAGGCTGCTGCTGTCAAAAGCAGGACACGATGTAATTCAACGTGAGACATGGCAAGTGGAGATGTGTCGAAATATCTGAGACTATTAGAGCCAAACGGCCCTCCGTTAAAGTTTTTTACTGCCACATAAATATTCTCCAAGCTGGCTGCAGTCTCTGAGGAATAAATACCCCATTAGAGGAAAATGTCTGAGGCCGGAGCTTAAACTCGTGTGCTTGGCAAAAGAGGCTGCACAGGCCTCATGGAATCTGTCCCTGATACCCCCTGCTCAGAGTTCCAGAGGAGAGGGTCATTAAGGTCATCAGTCCGTAGCTAATTCTATTGAGGTAGGACGAATAAGACACTTCTGACGTATGTAAAAGGAGAGAGACTCGGTAGGATGTTCTAAATATCCTCCACCCCTTGAATGTGAAAGCACTCTTTATCCCACCTCTAGGCCTTTGTGTTCTAAATGTGAAAGAATTAGGATTTCCCAATTCCCCCTTCAGCAAAGATTCAAGAAGACTAAAATGAAACATTTATTCTTTTATCATTAGATACATTATTTATGCCCCAATTGTTACAATCATTATAGATTCATCACAGTAGAGCTTAGCTGGGTAGAACATGCGAGAATGGATTTTTTTATTAATAATAATAATAATGATGGCATTTGTTAAGTGCTTACTATGTGCAAAGCACTGTTCTAAGTGCTGGGGAGGATACAAGGTATTGTTAATTGCTTACTATGTGCCAGGCACTGTACTAAGCAAGTGCTTAGTAGATACAAGTTAATCAGGTTGGACACAGTCCATGTCCCACATGTTGGTCACAGTCTTAGTCTCCAATTTACAGACGAGGTAACAGGCACAGAGTAGATAAGTGACTTACCCCAGGTCAAACGGCAGACAAGTGGTAGAGCCAGGATTAGAACCCAAGTGTTTCTCTCTCCCAGGTCTATCCACAAAGTCATGCTGTTTCTCTATGACAATGAGATACACAAGCAGCTGCTATAGGAGACAAGTTAGGACTAGACTTCTAGACTGTGAGCCCACTGTTGGGTAGGGACTGTCTCTATATGTTGTCAACTTGTACTTCCCAAGCGCTTAGTACAGTGCTCTGCACACAGTAAGCGCTCAATAAATGTGATTGATTGAGTGCAAAATAAATCGCTTTAAAAAGTAGTGAAGCCCAGCCTTAAAAAACATGGCCCTTTCAAATACAAAGAACAGAGAGTGCTCTCTCAATATATGTTTTAAAAGTCTTTTCATTTTTCCCTGCTACATCAAACCCGGAATCAACTCCTCTCCAATTATCTCAGATTGTCAGATATCCGCTCCCAAAACGTGTTCTTGTATTTCTTTTAGTGCCTTGCTCAACTGCTGTCGCACCTATCCCCTGCATTTTCATTCATTCCTTCAATCGTATTTATTGAGCACTTATTGTGTGCAGAGCACTGCACTAAGCACTTGGAAAGTACAATTCGGCAATATCCTCTTTTGACCCTAAGTTTGCATCACTGCCACCCTCCTCACAGCACATTTATGAGCATCTCCATTCATCTGAACAGAGAATTACGATGAAAAGCCACAGATCACATTTCCATAAAATTGCCCAAGATGAGATTTAAAATCACTAGTATTTCTAGTCGAGTCTCCTAGAATGTGAGTGCCTTGTGGGCAGGGAACGTGTCTACCAACTCTGTTATTCTCTGCTAAGTGCTTAGTACAGTGTTCTGCACACAGTGCATGCTCAAATATGACTGATTAACAGGGTGTATTATGCCTGCCACGTGAAAAGCATTGAACTAATTTCTGGAAAAAAGTAGTAGTTCGAAAATTTGCTAGGATCTCTGACCCTAATAAAAAGTGTTCCTTTTTATTAGCAGTAGTAATAGGAGGAGTTGGTTGGAGCTCTTGTTACAGACTTAAAATGAAACTGGTTCCTAAAAACTATTTCTCATTGAAATGCATTTTTGAAAAAGTTTTGTCGTAGGAAGAACCAGGATAATATACCCTATTTTTATCAAAATTACCCAGAATTGTGTACTCAAATATAGGATAAGTAATACAGCTACATTAATGTACTTGTACTGATATGAGAAGTTGCAGGTTAAAGTAGCCTACTTTTATTTCAGTCAAATGAACATGTTGACTCTACTTGGTGATTTGACCCATTCATTCAATCATATTTATTGAGTGCTTACTGTGTGCAGAGCACTGTACTAAAAGCTTGGGAGACTACAATTCTATCTCTAATTCTATTTATCTATTTTGATGGTATTGATGCCTGTCTACTTGTTTTGTTTTATTGTCTGTCTCCCCCTTCTAGACACTGAGCCCATTGTTGGGTAGGGATTGTCTCTATATGTTGTCGAACTGTACTTTCCAAGCACTTAGAACAGTGCTCCTGTACACAGTAAACCCTCAATAAATAAGACTGAATGAATGAACATATATCCCCTGGCCACAATGAGCTTACAGTCTAAAGGCAGTGAAACAGACATTAATATAAATAATTTACAAATATGTACATAAGTGCTGTGGGGCTGGGAGAGGGGATGAACAAAGGGGAGCCTGAGAAGAGATTGGGAGAAGAGGAAACGGGGGCTTAGTCAGGGAAGGCCACTTAAAGATGTACCTACAACAAGGCTTTGAAGAGGGGGAGAGCAATTGTCTGTCGGATTTAAGGAGGGAGGACGTTCCAGACCAGAGGCAGGACTTTGGCAAGAGGTTGGCGGCAAGATAGATGAGATCGAAGCACAGTGAGAAGGTTAGCATTAGTGGAGCGAAGTGTGCGTTCTGGATTGTAGTAGGAGAGTAGTGATCATTCCTCCTTGTCCCCAGCCCCCTGTGCTTTAATCCCCTTCCTTATTAAATTTTCCTCCCCTTATTCACCAATTCAGCCTCAGATCTAACACCTTAAAGGAGGCTAATGTTATACAGTCAAAGCAGAAATGTTGTAAAGTTGAAACAGAGCAAATTTAGAAGTGTAACAAGTGATGTTCATTGTTACTTAAAATGTCTTCAGGATTGTCCATAGTAGCAGTAATGATAGAAAAAAATAATGCATTTGGATATCTCTAGGCCTATTCTACTATAGAGCTCCATCTATTTTTTTAGCCTTCATAACATCCTTATGGGGTGGGAAAGGAACAGGTTTATCTTTTCCACTTTATAAATGGTGAAACAAAGATCAGAAAGGGTCACACAGTGAGTCAGGAGTAAAGCTTTAGTGAGAACTTTCTTCAATCAAGCAATCAATCGTATTTATTGAGCACTTACTGTGTGCAGAGCACTGTACTAAGCGCTTGGGAAGTACAAGTTGGAAACATATAGAGACAGTCCCTACCCAACAGTGGGCTCACAGTCTAGAAAGGGTAGACAAAGAACAAAACCAAACATATTAAAAAAATAAAATAAATAGAATAGATATGTACAAGTAAAATAAATAGAGAAATAAATATGTACAAACATATATACATATATACAGGTGCTGTGGGGAAGGGAAGGAGGTAAGATGGGGGGATGGAGAGGGGGACGAGGGGGATAGGATTCACCTGATGTACGATTCCAAAATCCACATTTAGTTATGCTGACCTGCCTTTAAAAACCCTGCTTAAAAGTAACCCCTCTTCAGATGACCAGACTTTAGACTAAAGAAGAATTTAGAGAAGCATCTTGGCATAGTGGACAAATGGGCCTGGGAACCAGGTGGTCATGGGTTCTAATTCTGGCTCCAATAGATCTGCTGTGTAACCTTGGGCAAGTCATTTCACTTCTCTGTGCCTCAGTTACCTCATCAGTACAATGGGGATGGAGATTGTGGGCCCCTTGTGGGAGAGGGAGCATCCACCCCAGCACTTAGTACAGTGCCTGACACATGGCAAGCACTTAACCATTACCAGTCCTTATTAGACTAGTCTGCTGCTTTCTGTCTCCAGAAGTTTACTGCTATACCACATTGTTGGTGGTTGTCTTATCAGGTCTTTAAGATATCTTTACTGCCCTCCCAGTTTGTACACACCTGGCCTCAGCTCATCATACAACAGTTGCTTGAGTACCCTGCTATCATTTGTTTACTCATGTTTGGTAAAAGATTCTATTATGATAAGTATGGCTTCAATGCTATTGAGTTGACAATGCTTCAGGACTTAGTAGCCATTCAACACCACAGTAACCAATGGATCATAATGCAGTCTCAGGATGAAAAAGTTGGAACCCTGTTGGGAGGAAGCCAGAAGACTGAGGACTCCACTAGTCTGCCAGGATGAGCCATGAGATGAATTTGAAAACTCCCATAAGTATGTAAATAATTGATGAAACAAAAAAAAAAATAATTCTAAAAGGTCACTGTGGGAAAGTAGAAGGAAATTCATTTACAGAATGAGGTCCACTAAAATCTGTGTTAGTTTGGATTGAAAAATCTAGGAGGTATGAGAACAGGCATGAACTGTACTGCACACGTTGGCATCATTATACTTAGCAGTCAGGTGATCCAGACAAAGTTGAAAATTGGAAAATCTGGAAAGTGTTGCCTCTATCTTGCAAAACCATTTCTTAGTCCTTTCTTTTCCTACAGAGGAGAAGTGATCTAGTGGAAAGAGCATATAACAGAGTCAAGGTAAAATTGATAAATTCATGGATATTAATAATTGTATTTGTTAAGTACTTGGTGCCAAACAACATACTAAGCACAGGGGTAGGTACAATGTTCTCAGGTTGCACACAGTCCCTGTCCCACATGGGGCTCACAGTAGGAGGGAGACTGGTTTTTAAATTCCCATCTCACATGAAGAAACTGAGGCCCAAAGAAGTTAAGTGACTTGCCCAAAGTCACTCAGTAGAAATACGGCAGTCGGAATTAGAACCCAGATCCTCTGACTCCTCAGCCTGTGCTTTTCCCACTAGGACACACTGCTTTTCTATGAGAAGGTAATGATGAGTTATTTGCGGGGAGGGGAGGAGGTAGGGATGTTAAAATGTCTATCTCTAAACTTATATGAACTACCCAAGGAGGGTTAACAGAACACTGTTAATAATGATGATAATGTGGCATTTTTTAAACACTTATGATGTGCCAGGCACAGTACTAAGCACTGGGGTGGATACAAGCAAATTGAGTTGGACACAATCCCTGTCCCATGAAAGGCTCAGTCTCAATCCTCATTGAACAGATGAGGTAACTGAGGCAGAGAAAAGTGAAACGACTTGCCCAAGGTCACACAGCAGACAAGTGGCAGAACTGGGATTAGAACCCATGACCTACTGACTCCCATGCCTGTGCTCTATCGTCTAAGCAGCATGTTCATCTAAGCATCCTTTGTGGCTACTGCCAGATACAGAATACTGGGATAGGTGGACAATTGCTCTGACAGCATAGAATTGCTTAGTCTCAGTTTCTTATGTTACCAAGAAAGAATATTAACTTGAGTTTCCCCCTCTTTTCCAACCTTGCCTAACTACTGGTAAAAAAAAAATTAATAAGCAGTGAAATTACCCCTCAGCAAAATAGCCGGAGAGATCCTAAGACACCATAATGTGAAATCCTCAGGCTCCAAGTAATTGATCTTTTGCTGTTCTTCCACTGCCAAAGTCAGAAGTGAAAAGCAGTAACAGTCAAAGAAAGGGAATGAATTTCCTGGATGTGGAGGGTGAGGACTGAGTTTTATATACAGCTGGTCCACCTATTACAGGAGGACTGGGTTCTTGAGGAAGCCCATGTTAAGGAAATCCTGTGAGCAGGGAACATGTCTGCCAAAGTTATTATATTGTACTCTCCCAAATGCTTAGTACAGTGCTCTGCACATAGTAAGTACTAAATAAATATAGTAGATGTTGCAGTATTCACCCTGCATCCAACCTCGCACCCATTCTAGACTATTTCTTCCATTCACATGCCTTCCCATATCCGTAGCCGTAAGAGTGTTAGTTATGGGAAACAGCATGATCTAGTATGGGAAGCAGCATGGCCAGGTGGATAGAGCATGTGCCGGGAGTCAGAAGACCTGGGTTCTAATTCCAGCTCCACCACTTCTCTGCTGTGTGACCTTGGGCAAGTCACAACTTCTCTGTGCTTCAGTTTCCTCATCTGAAAAAGGAGGATTAAGACTATGAGCCCAATCTGGAACATGGTCTGGGTCCAACCTTATCTCTTTTTTTAGCCCAGCACTAAGTATAGTGCCAGCACACAGTAAGTGTTTAAATACCTTTAAATTTAAAAAAATTGCTTATGGGGGGTGGGGGGTGGTCTGTCATCCTTGAATTTATCCAAACCTCTTGAATCTACTGATAATTTTCTGCCTGTAGAACAACACTGAATAAAGCAGAACACTGTGACCAGTTCGGTGCTTAAGAAACATTTGTGCTACTGTTGATGACTCTAACAGCAGTCTCGCACCATTTGCCTAGGCCTAAGAGATATGTGCTATTGAAAAGTCGTGGGTGCTTTTCTGAAATTAATGTGTCATCTATTTGAGGCTTGCCCTTCAGAACTAGAGTGGTCGGGAGATGAGGGTGAGCACAGTCTGAATGAGACAATAAAAATCAGTGGGCCCTTCCTGAGCCTCCTTTTGGTTTGACAATAAAAGGCAGGCAGTATAATAATTCTAATAAGCAAATAATAAATAACCTATTCGGGATTCTTTTGTTCTTTTCAGTGCCGTCTGTGAGGGCAATCATTTTTAAAAGCTTTTATTGGCTAGCTTGAACAGAATCATGCCCTAATTATAGGACTATTTTTTTTTATTTGCCACTGGGTGGAAATGCACCAGATGAAGCTGTTTGAGACTATATGGTTTGTTCAGCTGTATTAAATGCTTCTAACTGCTGACTTTTATTGTTGTTAACAAGTCAAGACCAGACATGCATTTACTGAATGTCTTTGAGGATAATTGTTTTTATTCATTTCCCTTCTGTATTGCTAAAACAACGACAATATGTAAATTAAGGATGGGTACACTAGTTCAAAACCACCCTAAACCTTTGCACAGAATTCAGATAGAGACCAAACCAAATTCCCGGCACTTAGGATATTTCTCAGCCTGCTACTGTCCGGGTTCATCTTGCCAAAAGGTCCCATCTTTTAGAAAGTGAGATTTTGCCTCCTACCAGATTTTTGTAATTTTATCCTGTCACTGCGTGGAATCCTTAATCCACCCACCTCTTATTGTTCTGGTCTATATCTTAGTCAAAGCAGAGGGTCTTTAACACCACAAAGACTAGACTGTGCTGGAGCCTTCTCCTCTTTCACCAAACTATTGCTCATACTCTTCCTTAGGCCTCGAACTCCCTCCCTTTTCACATCTAACAGATCACTGCTCTCCCCATCTTCAAAGCCCTTTTAAATCTCATCTCTTTCAGGAAGCCTTTTCTCTACTTCATTCATTCATTCAATCGTATTTATTGAGAGCTTACTGTGTGCAGAGCACTGTACTAAGCGCTGGGGAAGTACAAGTTGGCAACATATAGAGGCAGTCCCTACCCAACAGCGGGCTCACAGTCTAGAAGGGGGAGACAGACAACAAAACAAAACATATTAACAAGATAAAATAAATAGAATATATACAAATAAAATAGAGTAAATACATACAAACATATATACATATATACAGGTGCTGTGGGGAGGGGAAGGAGGTAAGGCAGGGGGATGGGGAGGGGGAGGAAGGGGCTCAGTCTGGGAAGGCCTCCTGGAGGAGGTGAGCTCTCAGTAGGGCTTTGAAGGGAGGAAGAGAGCTAGCTTGGTGGCTAGCTCTACTCCCACTTCACCACTTCCACATCACCTATGCACTAAAGTACCCATCCCTAGACACTTAAGTTTGCTTCCTTTAGTTATACCCCCATCCAAGGCCCACAGTACTTATGTCCATATCTGTAATTTATTTATATTGTCTGTCTCTCCCTCTAGACTAAGTTCATGGTGGACATATTGTACTCTCCCAAGCATTTAGTACAGTGTTCTGCACACAGTAAGCACTTAAATATGATTGAAGTACTCCACTCAGCAGCACCTATGTACCTATCTTTAAACTACAGTGCTTCCTCTTCCCTGAATCTTTTTTTGCCTGTCTCCCCCACTAGACTGTAAACTCCTTGAGATCGGGGATTTTGACCACTAACTATTGTATTCTCCCAAGCATTTACAGGAGTGTTCAGCAGAAAGCAAGTGTTTAATATGTACTACAACTGACTGATGAAAGGATTGGGAGGCAAGGCTATGTCAAGAGTATCTGAACCTACCCATGTACACCAGTTTTGTGGCAGAATTCAACTAGATGGGACTGAGAAACTCCAGCCATTCAGGCATGTACCAGTGCTGGCCACTGACTCTCTCAAACTACACTGGGTCCCATCTCGAGGTTTGAAGGTTAGTTATCGCCTTGGAGCTGATCACAATGTTCTCTTGGTCTTTAGAGACTAGGCAGAATAGGCAGGACTGGTGGAGGGAAATAACTAAATCAGACTCATCTCCTCATTCTTTTGCTGTGGGCCAGAAGAACACTTCTCCTCTCAAAAAGTACTTTCCTGATGGGTTTCCACAACAGTGGGGGATGGCCTGCAGAGGCAAGAGAGTGATAGGGAGAGGAAAAAGGGAGATTGTGGTCCATGCTTGCATTAGTATACTCTGGGGGTAAGATTCCCCAAGGATGAAACATCCACCAACAGTCAGTAGCCTGAAGATAGGCAATATTTCATTTCTTTCAGGCTCTGGACTTATTGACTCATGTTAATTATGTTCTGGAGAATGTGGGAGGCAAAGTCTCCATCATATTAAAGGTCAATGGTGAGTTTATTCTGAAGTCCAAGAAAGAAATCAAACTGGAGAAGGGTGGCCAGTCCTGTGGGAAGATGGGATCAGAATAGATGAGTTAGAGCTGGGGCCATAAACAGAATGAAATTAAGTAATCAAAAGCATTTCTTTCCACAGTTCTTTGAACACCCACGATGTGCAAAGCCCTGTAATCAATCAAGCAGTGGTATACACTGAGCACTTACTGTGAGTACAATACAATTTGTAGATATGATTCCTTCCCTAAAGGAGCTTACAGTCTACAAGGGAGGCAGACAATAAAAGATGTTACAGATAAAGGAAGCAGCAGAGTATAAGAACATGTACACAAGTGCTTTGAGACCTGGCGTGGGTTTCAAACTATTACGAGGTACAGACCCAAATGTATAGGTTATGCAGAATGGAGAGCAAATAGAATGAGGGAAAATGAGAAGTAGCATGGCCTAGTGGCAAGAGCATGGCCTTGGGAGTCAGAGGACGTGGGTTCTGATCCCTGCTCCGCCACTTGTCTGCTGTGTGACCTTGGGCTAGTCACCTAACTTCTCTGTGCCTCAGATAATTCATCTGTAAAATGGGGATTAAGACTGTGAGCCCCACGTGGGACAACCCGATTACCTTCTATCTACTCCAGCACTAGAACAGTGCTTGGCAACTACTTAGTGCTTAGCAAATACAGAAATCATGATGATAATAATAATAATAATAATAATAATAATAATGAAAGGTCTAGACTCCTCTAGACTATAAGCTTGCTGTGGACAGGGAACATGTCTACCAACTCTTTTATATTATACTTTCCCAAGTGATTAGTATAGTGTCCCACACAGATTAAGTGTTCAGTAAATACCAGTGATTAATTGATTGAGAGGTCAGTCAGGGAACACTTCTTGGAAGAGGTGTATGATTTCATTAGGTCTTTGAAGGTGGGGAGAGTTAACTGATTTTCAGTTATGAAGTGAGAGGGAGTGCCAGGACATAGGGAGGTCTGAGAAAAGTTTGCTGGTGAGAGCGATGAGATCAAGGCAGTGTACTGAGAATTCTGGATAGTATAATAGAGATAAGAGTTAATTCCTGCCCTCAGTGGGACCCTTGGCTCAGTGATCTTGGGCATTTAATATTCACCTCACCCTCAACTCTACAGACCTTATGCACATCTTTAAACTATATATTATGAATTATTTATATTATTGTCTGTTTCCCCGTCTAGATTGTAAGCTCATTGTGGGAAGGGAAATTGTCTGCTAACTCTGTTGTACTGTACTCTCCCAAGCACTTAGGACAGAGTTCTGCACATAATAAGTGCTCAGTAAATACCACTGATTAACAAATATGGGGAATTGTGAATAAAGAACCAATACAAGAAGAGAATAAAGATGAGGGTGAATGGTAACAAGATGGAAATAATCACACTGTTCCTACCAGCTTCATTTAATGCCTCTCACAAGTGCAAATACTGGGCTGATTGAGCCAGTGGTCTGACCCAGTACGGCATGGCTTACTACCTTGTATTCAGGGAGCTCCCAGATTCATGAAAGTATGGCAGTGAAAGGTCTAAGTGTGATTGTGAAAAACAAGTACACTGAGCCAACTGATAGTATCCTGTTGCATAGCACAGACAGGGGTTCATCCATTCATTCATTCAATCATATTTATTGAGTACTTACTGTGTGCAGAGCACTGTACTAAGCACTTGGGAAGTACAAATCAGCAACATATAGAAACAGTCCCTACCCAACAATAGGCTCACAGTCTAGAAGGGGGAGACAGACAACAAAACTAAACAAGTAGATAGGTGTCAATACCATCAGAATAAATAGAATTATAGTTATACACATATTAATAAAATAAAGTAATAAATAAGTGCAAATATACACAAGTGCTGTGGGGAGGGGAAGGGGGTAGAGCAGAGGGAGGAAGTGAGGGAGATGGGGAGGGGAGGAGAGGAAAAGGGGGGCTCAGTCTGGGAAGGCTTCCTGGAGGAGGTGAGCTCTCAGTAGGGCTTTGAAGGGAGGAAGAGAACTAGTTTGGCGGATGTGTGGAGAGAAGGTATTCCAGGCCAGAGGTAGGACGTGGGCCAGGGGTCGATGGCAAGACAGATGAGAATGAGGTACAGTGAGGAGGTTAGTGGCAGAGGAGCACAGTGTGTGGGCTGGGGTGCAGAAGGAGAGAAGGGAGGAGAGGTAAGGGGGAGCAGAGATGGAGAGCTTTGAAACCAATAGTGAGGAGATTTTGCTTCATGCAAAGGTTGACAGGCAACCACTGGAGATTTTGAGGAGGGGAGTGACATGCCCAGAACGTTTCTGTACAAAGATAATCTGGGCAGCTGAAGTATAGACTGAAGCGGGGACAGGATGAGAGATTGAACCAACAAGGTAATGGTTTGGATGAAGAGGAAAGGGCAGATCTTGGCGATGTCGTGAACATGAGCCCGGCAGGTTTTGGTAATGGATTGGGTGTTTGGGGTGAATGAGAGAGCAGAGTCAAGGATGACACCAAGGTTGTGGACTTGTGAGACGGGAAGGATGGTAGTGCCATCCACAGTGACGGGAAAGTCAGGGAGAGGACAGGGTTTGGGAGGGAAGACAAGCTCAGTCTTGGACACGTTGAGCTTTTGGCAGCAGGCGGACATCCAGGTGGAAATGTCCTGAAGGCAGGAGGAGATATGAGCCTAGAGGGAGGGAGAGAGAACAGGGAAGGAGATGTAGATTTGGGTGTCATCTGCGTAGAGATGATTGTTGAAGCTGTGGGAGCGAATGAGTTCAAAGGAGTGAGTATAGATGGAGAACAGAAGGGGATCAAGAACTGACCCTTGAGGAACCCCTACAGTAAGGGGATGGGAGGGGGAGGAGGAGCCCATAATGGAAAATGAGAATGTACTGCCAGAGAGATAGGAGGAGAACCAGCAGAGGATCGAGTCCGTGAAGCCAAGATTGGATAATGTGTTGAGGAGAAGGGGATGGTCCACAGTGTTGAAGGCAGCTCAGAGGGCAAGGAGGATTAGGATAGAGTAGGAGTCATTGGATTTGGCAAGAAGGAGGTCACTGGTGACCTTTGAGAGGGCTGTTTTGGTGGAGTGTAGGAGACAGAAGCCAGATTGGAGAGGATCTGGGAGAGAGCTGGAGTTAAATTCAAGGCAGTAAGTGTAGAAGACTCTTTCTAGGAGTTTGGAAAGGAAGGGTAGGAGAGAGATAGGGCGATAACTGGAAGGGGCAGTGGGGTCAAGAGAGGGTTTTATTTAGGATGGGAGAGACATGGGCATGTTTGAAACAGAGGGGAAGAAACCATTGGTGAGTGAGTGGTTGAAGATGGAAGTTAAGGAGGGGGAGGAGGGAAGGGGTGAGAGTTTTTTATAAGATGAGAGGGAATGGGCTCTGAAGCACAAGTGGATGGGGTGGCACTTGAGAGGAGAGAGAAGATCTCATCTGAAGATTCTGCTGGGAAGGATGGGAAGGTAGAGGAGAGGGTTGAGAATGGCGGGGGCTGGAGAAGGGGGAGGGGAGACTATGGGGAGCTCACATCTGATAGTATTAATTTTCCTAATGAATTAGGTGGCCAGATAGTTGTGGGTGAGGGAGTTAAATGTCCGGAACAGCATGGGTGTCAATAAGAGAAGAAAAATACTTTTGCCTAGCAGAGGAGAGGGCAGAGTTAAGGCAGGAAAGGATAAATTTGAAGTGTACAAGGTTGGCTTGGTGCTTAGACTTTCGCCAGCAGCGTTCAGCAACGCGAGCATAAGAGTTTAGCACATAAGCAGCCCAGAGAAGATTAAGCATTAGTTTCATCACCTGTTTTCAAATATCAGAAAGTTTCAACAGATAATGGTGACCAGCTGAGCCTCACCAAAAAGGAAACGACTTACATCACAGCAAGAGATTTATGTAAAGAACAAACTTCCTGCCAGTGAGAATTGTTGAACACAGAAAAGAAAGCGTTCCAGAAGACAGGGAAATGATCTAAATGACCTTTCCAGGTTGCTATGATCATTCTCCCCATTCAGTACTACTTGGTATCTGTAAGCTCTCATACACAGAATCCCAAAAACAACAATGATGGGTTGGGGTGTGTGCGCGCGTGTTGGGGGGCGGAGAGTGTGAAATGGTCCAAATTCTTCATTCCTTCCTCTGTATAGTCCCATGCAATATGCAATGGGTCACATTCTCCTCCTGGCTCTCACTAGGTTGTCTGATCTCTTTAATTAGGGGGAAGACATCCTGTTCCCCTGGGAGGCTTCCTTACTCAGAAAGAACAGTTATTTATGTACTAAGCTAGTTATTGTTACTTTTTTTTCCTGAAGAAACAGAGAAAAAGCCCACAGGATAATTTTAAAAGTTGTTGCTCCAGTTTTTCTCTTTAACTTTATAAATCTCTGTTGGCTTTAATTAAGAACTGGCATTAAGACTGTGAGATGAACCAGATTTGAGGTATTTTTTTAATGAAATGACACTCATTTCCCTAGGAGGGGTTTTCCCCAGATTCTCATTGTTCTACTAATGACAATTTACATGAGCATCTATGCAAGAGGTCAAGTCTCACATGATATGTTCTTGCCCCAGTATTCAATCGTATTAAGTGGTTATTGTGTGCAGAGCACTGTACTAAGCGCTTGGGAGAGTACAACAGAGTCAGTGGAAACATTCCTTCCCCACGAGCTCACAGTCTAGAGGGGAAGGCAGACCTTAATATAAATAAATTACAGAATGTAATGTTTGACTCTCCCTGTAGACAGTAATCTCCTGGTGGGCAGGAACGTGTCTACCAATTCTGATGAACTCTCAAGCGTTTAGTACAGTGCTCTGCACACAGTAAACACTAAATACCACTGGCTGATTGACTCCTCATAGAATAACACAACTTATTGGTCCCATGCTGACGCTACAATACCACCATGGCTCACTCTGGCTTGAACTAGGGCTCCCACCCTCCCATCCACTATACCCCCAGATCCAGAAGTGCTCTCAAACACTGAATGATTTTTTTATGGTATTTGTTAAGCACTATGTGCCAGGCACTGTACTAAGCACTGGGGTAGATACAAAATAATCAGGTTGGACACAATTCACATCCCACATGGGGCTCACCATCCAAATCTCCTTTTTACACATGAGATAGATGCAGAGAAGTTGTGACAGAAGACAAGTGGTGGAGTCAGAATTAGAACCCAGGTCCTCTGAGACTCACAGCTCCATGTTCTTTCTACTAGGTCATGCTGCTTCTCAATCAATCAATCAATCGTATTTATTGAGCACTTACTATGTGCAGAGCACTGTACTAAGCGCTTGGGAAGTACAAATTGGCAACACATAGAGACAGTCCCTACCCATTCTGAGATGGCAGCAGCCCCACTCTAGAACACATGCAACATCTTGGTGTAGTAATGTCACAACAGCAGGGATATCCTGATGTCATAAATCCACCCTGAGCCCCACATCAATGTCAGGCTGGCTCTAGTTGGAGGTTACTGATCCTGGAGAACCACATCACTCCTGATATGAGCACACACTGGATGCTCAAATAATATTAAATAATAAGGTCTAGTCATGGGATAACTGTCCTACTTGTTTTGAGAGGTAGAAACTCTGAATTCTAATCCTGTCTCTAGCTCACATTTAATGTAAGGCCTCAGGCACACCTTTGCTTCTCAGTAATGTAAAATGAGGATAATAATACTTGCCCTCAGATAATGTTTTTAACACACTCAAATTCCTGGAAGTCCTAACTATACTATAAATACCAAATGATTGCATCATTGCATAGTAAAATCCCAAATAAAATGGGCAAGCACTGTTATATAGGCTGGATCTTCCAGGATATCTGACTTCATATCTTCTGGATTTTAGAGAATAGGCATTTGGGAATGGATCTTGGGAAAGGAGTAGTCTTCTTCATCTGTAACAAGGGAAGAAGGATCAAGATATAGTTCACTGCTCTGAATATAAACCCTTAGAGATGAGGATTATGAGGTAATGATCCTTTTAAAACTTTTTAATCTCTGACCAGGGCCCAGTCTATGCAAGGTAAACATACTTTTTAAAAGGAAATTTATATTGGAAAATAAGATGTTTAAACCAGAATCTGCACAGGGCAAACCTGGCCCTCAGCACTGACCTATCACTGGTTGAGTTTTAACATGATGACCAGAGTCCAGACCACTTGTACTGCCTCCAAAATCCCCCAGACTCCTGACTTGAATACATCCGCTTGATCAAAAGCCACCACAGCAGAAATAAGAGCAGAGGAACAGGGTTGCTTTCAGGATGGACAGAACTGGTCATCCTGACATCTGTGAGGAGGCCCTCTCGGGTTTTTTTAATGCTATTTGTTAAGCTCTTACTATGTAACAGGCACTATGCTAAACTGATCGGGTTGGATTCAGTCCATCTCCCATGTGGGGTTCACAGTCTTAATCCCCGTTTTACAGATGAGGAAACTGAGGCACAGAGAAGTTAAGTGACTTGCCCAAGGTCATACAGCAGACAGGTGGTGGAGCCAGAATTAGAGCCCAGGTCCTCTGATTCTCAGGTTCATGCTCTTTTCACTAGACCGCACCGCTTCCCTTAGGGTCTTGAGTCCAGGGAGGCCTGAGGCAGCTGCCCCTTCTGCCCGATGGCTAAACCAGTAAAATCAGGTGTGTATTCCCTGGTGAACCCCGATGACTTTGGCAACCAAATCTAAACTGCAAATTCTCAACAGATAAGAACAAAAAATCAGCACCCCGGGCTGGAGCTGAAAACTGGCAGTCTTCAGGACCAATCAGGAAATATGACCAAGGACACAAATTTACAAGGGGAAAAGCCTACCCTACAAGTCACAACCTTTCAGCCATTTCATACTTCTCAGTTATTCTTTATAACTTTAAAGTCAGACATTAAATCTACCTTTCGTCAGCCTGAAAAACAAGCCTCCTTCCTTTAACAATGAATATCTGCATTTGTTTTCCAAGCAGACTTCTGTTTTGCCCTGGTATGATATACACAATCTCTCGTTCTGAAAACGAAAGGAGTCCTCCTGTATTTTAGAGTTTTCTTTTTTGCACCAGGAAAGCACTGAAGAATTGCAAAATGAAAAAAGGAGGGGGGAATCTGTGTAGTTCCATTCACTTGGTAAATTTTATAAGATTATTCTTCTAAGAGAATTTTGAACTTGAGTTTCATAACATCTTATGTGTTTTACTGCCAATTATTTTTACTTTTCCAAAGTTCCACTGAAATTCTTATGGTACACCCTTCCAACTCATGGCTGGCTTGAAGTAAGCCTTTTCTTGGTTAGAACAAGAGCCGTTTAAATGGTGAGGAAAGATATTGGTAGAGGTCTTTATGCAATAATCAGATAGTTCCCTCAGCTATCATATATGCACCTTATAAAAAGGAAAATGGGTTATTAAGCCTTTATTAAAGAGAGAAAAGGTCTCAGCACAGCGCAAGGGGGGAATTTTTAACACAGATAAAACAAGGTGGTTCTGTTTTATGTACTGGGGCAATGCAGCAGCACAAACTACTTGTTGGTGGTTACTCTGGCAAGCCTCCCCAGCTGAAGTTTGGAATCGGATCCAAGGGGTCCACATAAACCCAGAGAAGCTGAGGAATCAGAGTTCAGGTCTCCTCCATTCCCACAGTAACTGCCTCCTGATCTGACTCATTAAGTCCATGAGACATTAAGCAACTAGATAAAGAATTGGATGCACTTTAATGCACTGCCCACCTAAGGAAAAGGATTAACGTAACGATGGGTAACAAATCTCCAGCGTGGCTTAGTGGATAGAGCACGGGCCCGGGAGGCTGAAGGATATGTATTCTAATGCCACTCTGCCACATGTCTGCTCTGTGGCCTTGGGCATATCACTTAACTTCTCTGGGCCTCAGTTTCCCTCACCTGTAAAATGGGGATTGAGTGTGAGCCCACATGTCAGACAGGGACTGTGTCCAACTTAACTTATGTCTACCTCAGTGCTTAGAAAACAGTGCTTGGCACATAGGAAGTGCTTAACAAGCACCACATTATTTTAGTATTATCATTATTTCCCCTTTTCTGGAGTTGCGGATGCTTGGACTTTTAAATATTTCAGCATGAAATTCTAGTAAGAGAGGCTGGGTGGGTTTTTTAAAATCAAGTAACGTTTTTTGGTGGTGTTATCCCCTCCCTGCCCCCCATTTAGGTCAAGCCTGTCTCATTCATGGGACTGTCAATGGGCACTTAGAGGAGACAGAGACATTAGATTTCAATTGTTTTCAAGACTACAATCTGCTACTGTATTTGCCCAATGCTAGGGCCAAACATCCTCTGTTCTGCAGAAGTTTATCTGAGAAAAACATTACCCTCATTCTATGCACTGAGAAAACCAAAGCCAGAGAAGGAACTCAAAACCGATACCTCGCCAACATTATTGTTTTCCATTCTTACTATGGAAGAAATGTTGATAATTACTAACACAAATATGCACTCCCGTTCTCCCCACAGTGTGGTATTCTTCATGTATTGATTTTCTTGCACCTTTGCACAAAATTGTTCACTTCTCCACCACAGTGCTTAGGAGAGTACAATATAACAGCAAAGAGACACATTCCCTAGCCACTAGGAGCTTACAGTCTAGAAGGGGAGACAGACATTACTACAAATAAATTACAGATATGTACATAAGTGGTATGGGGCTGGGATGAATGAAGGGAGCAAGTCAGGGAGAAGGAAAAGAGGGAAGGAGGGCTGAAGTCTGGGAAGACCTCTTGGAGAAGAGTGCTTCAATAAGGCTTTGAATGAGGAGAGTAACTGTCCTGTCCCAGATTTGAGGAGGGGAGTGAGTTCCAAGCCAGTGATAGGATGTGGGCGAGAGGTCCAGTGGCGAGAGAGATGAGATCAAGGACAATGAGAAGAGTGAAAAAGAGTGATTTATACAATCTATCATTTGCCCATCTCAGTGATACTACTCTAATCAATTAAGAACAGGTTTCATACGCTCCGTTACCTGGAAATGTCCAAACATCATTTAAGAACACCTCTCTGACCGAAAATTTGCTCCTATTAAGTCACTGTGGACAGGGAAGTTTTTAATCAACTCTGCAGTATTGGTACACTCCCAAGTGCTAGTACAGTGCTCTGCAAACTGTAAGTGCTCAATAAATACCACTGATTGACTGGTTTCTCTAGGCTGGGACATTCACATAATGCTAACCAAGTTGCAGGTCAAATTGGAGCTTTCTAGAAAACGAAAAAGAACACAATCCTCCAACAACAACAAAAGATGTCTTGTGATCCTGGAATTCTACTGAAAAGCTGGTCACATTCCAAGATATGCTTTAATTCACATATCCTTTACCAAAAGGAAATCAGACGAGAAGGCCCTAGAGAAATGCTTGCTTTCATTTCTATTCTCTTTTGTTGGTTTTCTTTGGAATCCATGTTTATGGGGAAATCTTCTGTATGCATTCCTATAGGCAAATGTTTTCTTAGGCAATTGAATTACAAAGTAACACCTAATTACAATTTACAAAAACTCCAAACCACACTCAAATTAGATACCTCACAACTGTGGTCTAAACAAACTGAATACAGAAAAATAACCAAAGAAAATAAAGCCTATTAAAGATATCACAACAGGCAACCCCATCATCCCTTTCACCTTGTAACTGGTAAAGTTAAAGGACATTTTGTGTGTGATTTCTAAACCACAGGAAAAATAATCACTGATTCCAACCAGATAAAGAAAACAAGGAAGACGTCACCTGGGTGTAGGAGTGCCAGCGCTGAGGAGGAAAGTTGGCTTGTCCTCAACTTGATAGAATGAATTTCACTCTGCGCTTCCCAGTGCTCATTGGTTTTCATATCCCCTTGTGACTTTCTCCTCCTTCTGAGCATGCTCAGGAAAAGTCCCACGAATCAAAGAGGTTTTAACCCCTAATGAGCCAGACTTGTTAATAACCTGAGTAGACTGATAACAATAATAATAATAATGGCATGTGGCTCAGAGGAAAGAGCCTCGGCTTGGGAGTCACAGGTCACAGGTTCTAATACTGGCTCTGCCACTTAGCTGTGTGACTTCGGAGAAGTCACTTAACTTCTCTGGGCCTCAGTTCCCTCTATTTGGAAAATGGGGATTAAGACTGTGAGTCCCATGTGGGACAACCTGATCACCTTGTATCCCCCTCAGCCGCTTAGAACAGTGCTTGGCATATAGAAAGCGCTTAACAAAATGCCATCATTATTATATTATTTGTTAAGCACTTACTAGGTGCCAAAGCACTGTTCCTAAGCACTGGGGGGATACAAGGGTGATCAGTATTATTTGTTAATCACTTACTATGTACCCAAGCACTGTTTTAAGCACTGAGGGGATACAATGTGATCAGGTTGTCCCATGACTGATCAGAAACTACAACAGTTAGAGTCACATCCATAGCTGTGTAAATAAAAGTTCCTGTTCACCGTAGATGGAGAAGGGGCAGAGGTACAAATAGTACTGCTACCAGCACACCTGCTGCTCTTGTATCTCAGTGAATATGACTCAGGTGTGGAGACAGACGGCAGAGAAAGAATCAGGGCTTTCCCTAGAACCTGAAAAGTGGGAGTGGAGCTAGCAGTTAGGGACTGCTGCTCTTAAACTAAAAGTCCCTCATTCTGGAATTGATTCTGTCTTGCATGGGGCACTAATATTAGAGAGGGATGGAGAGAAGTCTCTACCAGGATAGAGAGTTTCCATCTAGTTACCCATCTGGCTTCTAGGCAAGTTTTGGTGACCCTGTGAAATCATATTCTCCCCCTTCTAGACTGTGAGCCCACTGTTGGGTAGGGACCGTCTCTATGTGTTGCCAACTTGTACTTCCCAAGGGCTTAGTACTGTGCTCTGCACACAGTGTGTTCAATAAATATGATTGAATGAATGAATGAATATTCCTTTTTTCAAGTGATATTTTAGCAAACCACAGCTATTGCTAGCAGAACAACAAAATAAGAAGGTAATAAGCGAAAAAAGAAGACAGTCTAAGCTCAGGACTTAAACTTACAGTCCCCTAGACTGTAGCCTCATTGTGATCAAGGAACATGTTTACCAACTCTGTTGTACTGTACTCTTCCCAAGTGATTAGTTACAATGTTCTGCATATTAGTAAGTGCCTCAATCCAATATGGTTGATCGATATGATCAGGAAGAATTGTGAAGGCTAACTGAGACTTGGCAAGTCACTTAGAATGACTGTGACGTTTTGAAAACAGGAGCCAGAAATGCCATTTTAAAATGAGGGGATTTGAGGTTAAAATGTGCTTTCAAGCAGCATGGATCAATGGAAAGAGCACGGGGCTTGGGAGTCAGAGGTCATGGGTTCAAGTCCCAGCTCTGCAATTGTCAACTGTGTGACCTTGGGCAAGTCACAACTTCTCTGTGCCTCAGTTACCTCATCTGGAAAATGGGGATTAAGACTGTGAGCCCCAAGTGGGACAACCTGATCACCTTGTATCCTCCCCAGTGCTTAGAACAGTGTTTTGCACATAGTAAGCTCTTAACAAATATCATCATTATTATTATTATCATTTTGTTACACTTGTACTACTATCAATTGCTTCCAGAAGAGTTTGGCTACATCTGTGGTTGAAAAGTTAGCAGTAGGTCACTAGAGGGGAAGGTATTGGCGGTATTAAGTCAATCCATAAACTCTGAGAGAGGGCAACAATCATCCTCTTTAATGTTGAACAACTTGTTCAGGCCGTAGATAAGGTTCTGATCTGGTACCAAAAGCTCCTGAAACTTCTTTCATGTCCCCTTCCTCTCTGTTCATTTATTCATTCATTCAATCAATGTTTATTGAGCACTTCCTATGTGCAGAGCACTGTACTAAGCACTTTGGAAAGTACAATTCGGCTACAAATAGAAACAATCCGTACCCAAACAATGGGCTCACAGTCTAGAAGGGGGGAGACAGACAACAAAACAAAACAAGTAGACAGGCATCATTAGCATCAATATAGATAAGAAGAATTATATATACACATCATTAATAAAATAAATAGAATAATAAATATGTACATATATATACACAAGTGCTGTGGGGCAGGGAGGGGAGTAGAGCAGAGGGAGGGAGTCAGGGCGATGGGGAGGGGAGGAGCAGCAGAGAAAAAGCGGGGCTCAGTCTGGGAAGCCCATCTGGAGGAGGTGAGCTTTCAATAGGGCTTTGAAGTGGGGAAGTGAGCTAGTTTGGGAGATGTGTAACCTCTAGAGCACTGAACTTCTGCAAAAGACAGCAGGGAGTAGCCCACCCTGCACTGACTGGTCTCCAGCCTTTCTCCTGCTTTATATTTTACCCCTGAGAGAGTTCCAGGATAGCCTAGAAAGACTATCTTCTTGGGGCCTTTCCAGCCTGAATAAGCCAAACAAACAAAGGCAACCAAAACTCAGCTTCCAAATCCGTGAAAAATCAAATACCAAACTGATGTTGTTAGTGGGGGTGGTTTTCCCATGATGATAATGATGATAATAATAAGAAACAGCATTGCTTAGTGAGAAGCAGCATGGCCTAGTGGATAGAGACGGCCTAGGAGTAAAAAGGCTCTGGGTTCTAATCCTGTTTCCCAACTTGTGTGCTGTGACTTTGGGCAAATCACTTCATTTCTCTGTGCCTCAGTTACCTTGTCTGTAAAGTGGGGATTAAGACTGTGAGCCCCATGTGAGACATGGATTCTATCCAATCTGATTATCTTGTATGTACTCCAACATTTTGCATCATGCCTGGCTCATAGTAAATGCATAACAAATGTCATTTAAATGATTATTATTGTTATTACTATAATTATTAGCAAAAACTACTAATAATTATTACTAATTACTAATAATAACAATTATAAATACTAACTGCAGCTTTGGTTAGAACTTACTATACACCAGTACTGTGCTACGTACTGGGGAAGATGCAATACAATTAAGTCAGACACAATCCCTGCTCTACATGGGGCTGCCAGCCTAAGAGGGAGGGAAAACAGGTATTTAATGCTCACATAAGGAAACTGAGGCACAGAAAAGTTAAATGACTTGTCCAAGGTCCCACAGCAAGCAAGCGAAAGAGCTGGAATTAGAACCTAGGTTTTACCTACAGTCCTGTGCTCTTTCCATTAAGCCTTGCTGCTTCTGACCCAGATGATGAGCTGCTTAGTACAGTACTCTGCACACAGTAAGTGCTCAATAAATATGATTGAATGAATGAATGGAGATGATGAAGGTGATGTAACCAGGGCAGGCCTTATTAGGAGCAGATGACCGGAGAGATGGCCAAAGTGTGCTTTCCTCTGCAAGATGTTGGGATGAAGATTTCCTTAAAATCACGGATTTTGTCCCAGAAACCTAAATGTGGGAGAGGCAAGAACAATCTCATGGCTCAAACACCATCATTTTTATCCAACTCCATTTTGCAAAGATGGCAGCATCCAGTGCTGAGAGTGAGTTGGACTCCATGCCACCATGGCCTCTTCAACTATCACAGGATGCTTCTTGGGACAGGCCCTGGGCCAACTGCCCTGTTACTCCCTCCCTTCTCCTCCTCCAGTTGGCCCTCTCTGATTAACATCTCATCACTCCACCCTATATTTCCCCCAACCATCACTTCAGCTTTTCTGGGTCACCTAAGCATCTGGGTATTCATCTCTCCATACACAAACCACACCATATCATGTTTTATGGTATTTTTTCAGTACTTACTATATGCCAAGAACTGTACTAAGCACTGGGATAAGTACAAGCTAATCAGGTTGGACACAGTCCATGTCCCACATGGGGCTTACAGTATAAATACCCATTTTACAGATGAGATAACTGAGGTACAGAGAATTTAAGTGAACCGCCCATGGTCACACACTAAGTGGCAGAGCTGTATTAGAACCGAGATCCTTCTAACTCCAGGCCCATGCTCTATACATTAGGCCAACTGCTTTTTAATCATACTCTATCATTTCCTCCTATAATTTCTTTTAATGCTTATCTCCTCCACAAAATTGTAAACTCTTGAGGGCAGGAATCATGCCTACTAATTCTATTGCACTCTTCCAGTTGCTTGGTTCTGAGGCCAGTAAGTACTCAATAAATGTTTTCGATTGACTGATATGAAAATAATGTGGGATCAGAAGTTGATTCTTCCACATAGCTATCATATAGATAGAAGACTGAAATCATGATAAGAAATTATTATAAAACAATCTTTGAGTGCTCAAAGCATTGGAAGGGGCAAAAGCCAGCATAGTCAGAATTGGAAATGTACAATTACTAATGTTTCTAATACACTTTCAGAATCACACCTGGAGAGTTTCCAGTACTAGTCTGAGGGAGGGAGAGTCAAACAGAGGCATACTCATTCCATTCTTAGCTTGAGCAGTGGCTAGTGAGTGGAAGGCAATCAGCTATAAGTCAAAACTCAACTGTGCTGGGCAGCAGCAACATGGGAGAGAGTCGAGGGTGGAGAATGGAGTTTGCTGAGTGGAAGAAGGCAATGGTAAACCACTTCTGTATTTTTACCAAGAAAACTCTATAGATTACCAGAACAACTGCAGATGGAGGTGGGGCGTTCTGAAAGGGTTGTATTCATGAAGTCGCTATGGGTCGGCGACGACTCCACAGCATAAGACAAGACAAGACAATGTTCCTAACAATAATGAAATTGCTGACATGTATTTGGATTGGATTTAGAACTGCAAATCAGGTTTAACAGGATGTGCTATCATCAGTGACCACAGGGAAATGGAGCCCAAGGTCCTAGTGGGGAGTCAGCAAACTGCCCAGCTAAACCAACACCTTCAACAATAGCAGGGCAAAACGCCAGTTCCCAAGGAGCCATTTTCACTCCATCAAACCTGTGACCCTTTGGAATACTCCCAAAGAATAATACTGTGATTACTATGCGCCAAACACTGTGCTAAGCTTTGGGGTAGATACTCAGATCTGATGAGTTTCTGTCCCACATGCAACTCACTATCTAAGAGGACTTTTCTCCTTCTCTCCCTCTTCTTTTCCTCCTTCCCATGACTTGCTGTTTCTTCCCAAACCTCCTTCCTCCGCAATCAGTCAATGACATTTATTGAGCACTCACTGTGGGCAGAGCATTGTGCTAAGCTCTTGGGAAAGTACAATGTATTGGAGGTGGGAGGTGGGAGGTGTGATCCCTGCCCCCCCCCCCCCATCCCCCCGCCTTGCCTCCTTCCCATCCCCACAGCACCTGTATATATGTATATACGTTCGTGCATATTACTCTATTTATTTTACTTGTACATATTTATTCTATTCATTTTGTTTCGTTAATACGTTTTGTTTTGTTGTCTGTCTCCCCCTTCTAAACTGTGAGCCCACTGTTGGGTAAGGACCGTCTCTATATGTTGCCAACTTGTACTTCCCAAGCACCTAGTACAGTGCTCTGCACACAGTAAGCACTCAATAAATACGATTGAATGAATGAATGAATGAAAAGGAGCTTATACTCTACAGGGGGAGGCAGAGTCAACAAGCACTTAGTACAGTGCTCTGCACACAGTAAGCGCTCAATAAGTACGATTGAATGAATGAATGAACTTATCGAATGCCCACTATGTGCAGAATACTGCACTAAGAACTTGGAAGAGTGCAATATGAGTTGGTAGACACATTCCCTGCTCAAAATATGTCTACCAACTCTTAGACTCTTCCTCAAAACCCTGCATTAGTGGGATTTCTGGCTACAAGTTAAAGTAAAACCCTGTGCAAGCAGGGGGCCCAGCATTGTGGTCCCTGAGATCTTACAGGGAACATATCTATCAACTCTGTCATATTATACTCTCCCAAGCGCTTAGAACAGTTTTCTGCACATAGTAAGTGCTCAATAAATACAACTGGTTGGTTGATTGATTGATTGATGGGTCTGGCCACCCTGCATGACATCCTTCTGGGACCAGACAGCTAATTCCAACAGGAAAGGTGCTAAAAAGGGTGTCTCAAACCAGTTGAAGGGCCAACTCATTTCATAAGAAACCATTTCTTTGAAATGAACCCTGAGATGCAAACATATGTTTATTCTATTGATTTTTGTTTGTTTGCTTTTATGGTATTTGTTAAGTACTTACTGTCTGCTTGAAAAGCTACAAACTAATTAGGTTGGACATAGTCCCTGTCCCTCCTCAGGCTTAATCCCCACTTTACAGATGAGGTAACTGAGGTATTGTCTTGTGCAGTTGAGACAACTCTGACCCATAGCGATACCATGGACACATCTCTCCCAGAACGCCCCACCTCCATCTGCAATTGTTCTGGTAGTGTATGCTAAATGACTTGCCCAAGGTCACACAGCAGACTATGTATGTATATATAGTGGTATTTGTTAAGTACTTACAGTGGGTCAAGTACTGTGCTAAGCACTGGAATAGGTAAGTAATAGGGAGAACAGATATTGAATCCCCATTTTGGAGCTGAGGGAACTGAGGCACAGAGAAGTTAAGTGACTTGCCCAAACTCACACAGCAAGCAAGCATCAGAGCTGGAATTAAAACCCAGGTCCTTCTGATTCCCCAGGTCTGGGCTCTATCCACTAGCCCATGGTGCTTCTCAATGTGATGAGGCATAAGCTGCCTTGCTTTAGGTGATCTTCCCCCCTACCTTAGTATAATTTCCATTCTCACTGACATAAGCCATGGTCACCATCACTACATTCATTATACAATTACACTATTTATAAATATATTAACAAGAGTTTGTTATATGTTAAGCGCTGGGGTAGCTACAAGATAAGTAGATCATAAAGTCTGTGTCCCGTGTGGACCTCACAATCTAAGAGGGTGGGAAAGCATTGTATCCCCATTTTACATACGAGAAAACTGAGACCCAAAGAGGGATTCACCTTACTAATATTTAAATTCACCTTCAGGTCAACGAGCCAAGTAAAAGATCTGGAATTAGAACCTAATTCTTCTAAATCCCGGTCCCATGCTCTTTCCACTGAGCTCTTTGACCTGAAGGTGAATTCAAATAACAGTAATTTAAATAGCAGTAATTTGGGACAGTGTTCCTAGTCCATCAGCAGCCTGCACAGCAAAATGGTCATCTTGACCTTAATGCTATTCAAATAAATTCATAGGAACCCAATGATATTTCCTAAAATGATTAACTTCAAGATAAAAACTACCACAACCCGAATGCCTAACAGTTTCTCATTTATTTTTAGCCAGCTCTGTCTCCATTCCTTTTCTCTCTCCCTCTTTTTCATTTTGTCCCTCTCTCTCAGCGAAGGGATTAGCGTTCCGGCCCCTACTTACCCCCCTACTCACACACACCAAGTCAGATCTTTCATGTCCAATAACTTCCTTGCCATAAGACATGCTTCATTTTTCATCTGGAGCATAGCTAATGATCCAGATGCAAACCTGGCCCTGTAACATTTGATCTCTCCTGGCCCAAGATTTAGCAAGGTGGCATCAGCCTTCTCGGATTAAGGAAAGAACCAAGGAAATGCAGCAGTGTACAAGTGACATGCATATCACATGTATCAAAGTAGCAGCTCAATCTGTACTGCAATAACATTCCTTCACATCTCAGCATGGGTGCTGGCCCTGAGCTGTGGTTGCAGTAATTGACATAGTTGCCCAATGCTACAAAACAAACTCAGAAACTATTCTCATTAGACATCCCCCTGGTTTGCTACTCTGTTATTGTAAAATCCAAACACTGAGCCTCATACCAGCGTGGCTCTGGTTTTAATTAGTTCTGATGGCACTGGGCGGTAAGCCAAAGGAAAAAAAAATGAACTTCCTGGGTTTGAGGCTTGCTGCCTCAAGTATGTTGCTTCCTTCTTAGAGAGATTGGTTTTCACAACATTTTATGAAAAGGGCTACTGACAGAAATAATATAACTTTTTACTGCTTTTGGATTTTCTTTCACGCTTTATAAAGGCAGTCAAAAGTAAAAGAATTCTTCAAGTTACAATGCTCATTACTGGATCTTGTGTGACCTGACTCAACTTGTCTGTTGATTAAAGAACCATCCCTACCTGATTACATTTTTCAGTTAATAGAGAAAACACAGGCTTCTGTTAAAATTCTCAGACTATGAATGTTTTGGGGCTTCTACTAAATGAATTTGGATATGTGTATACATATATAGAAATATATCAATAGATGGTATTTATTGAGTTCTTATTTTATTCAGACCACTGTATTAGGTGCTTGGGTGGGAACAGTACAGTAGAGTTCACAGCCATGATTCACAGACATAAGTGCTTAGTACAGTGCTCTGCACATAGTAAGCGCTCAATAAATACGATTGATGATTGATGATTCACAGACTATAGGAGGAGACAGATGTTAAAATAAATCACTGATGGGGGAGTGAGTGAAGGGATTCTGCCCATTCTGGTGACAGCTATGACAGTCATATACTTGGTGTGGCTCACTATGGGTAAGCTCCCCTACCCCACAGTGGAGGAGATAGAGGGCAGGGCATAGAGGGATAGCACAGGAAAAATGGGAAAGCAGCATTTCCTAGTAGATGGAGCATGGGCCCAGGAGTCAGAAGGCCCCTCTTTCAATCCCAGCTTCCCCATTTGTCTGCTGTGTAATCTTGGGCAAGTCACTCCACTTCTCTGTGCCTCAGTTACCTCATCTGTAAAATGAAGATTAAGACCGTGAGCCCCAAGTGAGACATGGACCACATCCAACCTGGTGAGCTTGTATCTAACCCAGCGCTTAATTTCAGTGTCTGGAGCTTAATAAGGGATCTGATTGATAATTGGAGGAAGGTCACAGAAGAGGGGTCTTTACACGCTTTCCAGCACTGAGAGGGAGAGAGAATGTCATTTGTGGACCTTACAGTAGCCTGACTATGCCAAGAAAGCAATTTTGGCATTATGTACTTCCGATGAGAAAGGGAATATACAAGGGAAAAATGAACTTTTTGAATCAATTTTGAAGTTTAAAATATTGAATATTTATATGTTTATCTTTCCATTTTTGACTGATTGAGTCCCCCTTAGACTGTACACTCCTTGAGGTCAGGCACTTGATTCTAATCCTCTTTATTGAAGCTTCCTAAGTGACTAGAAGAATGTTCTGCAAAAAATGGGTACATAATTGAGTGGTTGGATGATTGAGTGGTTAAATGGTACATAATTGATTGGTTGGATGATTGATTAAATAAGTGGGGAGGTGGAGAAGAGGGAAAATGAAGAGGAAGACAGAAAGGAAGAAGTACAGTTCCTTTCTAGACTGTGAGCCCATTGTTGGGTAGGGACCACCTCTCTATGTTGCCGACTTGTACTTCCCAAGCGCTTAGTACAGTGCTCTGCACACAGTAAGCACTCAATAAATATGACTGAATGAATGAATGTACAGAGAAGAAAGAACAGAAGGAGGAGCAGGAAAAGGCAAAAGAGACAAAAAAGAGAGGGTGGAAGAGGAGAGGGGAGAGATATGGTTACTTTATACCAATGTTAAACATATGAATATGAAAACACAAAACAGGAAATGCAATCATTACAAGGACAACTGAAGGGAGTTTTATACGTACAGTAAGAGACTTAGGTTAAATCATTAAACCATAATATTGTGTATGCCACATGTGATTTAGGCAATCCAGTATTATTACCACTTCTTTTCCAAATTTCATGTCTTTTGGGTGTTGAAACTTAGCTACCTTAAAATTGCACATGTAAATGTTTTGTCCTGCTCTTCACTTAAAAAAAAACAACAGAACAGGGAGGGGAGAAATCATCCTGAGGTAGTGCATATCTTAGTAGCCCTACAGTTTTGAACCTAGAAGCACACCCAAAAACCAGAACAAAGGAGTCTGCAGCAGATCTTGCCTCAAGGTTGCTATTGCATCTGTTACAACCCCACTTAAAGAAGGCCACAAGTTAAAGAGGTTTAAATACACACTGAATACCACTGAAATCTACTGAAGACACCACTTTAGAATTGATTACAATGTTTATTCTATTTCAGGAAACTTCTCTCCTATTTGCACTTTCAGGGTTTTTTCCCCCTAATTCAGACAGTTGAGCTCAATTCCCTTAGGGGACTACCTTCACATGGACTTTGAAGCTGAAACACAGGACTCTTTTGTGCATTTGTTGAATCCATAAAAGAAAATTCCAGAAGAATCCACAGATATGTCTCCTGAGAAGGAGGTATTTTAATGGTCCCAGAAGTGGTCAAGGGCTCCTTAGAGATTTCATCTGTGGGAATCCCACTAGCTGTGTGAACAGCTGCCTTGCTGTCATCAGGCATTTTGGGCAACTCTGAAAGACTGCTCCAACCTTCCCTTCCTTATCCAGCAGGCTGGTCTTCTAACTGATTGAGAATTGCATCAGACTTCCCATTTCCCCCACATACCCACAACCATTTCCTCTCCTGGCAACTGCAATATCTTGTGTCAGAAGGGCTGTGCTGGAGGGAAAGGACCAGCAGACTGGGGATTTCCCCACCCAGGTGGGAGTTCTTGCTGCCAAAGATTTCATGCCACTGGGGTCACCCCCATTTCTGCCCTGGCAGAGTCACAAATAAAGATTTTCACTCCACTTGCAAAACTCTAAAACACTAGAACCAAGCTAGTGTATACCCAAAATCTCCCCTGGGCATACAAAGCAGGCACAGTGAGTGTCTCGTCCAAAATGAAATCCCTCCCCTCCATCTCCAGACAAGCAACAGAAATAGGTGGAAAGTTGTTCTGGTGAAAGGAATGTCTTGCAAATTTATGCATTTTCCATTGGTTATAAACAGCTCGATTCTCCCACCCTCCCCCAATGCATTCCACAAAGAATCGTCTCATTAATTTAAAAGGGAACATGTTGTGCGGAATTAATAAGTGAAGGGCAGAGAGAAATGTACTATGGGGTGATTTCCCTTCTCCCCTACTTCTCACATGCTCTATCTCTAAGTGCACATGATACCTTTACCCCACATTTCAGGATTTTCAAAGGTCGGTCTTGAATTCCAGACAAAAGAAGGAAGAGAATGTGGAGAGGTTTAACAGACAGATACTCCTGTCCTTTTTAATATAGTTTACTTAAAATGATATGCTACAATTTATCAGAAACTGATCCATAATGCCGCTTATATTTTTCAAATTGAAGATGAAACCTCATATAGTTTGAGAACATTACTGACAGAGCAACTGAAACTATGAAGAAATGTTTATCATAATGAAAACCAAAATGATGTCCCAAGCCCAAATCATTTTCCCTTTCAAAGGCAATGGCAAAATTAGATAATCTCTCTCATATACATACATAACATATGTATATAAAAGCCAAGGGTGCCAATACATCTTTACTATATATATATATATATCTCATTATTCTAATTTTGTATATGCATATATACTTACATATGAGAATTATAGTTAGCAGAAAACTTCTTAAGAAGAACTGGGGGATTATTATTTATCCTTTATTGTATTATTCCCTAACATTTAGTACAATGAATGACACAGTAAATGAATGAATGACTGGTCATGGGAGGATTAATTAAAATATCTTTGAATCTGCTGGACAAGCACTTAGTACAGTGCTCTGCACACAGTAAGCACTCAATAAATATGATTGAATTAAGGTTGTGTTGCCAAAGGGAAAAATAACAATGAGCATTGAGATAGTTAAATAATGTAAGGACCCCAAAAAAGCAATTAATGGAAAAGAGGTAAGCGTTCTTTTATCATTTGAATTTTCCAAATTGACTATATAGGGGGTCAAAATCCATCATATAATCAATGATTTCCACTTGACTTAAAAGAATGAGAATATACCAGGCATGTATTCTTTGTTGAGAACTATTTCACATAGCTGTTTGAACTGGATGGCTATATTGGGCTCTAAGATGGAGGCTGTACTCACAGTAGCAATTTTATGGGTGATTCAGATAAAAACAATCCCCCAAAACTCTTTTCTGAACCAATTAGGTGACTGCAGCTGGGTAGGACTGGCCTTGGATAATTTCTCTCCTGGTTTATCCCCTGCAAGGTTGGGAAATCTGCTACCTTCCAAATGACTCCACTTGTAGGTTTTGAATTCTCCAGGAAGTCCAACTATGGTATCTCCAGGAGGATACCAGGAGAAGCAGGGTGGCCTAGTGGAAAGATCACAGGCCTGGGTCAGAGGACCTGGGTCCTAATTCCAGCTCAGCCACTTATCAGCTGGGCGACCTTAGGCAAGTCACTTAACTTCTCTGGGCCTCAGTTCCCTCATCTGCAAAATGGAATTCAAATCCAGTTCTCTCTCCTGTTAAGACTGTGAGCCCCAAGTTGGACTTGATTATTTAGTATCTACTCCAGCATTTAGTAAAGTGCCTAACAAATACCACAATTTATTTTTACTATTATTATTATTATTATTTTTACTATTATTATTATTATTATTATTATTAAGCTGGTGATCCTTATGGAAGCTTATCCAAGGTTGGAGACTGAGTTCTGACATATTTATCTTCACCATCATATTTTTTTTTTTGCAGGATATCCTTTCTCTTCATGTTTAATAATAATGATGGTGTTTGTTAAGTGTTTACTATGTGCAAAGCACTGTTCTAAGCACTGGGGGGATACAAGGTGATCAGGTTGTCCCTTGTGGGGCTCACAGTCTTAATCCCCATTTTACAGTTGCGGTAACTGAGGCATAGAGAAGTTACGTGACTTACCCAAAGTCACACAGCCAATAAGGGGCAGAGCCGGGATTAGAGCCCATGACCTCTGGCTCCCAATCCCGTGCTCTTTCCCCTGAGCCATGCTGCATCTCAACTGTGATCAGTACAGTGCTCTGCACACAGTAAGCACTTTATAAATATGATTGATTGATTTAATTAGCAGGATACTCAGGTCCACAATGAGTTAAGCTCGACTACAAGGCCAAGGGAATCCACCAAAGAGAGTATGTACCATGTGGCTCAGGCCAGTGGGTATAGAAATGGCCTTGGCAGAAGAAAAATGACACAGTATTATGCTATTAGATTCAACACTCTTTATGGCTTCATAAAACACTCGTTTGCCCACCAATACACAGTAAGTCCAAGGCAGAGCCAGGATGGTCATTCAGAATCCCAGATAAACAGGTCTGTGATGAGAGCCCTCACAGCCCTGCCCAGAAGCCCATACTCAGTCAACCTGAGCAGATGCACAAACATGTACAGGCTGTGCTGAATTGGTTTCCACATCTTTTCATTCCTAGAACTAGTAAACTTGTTCCAGTTCCACAAGAATGGAAGACACATAGGATTATCCCATAGTTTCATCACAAAAGAAATGTGGGGCTGGGTCCAAGGACCCTTAAAGCAATTTTCAATGTCTTTGTTCTGTGTTATGTTGTACCAAGCCATGCCAAGTATTTAGTATACTGCATCCAAGTCAATTTCCATTTGTGATTGTGATTAAATTGATCCAATGGACTGATAAGAGTTGTGCTTTATAATTCCTGCCAAGCATGCTAAGTATCTCCTGTGCTTTCTTCCTTGAAACAAATCCTTTACCTTTCATGGCTTCTATTTGATTATGAGCCACCGGATGAATTTAGCACTATATTATACTAATGTGGTACTCTTCTTCCAAAACCTTGAATAGGGAGGAATGGTATGTGAGTGCTATAATAAAAGAAGAAAAACCATGAAACCCTAACTTGCATCCTCTCTCCACAACAAAGTCCATTTTCCCAGACCAATTACCCACAGATTAAGATGCTGTCTCTATCTGAATGTGTTTGACCATAAAGGGAGATTTACTGAGTACAGGGACCATAAAACATAGAGAGAACCAAGGCTTCTTTCCTGAATCCATCAGTCAGTCAGCCAATAGTATTTCTTGAGCACCTATTATAGGTGGAACTCTGTACTACACTTTTGAAAAAATGAAAAATGGGCAAAAGACACAATCCCTACTTTTGAATAGTTTACGATATAATGGGGGAGAGAGATATTAAATTATTTAGAGTTCAAAGGGATAACAGAGTAGAAAATGAATGAATTAATAAATGTCTGCTTAAATAGAGGAATACATAAGTTGGTATATACAAAAATGTTCTGGGAGATAGAAAGTAAAAGTGCTGAGCTGGTTGTTGATAGGATATGATCAGAGAAGAAAAGTAATCAAGGAATGGAGGAAGTGATATTGCAGAAGGGCTTTGAAAATGGAGAAAGCTGTGCTCTGGTGGATTTGAGGGGGAAGGGAATTCCAGGCATGGGGAGAGCACTAGAAAAGGGTCACAAATGGGAGATGTAAGAAGGTTTGCTTGGCAGTAGAGTAGAGCTCAAACTGGAGAGTAGTGGAAGAGGAAGAGGGCCGAGAAAAAGTTGGGGAAAGTTGGTGAAAAGTCTAAATCCAAAGATCAGGAGATTTTCCTTGATGTGGAGGGAACAGGGTGGGCATTGGAGGCTTTTGGGGAGAGGAGAGGCGTGAGCAGAACAACCAGTAGGGAAAAGGTGAGGTGGGAAACAAAGAGACCAGTGAAGAGGCTGAATCCGGAAACTTACTGGGAGATGATAATAATAATAATAATAATAGCATTTATTAAGCGCTTACTGTGTGCAAAACACTGTTCTAAGCACTGGGGAGGTTACAAGGTGATCAGGTTGTTCCACGGGGGGCTCACAGTCTTCATCCCTGTTTTACAGATGAGGGAACTGAGGGCCAGAGAAGTGAAGTGACTTGCCCAAAGTCACACAGCTGGTAATTGGCAGAGCCGGGATGAGAAGCTTGAACCAGGATGGTGCCTTATTTGGGTGAAAAGGAATGATCATATCCAAGAAATATGGTGGGAAATATTTTTTTAATGGCATTTGTTAAGTGCTATTTGTCAGGCATGGTACTAAACGCTGTGATAGATATAAGTTAATTAGTTTGGGCACAGTCCATACCCTACATGGGGCTCATTTCATACTTTTCATCCCCATGTTATAGGTGAGGTAACTGAGGCATAAATAAGTTAAGTGACTTGCCCAAGATCACAGACAAATGGCAGAGGTGGGATTAGAACCCAGGTCCTTCGGACTTCTAGACCCATACTCTATCCATTAGGTCACATTACTTCCCAAGAATAAGCTGTATTTTAGAGATGACTCAATGTGAGGGTTAGAAAATAGTGAAAGTCAAAGATGATACCAAGCTTGTGAGTATCTGAGACTGGGTGGATGGTAGAGATAGAGAAGTTAGCAAGAGGAGTAGTTTTAAAAGGGAAGCTGAGGCATTCATTCAGTTCAGTTTTAGACTTATTTGGTTTCAGATGTCAGCAGCAGATTGATGTGGAAATGGCTTGGAGGCAACAGGAAATGTGAGATTGTAAAGGAGGAGGAATGTTGGACCTGGCAAGGCATATTTGAGCATCATACACTTAGAGGTGATGAAGTGGTGAGAGTAGAGAAGAATCCCCAGAGCGGGAGTGTAGTATGAGAGAAATAAAACACCCAGAATAGAGTCTTGTAGGACACTCACACTTAGGAGATGAGCAGTGGAAAAAAGAACTAGCAAATGAGACTGAGAAGAACTAAAGAATGCGGCTGAAAAACCAAGAGACGATATCATTCTCAGGAATAAGGTAGTCAATAATAGTGTGGATGGGGATGAGAGTTCAAGGAGAATTAGGAAGCAGTAGATAGTATGTATATGCTATGCAGAATATTATTATTAATAATTATAATAATAAAGTGCTTACTATGTGCCAAGCACTATACTAAGCACTGGAGTAGATACATGACAATTAGGTCAAACAGAGTCCATGTTCCACAAGAGAGTCACAGTCTAAGAGATGGAGAGAACAGGTGGAGAATTCCCACTGCACAGTTGAAGAAACTGAGGTACATAGAAGTTAAGTGAATTGTCCAAACAGACAAATAGCAGAGCCAGGATTAGAATTCAGGTCCTCTGACCTGTAGACCTGTGATCTTAATACTGGGCCAACTCCTTCTTCCATGATGTGAAGATCAAGGAGAGAGTAGGTAGGAAAAAATTTAAGGCAGTAGACCTGGAGTTTGGACAGGAATGGGAGCAGGAAGTGGGGCAATAGTGGGGCAGAAGGGTGTCACCTAGAGGAAAGAGCATGGGCCCAGTAGTCAAAGGACCTTGGATTCCAATCCTGCCTCTGTCAGTTGCCTGCTTTGCGAGACCTGGGGTAAATCACTCAACTCCTCTGTGCCTCAGTTTCCTTATCTGCAATCTGGGAATTCAATATCTCTCTCCTTCTTAGACTGTGAACCCCATGTGGAACAGGAACTATTTCCAACCTGATTAACTTGTATCTGCCCCAGTCCTTAGAAGAGTGTTTGACATATATTAAGCACTTAACAAATACCATAATAATAATAGTTGGAAGGTGTAATGAGATCCAGTGAGAGCTTTTATTTTTAATATAGGAGAGACTTGAACTTGTCTGAAGGCAAAGGAAAGGAACCAACAGACAGTGAGAGGTTGGAGACCTTGTGAAACAGAATAGACAAGCATCTGACCTAGATGGTTTTTAAGTAATTACATGTCTGGCAGCAAGGCTGAACCAGGTGATCTCTTGAGGTTCACTCCAACTCTGGGAACCTATGAAAAATCAGACCATAATAATAGTGTAATGGGCAACAGTAACCAATTCCACCTATACAGTATAGAAACAAAAACAATCATGATAAGGAAGATGAAAATAATAATTGTTAGAAACTCTGCCCCAGAAGGAGATGGGAAAACCTTTGGTAACCTCCAAGTTTTATTTCCTGGAAAATGACTGGATAGGTCAGCATTTTCCTGGGAAACATTCTGTCCTGTGCCTAAAGGCTGGATTTATTGATCAAATTAATCTCAGTCATTCATTCTGATCTATGATTTAAGAAAGATTTCACTCTATCCACTTTCTAATCATCAAAAGTACGCTTCTACTATATCTGAGCTACAGAAAATAGCACTAAACTGGTCAAATCCCTAAGAAAATGTTACATCACTATCAAGCACAAGTGAGATTACTACATTAGGTTTTAGTTCCTTAAGTGAATAATAAAGCTGTTTAACTCAGTGGCACTTACTTCAAAAGGATGAGAGAGCAGTTCAAGTTTATACCTTGTGAGTTTCAAGAATGGATAACAATATTCATTCTGGCTTTTATGGGCTGCCTTATGTCATTAACTATTTTTCTGACTGCAACTATAAGGATTATTTCACAAAATCAGTTTCTAGGATCCAGTTCTATTCAATTAGAAACAAGCAGAGGAAGATAGACCTATCCAAAGAATTCAGGGCCTTCTGGGACAGCTAAAGAGATCATTCCAGGTCAAAGATGAATTACTGCCAAAATTCTCCAAACTCTCTGTCCAGCTAGTCACAAATTCACCTAATCCTTAAGCAACTCATTGTCATTTTTGGCTTTGGAAACCTGGCCTCAGTCTCAGGTTTTAGTAGAATTGTCGTCCCTTTTACACAGTTGGGTCAACGGAAGAATCAAGAAAGTCAAATGAAGTGGAAAGTTGACCATCATTGAAGAATTTGGACTGGGTGCCTAATTCTGGCTCCGAATCAATTTTGTGGACTAAATAATAAGGTTCAACTTCCTGCACATTCAAAATTCACTAGATAATTGCTGATTTGACTTCACTTGGCCTGACCAAATTGTATGAACTAAGAGCTATCCACTTAGATAGTGCTTTCTGAACATCAAGTTAACTGGAGATTTGGCAAATACCCAGATAATGTGATCAATCAAAGTAGCCAAATCAGACCATTCATACTAAAACACCCACTTGAGAGGCCTGACCTACTTGGCTGCCTCTATTATTAAGAAAATAAATTGTGCACACATTAGCACAAGGCAAGAAAGTCAACCAACTCCAGTTTAGTGTCATTGCCCTGATTCCAAATGTCCAAATTTCACAACGCAGTTGAATTACCATAGTAATTCACGGACCATGTCTACACTACAGGCCTTATCTAGAATATTCAGCAATTTGCCTCAGTTATCAGGCTATTTAAGATCAAAGGGGACAGTGAACAGTGGAGCCCATAGGGTATATTTCATTCTCAGCTGCCCGGATAATTTGCAGGTGTAAACCTGGCCTCAGATTCTCAGGCTCCCTTTAGAGTAAATCATTTCAGTCAAAAATGTCTGAGAGTTCACAAGAATCCAGGAAACAACGCTTAGCTGATTTTATCCCAATTTTCCCCCAGGTGACAGTTCCCAGTGCACCAGGAGGAAAGGCTCTGTCAGAGTATTTTTTTAATTGGTATTTGTTAATCTAGTCAAATTGGACACAGTCCATGACCCACATGGGGTTCACAGGCTTCAGTGAACCCCATTTGCAATGAAAAGTCCCATTTTACAGATGGAGTAACCGAGGCATAGAGAAGTTAAGTGACTTGCCCAAGAAGTCAAGTGGCAAATCAATGATCAGAACCCAGGTCCTTCTGACTCCTGGGGCTGTGCTCTATCCACTAGGCAACACTGTTTCTCAATGCAAGTGATCCCTAGCATTGAGTTAAGAAAAACCACTACAGTTTCTAAACAGAAAGCATAAATTTTTTTGGAAATCTGGTCACGATGTCTTGGCAGAATTTACATAAGAAAAGGGAAGAAGAGATTAGAGTGACTGGATAATTCAGATCAAAAAGCCTACTTTGAGGAAAAAGAGATTGTTTGGGCCTAAATGATCTAGTCGGGTTGTTTACATTAATTAATTCACCATGTAATTCCTTAATTCCTTAAATCTCTGTTCTTTTTGCCTGTGTAAACCTAGCCTCAAAGTGATGTAAAAAGTTGTTATCAGGCAGGTGATTTTCTACACTTTACACTAGGTGTCCTGGGTAATTTGTATTTATCCAAGAAATGACAAGTTAACTGCCCACAAGGAGCTTAATAATAATTATAAGTGCGGTATTTGTTAAGCATTTGATTATGTGTCAAGCACTGTCTAAGTGCTGGGGTAGATACAAGATAATCAGGTCCCATATGGTCCTCACAGTTTAAGTAGGAGGAGAATAGGTATTGAATCCTCATTTTGCAAATAAGAAAACTGAGACACAGAGAAGTTAAGTGATTTGCCCAAGGTCACCCAGCAAGTAAGTGGCAGAGCCAAGATTAGAACCCAGGTCCTCTGACTCCCAGACCATGCTTTTACCACAAGGCCTTGTTGCTTCTCTAAAGGGGGAAGAGAGGTGAAAAATATTTACAGAGATACTTGCTATAGATAACTGATGACTGAAGCTTCCTGGAGCCTCTGATCTAAGCCAGTTATCTTATTTCTGATTGTTGCATGCCAAGGTAGCGTGTCTCCTTTAGCTGTTTTCCAACTGTCCAGTACCATGTCACATCAGGGTTTTGCTTCATGATGTCTTTACACGAGTGCTTCTCTGTCCATCCACCTTTTCTATGATTAGCACATTTCAACTAACCACAGAGCAGTTGTTTGAATATTCTGTCATCCACGCTTCTCCCATGTCCTGCCCAGTGAAGATGCGATGTTACAAGAGTGGTTTAGCCACTGGTGTTTGACTATGTTCCATGTTCTCGCTGCTTATGATCCTGCTTATGATCCACTTAATCTAAAAAATTATGTAATTGTTCCTGAATTCAACTGTGGCATCTACACTAAGTCCAGGTCTCCCAGTCAAAGAAGGTTGGAGACTAGAATTCAGTTTTGTCTGAATGTCAATACCAAGATGGCACCATATTATGTCATTGAATTTCCCAAAGGACACACTAACTTTCTTCATTTAAGCTTCTTCCTCCTTGCCTTTCTTTGCATCATTAGATAATGTGCTACCGAGGTAAAGAAATTCAGTGAGAGTATTCGATTGGGTCACTGATGGAAAGCCTTGATTGGGGCTTAGGTTTGCCAGGTGTGGACTGTTACACAATCTAGGCTTTCTTCAGACAGATGGTAATCCCTAGTGTTTTACTGATTCTTAAAGGAGTTTCATAATTATGTGCATGGCCTCTTGTATATGTGCTCCTGAACCACCATCACCAAAATATGGGAGCTCCTTAATAACTGATTCAAGGTGCTTGATGGAAGTATTATCAATTCTGTCTTACCAATGGAGACTAGGCCCAGAGAAGCTAAATGGCTCCACAGCCCCTAGTAAGGCAACTGCAGAGCCAGAATTTGTACAGTGACTTAATGGACTGTTTCCAGAGGAAGCATCCCCCTGCCTTACCTCCTTCCCTCCTTCCCCTCCTCACAGCACCTGTATATATGTATATATGTTTGTACATATTTATTACTCTATTTATTTTACTTATACATATTTATTCTATTTATTTTATTTTGTTAATATGCTTTGTTTTGTTGTCTGTCTCCCCCTTCTAGACTGTGAGCTCGCTGTTGGGTAGGGACCATCTCTATATGTTGCCAACTTGTACTTCCCAAGCACTCAGTACAGTGCTCTGCACACAGTAAGCGCTCAGTAAATATGATTGAATGAATGAAAGAATGAATGAATGAGAAGCCTAAGTAAAAAATACCACCTACATAATCTCCTTTTGTCCTTTGCCCACCACCCTCTTGGGGAAGGATACAGGTCAGGGGGAGGGTTAAAAGTACAAGAAGGATATCTTTTGTGGTGTGTGACTTCCTTTGAGTAATTTTTCTCTGCAGCACATGAATTGCTCTACACATAGCAAGTGCTCAATGACTATCATCGATTAATTTTAAAAAATTGATGAGAAGCAGCATGACCGATTGGAAATAGCATGGGCCTGGGAGTCCAAGGACCTGGGTTCTAATCCAGGCCGTATCACGTGCCTGTTGGGAGATCTTGGTTACATCACAACTTCTCTGTGCCTCTGTTTCCTAATCAACAAAATGGGAATTCAATACTTTCCTCCCTCCTACTTAGACTGTGAGCCCCCTGAGGAAAGGGACTGTATATGACCCGATTAGCTTGTATTTACCCCAGTGCTCAGAGTAATCTTGGAAATCTTCAAGCTTTCCTATTGAAGATTAGCAGTGGGTGGGGAGAAGGGAGATGACAGTCAGGAAGAGGCCTGTTTTACATGGCAGATCTAAGAAAAGTCATGTTAATGATGGATTGATTTATGACTTGTGAAGTGTAATTTACTCCCTCTACATTCAAAGACAAATCAATAATCAAAACGGCCACTCCATTTGGGTTCTGTATGGTAGGGGGTTGGAGAGACAGAGAGGACTGGATTGGTCCAGGCAAACAGCTAATAAAACAATCTTCCTGATTCTCCTGGTAACCTAGGTCTGCAGGGATTGCTTGAGTAACAACCACTGTTTTCTCCTGGTTAGGCTACAAATGTTCCAGAAACAGATATTTTGGCAAATACCATGGTAATTTTACCTTTCTGCTTTCCCTCCCTGAAAATTGAATATGCAGAAGCCTGAGAACCTGAAATAGCAATGTGGCGTGTGTATTTTGAAAGTATGTCAGTATGGCAGGACTAGGAGTTTGCAGCCCTAAATCCTGGCTAAAAAAGCCCTTGGAAATCACTTCAGGAGAACCCAGGCTCTGGTTACCATCCTCCGGGTCTTAAATCCCCCCATCTCTCCTATTCTTTAAATGCAAGTTTGGAGGCCTTTTTTGCTCAGTACACTCCAGGTCTCTGGAGACTTATCACTGCCACAACCCTTTGACTAAAGCCCAGACAACGACCCGAAGGCAAAGGGGTAAGTAATGACGGATGGTGCTTTGAGCAGAAAAGGCTCCCCAAACTGCATTTAAAGAGTGAAAGAGATTGGTCTTTAGGGCCTAGTGGAGGCTAAACCCTGTCCAGAAGTACCTAAAGTGACTCCAGGGACTCTTATCAGGGCTGAAACCCCTGGTAATGTCAGTCAGAATTTTCAGTCCTAGGGACTTATGAAATGAGTTTTCTGTCTCTTCCAAATGTGTTGGTCTTTGTGCTACCATTCCTACTGACTACGCATTGCGGGTAGAGTGCTTAGTCAGGATTCCACCACAGTCGCTAACACCGAGGTATCTACATAAAAAGTGAGTTGTTGCTAGATGCCCTAGGCTTACTTTTCCTAATTGCATTGTTTTGTTGCTTGGCTTGGTTCAGTAAACTGGTTCAGTTAATTGTGTAATGGCCTAGAAAAAAAATATAAAAACATGTTTTGTTTAGCCATGTCTTCTTGGCCAGCATTTCCTCACACCTCAAGTGCCAGCTGACACTTAATATGGGTTGCAAATGTGACTTGACTTTCAAGTAAGTGGAAGAACCCTGTCTTTCCTTTCTTCCTCTTTGGTTGATTTTCTCTCTTCTCTTTCTCTCCCTCTCCCTCATTTCAATAGTATTTATTGAGTACCCACTATGGGAAGAGCACTGTACAAATCACTTGGGAGAGTACAATAAAATTGTAGTAAATATGATCCATGCCCTCAAAGAGCTTATAGTCTAGCAGGGAAGAAATGCAATAAAATAAACTACAGGTAGGGGAAAGTAATAGAAAGTAAAGGTATAAACATAAGTGCTTGGGAGAAGAGAATGAGTATCCAATCGTTAGGTAATGTGGAATTGCTGAAGAGGCAGTTGGTGGAGGAATAGAGTAGAGAGATGAGAAATTAATCAGGGAAAACATCCTGGAGGAGATATATTTGAAAAGTGCTTTGAAAATGGGGGTAGCTGTGGTCTGCTGGATGTGAAGGGGCAAGGGGCAGCAGCTAGGAGGGAGGGTGTAAGCCAGATGTCAGCAGCCATGGATGAGAATGAGGATCAGTGAGTAATTTAGCTGGAAAGGAATGAAGCTTGTGAACTTAGATGTAATAGAAGGGAGAGGATAAGTAAAAGGGAGAGAGTTGAGTGTCTTCAATCATTGGAATTTATTGAGCGCTGAAAGAGTACAATACACAATAACATAGGCAAACATAATCCCTGCCCACAAGAAGCTTATCGACTAGAAGGGAAAGTGACAATAAAACCAGTGTGAAGAGTTTTTGCTTTATGTGTACAGAAATAGGTAAGCCATTCTGTTCATGAGAAATGGAGAAATTTAAGCCAAGCACTGAGTGAAATATGAGCCAGGGATGGGAAAAACTACAGGCAGGGAGGTCAGCAAGGAGACCATTGCAACCATCCCTCTTCCCTTCCTCTCTCCCTCTCTTTCTCTCCTTCATTCTCTCACCCAATTTTGAGAGCTGCTAATATCAGAATGCAGCTCTTTTCATTTCCTTTGAGTTCTTGCTCTTTAAGAAAGTGTGTTTCACTTTATTTTCTTCAGCTAGTACCATTAGTTTTCTATCAGTAGGATGAAAAAATTTCAAAATATTTACTTTGGAGAAGCCTAAAGGCAGGACCTTTTTGCCCACTCCATATTTGGATGGCAGTTTGATCCTACAAATCCTTTGGCTCTCATTTGCCTGAAACTTGCTTCATAAAGAACTAAAAGGATGGATTGTCAATGGAAAATCTGGGCCAATACGAGTGAGGGACTTGTTTGAGATGGCCAGAAACAAACTCAGACCAAGCACACTTAGCCCCAAGGTCATGTCCTGTTGAATAATTAATGGGGCTGTTGCCTTTCATTCCTGAACATGAGACTAGGAATTACTGAGGCAGGAAACTGGTGAGAGTAGGTTTTCCTAATCTTTTCTCCCCAATTTCACCCATTTCTGATGGTATTAGAAGTTAATCTAGTCTATCTTGCTGCCAACCTCTCACCCACGTTTGGCCTCTCATCTGGAATGCCTCCCTCTTCATATGTGACAGAAAATTACTCTCCCCACCTTCAAAAACTTACTAAAGACACATTTCCTCCAAGAGGCCTTCCCCAACAAAACTCTTATTTCCTCTTCTCATATTCCCTTCTGCATCACCTGATTTACTCCCTTTATTCCTCTCTCTTCCCCTCCCCCAGTCCTCCAAGCACTTACGTATGTATCTGTAATTTATTTTTTAAATTAATAATAATAATAATAATAATAATGGCATTTGTTAAGTGTTTACCATATGTGAAGCACTGAAGGTGATCACACTGCCCTATGTGGGGCTTACAGTCTTAATCACCATTTTACAGATGAGGTAACTGAGGCTCAGAAAAGTTAAGTGACTTGCCTAAGGTCACACAGCAGACATGTGGGGGATCCAGGATTAGAACCCATGACCTCTGACTCCTAAGCCCATGCTCTTTTCACTGAGCCATGCTGCTTCTCTGTCATATCTGTCTGTCATGTCTGTCTCCCCCTCTAGACTGTAAACTCAACATGGGCAGGGAATGTGTCTACCAATTCTGTTATATCATTGTAATATACTTGCCCAAGTGCTTAGTACAGTGTTCTGCACACAGTAAGCGCTCAATTCATTGAATCATACTTCAATTGTATTTACTGAGAGCTTACTGTGTGCAGAGCACTCTACTAAGCTCAATAAATATGATCAATTGATTGATTGATAGAAATTATGAAAGCACCCATGCTGAACTGGGCTCAGTAATGGGGTTGCTGGGAGGAGTGGAAGAGGAAAAGGAGGGGAAAGATATCCTGGCTATCATTTTCTCCTCCTTATTTATTTTTTCTAGGTTCAAAAATTAGAAGTTTTACCTAACTGAAATGGGAAAATTCATTCCTTCTAAAACAAAACCCTTGTTCCCCACATTAGAAGAAGTTATCATGATCGAGTTTGGGTGAAGCTTCCTCTGGATTTGAAAAAAAATATTATTAGTTCATATCATTTTTCTGCAGAGGTCCTCTTGAACCTCAGGGAAAGAAGGAAAAAGCTTAGAGGTGTATTCTTCTTTTCTATCCCAAGATAAGTAATCCTGCAGGATTCTGTTTCAGTGGAAAATGTCAGAACAAACAGGAAAAGAAATAGAATTCTCATCTCACCAAAACACACAGAAAAGCCAAAGTGCTAGGGACCAATCAGGGAAAAACTGGTTTGAGACATTCAATTAACCTGGACTTCAGATAGCTTTGCACCTTGGAAATTTCAGTCACTGAGAAGGAAGAGCCTCTACTCCTTCATACTGACAAATGGGAGATGACATTAATTTGAATTCACATGCCTTCTGATATTTCAGGATGTCAAGTTCAAAACAAAACTGAAGTAGGGAGGTCAGTTGATTTCTTCTTGGCAAAAACACAACTTCATGTTTCTAAGAAAAGGAAACTCCAAATGCACATTTTCAATTGAATGTCTCTGCCAAACATTTTGCTGAGCTAGGCTCAAACCAATGAATGTTACCCATTCACTTTCTTGTGAAAGTCAAGCCAGTTCAGGAATACTTGAGGTCAAACACCGTGGATTTGGCAAAGCGCAAAATATTTGGAAAATATTTGATATCTTCAATGTGCTGAAAATAGTGATACGTAAACTTCTCATGGGTAGAATATCTTCTCACCATTATTCCTTAAAAGTAAATGGAAAAAGTCAACTCACCGTTTTTCTCAGTAGCTAAGTAGAAGTTCAAAAGATACAAAGCAGGAATCTAAGAGGCTTCCTGGAGGAGCTGAATTTGAAAAAACCACTCTACTTTTAAATGATGCTGATTTCTGATGCAATCATCAGGTACTAATTGTGAACATTTAGGGTAGATGCACAATATGTTAGATACCACCCCTGCTATATTGAAATGCATAACTCGTGTTCTAACAATTTCCATTCTAAGAGTAACGATATTTATTAAGCCTTTACTGAGTGCAGATCTAAGACTATGAAGAGGGGAAGAAGACAGGTGACAGACAAATAAGGAGAGATTAAATGAAACAATAAGATGGCATAAAGACATGGACAGATACCAAAATCATCAGGTGCTGTATCTAGAGGAGCAGCATTTAAAGCTCCTCATGACTCAGAGTCTACTGTCACAATTTCAGTCACAGCATGAAAGCTACCCTAGAGATCTGTCAGCTCCAATGCAGCAACAGTTTTGGCATGGTTTTCTGCCTTGATGATTTAGGGGGGAAAAGGAAATGTTGGCAATATCCCAAGTGATGACCCAGTATGGTTCATAGTTTCTGATTGAGAAGAGCTCTGATTGGCATGCTGCTTGGTTTTGGGCCCAAGTTTCAAATTGATTCTCCCAGAAGTTGCTTCCCAGAGCCAAATTGAAATACTTGCCTGAACTACATTTTCCCAATGACTTTCTTTGGTCTACAATGACTTAGTGTTGAGAGGAATGATCCTTCAGTGTTTCCTTAGCCCAGGATTAGACCAGGAAATTGTTAAATAATAATAGCTCCTTTGGATTAGCACTCCTAACACTGCCTTAGCGCTTAGAACAGTGCTTTACACATGGTAAGCACTTAATAAATGCCATTATTATTATTATTATTATTATTATTATTATTATTATTATTTACACAAAATGTCCCTGTCTAGGAAAGCAGAGCCTTCTCCTTAGAATTTTAAGACTGAATCCCAGAGCGTCATCTGGTACTTTATCAATTAGTTCTGATTGTTAGTGCATATACACTGAACCAGCATATAGGACAGCAGCATGGTATTTGACTCCAAACTACACTAAAGTCCTATAGAGTCATCAAGCTTTTCCATTCTTCTCGCTATCTGTGAGACCTGGAAACCCAACAGATGCATATCTAACACTTTACTCAATTCCATTAGTGTCACATATTGACTACTAAATCCTGCCAGTTCTTCTTAAACAAGGTTTCCCAAATCCAACCCTTCCTCTCTCTTCAAATGTTTCAACTTGGTCTATGCTCTAGTCATATTGTTACTAGAGTACTGCATCAGATTCCTCATTTGTCTCCCTGCCTCTAACCTCTCCCTACTCTAATAATAATGATAATAATAATAATAATAGTATTTATTAAGTACTTACTATGTGCCAAGCACTGTTCTAAGCGCTGGGGGGAAAACAAGATGATCAGCTTGTCCCACTTGGGGCTCAGAGTCTTAATCCCCATTTTACAGATGAGGAAACTGAGGCACAGAGAAGTGAAATGACTTGCCAAAAGTCACACAGCTGACAAGTGGTGGAGTCGGGATTAGAACCCATGACATCCTACTCCCAAGCCCAGGCTCTTTCCATTGAGCCATGCAATCTATACTGCACAGATCATGTTTTTAATACGGAGCTTGACACATATCTCTGCACTCCTCAAAAACCTCCACTGACTTCCTATTTCCATCTGCATTAAGCACAAACTTTCTTCATGATCAAATTTGAAGTTTTGCATCATCTTTCACCCATCTTCAGCCTATATTTTCTATTGCTTTTACTTTTTATGGTATTTTTAAACATTTACTATATGTCAGGCACTGTACCAAGTGCTGAGATAGATACAAGATAATTGGTTTGAGCACAATCCCTGTCCCATATGGGGTTCACACAGTCTTAATCTCCAGGTAAGAGATGAGGTAACTAAGACCCAGAGAAGTTAAATGACTTGCCCAAGGTCACACAGCAAGCTGGTGGTGGAGCCTGCTTAGGGTTAGAATCCAAGTTCTTCTGACTCCCAGGACCATGCTCTTTCTACTACTACTACTAATAATAATGGCATTTATTAAGTCCTTACAATGTGCAATGCACTGTTCTAAGCGCTGGGGAGATTACAAGGTCATCAGGTTGTTTTCCACAGGGGGCTCACAGTCTTAATCCCCATTTTACAGATGAGGTAACTGAGGCACAGAGAAGTTAAGTGACTTGCCCAAAGTCACACAGCTGACAATTGGCAGAGCCGGGGTTTGAACCCATGATGTGTGACTGCAAAGCCCGTGCTCTTTCCACTGAGCAACACTGCTTCTCGCTGCTACTAGGCCTCGTTACTTCTCTACTTCCCAGCTCCCGACACTAACCTTCTAATAGTATGTCACTCTTGACTCTCCTTCCTTGATCGTGCTGTTCCCTCAGACTGGAACATCCCCCACCCCAAAATCTGACAGACCACAGCCCTCCCAATGTTCAAAGCCTTCTTAAAACCCCACTGCCTCTAAAAACCTCCCCCAGTTAATTCTGAAAGCCCTGAGGTATAGGGACCAAGTAACCATCTCCTATCCACCACTTGATTCTAGGTATGCCCATTCTCAGCAATTATGTGTATATCTATATTCAACAGTAAATTGAATTATTAATTCAGAATACTCTATCTATACTTTCATGTCTGCTCCCACATTAGAGTGGACTCTTCTTGTGAGCAGAGACTGCATCTCATGCTTCTGTTGTATTTCCCCAAGTACTTTATGCAGTGCACAACACCCACTAGAAGCTCAATAAATACCATGACAACCATTGCTTTGGATTTCCTTATCCTGGAGCCTCCTCTGCAATGGCAGGCTCTGCTCCTCACTTCATGTGAATCCTTGAGAAATTTGTCCTGCCTTTCTCTTAATTTAAAGTCCCATTTCTTTTCACTATTTTCTTCGAAACAGATGGATTTTTCAGATTTGAAATGATCTAGACCCTTTTAGGCTGCATGGATTTGGTCCCAACAAAGTAATCTGGATGTTTATTTCTCTAGAGACAGTGAAAATTTATTTAATGAGATAGATCCATTCCAGCTGAAAAGACAAGGAATAAAAAATCCAAATGTGTCACAGTGACAGGATCCAATGATGTAGTTAGTGCCCAGGTGTGCTGAATAATTCTGTTAATTTGGAACATATTTTTATTTATCACAAAGCTCAGACAACTAAAAACCCTTGAGTGTATTTAATTTAGATATGAAGTAAATCTCCCTTAAGTAATTCACTTCTTAGGTCACTTCTAAAGACAGGTTTTGCTTAGTTCACTTTTATAGGAGAATAATAAGAGACTATTATCCTTTCGGTGGAAGGAGATTTACGCACATGCCTTCCATTAGTGTTAATGGGAGTTGTCCACATAATTCACCTGGCACCAATAGAAGAAGAGACCTCTCACCATTGAGCGGGTAATTGGCTATTTCAGTTGTAAAATAATTTTTGGACAAGAAAAGAAAGTAATATCCTCAATGTAATTATCTGAGTTTGACTGTATTAAAATAACCTGCTAAAAATAATGGGAGGGCAACCACTCTTAGCTTGGATTCATATTTTTCCAGTGCTTTACTTCACAGTATGTATAACAGCAAAATAAACAACAGGGAGCATGGTACAAAGGAGTGGGTAGCCTATTTGGGAAGTGAAAGGGAAATGCATCCGATGATATGTAGTAACATTGACATTTATCATTAAATTAGCACAATGGAAGCAACAGAAAGGCACATTGTTTTATTCAGATGGCAAACATTTGCTACACTTGTACCTTATATTGACTAGGATTTGCTTAATATTTCAATTGTATTATATGAGGAAATACAATGTTCTCCAAATGGCACATCACCCCTTTGCATGTGCATATATATTTTTAGAAATATTATCATTCATGCAGACAGCTTGTCAGGATTTTGGTACAGCTATAGTTACTTTAAAATATTGCATACAGATGGTTATATTTTAGTATCTTTTTCAACAAATACTTACCAGAACTTTCATGTGTTTAATGTAAAGCATTAACCGATCCTTTATATGCTAAGTTGCCTCATGTCACAAAGAGCTGTATATTAATTAATTCACAGGAGGCACATAGTAAAAAGCCAAAAACATTTTCCATTTTTTTGTGGAGCTCACAGCAGATCCAGTATGAAAATGTTCGAATATAAAATACCGAAAACCCATTATTCAATCTCAGACTTTTCGGGTGATTTTGCTGCCTGAGATCCGAAAGCTAGAATATTCCTAGTTGACCCATGAATAGGGCTGCAAAAGACCATGCCAGATCTAGTTTTTAAAAACACATCTAGGCAGAACCGAACATTTGTGAATCTTTCCCAGAAAAGCTCTGCTACATATAAGACATCATCATGTTGTTGAGAAATTAAGGTTACATAAACAGGGGTTGAAAATACAGCTGAAGCTAATATTTACAATACAAGTCAATTGTTCATTATTATTATTTTCATTTGCTGGATTAAATGTAGGTTTAGCTTGTTTTTCACACTCACTCTATTCTCTCAGATGTGCCAACATCAGGGGTCCAGTCAAGGATACTATTTTATTTAAAACCGCTATACAAGATAAACATAAACACACAGACACGCACACACATGCAACCACTGTTATAAGGACCTGATTACTGACATTTATCCCCCACCAAAAAACAACTTTTTTGAAAGACAAAACAAAAGAGTGCCTTTATGTTCTTTATTTTGCAGTCCCTACTATTATATTTGCATTTTTAAAATGTGTGCATATATTAATGGCTACTGTAAAGAGAGGAAATCAAAAAAGAGTAGAAATGGATGATTCTCTCTTTGTGGCATATTTTTTCTTGCAACCTCGCATATTTGCATTAAAGTGATTGTGAATAATGTACATTTGACCAGTGCTGTCTGCAGAACTAATGCCTATTAAAGTGATGGGAAATAGCATATGTTGTGCCTAGGGCAGAGAAAGTCCAATCACCCCCACTGTGTGAGTCTCAAACTAAAATGCAGGACAGCCTGGGATTTATCCTAAATGAACCCAGCAGGGAGAAACAGGACACAGTCCCTCAGTCCACATTTAAGCTTCTAAACTAAGATATGAAAAAAAGAGTTTGCTTTGGAAAATAGTAACATCCATGATTTTACACAGAGTACTTAGGCTTCCTTTGTTTGGTACACCTAATCCATAAAAACAAATGAAATCATTAAGGCAGGAGAGCGGACACAAGTAATCGGTTATTTTCGTATCAAGATGCATGCACTTTATCACAACCCTCTCCTCTCCTCTATCTATTCCCAAGTATTTGCCGCCAAGGCACAGTTTTGTCAGTAATTGCAAAATGTTTTGGGTGTGTGGTTTCACTTTTATGTTCGTGCACTGTACTAGAAATGTTCTGCTATTTGAACAGTTTGCAAAGCTTTAGATTCCTATTACATAAACTTTCAAGGACCTCCAGCATCAGGTTCAAAACCAAAACCGTGTTTCCTCTACCTGTGTTCACTTGATAGCTGGAAGGGCAATTATAAAAGCATATGAGAATAACAAATTCAGCTGAACTGAAGAAATAAAAGTTGCCGAATTGTCCTATTTAGGTTGCCTTTTTGCCTCATTAGCTGTAGCGTGACAAAACAGCGGTGGGGAGAGGGGGCTAGGAAATGGTTTATAGAGAGTATTCATCCTACAATTCATTTCTGTCACCAGAGAAACATAAAATACAACTTACTTTCAATAGAAGCCGGGATGTGTGGATGCATGTGCTGTGAAACCATGTGGACAGTCCTGAAAATACAAACACAACCGATCTCCCTCGGAGTCTCTCTTCCCTTATGCCACAACCACAATTAGCTTCATGTCCATGACTCTAAGGGTGCTTCCAGGGACCCAGAAGAAAAGTAGACCCAATCTGTTGATTTAATTTACTGACTGCATTCAGAGGGAGGTGTGCATTGTGTCAATAAGTTCCTGGCCATCTGCCTATATGACCGGATAGCTTCCCCAAAGGTCTCCATGAAAATTAAAGTAAGGATTGTTAGATTCTATGTTGGAGGGGTGGGGGTGTCAAATTTGGAGTTTCACAGAAGCAGCATTTGATCCGTTATGGTCTATTAGTGTTCAACCAAACGTACTTAAAGGTCTTGATTTTTCAGATTGTATTTGTACCTTCTAAAGGTGGCAAGTTCATCATCAAAACTAAATCCTTTAGATTGCAATCACATTCACTGTTTAGGATTCTGAAGTGACCTTCCATAATTACTACAAAGCCAGGTCAATCAATCAGGTGATCACAGGTATTTATTTAACACTCACTGTGTCAAGAGCACTATACTAAGCGTTTGGGAAAGTACAATACGACAGTGTTGGTAAACAAGGTCCCTGCCCAAAAAGAGCTAACATTTGACAGGGAGAGGTAGACATTAAAATAAATTACAGATAGGGGAAATAGTAGACTATAAGGATATTAATTTATTTAAGTGCTGTGAGGGTGGGGCATCAAAGTGCTTAAGGAGTCTTAAATTTTTTTTTCAACATCAGCAGACTTTTCTTTAAGTCAACCTCACCTTTGAACAACATCTTCAGAAGAAGCAACAGTCAAGACATGATTGAAATCTAAAAACTCATGAATAGGGCAAGCAGGATTAACATGGAATTGTTGTCTCCCAAATCCCACAGCAAAAAGGTGAGGGTTCAGCATTTAAGCTTGAAGGGTGATAGGTTCAAAAGAAATGAAAGGAAGCAATCTGTAAGGTCACTGTGGGCAGGAACTGTACCTGTTTATTCTCATACTGTACTCTCCCAAATGCTTAGTACAGTGCTCTGTACACATTAAGCAGTCACTAAATATGACTGACTGACACTTCTTTCCACAGCAGGCAGTAAACATATATGGAATCTATTACAACAATGTTATATGTTGTGCAGGGCAAAATTATCAGCAGGTTCAAGAGGGGCTTGGATAAACTCACAGATGAACAGCCCAGAAAATACATTCCCAGAGAGACACTGGGAACCAAATAGTCAATCAATTGCTTATTGATTGATTTGTATTTATTGAGCACTTATTGTGGTCAGAGTACTGTAAGAAACAGCCCACTGAGCCATCCTATTGCCAATTTCAGAAATGAAGTACTGGGATGAAAGGACTCTTGGTCCAACCCTGTAAATGGCATTTCTTATGTTCTGGACATTGTTATGTTCTGGATATCTGTAATCTGGACATTGCAGATATCATACCACCATTCTTAGGAGAAGGCATCTTAGAAAGCATTCAGAATCCCCAGGCTGATGTTTCAATAGCTGCCTGTTTTGCCATTGGGGCTAGTGGAAATTTGTACTGTGATGTATTGCATATTCCATCACTTTCCCTAGTGCCTATGCCTGCTCCCTGCATTACTTTACAGCAGAACAATATCTAAAACCCATGAATCTTACAGTCTTCCTGCAACCCCATCTGTAACATTCGACCTATACAAAATTAAAGCTAATAATTCAAACTGAAAAGGATGAAACAAAGGGGCTGGCTTGCTTTGGGATTCCAATGAGAAATGTGTAAATCCAGAGTCAAATGTTTTACAGGGAGTCTCTTGGAGGGAGAATGGATTACTAAAGTGAGTTTAAATTGAAAAAAAACTGAAAGGATAACACTAATGCTACACACTCCCTCTCGTGTTCAAAGCACACTAATAATAATAATGATGATGATATGTATTAAGTGCTTACTATGTGCAAAGCACTGTTCTAAGCGCCGGGGAAATTGCAAGGTGATCAGGTTGTCCCACAGGGGGCTCACAGTCTTAATCCCCATTTTACAGATGAGGTAACTGAAGCCCAGAGAAGTTAAGTGATTTGCCCAAAGTCACACAGCTGACAAGTGGCAGAGCCAGGATTTGAACCCATGACCTCTGACTCCAAAGCCCGTGCTCATTTCACTGAGCCACGCTGGTTCTCTAGAAGCAGCTTCTCTTCTCTTCTCTGCTTCACTGGAGATGTGTTCTTACTCATTCTCACAATATCTGCTCTGGGACTGCCAGTCAAGGGGTGCATGCAATATAATTTTTTTTTTCCAGGTGACAAGCGTATCAGGGTAGCAAGGGATGTGCACATGGTACATATCTTTAAATTATATATTGTAAATTACTTATTAATGTCTGTCTCCCCCTCTAGACTGTAAACTCATTATGGGCAGGGAAAATGTCTGCTAATTCCTTTGTATTGTACTCTACTAAGTTCTTAGTATCAAACAGAAACTCCTCACTATTGGCTTTAAAGCACTCAGTCACCTTGGGCCCTCCTACATCACCTCATTACTCTCCTACTACAACCCAGCCCGCACACTTTGCTAACCTTCTCACTCTATCTCAATCTCATCTATCTCACTGCCGATCTCTCACCCATATCCTGACTCTGGCCTGGAACTCTCCTCATATCTAACAGACAATTACTCTCCCCACCTTCAAAGCCTTTCTGAAGGCATATCTCCTCCAAGAGGCCTTCCTTAAGCCCTCCTTTCCTCTTCTCCCACCCCCTTAATAATAATGATAGCATTTATTAAGTGCTTACTATGTGCAAAGCACTATTCTAAGTGCTGACTTGCTCCCTTTGTTGATCCCCCTCCCAGCTCCACAGCACTTATGTGTGTATCTGTAATTTATTTATTTATATTAAAGTCTTTCTCCCCCTCTAGATTGTAAGCTCACTGTGGTCAGGGAATATGTCTATTATATTGTACTCTCCCAAAGCATTTAGTACAGCGGTCTGCACACAGTAAGCCCTCAATAAATACAATTGATTGGCTGACTTAGCACAGTGCTCTACACATAGTAAACTCTCAATAAATATGATTAATTGATTGACATTGAACAATTGTAGGTTGCACTTTGGTTTTTTCTGCTATACCCTTCACTAGACTGATACCTGAATGAAGAACATTTCTAGATTCTTAATGGGAAGTTACTGTTTGCACCAGGGATATATTCCAAGGAGACTTACTGGATCTCTAATGGCATAAAGTGGTTTCCTTTTCCCATGTAAGGTTGACCCACCGCTTCTCAAGAATTTGTCCTAGCTCATTAGCACTGCTGCAGTGGTTGAACAGTCAATGTCAAATGTGGTGTTAGTTTGTGGAATTGGAGAATTTGATCTTTCAGAAGGAGACTGAGAAAACACTCATTTCCCCAGCAGATAGAAGGGACTCAAGCTTCCATTCTGAATCTTTTCCCATTCCCAAGCCAGCTTCCTAAAGGAATTCCCCGTGTCTCCTGAAGAACCCTAAACCTCAGGCTCCCCATGAAATGCCTGTTTCATGGCAATTATCCTGTCACTCTTGTGAAGATGTATCCATTTTACAACTAGTTCAAGCCTCCTGAAGTGTTTCATCTTTTGTTGGTCTAATACCTCCCAATGCTTTTGATCTCCTCAAACTCCAGCTCTTAATCTATAATGAGTGAGATTAAAGATTGCAGAGGTCACTGCTGTGTTTGCTTACAAGTTGGAACAGTTGGGCACTAAACTCATCTGAAAAAATAAACTCTCTATCCTAATTTATCCTGATGCAAAGGAAGCCACCAGAATTGCAGGTAATGAAATACTTTATTTCATGTTCACAGGATATGAATCTTCATGGGAAGGGTAAGTGGGTCTATTTTCATTCTGAGGAAACAAGATGAATATGTTTTTGGATGATACTTTTTTTTAATGAGGCATTTATCTCAAGTTCCTGATATTTGATCTATTCAATGCAGTGCAATCATCGGTAAGATTATTTTTTAACTTTTAATTATCTGCACCAAAGAAAGCTGGAAGTGCCATTTAACTCCCTTCTTGATGTGATCTGCCCTGCTATAGAAGTGCAATGCACTGGGCTGTTTTGGTCATGGCAAGAAAATCACCCCAAGGGCTACCAAATTGGACTGAATTATTGCTCTTCTAAGTGTAACTAATTCTTTGTCTTTTTCACTTGTCAGAGATTGACTCCTCTTGGAAACTTAATCCGGGACAGTTCTGACACTGGGGGAGGTAAAAGAGAAGTGGAGAAAAGGAGCCCTCTTCTCTTCACCCATTGCAGAAGAGTGGAAATAGAAATTGAAACAGCTTCCCCTGCCCCCTCACCCATTTTAAACTTAGGTCAATCCTGCTCATGGCTAGAGGAAGAGAATTATTAAGCTTTGAAGAATGCAGCATGAAAAATCACTATTACAAAGTAAATTTAATAGCCCAAAATACCAGAGGGCTGAAAGATTTTATGCAGATCTCACTGTTTCTACTTTAAAAACCTTGCAGGTGTGTGATTGTGAGCCTCCACGTCCTGATTGCTATCTCTTTGAAAGAAGGGAGACAAAGTAGTTCAACATGAATGCAGGAACAGAGAATTCTCTGATCAGGATTCAATTCCTCAATGTTAACGGTTTGGGAGAGAAATTGTTCTAGTAAGCATTTTGTAGGAGAAAGGTTTAGAACACAGTACTGCTGGGTAATCCCAAGGCATGAGTAATTTCTTGCCAAATAGAATCGCAAAATAAGACTGGCTTTTACTGTTCTTGCTAACCATAAGTGATCAGTTTGTGAGGAGAAAGAGGACAGGACCATGCAATTCCAGTTTGATCATCTCTCTCCTCATCTCTCTGTCTCAGTTTTTCATCAACCATTCTGCTACAAAATTAATGATATTAAGGGAATACCTTTAAGATCTGAACTTAGAAAAAACCCCTACTCTTTTTTTATTATTTATTGCTATTATATTATATATGTGTATTATTTATTTGAGCCTGATTCTTACTCTGCACCTCTTTAAAGGAACTAAGGGCAAGTGCTTAGTACAGTGCTTTGCACACAGTAAGTACTCAATAAATATCAATGATCGATTGATGTCTTTGGCCTGAAAGACAGCCCTGATGTAGATTCTGGCTATGGTGAGAAATAGGGCCGATCCTAGGAATCTTTATTGGCAGAGGAATCTCTGGGCCAGGTCATGGCAGGAGAGTAGAGCAAGGGTTAAACTAAGACAAGACATTCAGCTTGAGAAAGAATCAAATATCTTGGGCTCTGAGGATCTGCTAGCCAGACAGATGAAAAAGCTAGTCAGGTATTTAATTAAGCAGCATGACTTAACAGAAAGAGCATAAGCCTAGGAGTCAGAGAACCTTGTTCTCATCCCAGCGCCAGCACTTTTTTTTTGTAATGGCATTTATTAAGCACTTACTATGTGCAAAGCGCTGTTCTAAGCATTGGGGAGGTGACAAGGATCAGGTGGTCCCACAGGGGACTCACAGTCTTAATCCCCATTTTACAGATGAGGTCACTGAGGCACAGAGAAGTGAAGTGCCTTGCCCAAAGTCACATAGCTGACAATTGGCAGAGCTGAGATTTGAACCCATGACCTCTGACTCCGGAGCCCATGCTCTTTCCTCTGAGCCACGCTGCACTTGCCTGCTATGTGAGCTGGGGCAGGTCACTTAATTTATCTGTGCTTCAGTTTCTTCATCTGTAAAATGGGTATTCAATACCTGTTCTCCCTCCCACGCAAGTCCCACCATATGGGACAGGATCTGTATCCAACCGGAATATCTTGTCTCTACCACACAGTGCTCTGTACAGTGCTTGACTCACACAGTAAGTGTTTAACAACAACACAGGGAAGCAGCGTGGTTTAGTGGAAAGAGCACGGGCTTCGGAGTCAAAGGACATGAGTTCTAATCCTGCCTCTGCCACTTGTCTGCTGTGTGACCTTGGGCAAGCCACTTAACTTCTCTATGCCTCAGTTATCTAATCTGTAAAATGGGGATTAAGAATGTGATTCCCCATGTGGGGCAAATTAATTACCTTGTACCTACCCCAGCACTTAGAACAGTGCTTGGTACATAGTAAATGCTTAACAAATGCCATTATTATTGTTACTATTAACAAAATACCATCATTAATATATTGGTAGGCCCAGTCCTTGGGTCTGAGGATATACTATCCAGACAAATGTTCAATTAACATCTGGTTAGGCCCAAAGGTGCATAGATGACCCTCAAAATCTCCCCACAGCAGTCTACAACAATGACAATGAAATCACTGCAGGCAGTGAAGTCTAATCCCAATGCACCAGACTCTTGATTATGTCTATCTCCCCAAGTATGATGAAGAGTTGAAGAATTTTCCTGGTGAACCTGACCTTGGAATCAATTGATGTAGATTATTTAGACTCTAATGGCAGATTTTTTTTTCTTTTTGCCTGAATTACCATCATTATTACTTCCTCTGCCTGGACAACCTCAAGTTACTCTAACCATCCTAAATCACACACTCGTTCCATTTAGGGATGAGGAAAAAACCAACCAATTTGGCAAGTAGGCTTAGAGGTGGCTGATAACTCAAAAGAATTTTTTTCTTTTGAGTTATCAGCCACCTCTAAGCCTACTTGCCAAATTGATGAGGAAAAAACCAACCAATTTGGCAAGTAGGCTTAGAGGTGGCTGTTAACTCAAAATAATTTTTTTTACCTATATAGCTTTTTTAATAGTATTTGTTTTATGCTTGCTATGTGCTAGGCACTGTAATAAGCTCTGGGGTAGATACAAAATAATTGAGTTGGACCCAGTCACTGTCCCACATGGGGATCATAGTCTCAATCTACATTTTACAGATGATGTAAATGAGGCACAGAGAAGCTGTGATTTGTTCAATGTCACATAACAGACAAGTGACAGAGTCAGGATTAGAACCCAAGTCCTCTGGTTCCTAGGCACATGCTCTTTCCATTTAGCCACCCTGCTTCCCCTCTTTGTTATTCCTCCCTCCCAGCCCCACAGTATTTACATATGTATCTATTATTTATCTATTTGTACTGATTCCTGTCTCTCCCCTTCAAGACTGTAAGCTCATTGTGGGCAGATATTGTCTGCTTATCATTGTATTGTACTCTCCCTATAGCTTAGTAGAGTGTTCTGCACACGGAAAGAGTTCAATAAATATGATTGAATGAATGAATGAATGAAGAATGTTAAATTACCCAGCCTAGCACTACTTAAGACATTTCTGTCCAACTCTCACATTACAGGAAACTTTTTTTCTCATTTTTCTATGGCTTTGCAGAATGCTATCCAGGGGATTTCTCTGGGACGTGGGTGGAAGCAGCATTAAGATGAGAAATAATTTAAATGCTTCATTCTTTCTCTGGCATGGTGTTTGCTACAGAACAGCTGAAAGAGTAAACCAATACAGGAAATCTTGTAAAGAGAACAAAGATGGGAAATCTCTGAATAAGCCAGGTGCATCATTTTGAAGAAATGTCTGAATGAAACAATATTAAAAAGAAACTTGCCAAGTTGACAATTTTATAAATAACTATCTTTAAAAACTCTGTGGAGTGAGACAGTTCTATGGTCCTATACAATGTCCTGGGGATTGGGTATTTTTCTCAGGAAAAAAGATATCGATATGTGGAACTATAGGGAAAATCAGTCAATCAATGGTATTTATTGAGCACTTACTGTGGGCAGAGAATTGTACTAATCACTTGGAAGACTACAACAGAGTTGATAGACATGTTCCCTGCCCACAAGCAGCTTACAGTCCAGAAGGGGAGACAAGCTTTAATATAAAAGAATTAGATATGTTTGTAAGTGCTATGGGGCTGAGGATGGGCTGAGTATCATGTGAAAGTCTGTGCTGATACTCAACAGGGAAATGAGGATGGCACCCAGTCAATCAATCAATCAATTGCTAGTATTCATTAAATCCTTAATGAATGTGAAATTCTGTAAGACCCATTTGGGATAGTACAACAGGAACAAGACTTCTCCAAGAGATCACAACTGAATGGTCAAGACAGTCAAAGAAGATTTACAAATAATGTAATAGAATAACACAGGTAGTATTTCCACAATATTGAAATGGTAGAAAAAGTAATTGAATGTACAGAACTACCTAAATAAAAGTACACACGTGCTGAAAATAGGAATAAAATACATAAGTATTAATGGTGGCTGTTGGATTGACAGGACTAGACTGTGATGGATTCTTTGGGAAAATCTTCCTGATATTTTAGTAGGGTTTTGAAGATGAGGAGAGCCAGCAGATTTGGGGGGGAAAGGAAGGAATGACCTTAGAACCAGCTCTATAGACGTCCAACTCTGGAGAATTTCCAGAGGACGCAATCCTTGTTGAAAACCCAAGGCGAGATTTTCTTTCTGAATTCTCCAGCTGCAGTTGAATTGTTGAGACAGAGCTAGCACTGGTGATTGTTGTAGTATACATTATAAGGCGTTTAGACAATTTCCTGGTGATCAGGTCCAAAGATACACTTTGCTCAGACTTATGCAGTTATTTCAGGCCAAACACAACTGAAAACTTTCACCTGAAATGTCCAGATAATTATATTTTTGCCTCCAACTATCTGGATAATATGCTGACAAAGAACAGATTAATAACATGGCTTGTAAACATTTTTTAATGCACTAATGCTAATGGACTAATTCACCATAGTCGAAGAAAGCCAAGAATTCAGGGAATTATCCAGTGAAATGAGTAGATCATTCGAAGAAAAAATCTCATTTGGGCTTTATTATATGGGCAGTTGCCTTGGCTCTCTGCTTTGCTCCATCTGCAGGCACCTGGGAACAAGGAGATATTTCCTACACATACCCTAAAGCTCTTATTCTAATCCCCCTTGACCTCTTGGCTTCGTTTGACACAGTGGACCACTCCCTTCTCCTAGAAACACTATCTAACCTTGGTTTTACCTGCATAATTTCAGTTCTCTTCTTACCTCTCTGGCCACTCTTTCTCTGGTCTGGTACTTCCTCTCCTCCCCAAACTACGAGAACCCCTTAAGGCTCTCTCCTGAGTTACCTTTTCTTCTTACTTTTCACTCACTCCCTTGGGGAATTCATCCATTCCCATGGTTTCAGCTAGCACCTCTGTGAAAATGACCTCCCAAATCTATTCCTGACCTCTCACCTCCTCTGAAATCCCTCCTTTCCCCTTGCCTTTGGGGCATTTCCACATAGATATCCCACTGGCACTCCTTAAGCTCTAATTGTCTGAAAATTGAAAATGAATTCTTCACCTTCCTTCCCAGACCCTGTTTCCTACCTAGCATTTCCTTGAAACTACACTTCTCCCAACCTTGGTCTTATCGTTTTTCCCCCCTCTTGATTTCCAATTCTTGCATTCAGTCAAACCCAAATCCTATATACTTTTTTCCAGAGCATTTCCCAAATCTCCCTGTATCCAACTGTCCATGCTGGCCCAAGCACTTTAGTCCGTATTAAAGGCTGCATCACCTTTCTCATGGGTCTCCCTGTCTTCCAATGTCTCCCTGGTCCAGTCTATGACTCACTCTGCTCCCAGAATCAGTTTTATAATCATTTGACATATGTCTCTCCAGTCCTCAATAATCTTCACTGGTTAACAGAGGTGAGAGTAGAGTTTTTCTTTCCAATATGACCAAACATTTAAAGCATCAGAAGTGAAGGTAGGCATGTATAAACCAAGGACCTTCTGGAAAGAATGATTGTCATTTTCCCAAGTGCTTAGTTTATATTCTGTACATGGTAGACATAGGTACCTACTAAATTAAAACTTACTCTACCTGTTTATATAATCGCCATCTCAGTTTAATGCTCAGCCTGAAATGCCACCTCTATTGCCCAATACTGGGAACCCAAGTACTGCACTTGGAAACAAAACAGGCCTAGGAATCAGAGGGTGTGGGTTTTAATCCCACATCTTCCACTTTTTTGTTTTGTGACCTTGGATAAGTCACTGGACTTCTCTATGCCTCAGTTTCCTCATCTGTAAAAAAGAGGTATAAATGCCTGTTCTCCTTGCTACTTAGCCTGCGAACCTCATTTTTAGACAGAGACTGTATCCAACTAGACTATCTTGTTTCTATCCCAGTGCTTAGTAAAGTGTTTGGAACATGGTAAGGGCTTAACACATGCCACTACTTATTATTAATATTATTATTTCCCTTCTAAAGTCCCGTCCACCCAATGCTACCCTCAATTGAGGTGATACTTGGCAAAAGGTCTACTTTGCCTCATCCTCCTCTGGCACATAACCCATCCTCTCCACCTCTATTGGCTAGTTAGAATAGCAAGGGCAGCAGGGCAGCTTTGTCCCTGTAGCCCTAGAGCAGCATCTGCTCTCCCAGCCCTCCCCTCAAAGCCTGGGGTCACTGTAGGAGCAGAGAGTGCTGCTGGCACTCTACTCCTCCAGGGTCACGTTGTCTTCTCTCATGCCCAACTCATCACTGGACACCGACCTTCACTAGGCAGCTGGGGCACTGTGCCATCAAAAATCTCCAGTGGCTGCCTGTCAAACTATGCATCAAGCAAAAATTCCTCACTCTCAGCTTCAAGGCTCTCCATCACCTTGCCCCCTCCTACCTCACCTCCCCTTCTCCTTCTACAGCCCAGCCCGCACCCTCTGCTCCTCTGCCACTAACCTCCTCACTGTACCTCTTTCTCACCTGTCCCACTGTCGACCCCCAGCCCACATCCTCCCCCGGTCTGGAATGCCCTCCCTCCACACATCCACCAAACTAGCTCTCTTCCTCCATTCAAAGCCCTACTGAGAGCTCATCTCCTCCAGGAGGCCTTCCCAGACTGAGCCCCCTTTTTCCTCTCCTCCTCCCCATCCCCCCTACCCTATCTCCTTCTCCTCCCCACAGCACCTGTATATATGTTTGTACAGATTAATTACTCTATTTTACTTGTACATATTTACTATTCTATGTATTTTGTTAATGATGTGCATTTAGCTTTAATTCTATTTGTTCTGATGACTTGACACCTGTCCACATGTTTTGTTTTGTTGTCTGTCTCCCCCTTCTAGACTGTGAGCCCACTGTTGGGTAGGGACCGTCTCTATATGTTGCCTGCTTGTACTTTCCAAGTGCTTAGTACAGTGCTCTGCACACAGTAAGTGCTCAATAAATATGATTGAATTAATGAATCCCTGTGGAGATTTCTATGCCTGTCCCCGGGCTTCACTTACCCCAAAATCTTTGTGTTCCTCTCCCCAATGAGGACCACAAAACGTGGTAGCAAGAGCTGAAGTAAAGACTCAAAGCCTCCAAAGACAACTATTATGCTATACCAGGATTTACAGTTTGACTGAAATGGTGCATCAGACCACTCAAGGGTATTTGTACCTTTGGCAGTTACACACCCCTCTCAGCATCAAGCAGAAACTCCTGACCCTCAGCTCTAAGGCACTCCATGAGCTTTCTCCTTCTTACCTATCCACACTCTGCTCTCTCTCCAACCCAGTTCACATCCCTAATACCTCTAACGCTATCCTACTCACTGTGAGTCATTCAAATCTTCCTGACATCCAACCCTTTGCTCAAGGTGCTCCTCTCTTGACCAGCATCCTCCCCTTTCAAATCAAGCAGACCTCCCCATCTTCCCTCCAAATTTAAAGCCCTGATGAACTCTCACCACCTGCAGGAGGTTTTCAATCAATCGGTCAATCAACCAGTGACATTTATTGAGCACTTACTATGTGCAGAACACTGTACTAAGTGCTTGGAAGAGTACAGTACAACAGAATTTAGCACACACATTCCCTGCCTGTAACGAGCTTATAGTCTAGAGGTTGTGTGTGATTAATTGTCCTTCTCCCAGGTCAAAACTCCCCAATTACCACTTTAGCACTTTTATAGCCGGCAAATCCATTTGGAAGACACCAACTCTAACTTGGTGGGAAGAGCAAGCAGCATATCAGGGAACTTTCAGTGATTTTCTAAAGTTTTGAGACTGTGCTAATCTATAACCATATGGGATATAAAAGATAAAACTGCTCAGTTAGGATCTAGTATTGCATCCAACACACAGAAAACTCTCAGTGAAACTGTTGACTAACAAATTATTATCTGGGATTCTAATGAAAAAATATAAAAAAACCCTGAGTTTGTATTATGTAAATCATTCTCTGCTGAAACTGCCTAGTCCAAATCATTCAATCAATCAATCAATTTATTGAGCACTTACTCTGTGCAGAGTACTGTACTAAGCACTTGATAGAATACGATATAACAAAGTTGATAGATAAATTGCCTGCCCACAGTGAGTTTACCAAAGCTAGTCTTTGTATAAGTATGGAGAACTTCCTTTCTTCTCATTCACTTCCCAGTCATCTCTGCTCAACCCCAACTGTAAAATCAGTGACGAAGACACAAAAACATAAACCCAAATAAATAAACAGCAAACCTTATGTGCATCAACTCACTGCCTGAACAGCTTTTTCTGGTGGAGTTAAAATCCTCGTGCATGCTTAAGATATGCCAGATGTTGAAAATATTTCAGAATGTTCATTTTATCAGGCTCGGTTGGGTCTTTGCAACTTGATGTGCCAAATAGTCCTGTGAGAGAAATTATTGATGTAATGGTTATTTAAATATTGACGTTTCTTCACTAATGACATTTGTGATCACTTCATTTTCTCACCAAACACTGTGCTTTCAGAATATGAGATGTTTATGTATGAAGTGGGAATAGAAAATTCCCTTAATATCTACGAGTCTTTCTTTATGCATTCTTCAAATTGTGTAGCTAGGCTAAGCTCTAGCTTTAATCATACATATACAGGATCTATATTTATAGTTCAAGGATGATAAAAATTGAAGACATATATGAAAAAATGAACATCTTGAAAGCAGTCCTAGGGTTGAAGAAGCTAAGTTTCAACAGTGATCATGAAGTTATCATGTTAGAAGACATATTTCTAAGTTATTGGTTTAGTTAGAAAATGATTGAAAATTGGTAAACGCAATCAATGAAATCCTGTGATGTATTTTTAATTTGAACATAATTTCTTTGCACTGTAAAAAATTTCTTTGCACTGTAAGAAAAGTTGTTTTGCACTTCTATTCCCACTATTATGTAAATTTTAAAAAGAAAAATAAAATGAAGAGGTCCAGTGTTCCAAGTAAATCCTTACCACCAAATTACTAAGTCTGGAATCAAGAATTCCATAGGAAACATAAGTTCCCCACCCTACCATAATAGCAAAATCAACAATAAATGAATGGACCATCAGCATTTTTTAAAAAAGCATCCTCAGAAAGAGTCTTTATCCACTTTCTAAGAGAATAAGCATTAGAGCACCTGACATAAACATTCTTCTTAAAGTCAGCAATGTAATCATTAGTGGGAATATTCCTTTGAAAACACCAATGCCTTTTGTAGCTATTATCACAAATAGTATTCCAACTTGCTTAATCTAACAATAATACCTTTGCAACATGAGAATAAAGTCATAATATGCTATACTATTTGTTTCTTGTTCTTAGAGGCTACTGATGGTTTTCTGAGTAAACAAAATAAAGGTGAAAGAAGAAGGGAATGGATCACATCTAACAAAACAACAAATTTCCTGAGAACTTAATAATTGTGATTAACACATTTCTGGAAATACTCATGGAAGACTAAAAGAAAACTATTTGCTATTACCTCAGATTTATCTGATAGACTGATGAGAAATAAAGAAAAAAACAGTCCCATGTTCTCATACATCCTTCAACGCCAGGACAAAATCATGTCTCTTATCATGCTTACAAGTGCTTAACAATTGTTTTTGTAGAGGTGTTAAAATTTCAGTTGGTCTCCAAAGGGAAAGAAGGAAGTGATGAAATGTTCCAATTGCAAGGAGCATCATGGTAAAGGACATTGACTAACAAATAGGATGAGATAAAAGATTACCCCCAGATGGGGCTGAGAAAAAAGGGGTTGTCTCTGTTGCTGAATCATACTTTCCAAGCACTTAGTACAGTGCTGTGCACACAATAAGTGCTCAATAAATATGATTGAATGAGTGAATGAAAAAGGCATCATGAGATGTGAGAAAGAGGAGGTAAAGTGGGCTCCTCTTTGTAGCTCAGACTCAGGGGATCAAACTTTCTTCATTTGCCAAATGGGTTAGTACTACTGATTATAGTTCCAGACTGTGAGCCTGTTGTTGGGTAGGGACCGTCTCTATATGTTGCCAACTTGTACTTTCCAAGCGCTTAGTACAGTGCTCTGCACACAGTAAGCGTTCAATAAATACGATTGAATGAATGAATGATTGGGGCTGTTTTGAGAAAAGTGTGAAAGCGATGTGATTCCCTTCTTTCCTGCATCAAAGTTAATCTTTGAAACAGCATGGCATAGCCGGTAGAGCACAGACCTGGGAATCAGAAAGTCATGGGTTCTAATCCCAGCTTCACCACTTGTCTGCTGTGTGACCTTGGGTAAGTCACTTCACTTCTCTGTGCCTCAGTCACATCATCTGTAAAATGAGGATAGAGACCGTGAGCCCCACCTGGGACAGGGACTGTGTCCAACCCGATTTGCTTGTACAAAGCACTTGTACCCTAGTGCTTAGTGCAGTGCCTGACACATACTAAGTGCTTAACAAATACCATAATTATTACTATTATTATTATTACTCAGCGCCTTGTGATCAGGGGTCATGTTTACCGATTCAATTGTATTATACTTTCCCAAGTGCTTAATAAGTAAATTCTCTTAATTGATTAATGGATTGAAGGTAGAGTTCATTATTGGGTTGAATATCCATTCAGTTCAGACTCAGACTATAACAGAGATTGACAAATGCATCATTATGGGATCAACACCCTCAAGTTACTAGAAGCAAGATGGCACACAGTTTCCCCTTGTTCTTCAGGAAATTATCTGCTGCAGTCTTAAATTGGGAACATCCCTATGACCAATCTATAAACCTGAACAGTCACATGGTACAGGTTGCCTAATATATTGTTCTTTTCAACAGACCAATGAATGACTCCAGTCATTTTACAGATGGGAAAGAGATGCCCTTAAAATTTCAAAGGTTTGCCCAGAGTTAACCAAGCAATTAGTAGATTCAGTGGCATGATTTGCATTCATTCTAGACCCTTATCTGAGGTCCATTTTTAAGTTCCCTTAACCACTTTGCTACTCAGGGTAAGCACATAATCAAAGCCAACACAAATCATCAAAGGTCTTTTTTGGTCTTTCCACACATGTGTTTGTTTTTTTTCCTTCATGGAAAGGTCCCCTGCCCTCATGAAAATAGGGATGGAAGTAACAAACTCAAATAGCACCACCCAGACTGTGTGGGTTCTGTGTTTTGAATCCAGTTCAACATTTTTCAGGTTAGAGTTTTCAGCAAAGTTCAGTTTCCTGATTTGAAGGTAAATGAAAGAAAACGTCAGACTTTTTGGATCCAGAGACCTCCACACCAAACATCATTTTGATGACAAGTGTAAATGAATCAGAACTCTGTGAACTGAATTTCCCTCCAAGTTCCTTGAAGAAACATTTGAGGGAAATCTCTGGAACAAAAATGTATTTGGGGTTTGGTTAGAGGCATTGGCCAGGAGTCCAGTTAGGTCATATCTACACACATCCAAGTGGCATACTGACCATCTGGTATCATAATCCTCTCCACAGAATCATTGCGGACTGAAGACATTCTTTTGCACTAAGATAGGAAATTATTAAAATAGCTCCTGCAGGCACTCATTCCTTTGACAATTATCAGATTCTGTCCAGTCAACAGAATTTTTCACCTCACACTATGAAGTCATTCGGGAACCACTCAAGAAGTTCCCAGGAGAGCCTATGAAAGAGTTTACCTATGGCTTTGGGCTGGCCTACCTTAGCTTTCTGATTAATTTTTAAAGAGTAATAGTTTCAGAAAAACTTGAAGTGAGCCTGCTATATTCTAAAATAGCAGCAGGAGCTGAATTTTCCATGCAATTTTGAATCCTCCTTCTACCCAGAAGTACACAAATGCCCCCTAGTATTTATTAAGAACCTTTTTATGTTCACAGCACTGGGAAGAAGAGTGGCCTAGTGGAAAGAGTACAAGCCTAGGAGTCAGAGGACCTTGTTCTAAAACAGGCTCTGCCATTTATCTTCTGTGTGACCTTAGGCAAGTCATTAACATTCTCTGTACCTCAGTTACCTCGTCTGTGAGCCCTATATGGGACAGGGACTTTGTTCATCCTGATTATGCTTTATGTACTCCAGCAATACAGTGTGTGGCACATAAAAAGTGCTTAACAAATACCATTTTTTAAAAAGCACATGGATGAAAATAAGGCAAAGTCCCTGGCCCTCTAGAAGCTCACAATCTAAGGTTAAGAGGGATAGCGGATCCACAATAAACACTCGGAATGCTGTAACAATAACAACAAAAAAGCTCATCAAAAGACAAAGATGAGAATAAATAGCTTGGATTTTACAGCTTCATGCTCCTCACAGGGAGGGCTGTTCAGTGTCCAACACTCCCAACAGCTACTGCCACAAGTACCCTGGCCCCCATGTCCTAAAAGTTCAGAAGGCCTCAGGCTGCTGGTTGGTCCTTATCCTGCCACAGTGGAAAGTTCAGGGAGGGGTCTGATACTGGGGGAAATGGAGGCTTCAGGGTGTCTTCTGAGCAACAAGGTTTGCAGTCCAGTATTAGAGAAGCAGGGAGGTCTTGAGCTGCCCAAAATTTGACCAAAGTTTACATGTCCTGAGGGATGCTCTGACTTTTCTTCCTTTGGCTTTGAACTTTTCTTTAAAAGCTCCCTTGAATATATTCCTTTTTCCCCCTTGTGTTGTATTACAGGGTATAATATCATGAATTTACATAACATCTAAATTCATGAAGAATCTTTCTTCCAAAAAGCCCAGGTGCATTTCTGTTTGCCTATTTTCCACATTAAGTCCTCTCCGAACACAAACTATAAATCAATAAATCTCATGACAACTCACTTCACTGGTAATGATCTATCAGTGCTAAGAAATAATCTTGGTTTTCTCTCAGGAAGAAAGCATATATTCTTTAGAGTTCACTTGTGATCCACAGATTTCATTGCAGTAAAAATTAATTGAAGTAGAAGCAGAACTCTATTCCTCTAGACTGTAAGCTCCCTGTGGGCAGAGAATATACTTAACAATTTTGTTGTACTATACTCATCCAAGCACTTAGTAAGTGCTCACAGTAAGTGCTCAATAAATACCATTGATTGATGACTGATTCAGCTGGCACATAACCTCCACTCACAGATCTCAAAATCCTACGATAAATATTGAGTCCCTGTGAGTATATGGATAGTTTAGGTCATCCCTTTTTTTTAATGATGGATAAACTAAGACATGAAGAATAGAAAACTCTTGTCCAGTTCAGTACTCAGACAACAATGGAACTTAAGATTCAGGTCTTCCAGGTCTCAGGTTTACACTCCACCAGACAAACCAGCTGAAGGGATCTCTGCTTTGAATGAATCTATTTTGGAGACAGCTGCATTCCTCCAATCCAGTTCCGCAATTTCCCCTTCTTAAAACTCTGTCTCAGTTTGTCTTTGAAATAGTTTCAATATTAAAATTCAATTCAGTCTTTGCCTTTCTCTGAACAGCAGTTCATAATTATTCGCCACCCCTGAAACGCCTAGAACGTCTGCATGTATAATGTATCGTGCATGTGCTTTTTGGAATATGTTTTTCACCATAGAGAAAGCCTTGGAAATATGACAGTCTTCAAGTTTCTATGACTGAATTTTAAGTACAGTATCTTTTTTGTACATTAACTATTGACCTCGGGCATCTACTCTAGCTTTAAAGTCTACAAAATTATTATTCAATTTACATTCTGAGGGCTGCGGTAAAGTCATTCCTCCCCAGTGCTGGGGCCGACTTGTCCTGGGATACCCATTTTGCTTACAAAGTTAGTCAGCTGAGACTCCTAAAGTTCATGATTTTCATTAACCTTTTGACTGTCAAATTTCACAGAAACACTGATCTGTCAGAACCTGCAATCTGTGGACTGTGGACAGTCACCTGAATTGCTGAAACTGCTTTGTTTAGTGTTTTTTTTTTTCAATGGGGAGAGCTCTAGATGGAGGAGAACTTATCACAATAATAGTACACTAGGAAGTTATTTGCAAAAAAAATATTACCAAATAAATACACAGAATGGCTATCAGGTGGATTATCCCTGCATACAATTTAAAGAAGGAAAACTACTTTGTAATAAGAAAATTATTTTTATATCTCTGATCTCACCTGCTGCATTTTCCTTCCTTTCTGCTGATAATTTCAACAGATTTTTATGAAGAGCAATTCCAGACCTCATTATTGTTCCAAGCACTGACATTCTAGTAGGAAATGAAAAATGGCCATAACCTTCCTTCCCGCTCATAAAGTCCAAGAAGTAGGTGGAACAGATCAGAGAATCTTTTGACAAAGTATTTTTTTATTCTTTTCCATAAATCTTCCAAGCGAGAATAAGGAAGGAGTATTTCAAACTCAATTCCGAAAATATTTCAGTTGGAAAACCTCCGCATGAAGAATGAAGAGTTTGTCAATTAATGTATTTGGAGGCATTTAGATGATTCTGCAAAGCTGTTATTGATAATAATAATAATTATTAAGCACTTACTATGTGCCAAGCACTGTTCTAAGCTCTGGGGTAGATATAAGGTAATCACGTTGTCCCACGTGGGGCTCAGTCTTAATCCCCATTTAACAGATGAGGTAACTGAGGCACAGAGAAGTTAAGTGGCTTGCCCAAGGTCACACAGCAAACAATTGGTGGAGCTGGGATTAGAACCCTTGTCCTCTGACTCCCAAGCCTGTGCTCTTGCCACTTAAATACTGGATTAATGGGGATCCCAACTATAATAATAATAATTAATAATTATGGGTCTTTTTAAGCACTTAATTTTGTCAAACACTGTTCAAAGTTCTGGAGTACAAATGAATCAGGTTGTACATAGTTCTTGTCCCACTTGGGGCTCACAGTCTAAGTAGGAGGAATAACAGGTATTGAATCTCCATATTATAGTTGAGGAAACTGAGGCACAAATAAGTTAAGTGACTTATCCAAGGTCAAACAGCAAGTAAATGGCAAGCAAGCAAGAGTCAAGGTTAGAATCCAGGTCCTCCTGTTTTCCTATTAGGCCACACTGCTTGCCACCTTAGGGAAACATATCTGAGTAGGAAAATCAAAGATAAAAGAGGATCTTTATTACCATTCCTTATATTTTCTTCCAAAGTAGTACAAAAACACTAAACATTAAAGAAATAATTAATCCTCAGAGCATGGTTTGGCTTTTGTTGGAGCTTAATAGCTTAAAGAGTTGCAGCTCTTCTCTTCTAGGAGTTTGAAGAGCTTTAGATATCATTCATTAATGCTATCATAATCTCTAGAAGAATAAACTCTATCAGCTCCATTTTTCAGAGGAAGAGAAATTGTAGAGCTAAAGTCAAAAAACTACCATCTTTCTACTTAATTGTGTTTTTTATTAAGTGCTATGTGTCAATCACTGTAACAAGCACTGAAGTAGATACAAAATCATCAGGTCCTGTGTGGGGCTTCTCACTATCTTTCAACTCTTACATTCAAGCCACTGCTAAATCCTGCCAATTCTTACTACACAATGTTTCCTATATTTACATATTCTTCTCCACCAGGGTTGCTACAAACCTGGTCCAGGCTCTCGTCATAATACATGGGTGTGATTTAGTGGAATGTGCACAGGGCTGGGAATCAGAGACCCTGAGTTTTAATCTCCCCACCACCACTTTCCTGCTGTGTGATCTCGGGCAGGTCACAACTTCTCTGTGCCCCATTCCCTCATCTGCAAATTGGGGATTCAACATCTGCTCTCTCTCCTACATACTCCATGAGCCTCATGTGGGACCTGATTATCCTGTGTCTTTTTCAGTGCTTAGTACAGTGCTTGGTATATAGTAAGCACTTAATTACCACTGTTATTATTATTATTATTATTACAGACATCCCTAAAGCCACAATTGCTCACTTTTGTGTACTTCTCTGACTCCCAACAAAATATTCTTTGATGGTACTGCAGTTGATAGGGGACTTTGTTCCTCTCAAGTCAACCTACTCACTGTCTCCTTGTCCCTCTGGCTCCTGACCTCTCACTCACACCCTCTTAATTGGAATTCTCTCCCCCTGCACATCTGACAGACCACTGCCCTCCCAATCTTCAAGACCCTTCTGAAATCACATCACTTCCAGGAAACCTTCCCTGATTGAGCTTTCATTCCCCTACCCTCTAAACTCACCCACTCCCAACTGCCACTTCAACACTTCTGCAACACTTGGGTTCTTGCCCCCATTCCATCTCTCCTATATACCTGTTTCTGCACAGTATTATTCACTCCTACCTGTAATTTATTTTAATGTCAGTCTCCTCCCACTAGATTGTAAACTCCTTGAGGGCAGAAATCATGCAAGCTAATTTAATTATACTCTCCCAAACCTTGAAAATGGTTCCCTGCACACACTAGGTGTTTATTAAATACAACTGATTCACTGATTGAATGGGTACATACCTTGCCACCATTATTTTTAAAAATGCAATCTTCAATGTGGTGGCAAAAATATTGCTGCTGCTTCTGCACACAACAATCCCAGAATAAACAATCCCATAATGCTAGTGTAACCCAACACTAAAAGACAACCTGAAGTTCTGAAAACTTTGAATAATTTTAACCTGATTCATGCTTTCAAATTATGTGATAATCTGTACATCTAATTGTTTCCCAGTTTACCCTTACTGACAGGTTTAAGAGGCTGCATTATTTGGATTCTGGTAACTATTGAAATGCTGCTTAAACACAAATGGTGTTTATTTTAATTATTATTTTAATAATAGCCTTTTTTATTTTAGCACCAAATAAAAAGCAATTATTGGCCTGATTCTTAAAAAAAAACACACACACATACACCTCAAACAAATCCTAATAAGGTTTATAGCACATTGGGAAATTAGGATTCATCGCTATCAACCGACTAATAATGAATAAATAGGGTCCACTAATTTTCATTGTTCTTTCTGGATAACAGACCACGAAGGCTTTTGTGCTTGAAAATTAGCACCTGCCAATATTGTAGGATATGTAGAGATGGCTAAAGGAAAAGGGATTCAGCATTCCCCTGCAGTCCCTCTTCTAAATACTTTTACCCATTGTTAAATGTACAATTTTTTTTTGTTTGTCTTATGCTGTCAAGTTATTTCCAACCCATAGTGACTTTATGGGCACATCTCTTCCAGAATGCCCCACTTCCACCTGCTAACATTCTGGTGGTGTTATCCATAGAGTTTTCTTAGTAAAAATACAGAAGTGGTTTACCATTACCTTCTTCAGCATGGTAATCTTGATTCTCCACCCTTGTCTCTCTCCCACACTGCTACTGCCCAGCACAGGTGAGTTTTGATTTGTAGCATATGGCCTTCCACTTGCTAGCCACTGCCCAAGCTGGGAATGGAATGGGTAGGCCTCTGCATCTCCCTCTCACAGTCGAGACTGGTAGAGTAATGGAAACTTTCCACCTGCGATCCTGAGAGGAGAAATGCACAGTACCAACTAAAAATTAGAAAAGAGCTTACAGACAGAAAGGCCTGACAAGTATTACAGACAGCATTTAACTTTTTATACTCAGCATATTGGAAGGCGAGGAGCTGGCTGTGTAGATGGGACCTACGTTTTGTCAGGCTCCTTGCAGTTTACAGTGCACAGTCACAGCTGCGGCCACAGCAGTAGTCATGAGTCTTTCTGAGGTTCTGTGAAGGAGGCACACCAGAGGCTACAGGTCCATAGTTTGAAAATTTTCAACTTACTCCATAAGATGTCCCAGAAAACCTTGGATGAATGACTGTTTTTTACTAGGCATTACCCTTGCCTTTGGGAAATGCTCCTAGGGTAGAGACATGGAACAAACAAGATGAGTCACCAGAAGGGTCTGGCATTTAGCAGGAATGATACAGATGGAGAAACAGTTTCAAGTGAAGTCATCATCTCACAATCATATTTACACAACTTGGTGATTTATTCTGTGTAACAGTACTGTGAGACGTGCCTGATGTGCCTGATGCCATTTTTACATCCAGGTGCCCAAGGAGACCCAGTGTCCAGCCATTGTCATCAGGAGGCTAGTGCCATTGTCACGGCTAGAAACTTGATATCCTGGCCTCCGTCCATCAGTTAAGTCCACAAAACAGCGATCTCTCCAAATCATAGAGCTATTGGGATCCTTGGGAGGATAAGAGTTGAAAACAAAAACCGCATCAGGCACTGCAAGCATCAAACGCTTCATCACTTTCTAGACTGTGAGCCTGTTGTTGGGTAGGGACTGCCTCTATATGTTGCCGATTTGTACTTCTCAAGAGCTTAGTACAGTGCTCTGCACGCAGTAAGCGCTCAATAAATATGATTTAATCAATGAATTTATGTAATAATAATAATAACTATTATTATTAAGAGCTTGCTATTTGGAAAATATTAGGATAAATACAATATAAGCTAATCAGCCACAATCACTATGCAACAGAGAACTAGAGGTAGAGAGAATAAGTATCTTATCCCTATTTCGTAGATGAGGAAACTGAGGTCCAGAGAGGCTTAGTGTCTGCCTAAAGTCACACAGCAGGCCAGAGGCAAAACTGGGACTAGAACCCGGGTTTCCTCATCCCCAGTTCCATGCTCTTTCCACTAAACCATACTGCCAATTCTCTGCCCCTGACAAATTATCACAGACTGTTGGAAATGTCACTCCATAGCACTTACATACCTATCCATATACTCTGATGCTTCCCATATCTAATTTATTTTAACGTCAGTCTCCCCTACTAGATTCTAAAGTCCTTGAGGACAGGGGTCATGTCTACCCACTATATTGTATTTTCAGTCTCCCAAGTGGTTAATACAGTGTTCTGCCCACGGTAAGTGTTCAATACCATTGATTGATTGATCCATGGTTCATTTATCTCAATAAAAGATTTTCCTTTATAATTTTTCCTCTTTACTTATTAGAGGACTGTATTTGTGTGTGCTTGTGGTGCTGAAAAGGTTAATAGGCACAAAGTATCTATGAGTTTGTGTTCGAAATGTGTGTTATGAATTTCAGGGAAGTTCATGGTTGCTGAAGACTTCCTTTGGTAATTCTAGAAATATATACAAATAGCCCACAAAATTAGAACTCTCTCAGCTAACCTACTCGACATACCCTGCTACCAACCTCTAGCTTCTTTCACTTGAAATGCTTAAAAGTAGATGACTAGGCCAGAGCATGCTTCCCAAAGCATTCTGGGATTTGTAGTACAGCTATTCCCCTATATGGGGAATTTTACCTCACGGTACTCAACTCTCCTGTGTTTTAGAATTGCTGAGAGGGAAAGGAAAGCTACACAAGCTTGGAATGGTATCCCAGTGTTATGGTTTTTAATCAAAATAATGTGGTCAGCTTAATTCCAAGTCTCTGAAAAGTGAGGATATTTTTGCCCCTACTTGGTACATCAAGATCTATTTGGGGTAAGGACATTATTAGTAATTAAAATAACTTACTTAAGTACCCTTTTAGTGACTACTAACTCTTCAGTTCAGCTAACTCAGGAGTTCTGTCTCAAAGACTCTTTTCCCATTGGCCCTAAGATTCTCCACTAGGTCTCTCCCTCTCTTGATCCCCTATTTCTCTGCTCATACTCTTGCTACTCCCAAGTTTGCTCTTTTGTAACTCGCCTTCATTTTGCCCATTTCTGACCTCTTTCTCATGTTGATTACAGGATCTGTAGCTTTCTTCCCCTCCATTTCTGCCAGATCTCAGTCCTCCTCCTCCTTATTAATATCCCACCACTTCCAACAAGCCCTACCCAGTTAATCATCAGTATCTCCGATTCTTCAGCTCCCTCTTATACACAAGTACTCATTTATAATGCTCATCTTCAACAATTTGTGTATATGCTTATTTGATATTTACGTATATATCTCCCCTGTTAGAGTGAAACTTTCTTGTAGGCAAGAAGCATATCCTGCACTTCTGTTGTATATTCCAAGTAGTATAGCATATTGCAATTCAGTACATGCTTCCTGAGTACCATTACTACTACTCTTACTACTACTTATGACTAAATGTAAAATGTTCCTGTACTTAAGGATGAAATTGTCACACATTTTCTGCAAAATTGTGAATCAATAAAATTTGTTCAACATCGTTTCCAATCAGCCCTTCTCCTCTCTGAAACGAATACTCAAAATGCAGAGCCTGGATTGCATTTACTTTTATGTGGTGTCTCCATGTCACGAGTGATACTCAGCAAATTTACTGAGAACAGTATGGATTTTGACTTCAAAGAAGCAGCACGTTCCAGTATAATCATTAACGGACTTCCGGTGCCCAAATTCTGAACAGATTGACAAGGAACAATGTCTTGTCCCAAAGAAAAGATGCTAACTGCATTTCGGTGAATGGGTAAATGGATAATTTCCTCATGACAGGCTTTTCCAGATTCTACTAGGACTGCTGCTGCATATGCTATCACCATCCAGATTCCCATTGTCTCATAACATTCCTGCCCAAGATCAACCATTTTTCCATACCTTCTCACCAAACAGATCAGAAGAAAGCTCACGATTTATTAAATGGATCTAGTAATTTGATTGAAAATGGATTTAAAAGCTCCCATCGTGGCTCCCAGAAACTTTAATAAGCATACAGAAGTAGCCAGCTGGCTAATCCCAGGGAAATCCCTCCTCCCCTTCATTTTATAGAAAGATCCTGTGGTCAGGAAATATAAAGCTCTCAACACATTGACCACAACGAGGATTATAGCCTCATATGGTGTCGCTTTTCCCACTGTCTCTCTTACATGTTGTGCAACCTGCAGCCAGTCTATCAATACATCTGAAGTCACCTTCAGCCTCCGCTCACCAGGGAGAACATCAAGATTGACTGGACTAATGAGGTAGTCTAGAATTGAGACATTACACGTAAATCCATGAGTGTAATTAAGCTTAGCATGCATTCAAGTTTCAAAGAGCTCCATGGATTCATATTTTTATGGCTTTTGGCACCCTCATGAAAGGGCATGGGGAAACACTGAATTTCTGTTCTATGGTCACAGATGGACTTACGGCACAGTATAAGAAGTTAAAAAATATTTATAGGCTGTCCAGATGGCAAAGCGTAGGTTAAATTTTGTAGTTCCTCTTAAAAGGAAATGATGCTGACAGTGTTACCCTGGATTAAGTCACCACAGAGTGGCAATTGGAGCTGTTCTTCAATAGGAAGGCTTGGGTTAAACTCCCCTTCTCCCACAACTGGGCTCCTGGAGCCTCTGATAAAAGTGGCACTCCAGATTCCCCAATTCCAAACTTGAGCTCTGATCTCTGGAATCTGACTTCCCTTCCCCATCACAAAAAATCATTAAACTCCTTTCTCTGCCATTTTATTTGGTTGCATTCATCAAGCTGATGCTGGGTAGCCATACTGAGGAATGGACATTTTAAGCCATTTGGGTTAATGAACATTCTTGACTGAATTTTTCCCCTCTAATCAATCAATTGTATTTATTGAGCGCTTACTATGTGCAGAGCACTGTACTAAGCACTTAGTACTCTACTTGGAGAACTCTCCTTTCTGGAGAGTCCCCTGCTAATTCAGAGGTCAGCGCTTAGAACAGTGCTTTGCACGTAGTAAGTGCTTAATAAATGTCATCATTATTATAAAGGACTCTGTGGACTCAGAAACAACCCTGAAGAGAGAATGTATAGAAATATTGCATTAGGCTCTCCCCATCAAACAGAGGAACTGAGTCTCGGAACGAAATGTTCTTAGAAACTAAATTTTCTATGTGCCCTTTCATCATCAGCTCCTAAATCATTCTCCCTCCCTGTGGGCCAATATGAATTTTAACAGAAATTGAAGCCATATGTTTCTAATTAATTCACACTTAAACCATGAAAACATTGATCGTTGGGAGTTATTTCATTTCCTAAGAACCTATTTCTCCTGACCTGGGTTTTTCCCCCTGACTAAAGAACCAGAGGTGGCATTTGTACCAAAGGTTTAAGGTCTCAGACAGGTCCAGGTTTCCAAATTTTAACCTCAGGAATTTGGAGTAAGAGCTAACCAAGGCCCAAACAATTCTCCCAGCCCTGGAATGAATGACAGCTGGGGAGGTTCTAGTAATTGGATCAAGGATACAAATTCTCATTATCTACTGGAGTTAGAACCTGGGTGACAGGAGCTATGAGCTTTCATCATTTCTCCAACATTCTCACATGCCTTCCCCTCAGCCAGCTCAATACTCCTGTATGCTCATCTGTTCATTTATGTGGTTGACTTATTTAGCCATGTTATAGTATTTTTACTTAGTCTCACATTATTTTACCCATTTAACATTTATCTATTTATATATGTTTGCCTTTTCCATTAATAATAGTAATAATGATGGCATTTGTTAAGTGCCTGTTATGTGCAAAGGGCTATTCTAAGCACTGAGGGTGATACAAGGTGATCACATTGTCCCATGTGGGGCTCACAGTTTTAATTCCCATTTTACAGATGAGGTAACTGAGGCTCAGAGAAGTTAAGTGACTTGCACAAGGTCACACAGCAGACATGTGGGGGAGCAGGGATTAGAACTCATGACCTCTGACTCCCAAGCCCGTGCTCTTTCCACTGAGCCACACTGCTTCTCATTGGATAGCAAAAATAGGAAAGGCTCACATTTTGCTTTAGAAACATGGTTGATTGTGATCATCATAGCAATAATTAAACTCTCAAAGGATCCCACACATTTTTGAAAACATGGGCTCTCTACATTCTGCTCATAGTTAAGTTGCCTAGTGAGAAGAGCATGGGCCCGAGAATCAGAGGACATGGGGTGCAATCCCAGCTCTACCACTTGTCTGCTGTGTGACACTGGGCAAGTCACTTAACTCCTCTGTGCCCCAATTACCTCATTTATAAAATGGGCATTAAATCTTCCTCCCTCCAATTTAGACAATGAGCTCCACTTGGGACAGGGACTGTGTCCACTCTGATTATCTTGTATCTACTCCAGGGCTTAGTACAGTGCCTGATACATAGTAAGCACTTAACAAGTATCATTAAAAAAATGGTACCTGAGAAGTATGCAAGGCACAGAATATTTCCAGAAATGACGAGGTGAAAATTCCCAGGAAGAGAAACTGAATCAGGCTAAACTAATAATAATAATAATGATAATGGCATTTATTAAGCACTTACTATGTGTAAACCACTGTTCTAAGTGCTGGGGAGGTTACAAGGTGATCAGGTTGTCCCACGGGGGGCTCACAGTCTTAATTCCCATTTTACAGATGTGGTAACTGAGGCATAGAGAAGTTAATTGACTTGCCCAAAGTCACACAGCTGACAAAATTCAGAGCAGGACTTGAACCCATGACCTCTGACTCCAGAGCTCATGCTCTTTCCACTGAGCCACGCTGCTTCTCTAATTAACACCTCCCCAAATTCTTTGGGCATATGTGTCCAATCCCATGTGAGGATCAGGATGCAGGTGAAAATAAAAAGTTAAAGAACTTCACTACAGTACCATATTCAGTCAAACTCATAAACAGGGGCCTTATTGTGTACACACTATGACAGAGAAACACACACAGATGGAGACCATCACACTTAGTCATTCCATCAGGTAGTCTGTTGTGACCCTTTCTGAGGATGATTCCTGGATTTAACACCAAAGACTGTTGTTAAATTGTTGTTTACAGTCAGAACTCGGACACTCTAAGGACATCCAACTTGGACATCTGGAAAAGATGTCCTCATAGATTATGGCCACCAACCCATGTCTTTTAGATTTGATCCCCCTGAAAGGCACTGGGAGCATTTAGTGTTCAGTCAACTGGCCCTGAACTCATGGGGCCAGGTGCAGTTGGAAGGGATTTCCCCCTCTCTCTGATAGCAAGTCTCTCCAACCTAGTGGGTTCACCTCAAACAGACTACCCAGGCACTCCCTCTGGTTATGAACAGATATCCATTATCTTATTTGTGTAGAGATTTTAACAGAAATATATGTGTGTATGTGTGTAATATAATTTATAAACTAGAGAGGGGAATGAAAGCACTTGGTTCCAGTTTTTAAACTCATTCATAACCTAAATCTTGCAGTTGGTAACCTCTCCATGCCCAAAAACTTGTTTTACTCCCTTAACAGAACCATCAAGGCCTCACCATCAAAGCCCCGTAGACATTCAGTTTGTTAACCATAGTGTCTTTGTGAACAACCAGTTGCTAACTTGTTTCCCCTCCCAAAAACAGATAAGTTCTGACCCTTACATCCTTTCCAAAGCCTCTTTTATAAACTTTTCTGCTAACTCCTGCCTGATTCCTCCCCTATAATTTGATGTGCTCCAGATAATAATAATAATAGCAATAATAATAATAATAATAGCATTTATTAAATGATTACTATGTGCAAAGCACTGTTCTAAGCACTGGGGAGGTTACAAGGTCATCAGGTTGTCACACGGGGGGCTCACAGTCTTAATCCCCATTTTACAGATGAGGTACCTGAGGCCCAGAGAAGTTAAGTGACTTGCCCAAAGTCACGCAGCTGACAATTGGTGGAGCCAGGATTTGAACCCATGACCTCTGACTCACAAGCTCGTGCTCTTTCCACTGAGGCCACACTGGGGGAGTGACATCTTATGTACTATAGCTAGGCTGGGTCTTTAGGAGTGAGCAGTGTGCCATTCTAGAAGCTTCCCAAAATCCCTCCCTAGGTAACTGAGGATATGGGCTAGCCAGCCTGAAACATCCATTCATTCATTCAATCGCATTTACTGAGCACTTACTGTGTGCACCGACATTGTCCTTCTTTCCTCTTCTTCCTTCCCAATCACCCTCTTCTGTATGTTTCAACCCCACTTCTCAGTAGCGGTGTGGCTTAGTAGAGAAGTGGTGTGGCTTAGTGGAAAGAGCATGGGCTTGGGAGTCAGAGGTCATGAGTTCTAATCCTGACTCTGCCACTTATCAGCCGTGTGACTTTGAGAAAGTCACTTCACTTCTCTGTGCCTCAGTAACCTCACCTGGAAAATGGGGATTAAAACTGTGAGCCCCACGTGGGACAACCTGATTACCTTGTATCTACCCCAGTGCTTAGAACAGTGCTTGGCACATAGTGAGCACCTAACAAATACCATCATTATTATTATTACATTCGCATCAATTTGTGACTGTTATATTGTATTCTCCCAAGCACTTAGTACAGTATTCTGCATACAGTAAGTGCTCAATAAATACAATTGATTGATTGAAATTTAACTCTATTAAATTGTCATTGACTTCTATTTACACTGAGTTGTTTTCAGAATATCCACTCCCAATTGCCATTCCTCCCCTATATTCACATTCTTCTGAGCTGACAAGGTGGATCCTATCCATGTAAATCTCTTCTTGAAATTACTTGGTCTCCACAACTACTACCCTGCCCAGTTGCCTTTTGATATTAACATGGAAATATGAAGCCTAGGGTAAGATTCTCCTCAGTATCTATTCACTTCTTGGCAGAGTTGGACTATTACAGGAGAAAATTATAGTTTTCCAGTGGCCCACAAAGTAGCCAGCATTTTCCTGAAGGAGAGGAGAGGACCCAGTTGCTTAAAGGCTACCTCTGCCCTGATTCTCACCTTCATCTTTGTTACTCTTATTACCATTATTGTTATTATGGTATTCAAGTGTTTACTATGTGTCAAACATTGTTCTGAGCACTGTGGAGAAATTCCAGTTAATCAGGTTGGACACAGTTCCTGTTCCACATGGGGTTTACAGTCTAAGTAGGAAGGAGAAAATGTATTTAATCCCCATTTTACAGATGAAGAAAATTGAGGCACAAAGAATTCAAGTGACTTGTTCGAGGTCACAGTGCATGCAAGTGGCATATCCAGGATTAGAACCCAGATCCTCTGACTTCCCAGGACCATGCTCTTTCCACTGAGTCACACTCTCAATTATGATAGATAAGGAACACTGCCCACTCATTAATAATAATAGCAATTATAATGGTGCTCTTTAAGTGTTTATTATGTGCCAAACACTGTGTTAAATGCAGGGGTGGGCATGTCAGATCATACATAGTCCCTGTCCTACATGGGGCTCACAGTCTAACTCACTTGACACAATGAGCATTTTCTTGGAGGTTGCATGGAAGTAGCCCAACTCTGTTCCCCGGACACCTGTCTTTCTTTAAGATTAGCAGAGAGGCGATTTAAGTCTGCACAGCAAAAAAAAATTTAGGTAAGAACAGTGTCCAGAAGAGGAGCTAGTGATGGAGGCTGGGTAGAAGGAGGAAACAGAGCTGGGGAACAGATACTGAACAGAATCTTCTGTTAAGCAAGAAACCAGCTTAGTGGCTGGTGGTGCCAGCCTGTAGGCCAGAGGTGGGAGGGATGAGGGGAAGAAGGTATGGGTTTCAGTTCTAGATTTTCTTTGGATTTAGCAGTAAATGGATAAATTAGGGAGAAGAGTCTGTGTGAAAAAAAAGCAAATGGAATTGAAGAAGTGAAGATAAAGATGCTTTCAAAGGCCCCCAAAATACTTTGGGAATGTTTGAAAAAGACTATGCAATCACACACATACCCCACCCACTACGTGACCTCCATCCAGCTTTTAAATCCATCCAGATGACTTACCTTATTGCTTTTGGACCCACATCATTCCCACCCTACCCCTTTCATACAATCTCCATTCATATTCAGCCCCAGTTACCCACTTCCACAGATCTCATCTCCAACCTCAAGTCCCTTCCAAGGTTAAACCTGCACCAGTGACTCAACAACCACTCTAGAGCAGAACAATTCTCCCCAGAGCTATCAACTGCCCAAGGTTAGTCCCCAGTCAATCAATCAATCACATTTATTCAACACTTATTGTGTGCAAAGCACTGTATTAAGCACTTGGGGGAGTGCAGTGTAACAGCATTGATAGATATGTTCTCTGTCCACAGCAAGTTTATACCCCAGGGTGTTTTTCCCTATTACTGGCTGTTCCAACGTGAGACAATGGACTCAGAGATACTGCTCAGGACCAGAATCTGATTAACAGTTATTCTGCCCTGTAATTCCAAAGTTCTATATTCAAATCCTTTCTGACTTTCTCTTTAGTTGAGTTTTGTCCAGCAGGGTAATAACAGTTATGGTATTTGTTAAGCATTTACTATGTGCCAAGTGGTAGTCTTGTGGCTTAGCCTCCTCCTGTCTCCTATTTAGTGTTGAAAAAGGGACAAGGGCCTGTTACCTTGTCTCATTCTCATCTCTCATTGTTGACCCCTTTGCTCAATCTTCCCTTCTCCCCCATTATATCTGACAATCTACTATGCTCCCCACCTTCAAAGCACTTCTAAAATTACATGCTCTCCAGGAGGCCTTCCCTGATTAGTCTCATCTTCCCACATTATATCCCCCTACAACTACCACTTCAATATTTCTGCATCACCTACTCTTTTAGGCCCTCAAAACCTTAAGCACGTGGGCACTCACCCCACACCGATAGCACCAAAGTGCCTATCTTTAAATGCTGTTGCTATCCCCTACCTGTAATTGATTTTAATGTCTGCCACTCCCCTGTTAAATTGTAAATCCTTAAGGACAGGGATTGCATTTAATAACTCTATTGTGTTCTTCCAAATACTTAGTGCAGTGCTCTGCACAGAGAAAGCACTCAATAAATACTACTAATTGATTATCTAGTATTTCCAGCACATAAACCTTTGGCCAAGAGATCAACTCTAGAATCATAGAGCTGGAGGCCTGGGGATGAATGTTGAACCCTTCATCTGGTAGATCATGTCATATGACGACGATGATGATGATGATGTCATTTATTAAGTGCTTACCATGTGCAAAGCACTGTTCTAAACGCTGGGGGGATACAAGTTGATCAGGTTGTCCCACTGGGGGCTCACAGTCAATCCCCATTTTACAGATGAGGTACTGAGGCACAGAGAAGTTAAGTGCCACACAGCTGACAATTGGCAGATCCGGGATTTGAACCCATGACCACTGACTCCAAAGCCCGTGCTCTTTCCACTGAGCCGCGCTGTTTCTCTATGAAATGGACATGAACAGCATATGATTTGGTTTTTATAAACCTACCCCCAGTAGTTGGGATTTCAATAGTCTCATCTAATAGTCCAGGAGCCCACAGAGATGTGGAGATCTGGCAAACACCATCCCGGTTCTTAGATCCAAAAGAATGTTTGCAAGTTTTGTCTGTGAGGTATGTTTCCTCACGCCAGATAGGTTTGCTACCAAGTTCATCCATGGTGGTTTGAAAGGGTGCAAGCAGCTGAAACAAGCATCTCCGTCTTTGAGATTTTTTTTTAATTGAAAACAATGTAGGGATATAAATGTCTGTGCCCACAGCCAGGATAAAAAATGCAAAGCCCTAGCCACCTTGCCTTTAATTTTCTAACTGCTGTTTTGTAAGGCTGTGTCATGCTTCTCAGTTCAAACACGCTTTGCTCTTTATTATTCATGGATCTTTTTTCTCAGTCAGTGGTGTTGAATAATAAAACAGCCCAGGATCAAATGGGCCAATTCTCCACGCCTGACACCAACTGCTACTGTTCGCTGGGCTCTGCCAGGCGTTGCCTCTGATAATGAGTGGGATTTGGTTAAACAGTAAATTAATGAATAATGAAATATCCAGGTTGATCAGTTAGAGAGCACGCTTGCTTTGCCCCTGGCTAAATGCTTGGAGCAGAAATTACTCTCAAACGGCACTTGCCTGTCTGCTGGTCTGGATAACTATTTTACAGCCTATTGCTTGACAGAATGCTGGGGAGGGAGGTTGGAAGTATTAACAAAAAATGAGAAGAGCAAGAAGGACAATCTAGTTATCACCTTGTAGGTTACTAAGTAGTGTATGTAAGAACACTGTCACAAATATAATCTGGGGAAATGAGTTCCAAAGTTCCAAACACATGTTTAACATCAAGGAAAAATGATGAATGAATTTATGTGTACTGCCGGGAAGTGTGCATGCATGTGGGTTGGTGCATGCCCACTCACACGCACATACACATACCCACATCAGGCATATGTTGCAAATGGAGACTAGTTCGGTACATATTCAGGAATATATAAATTATATATTACAGTGGTACCTCACAAAAATCAGTCTCTCTATTGCCAATTTCGCACCTGAATGATTTACTTTTTACCACCCCAAATTTGCAAATACCAAGGAGGATTTACCAACAAACAGTTGAAGAAGAAAAAAATCAAAAGAATGAACAACTTAAAAAAATGACAAAGAATTGAAGTTTACTGACCATATACATCCATATCCATCATGTACTTTAAGCTGAAAAGCAAGAGACTGTGGGGTGAATGTGAAAACACCAGTTACCATGTGGAGACTGAATCATGTGTTTTCAAGAAGACCGTTTTTACTTTACAGAATTTGGGCATACAGCACCCCAAAACACAAATGAAGGGACATCCCTTATTTTCAGATGAAGTGCCAAAAGCATGGTCTAGAGGAAAGAATGTGCACTTGGGAGTCAGAGGTTGTGGGTTCTAATCCTGACTCTGCCACATATATGCTTTGTGACCTTGGGCAACTCTCTGTGCCTCAGTTACCTCATCTGTAAAATGGGAATTAAGACTGTGAGCTCTATGTGGGATAGGGACTGTGTCCAACATTGTATCTACCCCAGCACTTAGAACAGTGCTTGGCACATAGTAAGCACTTAACAAAACCACTAGTATTATTTATTTTTATTATTATTACTAATTCTGATCTCTCTTATGAGTTCATCTATCTGAATAAGAGCAGAACTGATAAATGTATATGTATATTCATTCTTTCAATCATATTTATTGAGCACTTACTGTGTGCAGAGCACTGTACTAAGCACTTGGGAAGTACAAGTTGGCAACATATAAAGACGGGCCCTTCCCAACAACGGGCTAACAGTCTAGAAGGGGGAGACAGACAACAAAAAACATGTAAACAGATATATTATATATATATATATATATATATATATATATACACTCTTTAAACAGTCTATATGTTCAACAATTCAGATTTATAATGAAGTGAATCTCTCAAGTCCTATGGTTCACAAAAGTTTATTGTTGAGCTTCAGTCTGCTTTAACTTGCCACCAGCACAAACTGCTGTACAACAAGGGGACCTTTTCAATGTCCTTCATTGGGAGGACATTTTCATTGTAATTTGAACACACTAAATGTACATCTAGACAGAGGATGTCACCTGCCAAAACTTTTTAAAAAAATTTAAAACATTAACCTCCCGTGGCCAATTTAGGCAGGATGAGGTGTCAGGCCTCAATATTAGTGCTATGGCTCATGGAACTGTATCCATGTAAGCATTCTGTATTAAATATGTACAGCTTCCTGGAATGTCCCTTGCCTCCTTGTGGGTAGAAATCATGTCTACCAATTCAATGTTTTGTACTTTCCCAAACCCTGAGTACAGTGTTCTGCCCATAGTAAGCATTCAATAAATACCACTGGTTGATTGCTATTCATCTACCCTCTCCTCCATCCATAAAAAGACAATATCCATAAGCTGTTTTTTTCTTTCCAATCAGCTAACTCACTAGACATAAACTTCTTCCTGCTGATTAGTATGGGAAGATTTCAGCCAAAAGAATGGTGCTTACTGCATCTTTGAGAAAGGCTTTGGACACATATTCTCTTTTGGAGCATCTCTCTAACAGCAGTTCAGTTACTATTTATCCCTTTTTGATGAAAACAAAACTCCTGCAATAATTTTCTTCTACAGATTGCCAAAACCTTTGAGAGTCTAAAGACTTTCCAGAACATGCAAGGAAAAATATTTGGGACCGCAACCAAGTATTTCTTACCCACCTGATTATTTGACACAGGAGAGACCTTCTGACGTTACCAGTGGAAAGAAGCAACCCATACAAACTTGTTTGCAAAGGATCCCCACACAGGTTAATGATGGGGGTGGGGGAAGAGAGAAGATGGAAGGCAGGGAGAGATGAGCAATATTAATTATGTAGAGCTACAGTATACATCAACCATACACAAAGCTTCCAGTGGCTCTGCATTCCCCAATTTCATTATGAAGCAAGGTCTTATTCAGTGGTAACTAAAAATGAAAAACTACCCCAAAAGCAAATGAAACCCATCTCTGGGATACATTACTTTCCAACTTTAGTAACCTAACACTCATGTTCTGTGTACAGAATGGATGAGGGAAGGGTAGGGGAGAGTCTCCCTTAGATGAATTTCTGGTTCTACTTTGATATTTAGTAGGGTAGAGGGCTGTGAGTGGGGAGAAGACATTGAGAAAGGTCTGGAAGATGTTTGGTTTAATACTGAGGTTGATTCCAACCCAATCACACATACCCTGATTGAAGGGTTTTTCAGACTGAAATTCCAACTCTCTCTTTCTTATGGTTCATGCTTCTTCCTTCCCCCATCCACACCTCAGAAAATCCACCTATTCCCAGGGTAGAATGAATTGCACAACTTATGGGAAACCTCCTGTCCTTAAGTAGAGAGGACTCACCAAGATGATAATGGAATCTGCTGTAGAGAATGGCAGACGAACCTCAGACCTGAGACTCTGGGACTGAGAATCACACAAAGGAATCCGTAATAGCCCTAGAGGTTTGCACAGTGCCACTCAGACTCTCCCTCACCTTTCCTCATCTCCCACTTCCTTCTGCATCTTCCCTGACTAGCTCACTTTGCTCTTCCCTCTCCCAGCCCCACAGCACTTATGTACATATCTGTAACTTATTTATTTGTACTGATGTCTGTCTCTCTCCCCACCCCCCACCCCAGCAGGCTGTAAGCTCATTGTGGGCAGGGAATGTGTCTGTTTATTGTTGTGTTGTACTCTCCTGAACACTTAGTATAGTGCTCTGCACTCAGTAAGCACTCAATAAATGCACCTGAATGAATGAATGCCTGGTGGAGCCTGGAGTGAGCTAGTAGCTGGGGGCACTAGCAGGAATCTCATTCCTAAAAGTCAAGGCCAATTGGACAAAAGAATCAAAAGCTCCTTTAATTTCCTCCTGTCCTGGGCTCAAGGGATCAGTCAAGGTCCCTGGGTTGCCTGATTTGTTTTGTTTGTTCGTTTGGGGTTTTTTTTGCTGTGACCCTTGGTTAGAGACTGGCTTTTCCGCTTCTTCCTGGCTGGACCTCCCGCCCCCATCCCATCTCTGAGGCGCAGCTCAATATCTTTTGGTTACCTTGATGATAAGCAGCCATGGCCTTATTGGGAGAGAGGAGAGATGGGAAGCACACTCCCAGGAGACCATGATCCCCAAAATGGGGCATCTGATCTTTGACTGTAAGTTGATTCTTCTAAGGTACTTTCCTTCCCTTCCCTTGCTTTCTGAACCAAATCCCAATGATGGTTCCATTGACAGGGACTCATATTGGGCTACAGAACCAGAAATGCAAGTGGTCTCCAGAAGTGCCAGCACTACCTCCTCTCAGCTTCCAGAACACCCTCAAACTTCCACTCCCCTGTTACTTACAATTGAAATTTGGAGTGATGTGTAACAAAACCAGGAGAGACAAAAACTTCACTTGAGGAAAAGGAAGTAGTAAGCAGAAGAAGGGAGAGGGGACCCTGGTAGAACCCAGAAATTATTTGTTTTGTTCATCAGGCATGGACTTCACTTGAGTGTGTGTTTTGTGTGTGTGTGTAAGTGTATGCAGATATGTATGTAAGGTATATATACTACCATTTTGTATCTAGCACAGAGCTTAGCACAGTGTCTGGTGCATAGTAAGAGCTTAATATATATGATCATCATCAACATCATTATCTGTATACATAATATACAATATCAATCCCCATTTTACAGATGAGGTAACTGAGACACAGAGAAGTTTAGTGACTTGCCCAAGGTTACAAAACTAAGTGGTAGTGCTGAAATTAAACCCATGTCTTTCTGGCTCCCAAGCCCATGCTCTGTCCACAAGCCCATGCTGCTTCTTTTGATTCCATCTCCCTCTGCCAATCCTTGAGTTAAATTCCCAGATTGGATGATTGGGAACCTAAATTTCTAAGGCCCCTGATAGTTGACTACACCTTTTAATGGAGCAAATTAATGCTCCAAGTGGTCTGTACTGTTCTATACTCAGACCACCCCCATCATGACTTCCCCAGCCCCCAGATTATTGAACCACTGGGGAGACCTAGGCAGGTAGTTCTCACTGATGGCTGGAGGGGCCCTGGGCTTTGAGCGTGTTTGTGAGCCCGGGGACTGAGGACCTGAATAAAAGGTCAAGGAGATGTTGGTGTCCCTCCTATTTCTACCATTTCATTTCTAGCCTCAGTCAGCTTCACTATTGCCACTGTTTCAGGGAAGAGAATTAAGTAACTGCTGATCCAGAAAGGAGCAACTGCCAATTGTGAGCAAGGATCAATGGAGATAAACATGGAACTGGTCCAACAAAATTGCATTCCATCTCTGACCCCAAGAGAATGTCGCTAGTAGATATTCCCTTGTCCCTCCATGACTACCCCCTGGAAGCCTCTTCAGGGGCTGTCCTAACCAAAAGAGAGACCCTGGCACTTTTCCATGGAAGTGTCTGAATTTAGTTTGGGATTGGCTGGAGAGAAAACATGGAGGGGTGCGTGTGTGTCCATGTGAGTGTGTGTGTGTGTGTGTGTGTGTGTGTGTGTGCATGTGTGTGTTTACATATATGCCTATGAATTTGTGTTTGTGGACAAACAATCCAAGGAAGGATCAAGTGCGCATCTTATAATAATAACAATAATGATGGCATTTGTTAAGCACTTACTATTTGCAAAGCACTGTTCTAAGTGCTGGAGAGGTTACCAGGTGATCAGGTTGTCTCACAGGGGGCTCACAGTCTTCATCCCCATTTTACAGATAAGGTAACTGTGGCACAGAGAAGTTAAGTGACTCACCCAAAGTCACATAGCTGACAAGTGGTGGAGCCGAGATTTGAACCCATGACCCCTGACTCCAAAGCCCATGCACTTTCCACTGAGCCATGCTGCTTCTCTACATCTATATATTATATATATACATATATATATATATATATATATATACGCATATATATTCGTGTGTGTCTCTGAAGCAGAGGGAGCATCAACTATGGCAAAATCTTCACCTGCAATTTAGAGAAGTGGGAAAAGAAATAAAGAGTGAAGGGAAAGGGGAGAAATCAATCAACCATATTTATTGAGCACTTACTGTGTGCACAACACTGTACTAAGCACTTGGGAGAATACAGTATAGCAGAGTTGGTAGTCACATTCCTGGCCCCCAGTGGCAAAGGAGGAAGAAGGAAAGACAGAGAAAGAAAAACTTCTCTTCTTTCCCCTTGCCACTCCAGCATTTAATCAGGGCAGAATGTAGTCTAAAGGGATGACACAACTAACTCCCCTCAGCAGGTCGTGGGGGTGAGGCTCCTTTTCATGAGACTAGATCACTAGAGACTGTGCCCTGGTAGAGAATCACAAAGGCCTGCAAAAGGACCCAGGTAATTTTACCAAATGGAACTTGCTTGGCACTCGCCCCCACAGGGAGGGGGAAGTCTTGTTTCACCTGTAGTGCAATCGCAATGCATGCCCAGTGATGTGGGATCCCTTATAATCCTGAAAGGTTTGGAATTGCCGTTCTCCTCTGGATCACTTCAGGCCAGCACCAAGCCTGAATGACTGAATGACTAGTCCACCCCTCCACTCTCTCTCGTCATCAGCCAAGAAGAGGCCTACTTTCTTCTTTCTCTTTCTCCCTTCTCCCTCCTTCCCTTTCCCTCTCTCCCATCTCCCTCTGGCCTTCAGCACCTTTTCCTCTCCCCTTCACCACCTTTCCCTCTTTCCTTCGGGCCCCATCTCCTTCGCTCTTCCCCTCCTCCTTCCCCACCCCTCCCCAAAAGTAGGTCAGTCGCGGACCTCCCCACAACCCTCTGATTTGCCCAGCAGGCGGGAGGACGGTTTGGCAGGCGGCCTTGCCCAGCGGCCTTGCTCAGCCAGCTCCCCGCGGGACCGAGACTTTTCGGGCTGTTGACAGGCAGGTTGTCAGGGCTGAGGCTGGAACGGGCCAGAGGGACTCCTGCCGGAAGGAACAGAGCGAAAAGCAAATCCAAATGACGCTAGACGGCTACCCTTTCGGGAAGGAGACACGAGAAAAGAATAACTTCTGCTGGGGACAAACAGGTGGGGAGAGGGAGGCTGGAGGAAATAGGGGAGTAGGGCTAGAAAGTGAGAAGCAGCGTGGCTCAGTGGAAAGGGCCCGGGCTTTGGAGTCAGAGGTCACGGGTTCAAATCCCAGCTCTGCCAATTTTCAGTTGTGTGACTTTGGGCAAGTCACTTAACTTCTCGGGGCCTCAGTTCTCTCATCTGTAAAATGGGGATTAAGATTGTGAGCCCCCCGCGGGACAACCTGATCACCTTGTAACCTCCTCAGCGCTTAGAACAATGCTTGGCACATAGTAAGCGCTTAATAAATGCCATCATTAATAATAATAATAATAATAGCATTTATAAGCGCTTACTATGTGCCAAGCACTGTTCTAAGCATAACGGGTTCTCAAGAAGAGCCCCAGGGAAAGATCCTGTCGGCTGCTTGTCACTCCTATTTTGTTTCGATCAGCTCACTTTCCTCTGTCTTTCGACAAGCAACGGACTAATGGTGATGATGATGATGATGGTATTTGTTAAGGGCTTACTACGTGCCGAGCACTGTTCTAAGCGCTGGAATAGATACAAGGCAATCAGGTTGTCCCACGTGGGGCTCACAGTCTTCGGCCCCATTTTCCAGATGAGGTAACTGAGGAACAGAGAAGTTAAGTGGCTTGCCCAAGGTCACACAGCAGACAAATGGCAGAGCCGGGACTAGAACCCACGACCTCTGACTCCCAAGCCCGTGCTCTACCCACTGAGTCACGCTGCTTCTCTAATAAGCGATGAAAACCCGGTCGGTAGATAACCTCCCCAGCGCTTAGAACAGTGCTTTGCACATAGTAAGCGCTTAAAAAATGCCATCAGTATTATTATAAGCAGGCAGGCCCCCAGAGAGACAGACACCCAGACGGACAGACGAAGACAACTTAGATTCTAGATACTACATTTTCCTTTGGCTGTGACTCGCCAGCTAACGTTTACATTACCGAAGAAACTCGAAAGAACAGGTCTGTCCGTCTTTCCGTTTCCCCAACTCATCCTCCCGAAAATAACTCGGATTCGGGCTTTATAAAGGGCAGCGGTCCCTATGGAGTCCCGGGCTCTGGAGCCCCGGGGGTGAAATATGGATGAACAAGCAGCATGGTATAATGGATAGAGCACAGGCCTGAAAGTCAGAAGGTCATGGATTCTAATCCTGCTCCTCCCCTTGTCTGCTGTGTGACCTCGGACAAGTTATTTCACTTCTCTGTGCCTCAGCTACCTCCTCGATAAAATGGGGATTGAAACTGTGAGCCCCACGTGGGACAAGGGACTGTGTCCAACCTGAATTGCTTGTATCCACCCCAGCGCTTAGTACAGTGTCTGGCACATAGTAAGAGCTGAACAAATACCATCATCGTCATTATTATTATTATTATTAGCCCCTTTCCCTGCGCAAAGGCTCAGCGTGAGGATGCCCACCTCCCCCCGTCTCCCTGGGACACGTCACTAGACCAAGGGTGTTGTCCCCTGACATCTCCTAATAATAATAATGTTGGTATTTGTTAAGCGCTTACTATATGCAGAGCCCTGTTCTAAGCGCTAGGGTAGATACAGGGTAATCAGATTGTCCCACGTGGGGCTTAGTCTTAATCCCCATTTTACAGATGAGGTAAGGAAAACCAGCCCATGTCTCGTCTCTCCAGAGACCCTCTGGGGGGAAATAAAACACTCGCGAAGCTTCAGTTCACTGACTGTTAAAGGCAAAATAAATCAGAGCATACAGTTTATATGAGTTTTTATTGTAAATCTGTTTAGAAATAGAGGAATAAAAAATTATTAACACTTTCGAGTCTGAGAAGCAATATTTATTGGATTTATTTTTTTTATTTTTTTTTAACGAAGACATTTCCTGTGTTTCCCAATCCCAGTTCGGTTGGGAAAAAGAAATTAAAAAAAACAAAACTTCTTGGCTATACTTTAATCTGTCTGCAAACTGAAGCAGTACCCACATTCAGAAAACTGAAGATGGAAATACAACGAAACACAACAATCTCTTTTATTCATGTAAATCAGATCAACACTGGACAAGAAACCAATTTCTACCCAATACCATAACAGCTTGTCTATAAAGAACAGAAAAATTCAGATAGGATACTATCTAGGATCAAGCGGCTTTTTCCACCCATTCACAGAGGTATAGATTCACAGATAAATAACCCCAAACTAGATGCTCGCCATATTTACAGATTCCCATTAAATTAAGCATAAATAAATATATACAAACTTAACATTGTTACCCTTCCAGGTTTCTTCTCATGAAGAGTCAATAAACTGATATTTCTCGATCGACTAGGAGCGGATAGGTCTAAATCCAGGAGAGAGGGATCGCTTTTGGAATACTGTGTAAAGAAAAGAAAGGCGGCTTTCTACCCAGTCCACTTTTTCAAAGGAATTTTCGTCTTTTTCTCTGGGTGATGTGATTTGATCTTATTTTGTTATCATGAACTGGCACAGGAGGGGCAACGGCAGTAGGCTCTTGAGGACCGTCCGATTTTGAGCACATTTTCGTTCCGAATGATTCACGGCTCGTACAAGTTATCCGAAGTGGTTAAAAATTCTCCGAAAACTAGAGCAAAGGGCGCGTCGCCCTTCCCAGGGAGACCTAGCAGAGATTTCCCTGGGGGAAATGCCGGCTTTAGTCTTTCAAGCAAAGATTCGGAGGATGCGAAAAATGCGTTTGGGATGAAGCTGTGTCTTTAAATTAAAAAAACAAAAGTTAGCGGGGATTTCGGGGGCTTCGATAGGGAATGGGCTGAGATGAAACTCCGTGGGGTGGTTTGGTGCGGGGCGGGTTTACCCCCAAACGCGGCGCTTTCAAACTGGATCGGAAGGGAGGGTTCAGGCTGAGAACTAGGGGAGCTGGGGGAGGGGAGGTGGAGGAGTTGCAGCTAGTCTTGGAGTGGGAAGGGGCACACAGGGAAAGTCTGGAACCCCCTAGCACTCTCCCCCCCCCGGGCCTTAGGTATCTAACTAAGCATTGCGCCCGCTCTGCGAAATAGTTGGAAATGGAGTAAACTGAAAGAGAGGAGGAGTTGTGGGGAAGGGAGAGTGAGGAATTATGCTATGACCCACCTGTTTGGTTTGGAAACGAGGCTTTTAAAGGCTTGCCTGAGACGTTTCCCTTGAGTTAAAAGCCAAGCGACCGCGTTAATCTCACTGTTTATTGATGTACGGGCCTGAGGAAACCAGATCTTTCAATAACGTAATTATCAGATAAATGTCAGAAGAACTCGGCAAAAGAAAGCTACAAGTGCAAGAAGGATGGAGGGCGGAGGGAGGGAGAGAGAGCGCGCGTGGGCGAGAGAGAGAGGGAGAGAGAGAAGGGAGATGGAGAGACGAAGAAGAAGAAGATGAAGAAGAAAGAGAAGGAGGAAGATGAGGAGGAGGAGAGAGAAGAAAAGAAGAAGGAGAATAGAACAAGAAGGAAAGAACAAGAAAAAGGAGCAAAAGAAAGTAAGAGCAAACAGAAAAAGGAAAGAAAGGGGCGACTCCAAAAGGAGGATTAAATGAAAGATCTGGTTTTTCACGCAATAGAGGGGCAGGAATGAGCCAGAAGGGATGACCTAGAAGAGGGAGGTCGACCCGGTTTAGGCCGGGGATTCGCCATTAGGGACGATCCCAGCCTCGCAATGATCAAAGATGCCCCTTTAGCGGCAAACGGATGATGAGTCTGAGGGGGACACAAGGCTGACGGAATCTGTCCCAGTGAGAGCCCCTGACCCTTACGACAGAAGCCTAGCTAGCCTAAATGCTAAGGAAGATGCCCGCCGCGCTGGCCCCTGGGGTCCAAAGCTAAGGGACCCAGGAATCCGGCAAATGGGAGGGAGGTCTCAAAGGGCCTAAAGGCCCTAAAGGGACGGAGGGTGGGGAGTGGAGTCGAGAAAGGAACTGGGGGGAAAGGGGAGGGAGGGAAAGGCAAGAGAGAGGTCCGGCCCTACCAGCCACGCATCCTACATCCTCTCAACAGAACACGCTTTCCAAAGGTCGGACAGTACCTTAAGGGCAATGCGTGTCCGTTAGGTTTCTCCCACGTCACACACGGGGGGACAGGTTGCCCTGCAAGGAAAGGAGACGATGATTTTTCACTGGTCCAGCTGGGGCGGGCCTAGGTGGGGTGGGGAGTTGGGGAGGGCGATCAGGATGCATCTGTTTTAGCCTCTCTCCGTACAGCCGGGCTAGCGAGGGCTAGCGAGGCTGTCACTCTGTTCTCTACCAACCAGCAGCCTGCAAGCGTCCCTCCGCCTCGGGGAGCCTAGAGTACGGCTTTGGGGGTGGGAGAGGGAGCGGAGACCGGGAGGAAAGTGAGGATTTGGCTGATCTGGTTCGAAAGAGGCTTGAAAGGGCGACCCCTGATTTGAAATCCGAGCCCAGGCGATCGCCCAGTGCCCCCTCTCTGAAGGATTCCGTGGAAGAGGGGAGCGTTGGCGGAAGACTCACCCCCAACGCTTTGGTGGTTGTGGATACTGATTCTAATTATTCAGCAAGTAGTCAACTCGGGGGCAAGAACATTTGGGTTTTTCATCTTAGAGGAAGGCCGGAAGAAGAACACTGTAATAACAGTGCTCCTGAAGAGGGGGAGGAGGAGAAGGCATGAATGGGGTGTGGTGTGTGTATTTGTGTATGCGCGCGCGCTCATATTCAACTCAAATTCATACCCCCCCACACCCTCACCCCTGCCCCCAAGGGCATTTTCTTCACTCTCCTGGTAGTGCCAGAGAAACAATGGCTATTTCAAGATCATGCTCGGAATAAGACGGAGAAAGGAGCTGTTCTGCCTTAAGTGAGAGGTTTTAAATGCATGAAACTCTACCCTCTGGGAATAGTCCAAAACGGATCCAGACGGTAAAAATCAAAGCTTAAATGCAATTCCTTTCACTTTGCATTATTTTACCATCTATATGCCCAAACAAGTGCATGTCCGGGGGGGGGGGGGGGGAGGTGGATCGTATTCATAAAGCATCCTGTAATATAGCAATTATTGCAAAAACACTGGGGCACGCACCCGCCACCCCGCTCCCCGCCACGTTGCTTTTCGTTGTAAAACAAAAATCACAAAGTGTCTTAATAACTTCATCTAGAGAAATATAATCCATCAGCATGGGGATCGTACGTCAAAAACTCTGGGCTCCCCTGACCCACCCACCCAAATAAAATTGCATTTAACCCCCCACCCCTGACCCTAATCCCGCACTTCCCCTCCCAGTAGAGTACCTATTCTGAACACCCTGGTGCTCGTATAACTGTTTTAGAAACCCCGCCCCAATTCTGTCTCAGAACTGTATCTCGGAATAGGTTTCTTCCTAAACATTCTCTTTGAGCTTCTTTAAAGAAGTGCACCTGCAGAATTCTGAAACCCCGGCTTTGATGAATAGAGAAATCAGAACTTTCTTTCTTTTTTTTTTTTGTTTCTCTGTACCTTATAGGTTGTGGAGAAAGCCCAAGTCGTCTTTGAAGAAGCTCATAAACCATGCGGGCAACGCTTTGGGAAACAGAAGAAAATGAGATGGCACACACCCCTCCGAAAGCATACGCACTAATCAAATGATTCTTTATGTCTCTTTCGCTACAGGGCTCAGAATGGGTGGGTCGATCGCACGAGGATTGGAACAAATGAAAAGATTCTTGGTAGGCTGATTCGGGCCTTCCTGGGGAAGAAAAACACTTCTCAAAGGGATAGCGCCTCTCATTGGTCCTTGTTTTCCCGAGTAGCTCTGGACGTCGCGACCATCCCCTCCGCCCCTTCCCGCCCCCCGCCCTCCTCAGCCCCCATTCCTGACCATTTGAGCAGTAATCGGGGCGCCAACAATTTAAGCAAGAAGGGCATTGGGTGTGAGAGCGTTCAAACAGTGTGGGGGAAGTCCCAGATACAATAGTTTCATTCCCGAAGATTTTCCTAGGAGAAAAAGAACGAGAGAGAGAGAGAGAGAGACAAATACACACAGAGACGGAGAGATAGAGAGAGACATAGAGAGACAGGGAGAGAGACAAAGAAAGACAGATTTTTCTAAAAAATATAGGTCGGGCACCTCAGCCAACCGGATCTCAAAGCACTGAAACCAATGTTTCTACGATTTTCTTCCAATAAGTTATTGTTTTCTTACGTTTTGTCTTAAGTTTATTTTCCAAAGAAAAAAATAATGATTTTTCTTTCATTTGCATTACTATTAAGATCGAAAGAACCGAAGTGGAAAATCCGGGCGGTAGTCTCCAAGTGTATCTTGAAATTAACACCGGGCGCCGGTGGTGACGCTCCGTCGTGGGCCTCTGATTTGATATTTATTTTTTTAGTTTTCTTTCTTTCTCTTTTTTTGTTAATTTTTGTTTGTGTGTATTCTACCTAATATAATTCTTCCAAAGCCAATCCAATATTTTAAAGCTAAAATTAAAATGTTTTTTTTCTTTTTTTCGCTTTTATTTAAAATTTGTTTTGTTTTGTTTTTTTAGTTTCATTTTCTGTGTTTTTCCTCCTTGTCTCCAGTTTTACTACCTGGTCCTTCCCCAGACGTATGTCTGTTAGTGGTGTTGTTGTTCAAGAACACCTTGTCCATGCCTTTGAGAGCCTCTGTCAGGTAGTTCTGCAGAGCTGTGAGGGCAGCGCAGATGGCTGGAGCCCCAAAGCCGTGGGTGATGAGGCTGAAGTGAGTCAAGCAACTCTGAATGCCCGGTTCCAAAATGGGGCTAGGCCTGCTGTTCCCGATGGGGGTCCTGTCCTGGGCCAACAGATCTGTGAATTCCTTACAAAGTTGCCTGCGTGGGGAGGAACACACAATTATCATTGTTTTGGCACTATCACCGTCACCGGCACTATGGTCTGCATTTTCATCCTCATCCTCAACACTTCTCAACAATTCCCAACATTATCACCACTGTCCTCATCATCTCTTCATAATTCATTCATTCAATCGTATTTGTTGTGCGCTTACTGGGTGCAGAGCACTGTACTAAGCGCTTGGGAAAGACAAGAAGTACAAGAAGCAGCGTGGCTCAGTGGAAAGAGGACGGGCTTTAGAGTCGGAGGTCAGGGGTTCAAATCCCGGCTCTGGCAACTGTCAGCTATGTGACTTTGGACAAGTCACTTAACTTCTCTGGGCCTCAGTTATCTCATCTGTAAAATGGGGATTAAAATTGTGAGCCCCCCGAGGGACAACCTGATCACCTTGTAACATCCCCAGCGCTTAGAACAGTGCTTTCCACATAATAAGCGTTTAACAAATACCATCGTTATTACAAGTCGGCAACATACAGAGACGGTCCCTACCCAACAACCGGTAATAATAATGATGGTATTCGTTAAGCGCTTACTATGGGCCAAGCACTGTTCTAAGCGCTGGGGTAGATAGAAGGTAATCAGGTTGCCCTACGTGGGGCTCACAGTCTTAATCCCCATTTTACAGATGAGGTAACTAAGGCACAGAGAAGTTAAGTGACTTGCCCAAAGTCACACAGCTGATAAGTGGAGAGCGGGATTAGAACCCACGTCCTCTGACTCCAGAGCCCGTGCTCTTACCACTAAACCACGCTGCTTCTATGATAATGGTATTTTTAAGCGCTTACTATGTGCACTGTACTAAGCGCTGGGTGGGCACAAGCAAATTGAGTAGGACACAGTCCCTGCCCCACGTAGGGCTCTCGGTCTCAATCCCCATTTACCCAGATGAGGTAACTGAGGCCCAGAGAAGTGAAGTAACTTGCCCAAGGTCACACAGAACACAAGTGGCGGAGCCGGGATTAGAACCCATGACCTTCTGACACCAAGGTCGGTACTCTATCCACAACGCCATGCAGGGCACCACTGCCTACATTCCCATTATCATCATTATCGTCTTTATCTTTAGTATCATGGTCCTTGTCACTGTTGATGTCATCATAATAATCATGGCTGTCTTCATTGCCATCGTCATTATCATTCATTCACTCATTCAATCGTATTTATTGAGCGCTTACTGTGTGCAGAGCAATGTACTAAGCGCTTGGGAAGTACAAGTTGGCAACATATAGAGATCGTCACCACAATTTCCATTGTCTACATTGCCATCGTCATCGTGGTTATAGCCCTGTTCATTACCATTATATCACCATAATCCTCATCACTGTCAATGTCATTATAGTTATAATAATAATAATAATGACATTTTTTAAACACTTACTATGTGCCAAGCACTGTTCTAACCGCTGGGGTAGATATGAGGTAATCAGGTTGTCCCACGTGGGGCTCACGGTCTTAATTCCCATTTTACAGATGAGGAAACTGAGGCACAGAGAAGTCAAGTGACTCGCCCCAAGTCACACAGCTGATCGGTGGCGGAGTCAGGATTAGAACCCACGACCTATGACTCCCAAGCCCGTACTCTTTCCACTAAACCACGCTGCTTCTTTGTCGTTATGATCATGATCATCATCATCATCACTAAGAAACCCCAAAATAAGATACTGGTGGTCATGATAAGTGATGTACTAAAGTGAGTGAATCTTTTCTGCTTCCTTTCCAAAGCTATTCCTGCAATCGAGCCGCTAGATTTGAAGAGGGGTGTGTGTGAGTAAGTATGTGTGCGTGTGTGTGTGTGTGTGTGTGTGTGTGTGTGTGTGTGTGTTGGAACTTTTAAACAAAACGAACAATATTCTAGTACTAGCTAAAAGAACAAGAAGGAAACCCTCGTTCAGCACTAGATTAGGTCAATCTCAAAAAGAAAAGGAAAGGAAGAAAAATTTGCTAACCCTGAAGGTCGCCAGATACTGATTATGTTCACGGGCGGGCATTGCAGATAGGGCAAAGAAAGCAGGGAGAGGCAGGGCTGGACAGAACTAGGGAGGACTGGGCTGGGAAGGATGGAGAAGGAAGGGCAGGATGGGCAGGGTAAATCAAGGTGGGGCAGGACAGACGGGGCTGGGTAGGGCGAGAAGGGAGAGCAGAACTGGATAGGAAGGGCATTCCTGAAGCGATTGTCTCTCTGAAGGATTCGGTTGTGCTTCAGGAGCAGAGCTGGGGAATTCCTGAGAAGATTTCAGGTGTTCTGAGAGGTGGTGGAGTGAAAGGTGACCTGTAGAAAGTGGGTGCCAGCACCGGGAGAACTTCAGAGTTAATAGTTTCTCCCTGCGCCCTTCCCCCGGGAAGGAGACGGTACCCAGCGCAGGGAGGGGGCGTCGGGAGACCCCTGGGGTCTGCAACAGCTGAAGATGGGAGGTGGGGAGAGGCGAGAGGGAAGAGGAAAGAGAAAGATGAAGACGAAGCGGCGTTGAGAGCAGTTTGGCCTAATGGATAGGGCACGAGCCTACAAGTCAGAGGGCATGAGTTCTAATCCAGCTCTACCACTTGTCTGCTGTGACTTTTTTTAATGGAATTTGTTAAGCGCTTATATATGCCAAATACTGTGCTAAGGGCGGGGTTAGGTACAGGTTAATTAGGTCGAACAAAGTTCCTGTCTATGGGGCTCATGGATTTAGTAGAAGGGAGAACAGTTATTTAATAATGATGGGATTTGTTAAGGGTTTCCTATGTGTCAAGCACTGTTCTAAGTGCTGGGGTAAATGTAAGATAGTCAGGTTGGACACAGTCCCTGTCCCACATGGGTCTCACAGTCTTAATCCCCATTTTGTAGATGAGGGAACTGAGGCACAGAGAAGTGAAGTGACCTGCCCATGGTCACACAGCAGAAAAGTGGCGGAGTCGGAATTAGAACCCAGGTCCTTCTGATTCCCAGGCCGGTGCTCTATCCACTAGGCCACTCTGCTTCTCAACTCTGTTTCATCTTTCCCTTTCCTCTTCTTCCCTCTCATCACTCACCAACCCCTCATCTTCAGCAGTTCCAGATCCCAGCAGCTTCCTGATGACCCCGCCCAGTGCTTGACCTGGAGCAAATCATTTATCTGTCTCTGTTACCTCATCTGAAAAATGGGAGTTTAGACTGTGAGCTCCATGTGGGACAGGGACAGTGTCCATCCTGATTATCTTGTATCTACCCCAGCGCTTAATTCAGTTCCTGACGCATAGTAAAAGCTTAACAAATACCATTAAAAAAAATGAAATTTGGGAAAGTGTGGTGTTCCTAGATGTTTACCCTTAAAGTGGGGTTTTTCCCTTCCCTTTTCTCCCCTCCCTTTTCCCCTTCCCAGACACAAAGTCTCAGATGAAGACTGTATTCTGAGCCAGCAGGGAGCAGGTCAAGTCCTTCTCTTTTTTTCTTAAGGTAATTATTAAGTGTTTACTATGTGCCAGGCCCTGTACTAAGCGCTAAAGTAAACACAAGCTAATAATAATAATAATGGCATTTGTTAAACGCTTACTATGTGTCAAGCGCTGTTCTAAGTACTGGGGTAGATACAAGGTAATTAGGTTGCCCCACGTGGGGCCCACAGTCTTAATCCCCATTTTACAGATGAGGTAACTGAGGCACAGAGAAGTTAAGTGGCTTGTTCCAGGTCACACAGCAGTCAAGTGGTGGAACCGGGATCAGAACCCACGTCTTCTGACTCCAAAACCCGTGCTCTGTCCCTTAAACAAGTTGGACACAGTCCAACTCCCACAAGAGACTCACAGTATTAATCCCCATTTTACGGATGAGGTAACTGAGTCACAGAGAAGTGAAGTGACTTCCCCCAGAGAAGTGGCGGAGCCCGGATTAGAACCTAGTTCCTTCTGCCACCCATGCCCGTGCTTTAGCCACTAGACAACGATGCTTCTCCTCACACTATCCTCACAATCTTCCTCTCAACCTTTCCTGAGGAGTGAGTTAGCTAGGCGGGTCGTCTGACGTCCTGATGAGAGCTATTGCCCAGGCCCGGGTCCCAGCACTGCGGCAGAAAGAAGTCACTCGAGGGAATACATAAGAGGACTGAATCGCCCTCTCTCAGCGGCAACATTCATTCATTCAATCGTATTTATTGAGCGCTTACTGTGTGCAGAGCACACAGCACTAAGCGCTTGGGAAGTACAAGTTGGCAACATATAGAGACGGTTCCTACCCAACAGCGGGCTCACAGTCTAGAAGGGGGAGACAGACAACGAAACAAAACATATTAACAAAATAAATAGAATAGTAAATATGTACAAGTAAAATAAATAGAGTAATAAATAACAATAATAATAATGATGGCATTTGTTAAGCGCTTACTATGTGCAGAGCACTGTTCTAAGCGCTGGGGGGATACAAGGTGATTAAGTTGTCCCACGTGGGGCTCACAGTCTTAATCCCCAGGTTCAGAGAAATTAAGTGACTTGCCCAAGGTCACATAGCAGACATGTGGCGGAGTCGGGATTCGAACCCATGACCTCTGACTCCAAAGCCCGAGCTCTTTCCATTGAACCACGCTGCTTCTCAAACATATATACACGTTCTGTGGGGAGGAGAAGGAGGTAAGGCGGGGTGGATGGGCAGGGGGAGGAGGGGGAGAGGAAGGAGGGGGCTCAGTCCGGGAGAAGGAGAGGGCTCAGTCTGGTAACATCACCCTCCGGGAGAGCTGTTGAAATTCGTCTTGTAACATTTTTTTTTCCTCGATTCCTCCCCCGGCACCGCTCCTATCTCCTTCTCTCCGTGCCTCTGTCCCTCTCGTTCTCAATCCTCTTCTCTTCCTTTCCCCCTCTCCCTGGGATTCATTAATCGTCACCCAGGTCCGGAACTCGGTTCACTTGGGTTCTCTTCTCGCTGTCATTACTTCCCTGGGTCCTTCCCTCCTTAACAGAGAATCCGCGGAATCATAGGGCAAAGACGTGGTAGAGAAAGGGGAGGGAAAAATAGAGGAGAGGGACAGAAACAGAGACCGAAACAGACAGTCACAGAAACAGAGCCACAGAGAGAAGGAGTTTTGGCAGTGAAATTAAGGGGGTTCATTTATTCAATCGTATTTATTGAGCGCTTACTGTGTACAGAGCACTGTACTAAACGCTTGGAAAGTACAATTCGGCAACCAGAGACAGTCCCTACCCAACAACGGGCTCACAGTTTAGAATCGAAAGGGAGAGGGAAGGAAAACGGAAAGGAGGGAGGGGCGAAGGGAAGAACAGAAGCTAAAGAGAGTGTCAGGCTCTAATACCTCCAGCTGCTGTCTCTTTCCTACACACCCTAAAGTGGAGGCAACGACAGGTTGTCAGCTACCGTCCTGACGTTCTTATCCCCTAACCCCTGTGTCAGAGAGGAAACTTTGAATTTGGGAGAACAAACGGTAATGACTCAGACCTCTCACATCTTCAAAGCCCTTAGAGGGGTCTGTAAGCAATTAAAGTTCTGGGACATTAATATCTTTTGACCCTGCGGAAAGGGGGCAATCAAATTCAAATCACGGCTCGAAAACATCTGGACAAATTTGAGCAAATGATTTTTCAGGCCTCCATATATTTCTTTAAATTACGCTGTCAACGGAACAAACCGCGTCCTAGACCACTAAATAAATGATCGCTATTTGGACCGTGGCTGCGAGATAGGCGTGCGGGAGCCTGCTGAGACCCGCCCCCACCCCTTCCCAAGCCCACTTCCCCGCCCCCGATGGCCAGAACCTCTCATGAACCACCAAACTAGATGACACGGAAGCCAAAGATGGGCGTAAATCAAATAAATAGAAAACCCGCTGCAAAAGTTCAAATGAGCTCGAAATCTAAATTTAGCAAGAGATTTACTGCCCCCTTCCCCCTGCCCCTGCCCGTAAAAGCAGGAGTGAACTGTGCAAGTCTGAGGAAGATGATAAACAGTAAGCGTTGGCAACGCAGTCATTAGGTGACACAGGTACATGGTATACAAGTCACACGGTGGGTGTATATTACGTGTAAACACAGAGCTGTGGGTTTTCACACGTGGACGGGCTCATCCCAAGGAGATACACAGAGAGTTCGAGTCCAAACCCACCCAGAAACACACACACACACACAGACACACACAGACAGGCGCACACACACACACACACACACACACACACACACACACGAAGACTGGAACCAAGAGACTCGCATAGCGTAGTGTAAAGAGCACGGGCCTAGGAGTCAAAAGGTCATGGGTTCTAATCCCGGCTCTGCCACTTGTCTGCTGTGTGACTTTAAGAAGCCACTTAACTTCTCTAAGCCTCAATTACCTCATCTGTAAAATGGGGATTAAGACTGTGGGCTCCACGTGGGACAACCTGATTGGCACATAGTAAGCGCTTAACAAATATCATAATTATTATTATTATTAATATTAATAAATAGCTATCCGAGGAGTCAACCAGAATTTGGATATCCCTTCTCCAGCCACCCAGGGCAAAGACACCCAACTGCCATCACCCAACCAGAAACACCCATCCAGCTATACTCAACCAATGATGACAGGCGTGCCCAATCAGAATCACCCAGAGACACCCTCCAGAGGCTTCGAGAAAGGGAGACTGCGAAAGACGACATCCTACATCCCACAGAGTCACAGAACCATCCTCCCCATCACCCTTCTGTCTATCTAAGGAGGCCTCCGCAAGGTTTGCCGCGCAAGTCCAAGAAGGGGAAGGAATTCTCCAGCCAGGAGGGTAGGCCTGAACCGTAGCAGACGCTCCCCCACCCCGCGTCCAAAAAGGCAGAGCCAAGCGCAAGGGGCTCGGCTCCTCAAGAAGAAAGGGAGCCGACACTCACTTGGTAGCCAGAAGCATGTTCTTCCTGGAGTGTAGGTCGCTGGGATCGGTATGCTGCCGATTGAGATACTCCGAGACGGCTTTGGCTGGAAATTCCGTTTCACAAATGTACCCGAAATCCCGAGCTAAATGGACGGCTTCTCCTGAAACACAGGCACAGGGGACAGGGATCACTATGGGGTGAAGAGCTTCCAAGCCTCCAGTGAGACTGGGCGCGTGGGGTCGGCTAACGGAGACATCCAGCGCTTAGAACAGTGCTTGGCACATAGAGCTTAACAAATACCATTATTATTATTATCCATCCTGGGGGGGAGGGCCAAACATCATCTCCAACTCCTCCCCCGTTTTCTAAGTAGTCCGAACCCCCTCTTTCCCAGCAAATCCCCCATGACCGGATTAAATTACGGCATCCCTCTTACTCATGAACGATTGTCTTTCGAAAAAATGGCCCTGGTTCTGACTCCGATTCCAAGGGCCTCTGCCCGGACTAGCCAGGTTTCTCACAGCCAGAGATTCGTGCCAGTCAACCCGCACTGAAACGGGAGAGGGGCCTGACCCCTCTAGGACCCAAACCCCAGGGGCTCCGGGGCCATTGCATTGCTTTCGAACGAGAAGGACTTCCTTTGCAACGTCACTAAGGGGGTGGTTGGTTTTGGGGCAGTGTTCCTGGGTTTTCGCCCTCTTCCATGGAAACCTGGCAAAGGCCCATCAACGCCCCACCCTGCTCCCCTCTAGAGAAATATCTTCCTAGCTAGGTGGAATGCGTGAGAATCCCGTTCTGGCCAGAGGGGCTCGCCCATCAGGAACGGGTACCCCGCAGACCCAACGGGAAATGGTTTTGGCTCGGCAATGGGCTGGATTCCGACTCCGGGACGCAATCACTGATGACAAATCCCGACCTGGCTTTCCCCCTGATTAGTCAGGCCGTGGGATCGATATACACTCCACCTCAAATCCAACAGAGAGTTACTCTCCCTGCCCTTCAAAGCCTTATTGAAGGCACAACTCCTCCAAGAGGCCTTCCCAGATTAAGCCCCCTCCCTTTCCTCTTCTCCCACTCTCTTCGGCGTCGCCCTGACTTACTCCTTTTGTTCTTCCCCTCTCCCAACCCCACGGCATTTATGTACATGCCGTAACTTATTTATTTGTATTGATGTCTATCTCCCCGCCTCTAGACTGTAAGCTCGCTGTGGGCAGGGAATGTGTCTGTTAATAGTTATACTGTACTCTCCCTAACTTTTAGTACAGTGCTCTGCACACGGTAAGCGCTCAATAAGTACGACTGAATGAATGAATCTCCCGCCCCTGTCCCTACCAAGCGACAGACAAATGGTAGACAGGATACAACCCCGAGTCGCCTGCAGCCGAACTCACATTCGAATCACAATTAGGAAATCCCAGGGCCCGCAGCATCACCAGGTCCTGTCAGAGAGCAGCTAGCCGCTAGCCACTGATAGGCAAGCCTTCGCCTTTCTCCAGCCCTGGTGATATTAGTTTCTTCAGTCACTTCGGCCAGTGATTTCGAGCGGATGGCACGGCCGGGGTGTGAAATGTCATCCCCCAGCCGTAGCGAGGGGACCCCGTTCCCAGTGGGGAATCCACCTGCAGGCCCTCGCTTACCTTCCACCAGGCTGGTGAGTAAAGTAACATTTGCGGCTTTGCGTCTGCCGGCGGGTAAATTCAGACCGATTTTCTCGAGCCTCTCTCGCAAAGATCGCCCCCCGTTTTTCGATTTGGCTCTGAAATAGCAAGAATTACCATTCTGATTAACCTCCGAGGGTTCCTGAAACAAAGTTTAGACGTAGCAATCTAAAGACCACTGGAGCTTGAAGAGGTTTTAACTTGAGGTTAGCAAACCCCCAAGCCTCCCCCCTCCCCTTTCTGGTTGCTTGAGAAGAGTTTGCTGAGTTGGCTGGATTTATGCAACGCAAGACACACACACAAACACACCGGCTGGGAGGTTTGATCTTTTCTTCCGAAAACAAATGACCGCAGAAACCGACTCACTAGTATGTCGTGCATGCACTGAGACGCAGGCTCTGACCTCAGGGTCAATTGAGCCGTTGGGACGAGGGCAAAGAGACAGTAATGCTTAGTGGAAAGAGCACGGGCTTGGGAGTCAGAGGACGTGAGTTCTAATCCCGCTCCACCAATTGTCTGCCGTGTGACCTTGGGGTAGCCACTCAACTTCTCTGTGTCTCAGTTACCTCATCTGAAAAATGGGGATTAAGACTGTGAGCCCCAAGTGGGACAACCTGATTACCTTGTATCTACTCTAGCGCTTAGAACAGTGCTTGGCACTTAGTAAGCGCTTAACAAATGAAATTATTATTATTATTATTATTATTATTATTATTATTATTATTATTATTATTATTAAAGAGCCGGGTATGGCAGGGCAAAAGAAACCACCTGCCCTATTCCTCCTCACCCTGCTCCCATGCCCAGAAAGGAGAGGAAAGAAGACCTGGACTCGAAAGCACAGTCTAAAATAGAAAGGTATTGGCTGCGGATGGAAACTCATGCGGATTAGGGTGGGGGCGGGGATTGGAGGGAGAGAAAGCCTGGATAGATTTGGATTGGTTGATATGGGAGAGGGGATGAGAGGGGAGAGTTCCCTTGAAGAGGAGCCCCACCCCCCAGCCCATAAATGGTCCAGAGTCTTTGGGTTACCGGTAAAGTGGCAGGTTCCCTAACTTATTTAAGCACAAACTCATTTACATATCCTATTTTCCTTCTTCCTTTTATCCGCAAAATGATTTCAGTTTCCCTCACTAGATTGTAAACTCCTTAAGGGAAGGGACCTTGTCTACTAACTCTATTTTCCCAAGCACTTAGAATAGCGCTCTGCAAACAGTAGCTGCTTAATAAATAGCATTGATTGATGGATTTGGCAAGGAGTCAGTGGCCCGGAGTCTCTTTGGAAAAGAGATCTTTACAGGCAGTTCCAATCTCTTGGGCTCTCCGGAAGTTATTCTGAGATGAATCTCTACGGGCAAAATCTTCCTGAGGCCCGGTAACAGATTCACCCTCCCTGGTCCTTCGGGACAGCCTTGAAATTCTTGTGTGCGGGTGAGCATGTGTGTATGTGTGTGTGTGTGTGTGTGTGTGTGTGTGAGAGAGAGAGAGAGAGAGAGAGAGAGAGAGAAGAAGGGAGAGAGAGAGAGAGAGAGAGAGAGAGAGAGAGAGGTTAGGAGAGAGACAGAGAGGTTTGTTCAGCTTAGGTGCCCTGATTGGTTTAGACATTCTCCTGTCTGGTAATAGGAAGCTGGCCCAGTTGACTTTTCAAGGCCTCTCTTAGTTAGCTCTAGTAGTTGTTGGAGGAGAGACAAAGAAAAGAGAAATAGAAAACAAGCAATAAGGCAGGAGGCAGAAAATCTAAACGGAGTTGATTCCAGGGTATTTCATGTGTGGCTCCAAGCAGCCACATCCTGGGAACTGTGATTGATTTTCAGACCTTCCGTCCCCAGCCCATCCTCCATCACCCAGAGCCAAGGGATCCCCCTTCCGGGGAGACCGACCCAACTGAAGGGCCGGAGTTTACCTTCTGAGGACTCCCCCGAGGAGGGAAGCATTCAGGCATTCAGGAGGGGACAGTCTCCTTTGCACCTCCCCTACGGTCACTTTGTACTTGGAAGTGGAGCTGAGCAAGGACAAACGGCCAGGGACCGAGCAGAACACCTCGCCCGTGTTCACGGACATCCCTCCCAGGAAGCCGTCCTTATTCATCATCAGAGAAGTCACAGACTTGGGAGGAACCGGAACTGGGAAGACAGGAAAACACACACACACAACAAAAGTGACCGAGAAGTCGAGATGCCCGGTTGCTTTCTGCTGGATTTGTCAATGATCATTACTTCCCAGTGCGGGGAGCAGGAGGGACACGAAGGATTTGCCCTTTGTTACTCTTTAGAATTCAAGCCTCTAGGTAAAATTCCACTCCCTGTCCATGGAATAAACTGTCTCTTGGAAAGATACCGTGTATGACTGCATAGGGACAGATGGGTAGACATCCTGATCATGGTACTATCATTTCCCACTGCCTATGCTCACCTCTCTGCATCCTAAACGTTCAGGGACCACAGAGAGGCCCCTCCGGACCAATTCTCCCAAGAGAGCTGATCAGTTCCCCCCCCTCCGCTGGACTCCCCTTTTCATCTAGGTTGGAACCTAAAAAAAAAAAAAAACGGAACTGGGGCCGGAGTGGTGGGAAGGAAAAGGGCTGAGTGGGGTGCAGTTCCTTTTACGACGAACTGATGGGTGGTAAAGAGCACAGGACTGGAAGTTAGGAGAACTGGGTTCTAATACCGGCTCCACCACTGCCCTATTGTGTGACTATGGTCAAATTCACTTCACTTCTCTGTGCCTCCGTTTCATCATCTGTAAAATGGGATTCAATTCCTGTTTCCTCTCCCCCTTAAAATATGAGCCCTATATGGGACAGAGACAAAGACAACGCTTAGCTTAGTTCTGGACACAGCAAGCGTTTAGTAAATTCATTCATTTATTCAATCCTATTTATTGAGCACTTACTGTGTGCAGAGCACTGACCTAAGTGCTTGGAAAGTACAATAAATACCACGATTTCATTAGTAGTAGTAGTAGTAGTAGTAGTAGTAGTAGTAGTAGTAGTAGTAGTAATAGTAGCAGTAGTGATAATAATAATAATGGAAAGACCATCCAGACCACTTCGACTTCTTAGTAATACCGAACAGACTCACCTAAACCTACTCCAAACGCCTCGACCCCCTACCCCCTTTGCAAGGAAAGCAATTCCCCGCTGACAGGAGCGTTGTTTACCAATTAACCTAAATAACTAGAGCATAATTGTTTGGAGCAGTTATGATTTACAACAGGTGCGCTAATCAATCAACCAGACAATCACTTAAATGAAACTGCAAAGCGGGGCTGCCCAGCCCTGGTGGTTATGTTTCTGCAGGTAATTGATAACAAACCGTACTTAAGAGATGTTTTATGCTCGAGTTAATAGGAACTGACAGCCGCTTGCCACCTCTGCTCAGAAGCCATCAACCTCAGCAGCTTGAATCTTCCTTTAGAACGCGACTTTTCAAACTATCTGGGGCGTTGAAGGAGGATGGGAGTTCGAAGGCAACGACCAAGGAAACTAAAGCATAAAACACTTAGCTCACAGGGGCTTCTCCTCTCTCTCCCCCCTCCTCTCCCCTCTACCGAGCTCGGAAGTGGCTCCTCCCTCTCTTTAGAGTCTCAGAACCTTCTGCGTCTCATAGTGCGGGATCTGTCACTAGCATTCTAAAATGGAATTGGTTGTTAACCGTCCGAGCAAAGATACTCAAACATAGGGGAAGGAACTTCCCCTTCCCTTAAGTTCTGAGACCCCCACACCTTCTCCTTGCTGTCTCCTAGGTGCCTCGTCCCCTTCTGACTTCACCTTCCCTGGCTTGCCCCATGTCTGACTCCTCTCCATTGAGGACTGTAGGCTGTGGCCTTCTCTCCCACCCGAGACTTGACCAGTCGGAGAATGAGGACCCCAATATGCTTTACCAAGTGTTGACTGCTGGGCAACTGCCAACTTCATAACCTCAGTGGTATGGAATAGAAACAACAGACCTTAACTATTTCTGTTATAGTTTATTCTTTCCCACCGCCAGAGAGCCCTACCATCAAAGGTTCATAACAGCTTAAAGAGTCTCCTAAAGACAGGTAGTTTGCAAACATAATACTCCATGTGGATTGAACATTGGCCCTGCTGTAAACAAACTATAGGAGAAGGTTTTCCTGGATTGAATAACAAGGGTAGGGAAAGAGAGAGGAAGCTTTGAAAGTTTTATGAGGATTCTCATTGCTCCCTCACTTTACACTGTCCAAGGATTTCCCCATTGCCCCCGTTCTCGGCTCCAAGAGCTCCCGTCCAACTGAGTTTTTTCCCCGAGTTACTTTTTCTGCTCTGACAGGAACGCCTTATTTTCCACAGATCTCTTTCCCTTAACGGGTCTCCATTCCCTGCAGTAACCGCCTCCCTCCCCAGCTAGACACAAACTCCTAAATGCATCGTTAGAACTGAGTCCCCCTTATTCTAGGCTGATACCGCTTACAAGGCAGATTGGAGTCGGTGAAGACGTTATAGAAGTGATCCGACTTCCAAACTCCCCCTTCCACCCCCTCCCACTCTCCCTTCACCCAACAAACTGGCCCAACGATCCGGAAAGGAGAAATGTACGTAATCCTCAGAAGGCTTCTCTCCGGTTTTAAAATGCATTCACGGCCCGCCGCTTGTTGCAGCATTCAGCAGATATACACGCTTGCAATTTTAAAACCCGACCCTGCCTAATAGAAATGTGCGGTTGGAAGTTCGTTGAGAGTTCTCCATGCGAATTCTCCTAGACATTTCTGTAGTTCATACTGGGGAAAAAACTGGGAAAAAGTGGAAAGAGGGAGTAATGTTCTTTATTTCCTGTTCTCCCTCCCTCTTAGTCTGTGGTCGTATCTACCCCAGCGTGTAGTACTGTGTTTGGTACCGAATAAGCGCTTAATAGTTGACACAGTGAGATGGTGTGCAATATGGAAATTCCTGCCACCGGAAGATAAAATCAACTGCGACCCTCTTGAAAATCCTAGTATATACTTTTAGGTTTGTTTGTTTCTTTTATTAAATTGTAAACTCTTTTCGTACAGGGGTTGTTTCTTTTACTTTTATGGCATGCTTCCAAGCTCCTAGTACAATGCTCTGCTCACTGCTGAACCACAATAGTAGTACTAACAGTATTTATTAAGCGTTTACTGTGAGCAGAACACTGAAGTAAGCCCTGGGGGAAAATCACAGGTGGAAATTAGACATGGTCCCCGGCCCCCAGGGGGCTGGCAATCTTATAATAATGATAATAATAATAATAATCCTATTGAGTGATTGAGAGTTGAGGTTCACACTTTCCCAATGGCCCGAGAAGGCAGCATCTCAAAGAACTTTAGTGTCAGAGTCATTCCTACCTGCCTCCTAATTTAGACGTTGTCAATTACCTGATTTACCTGTGGAGAAGATATTTCCCTCTCTCCCGGGGTGTACGGATAGGATGTATGCGCCGGTATACGTTATCGCTTGGATACATTTAATCTAAACCGACTATAACATTGCATAAAGATTGGAGGGATGGGTTTAGTGACAGACACAACGGAAGCTGTTTTATTGGGTTTTGCTCTTCCAACTGCTTTAAGTTTTCGACCTATTTCAGATTCAGAAGAGTTTTCCTGGTTATATCCACCTCTCTCACCACGCAGACTTTGAATCTCCCTCCCCACGCCAGTGGGATTTCTCTTTGAAAATTTTGGTCTTTTAGACTGTGAGCCCACTGTTGGGTAGGGACTGTCTCTATATGTTGCCAACTTGTACTTCCCAAGTGCTTTGTACAGTGTTCTGCACACAGTAAGCGCTCAATAAATACGATTGATTGATTGATTTGGTCCACCTACTCCTTCCTCCCGCTGTGGTAGGGGGCTGCATAACCTAATATTTCATGCTCTTTTCCTTTTCCGTTCCCTTCAGGTTCTCGCCAAGTCGCAAGAGCGCCGGTGCCCGGTTGATTTGGTAGTAATTATGAGCACACTGTTTCTGAGAACGGGCTCTCTTGAGGAGGGAGATGGCTCGAAGACGACAGCCTGAAATGGCGAGGAGATGGAGCGTGGCCAGTCAGCAGGGAGCTCTCGCATCTTTACATGTTTACAATCTTCAGTGCATACATTAAACTGAACCCTTTTTTTTGGTCCCGGTTCTCTGTTGGATTGCTTTGCCCAACTTTAAGATCTCTCCCGGCCAACAACAACAACAACAAAAAGGAATTTAACCCTAATCCCTACCTCCTCCCACCAACACACACACACAACCTCGGTTCCAGCATCGATCAGTATTTCATTCCGGGGACCCAAGCTTCCAGAAAGCAAGAGATGATTCAAGAGATGATTCTCAGAAATACTACTCATTCTTGGACGGCACTGGGCACCCGCTTGAGACAATAACTAGCTCCTACCCCCCCCCCCCCCTTCTCTCTCTGGGTGTGAGCAGGTCTGGCTCTGACAGACCCTCCCTTCCCACCCCTTTGGGTCCGGACCCTGAGCTTCCTTCAAGTTCTTAGTTGCGGCTTGGCAGGCCAGGAGAGTGGAAGAGAGATCAAGTCAATCCAGGGGACCAGTGCCCAGGGAAGCGTCTTTTAAACTAATGGACCCGAGTTCCCAAAGAGTGGATGCCAGATATTTTCTCCAGCTTCAGCCTCTCGGCTAAGGTTCCTCCATCAATGGAGACAAACCCTAGGGATTTTCTGTCCCCTCCCACTCCCCCAGGTTGAAGATATTCCTTTCCTGGTTCAACCAATTCACCACGGATGGAACCCAGATTCTAAGAGCATAAAGTCCTTAAAAATCTCCAGTGGCTACCAATCAACCTACGCATCAGGCAAAAACTCCTCACCCTCGGCTTCAAGGCTCTCCATCACCTCGCCCTCTCCTACCTCACCTTCCTTCTCTCCTTCTATAGCTCAGCCCGCACCCTCCGCTCCTCTGCCACTAATCTTCTCACTGTGCCTCTTTCTCGCCTGTCCCGCCGTCGACCCCCGGCCCACGTCATCCCCCTGGCCTGAAATGCCCTCCCTATGCACATCCGCCAAGCTAGCTCTCTTCCTTCCTTCAGAGCCCTACTGAGAGCTCACCTCCCCCAGGAGGCCTTCCCAGACTGAGCCTCCTCCTTCCTCTCCTCCTCCCCCTCCCCAACCCCCCCGCCTTACCTCCTTCCCCTCCCCACAGCACCTGTATATATGTATATATGTTTTTACATATTTATTACTCTATTTATTTGTACATATTTATTCTATTTATTTTATTTTGTTAATATGTTCTGTTTTGTTGACTGCCTCCCCCTTCTAGACTGTGAGCCCGCTGTTAGGTAGGGACCGTCTCTATATGTTGCCAACTTGTACTTCTCAAGCGTTTAGTACAGTGCTCTGCACACAGTAAGTGCTCAATAAATACGATTGAATGAATGAATGAAAGTCCAGGGCAGGAGAGTGGGGGAAATAGGAAGGGAGCTGGGGAGGTGAACAGATTCCCTAGGAAAAAAAAAAAACTTGGATTGAGTCACTTTCTACAGTAAATATTCTTACTTTCGCGACCTAGAACGTTGCCACAATCAATATTGGCATTTAGCTGAGTGTGGGATTTGGGTGGCACCTGGGGAATGCAGGGAGGGGGGCAGGAGAAAGAGAGAGAGAGACGGGGGGGGGGGGAGGGAGAGATTGTCTAGCGATGGCTCCGTTTGGTGCTTTCATTTTAAAATTCAGGCAGCAATGGGAAAGGGTCCATTGGAGGCACCCTAAATAAATACTTGAAAATTATCTTTGGGAAGGCAGGGTGGAAGAAGGTAATGTAGAAGGTTAAACCAAAACCAGCCCAAAAAAATAGTTTTAAGGTCACCGACCATGCCCCAGAGACACAGGCTTCGAACTCTGAGCTCAGACCACGCAAGGGTCTCCAATGGGTCACCTCCTATTTCTGTGGTCCGGGGGCCAATCCAATGATTCTTCAGCCCGCTGAGGCGACGGATTCCTCTTTAAAGGCGAGATTATGCATATAGGATGGTGGCGATTATTTAGAGGAACTGGGTCTCCCGCCCCCGCATCCCTCAACCTTCCTCATCTTAATGGAACTAAGAGTTAAGAATGATTTTTTAATGTCTCGTTGGATTTTTAGGCTGTTAATGTACCGCATCCTTCTCATTATTACTTTATTGATTGCTCATTGACCAGCCCCCTTCAAATCGTATTAACCACCCTCTGCCAGTTTAGATTAGGAGAGTTTAAAAAGCACCTTTCATTACCCCCCCTTGCCCCCCTCCCGCAAAGGAGTTCAGACTTGGCAGCTTAATGTTCGTTCTAATGGGGTAGCTAAAAGCCACGGGGCCACGGTCCCTGCCTATTGCATTAATAGCTCAAAGGGGGCCAATACAGAAAATTAGACTTAAACGAGCTCTGGAGATCTTCAAATGAAAGACCCATTTATCACGCTGGCTACCTTCACTCTTCTCGTTTGCTCTCTCTACTGGGAACAACTCATTTCCTCTTAACTAAATTACTTCAGAAATGTCAGCCTAAGCCCTGATAGCAAACATAGCCAGAGAGCGGCCCTAATCTACGGCGAAGTAGGCGCACGAAGCTCCATCGGACAGGTCTGGACTGTTCTGCACCGACTTTCCCCCGTTGGGAGTGCCAGGAAAGCTTTGGAGGCCACGCCCACGCCCACCGTACCCGGCTCAGGAGATTTCCATCAAAAAAAGTCACTGGGAATGCCTAAGAGAATAGGCCGTTGGCTTTATCCTTATTACTGAGTTGGATTTTTTTTTAACCTGCCAAAATGTCCTTATTTATTAGGCAATACGTGGACTGTGCCCATGCCTCCGCCAGAGATTGCCATTTGGGATGCTTCATTCTGAAAATACCTCTCCTGTCTTCTTTTGCTTTCCCGTCCTCCCAAACGCCAGGGAACTCGGAGGTGGGGGAGGGGAGCGTTTCTGAGAGGCGGTGGGGACATGACAAAACAGGGCAACTAAAATCTCCGACCAGGCTTGAAAGGCAGTATAGTGATAACATGGAGGTCATATCTCCAACCTGTCTTGAAAAGGTCCCGGAGAGCCTTCGTTTTGTTTTATAACATTTTTTAAGAGCTTGCTATGTGTCAAGCATTGTTCTAAGCACTGGGATAGATACAAGTTAATCTGGTTGGACGCAATCCCTGGCCCACATGGGGCGCACAATCTTCTTTTTTTCAGTTGTCTATTCGGCGGGTAAGATGTCTGATTGTGAAAGACGAAAAATTATCTTTACCCTGGATAATTTCTCCAGAATTTATGAAAAATACCCACTTAGCTTAACATTTCACACGCTTCTTTTCATTAAAGCAATCAAAATTAAAACCTGGAAAGTTGATATCAAGCTCGGATTATCTCTCAATCTTTGAGAGTTAAACGGCTATTTTAAAACGATAATCTAGAAACCCACTACTGTAAATCAGTATCTCGGCAACTTTTCTGAATCGGTTCTAAATCTGCCTTCCTCCTCATCAATTCATCGATTAGAATAGTTTCTATGAATTAAGCTCCCAGAGCTAACCAGTATAAATATCTTCCCGCCCTACTAGTTTTACATCTTGTAATTTGTTCAGCTGCTTGAAATCTCAAAATCGCTATACGCAGTCCTCGTCAAAAGCCTCTTTTTAAAGTCATGTCTCAAGTCTAGGGGGTTCTCCCTTTGATCTTCCGCTGAAGAAAGAAAGGGAAAAAAAGGAGTCTGGACGATCCAGTAAGCTCACTGACACCGACCGGACTTAAAAACGGGGTAACCCCTGCCACAAATCAACGAGCAATTAACTTAGAAGAAAAGACAGGAGAGAACACCCTGGAGAAGAACTTTGAGGTGGGGAAAATACTCTGTCCACATTCCCCTCCCGCACTCTGGAGCCGAAATTGGCCCCAGAAACAGAAACCCTAAATGATAGACAGAAAAAGTGAGGAAGAGACAGAGAGAGAGAAAGACTAAGAAAGAGAACAAACAAACACGATTGAAAGGATATTTCGCTTTTCCGAAAAGTCTGGCTCTTCTGAACGGGAATGTCAAGGCAAGAGGTTTCATATCTCTCCCCCAGAGCTAAAAGAATTGCTACTTCTGCCTCGTTAAAAAGAAGAAAACTAGGAATACATCACCCCATCTCAAATTCTGATTTCACAATCCTTTTAGTATCCTCGCCTTCAAAGCGACATTTTATGGCTTCCACTTTCCTTGCAGAGTCTTTCCTTGCAGAGTATTGGTGGAATTCAGGAAGATAGGATAGATGAGAGGCGCTTGAAAATGGGTGGTTTGGACAGTAACAAACTCCATTATCGTTAGGGAACATCTACAGGAGCAAACTGTCTTTCGTAAAAGCAGCTCTTTGGTTATGGCAAAAGTCAGGTTTACAAATTTGACTTTCTAAATTGGGGGCGGGGGAGGGAGTGTGTCAGCAGCGCACCTTAACACCCTAATCGCTGAGTCTTCTCTCAGTAACTGTCAGAGAAATGTAAAAAAAAAAAAAAGCAGCTGCAATACGCCCGAAATGAGTTATTGTAATTACATTTAATTAGTTTAATTAGTTCATTATTTTGCTTACAGCTGTACAAGAGACTGCAAACATTTGTTAATATCACACGCCCTTTAACAGTATGGGGTGATTCTGCAGTCACACTAAATCATGTATGCATATGTGTAACGAGTGGAAATTCCGGCAGAGGCTGCGCATATTTACCAAACCTATTTGCCACAACAGAAAAAGGAGAAATAAGGCATAAATCTATAAATGGAATCTCCTCATCCTTAAACTCCGGGAATGGAAGTCAAGGAATCAAGGGAGGGTAAAAGGAGGGTTGCAGTGACTCTTTTAATAATGATGTTATTTGTTAAGCGCTTACTACGTGCCAAGCACTGTCCCTAGCACCTTCGCCAAACCAGGACTTGTCAATCCTGAACTGGATACAATTTGCTTGTTTTAGGTAGAACTGAAAAGAATTCGTCACTTTGAAGGCGACGCTGTAGGTTTGAACCGAACGCAACACCTACACCCAGAAATAAAATACTACTGGAAAGTTCTCTCTATATATACATCTCTCTCTCTCTCTTTCTCTCACTCTCTCTTCCTCACCCCCTCCTTCCTTCTTCCTCACTACCTGTATCACCCTCTTTTCTTAACACAAGATGTTTGAACAGTGACCATTTCTTACTGAGCAATGAATTCACGCGAAGTGCAAACAGATCGGGAAGCTACAGAGTAGATTCGCAGTAAGTTTGTCCATCTTATATTGGGGTAGTCCATACCTTTTTTAATGACAGACTGGTCCAATAGATTCATGCCGCCGTTATTGCCATCTTCAACTGACTGTGAATATAAAAACATCACTATTCAAATGGACTGGATATTAAAAAATCGCGCACATAAATCATGTCATTACAAACTGGTGTCCTGTTATTTCCATTTATATTAATTCACTAGGGGAGGGATTTTTATATTATTATCCCCCCCAAAATCGACATGGAAATGAAATTCATCCCAATTATATAGCTTTCTAAATGAAAAAAAAAGTGAGAAAGGCGCTATCTGGGGTACAATAGTGATTTTTTGTTATTATCTATAACAGTTATTATCTGGGTGGTTTTGCATTCAATAAATCTTTATATTTTGCGTCCTTTAAGAAAATGCCCGATTCACCAGAATCTGAAAGATCTATAGGGCGATGCAGACGAACGCTTTTAAGGAAAATTTATTTCCCCCCTCTCCCCCGCTGTATCTTAATAACTCAAAGGCCATTTGCTTTTTATATTTAATAGTTGACATTATGGGAGTTTAATTAAAATCTGAGCAGTTCTTGGTGGAATGCAAATGTCAACACACAGGAGCAGGTTGGTATACTACTGGACCTCTCAACTCTGCGGGTTAATGCCTGTTCTCAAGGCCCCGGCGACTGAATCATTGCCCGAAGAGAAAAGTATGAGTCTGGACAATTTAGTCTTTCTCTACCCTACATAGACGCGCCTTCCTTTCCCCTCCCCGCGAATCAGCCCACCTGTTAGGAAGGCGTTAACTCCTGAACTGAGGTAAACAAAAGAACACAATCAGCCATGCTTCTCGTACTCAGCTCTCCACCACAGTCACTCCGAATAATATTCTTCCCAGCAAAACCTTACCAAGGAACCGGAGTTTTAAAGGGGACCGTTTAGAACAGATTTCCGAGGGAAGGAGCGATTTCGGGGACTGTCAGTTAGTTTGGAGACTCGCTCATACCATAACATGGGAGAAGATGGTATGTAAATGAAATTGCCCGGATTCACACATTCACTCAAGAACACACTGACTTTTGAGCTTGTTTCTCTCAGGAGAAAAACAATCCGTTTCTTTGTTAATTGGATCCGGAGAAGGCTAGGACCCTAAGTAGAAAACACTATGCTTCATACGGCAAGAATGTGTCCACTGTCCACTGTATAGAACAATTAGGAACTCTGAGCTTCGCTTCTCTCCTCTAGAGACTGGGGAGGGGTGTGTGTGTGTGTGTGTACGATAAACAAGAGTTCTCCAACCTAAGTCCAACGACATACTAAAAGAGAGAATGATCTAATCATGCGGACGTTGGTGGGGGAGGGATAGAAGGAGGGGAAATGAGAGGTTGCTTTGGTTTGCGTTTTAAAGCAGACAGTCTTCTGTTCTTAAAACCGTGAGGAAACTTGCTCTTCTCCTGACAAACGGGTTTTAAATAATGTGAAGATGAATATTTAAGGTTATCTCATCTTATCTCAATTCATCTTCTCGTGCAAGATCCCGAGTGCACATTCATGGGCTTCAGGCGGACGCATGTACAGACAGAGACACAACCACAGACACACAGATGCAGACATACGAAGAAACGCATATGCGTGCGAGGCATTGCACATTGCACACACACAAATTAATCTAGTTATCTATAACTCCCTATGTGTGTATATATATATATATATATATATATATACATATATAGTGGGTGTGTGTATATCTATATATAGATATATCTATATCTATCTATCTCTATATGTATATCCACACGCTTCATCAGCAACGTGGGTTAGTTGTTGTACTTAATGAGAAGACTCTTGTCTGATTTTCTATCTAATTACGGCCGCCTGCTGGGTTTTTGTACAGGATATTCACGCAGCATGCTGGCACTTAATAGTCACAGAGAGGATCGTAAAGATTTAATTAGGACTGCATGCGGAAACGTGGAAAAACAACTCAGACTTTTAATTACTAGACTTCTTTAGTTAAAAGTGATACCAGGGGTTGCTTTAAAAGCCTTAGGAGGGTGTGAGTTTGGGGAATTTAGGGGGCAAGTTAACTTCCCCATCTTTAATGCAGAGATGCTAGTGGTGGAGTAGGAGGTGGAGGGAGAGGGAAAGAGGGTGAAGAGATATCCATAGCCTCAACAAACATGGAAGGATATATTTGCGGGTGCATGTATGAATACATATATATGCTGTGTGCGCGTTTGTGTGTATGATCGGGTGTGAAAGTGTTTGTGGGTGTGAATGCATATATAAATGTGCGTGTATAAGTGTGTGGGTAAGAGGGTGGTGTGTGTCTGTGAATGTATGTGCTTTCTTGCTCTCCTTTTTTGGAATAGGAACACAATGGGTGAAATGTAGCATACACAGAACTCAAACAACGATTTGCTGGTTTAATAGCCCCTGAGAGTAAATTGAAATAGAAATTGACAGGGTTTTATAGTTTCATTTAAGAAAATATTAGAAGCATTTGGTTAATTAGCTCTTTTTCGGTCGGGGAGGTTGCCCTATGTGCGTGGGTGACAATGTGGTGGTTGGGGGGGGGGCAGTGGAGAGAGGGAGGCGGGGAAGCACGCGAGCGCCTCTGTGTGTGTGTGTGTGTGTGTGTGTGTGTGTGTGTGTGTGTGTGTGCATGTGTGTATGTGCCTGTCTGTGAGTTACCACTAAAACGCAGCATGTTTGCAGCAGGTGAGAAGTCTGGACCCAGACAGCAGACGAAACGCGACGCCACAAAAATCATTCTCAATAATAATTATTGTATTGATAAGCGCTTACTGTGTGCCAAGCACTGTTCTAAGCGCTGGGGTAGATACAAGGTAATCAGATTGCCCCAAGTGGGGCCCGCAGTCTTAATCCCCATTTTACAGATGTGGTAACTGAGTCACAGAGAAGTTAAGTGGCTTGCCCAAGGTCACATAGCAGACAAGTGGAAGAGCTGGGATTAGAACCCATGTCCGTGCTCTTTCCACTAAACCACGCTCCTTCTCACTAAGGCAGATTTGGGAATGACAAATGATCAAACTTTCGGTGAGATGTGGCAGATGCTCATGAATCCGATGCCATGTTCACAATAAGTAGTAGGCTCTTATTCAACGAATAAAATAATAGTAATAATAACATTAGTGATTTAGTAATAACGTATCTTATGGAATATCATTGCGTTTTCACTTGCATAAACTCGGTTCATATACAGCAGGCCATATGCTACCGAAGGGATCGATATTTTCCAATGCTGGGATTAGGTTTTTCTGTCTCCCAAGGTCCTCCTCTTGTCCCCCCTAACCCCACCCCACCTTTCTCTTCCTCTCTTTGTCGACTACCCTGCCTTCTCTTTCTCGTCAATCACACGCCTGGGAAACCTCTGGCATCAAACTCGAGACCTAGAAACGCTCTTTCCTCTGACACCCGCCCTTCTTTAAGGGAATGGTGACGACCGGGAGGGTGGGAAATTACTCTTTTTCTAAATAAATAGCCCGAGAGAGTTGGCATTATCTCGAAAATCTCACGAAAGGATTTTCTTTTCCAGCTGAAGGACCTGGCTTCCCTGACCCGCCTGGCAAATTATGGATACCGAAATTCCTCTCTCTAATTGGTCCAAATTGGGATATTGGTGGGGCGTGGGGTGGGAGAGTGGGGAGATGGAGGGCTTGCTAAATTAGCCCCCAGGGCAAAATAATGCCTATTCACAAGGGTTGCCTACTAACTCTGATCTGATTATCTTGTAACTCCCGCAGCGCTTAGAAGAGCTCTTGGTACAAAGTAAGTGCTTAACAAATACCACAATTACTATTATTATCTCTAATAAGAGCAAGTTTTGCTTCCAGATAGAGACCCACTGTGCCCCATGCTCGCGACCAGCCGAATCCCTATCTGACAGTCCCTCACCCTCTCTCATCATGTGAGCTCTGATCCAACTTCATTAGCCTCCCAACCTTAGTGGGGCGGTGGTGGAGGGGAGGGGAGAACACCTTTTTCATTACGGGCTGAATTATCCACAATACAACTCAATTCTAATGCTTCTTTGCCCTGGTGCATTGATAATGGTGCTGCCACTAGAGAAGGGATTCCTGAAAATCTGAAAATAAATTAAACAGCCGATATACATTCTACACCCACAGCCTCACCTACTCAGAAAGTTTCACTAAATGATTTACTCTTACTTTTCAAGATAAAGGCTATCCCGATGCCAGCCTGAATAAAATGTTTCTTCCCTAATACGATATTCTAGCTCACGCAATATATCTGGGTAGAGGTAGCCATGCTCAGTTAATTCAGTAAAACTGTTCAGGTATTCTTACCCATAAAAATCTTTCAAGAGTCATAGAATTCAATGTGCTGGTACCTTTTTCAACAATAATAAACGAAGGACTGAAAAATCCTTTTTAAAACACCCCATTAATAAATAGCATAGGTCACAGACTGTATTTGATACTCTGTAGATAGTGAGAGAGCAAGAGGAAGGAGGTCATTTTCTTCACCTTCTCTCTCCCTCCCCCACTCCACATTTCCATTTATCTTCAGAAGCTTTAATAATAGAACGTAGAAAAATATATGCCGTTAAATTTGTGTCAATTAAATTCCAGTCAAACATGACCACCCGATCCTTTGACATTTTAAACGAGAGGCCAACGGAGACCTTTCGAATTCAACCAGATAGTTTAATGTATCTTTTCTCGTCGCGTTCTTTGTTAAGTTTGACACAGTCTAAGGCCCAGAACCAGATGGGGGTCGAACAGGGGAAATGATTATAGAGCTTTTGTTTTAAGAAAAAAAAAGTGAGGCCTTTCAACGAGGGACTGTGTGTGTGTGTGTGTGTGTGTGTGTGTGTGTGTGTGTGTGTGTGTTTGAGAGGAAGAAACTGGGAATATTGTTTCACAAATCGTTTATTTTAAAAAGGTTCCTAAATTTTTAGGCCTGGCTCAGCCGGCAACAGTTATACTGCAGACTATAGACTCTCTAGACTGTAAACTCGATGTGGGCAGGGAAGGTGTCTGTTATTTTGTTGTGTTGTTTTCTCCCAAGCGCTTAGTACAGTGTTCCCTGCCCACAGCAAGCCCCCAATAAGTACGACTGTTTGATTGTATGACTGATTGCCTAGGGGCCGGACGGTTCTGCAGGCCGAGACCAGGAATCCGTCTTCCGGGGGGAAGGTGTGTGTGGGTGTGTGAGTTTTGTGGGACCACACTAAGCCCTGGAGCACCAACTCTGCGGGAAAACCAGAATAAGAACTAACTCTGCGGGAAAACCAGAATAACCAACGCTGGCCTCGAGCCTGGGGATCGCAAGCTAAAGAGGTCTTTTCCCACGGGGATGCAGGGATTCCCGGTGGGGCTGCTGGGATCCCCCAAGGCAGTGGAGAGAAACCAGTGCCTTGCCAGGAGCCACCTCCGGGGCCACCAGATGCGGTGAAGAAGTCGAGCATCCTCCTTCCCCCACCGCCCGAGTGGTCCCCTTGGCCCCGGCTCGCCGGCGGCTCTTACCTGGACGTCTTCCATCCCCGGGTGGCCAATGCCGTGCAGGGCCAGACTGTCGCCCATTCCGGAGTCCAGCCCGTGGTGGGCCGAGTGGAGCAGGACATCTGGCCTCCGGACCGAGTGGTAATCCCGCCGGGGGTCAAGTCCCGACAGTTGAGGCAGGGCGGCCCTCGGCTGGGGCAGGAGAGAGCTGGTCTCCGACCCCACGTCTTGCCTCTGCCTCTGGCCCCAAGGATGCTGCTGGGGTTGGTGTAGAGGGTTCAGGGAGTACGGGTCATTGACATGCGAATACGGGTCCTGGCTCTGGTGGTAGGGGAGAGGCTGATAGGGGGGCGGGAAATAGGGCGGCTGGAAATCCGAGGACGGGGTGTGAGACAGCGGAGGAGCGCTGGAGTAGGGTCCCTGCGACACGGAGCCCAGCTGGGACAGCCTAGAGCTGTGGCTGGGGACGCCATCGTGCCGGTCCTGAAGGCCAAAATACAAACAAGAAGGGGAGAGAATCCGATGAAACGCGCCGAGGCGGGGGAGACGGGGCGCTAACCCTGAGACTCAGACCCCAAGTTCACTCAGACCGCAAAGCACACGGTTTCGGGATGTCCTAGAGATGCAGCGTAGGGGGAGCGGGGAGGGGAGGAAAAAAAGAAAAAAGAAAAAAAGAGACGCAAAACAAAATCCAGCAACGACTGAGCCCGCAGGGTTGAATAACAAACTGAAGAGGGAGGGGCGGGATGGGGGACACGAAAAAGCGGGGAGTGGGGGGAGGGGGTCCACACTGCACACATAGGAGGATGGTGTAGACGGGTGTGTGCTCTCCGAAGGGGTTTATCCGTTTTTCTAGCCGTCCAAACCGTAGTCACTGACAACCCCCGGAGGGTCCGTTTCCCGGCACCTCCTGCGGCGCGAGCTGCAGTAACTCATCCTTTCGATGGCAGCTCAGCCCTTGATGGAAGTGGGGCCGAGGGGCAGTGGGATTGTCTTTCTCTCTCCTAAAAGCTCCAAAGTGGTGGGTTTTCCCGGAGCTTGTGAGAGCTGACCCCCCGAACTCCAAATATTCGAAATAGGGGTACCGGGTTAGTAGAGGGCAGAACACTGGTATTTTTCTTTTGGGTGGGAAAATGGAGGTCTGGGAGTTGATGGGGGTTAGTTGGGGGACGGAGGGTGGGGGTGAGTGGGAAAGTAGATACAACTTAATCTGGAGGAGGAAAGTTAATGAAATGTCCAGGGGGAAGGGGAGATGAACTTCTCTCCTCAAGATGAATCTGCCACTTTAAAGTCAGTGTCCTTGTCTTTCCAGAAACGGCCACCCAAATCCCCCAAAAGCAATGGGCAGGAAAAAGTTTTTCCTCTCTCACTCCCCCCCCCCCACCTCTAACCCCAGCTGACTTCTCCAGCTCAAACCGAGAACACACAATGCGAAAGAGAGAAGCAGCAGCAGTCTCCTCCAATTATTGTGCTAAATTACCGAGGCAAAGGCGTTCAAAGAGAGAAAGAGAGAGAGAGAGAGAGAGAGAGAGAGAGAGAGAGAGAGAGAGAGAGAATGAGAACGTGGATCCGAACTCACCATGGCTGAATAGGTGTGGACTAACATCTGGAAAAAAAAGTCTGGTTACTGCTAAAAATAAAACAGTTGATCAAAAAATAAAATAAAATCAAGGAAAACGGCAGGGAAACGTGCTCGACCCAGGAACAGAGCTTGAGGTATTTCCAGGACTATCCATCAAAAAAAGGTTTCCCAAAATAAGACTGGCGATGTGTGTCACCCACAGAGAGACGTGAGTTCTCTCCCTCCTTCTATTTTTCTCTTTTTTCCCCCTCCCTTCGGTGAGTTTCCAGATGCAATCCGCTTCTACCCAAGGCTAGGCTCAGACTGCTTTGGGTGGACTTCCTCCCTCCGCCTGGCTACACCGCCTCATAATAATTGATATTCATGACTATTAATATTACACGACTACTTTAAAAGGAAAATGGAGAACAAATGGAGCGTGAAGCTGCAGCCCAGCTCGAGAGCTCCCCTACTATTGTAAATGACGTTCATTCAGTGGAGAATTACTAGATGTAATCAGACGAGGGGGGCTGGCAAAAAGCAGAGTTGGGGAAAGTTTAGCAAGGAAGAGGTATAACTTCAATGAACTGAGCCGAGGAGAAGTGTAAACCAGACACTGCTTCTTTGGAACAAGGAAATCGAACGGAGGCAGTGCTGGAGGCTAAAAAAAAAATCATATTTCCTTCTTTTCCATTTAATTATACATTCCTAGTAGGAGATACGGGTTGCCTTTGGTGCTTTGTTCAAGGTTCCCTAATCCTTTCTAAGAAAAAGGGTAACCGCTCTAATTTGCCTGTTTACAGTGGCAATTAGGCACTTTTGCTGAAATGTTGGAAATTACATGTATTTGTTCAATAAAAGGGGTAAAATCAACGTGGGTTTGGGTTCTGAATCAGTCTTCACGGGTTTGTGCGCCCCCCCCCCCACCTCCTTCGAGCTGAGAGAGGCCCCCAGTTTTCTGCCAGATGTAGCATTTATGCAATGAATCTTAAAGGAGACGGAATTGATCGTTTCGAGGCAAAGCCAGGGGCAACAGAAAAGCTTTTTTGATGTTGCAGGAACCCGTTCAACTGGCCGGACTGCCATTTCTGTTAAAGTTCAACCTTCCTCCCTTCTTAAACAGACTCACTCCGGACCTGGCTTTGTCCGGAGCCGGTTACGAAGGCACTTTAGGGATATTATCTGGCTTGGTTTTTCACCCCTTCCTAATGGCCAATTTGACGAAGCCCAACGCCGGATTGGATCACTTTCCATCCAGCCAAGGACTCGGGGACCCCAAAACGCTTTCCGTTTTGGACCGGGACAGCTTTCCAGACCATCCTGCCACCTCTTGGGTAGCTCTGGAGCGTTAGATTTCAGCCTTGTTCCAGTGGGTTCCCAGAGAGACCGAGTCACCGCCGCTTCGGACTCAACCCCCCCGGGGCCCCCTGCGTTCCCAGGGGGAATTAATGTACAATCCCTTCGCCCCCACCGCCCTCTGCTCCACGACCATCACCACCAGAAGGCAAAAACAAAAGCCAGACAAGAATGACCCTCACCCTACCCCTCCCGCCCTACCTCTTCGTCCCTCTGTCTTCCTTCTTGGGAGAGGTGGAGGTCAGGGGCACCCCCTTTTAGAGCCTGGGGTGTGGTCGGGGAATGCAAGGACAAGGGGACTCCCCAGCACCCGAGCCGGACCAGGACGGACCTCTCCGTTCTCAGCTCCGGAAGGGAGAAACAGTGAAAGACCCGGACGGGGCCAGTGGTCCGGAGTTTGGGAAAGCCGAGACGTGCCCGGAAGATGAAGGGCCAGGCATCCCTACTGCTTTAGTGTTCGGACCTCCGCCCGTACGGTCCGTTCAAGGTGCCCCGACAGAGTCCTGGCGCTCTTTCTGCGCTTCTTCCTTCCTACTTTTTCTTTCTCTCATTTATTTCCCCCTTTTCTCTCTTCCTTTCATCTTTCCCCTTCCTTTGAACCATTCTTACTTTCCCTCTCCTCTCTTTCTCTTCCTCTCTCGTCTTCTTTCTTTCTCTCCCTCTCTTCTCTTTTTCTCTCTCTTCTCTTTCGTTATTTCTTTCTCTCTCGCCTTTCTTTCTGCTTCGTTCATCAAGTTCTCTGTTTTCTCTCTTTCGTTTTTTATTTATATCCCCTCTTTCCCTCTTCCTTCCTTCTTAATTTTTTCGCTATTTTCTATTTTCTTTCGTTTTCTCTGTCACTCACGCTCGTTCCTTCTCTTTCTACATCTCTGTCCGTTTTCATCTTTCTCTCTCTTTTTCTTTCCTTGTTCCTTTCCTTTTTCTTTCCCTTTTCCTTTTTCTTCCTTTCTTATTTTCCTTCCTCTTCCTTTCTTTCTTTTCTCCCCCCTCCCTCCTTTCCTTCCATTCATTGTTCTTTCATTTTTATACTTTCGTTCTCCTGCTTAATTTGTCTCTTTCCTGTCCATCTCTCCAGAATCCCTCTTTCATTCTTTCTCTCTTGCGTTAAATCTGTTTTTTCCCCACCCGTTTCTTTCATCCTCTTTACCAAGGGTTCCCCCACTGAAAAGAGCAAATCTCCCCCAGAGGGGCCTTCTGTGCTCTGGCGTTGGGTCCGCTTTCCTCCTTTCCCCACGGCTGGGTTCAGTAAGAGCCGCGGTCATAGGACCCCGCTCCCGTGAGAAGCGGCTCCGTGAGCTCAGAGCAACTCAAAGTCTCTCCTGAAGTCGGATGAAAGCTACCCTGGGCAATGCCCCCTCGATGCCCACCGCGGCAAAGAGGCAATAAGAGAAGAGGCAAACAGTGCCGGCCCTTCTGAGTCCACGAACTTGTTCATTCCGAAGAAGTGTTGCTGATGGCCAGGGCGGCTTGGGATCCCGGACACGGGGCTTTAAGAGGGGAAATTCGGGTCCAGAAATGGTAAAATAGCTCACCATTATTAGGATGGATGCTCTGGTTCTCAATGTGGCAAATAGGCTAAAACGCATACACTAAATTATCTTCCTTTGACGGATCTATTTGTTCGTTCGTCAGCTCTATCTATCTATCTATCTGTCTATCTATCTATCTATCTATCTATCTATCTATCTATCTATCTATCTCTATCTATCTATCTATCTATCATCTATCTACCTATCATCTATCTATTTATCTATCTATCTATCTCTAGCTATCTCTGTTTCTTTCTTCCCCTCCATTTCTGCACCCCGTGGATATTCGGGAAATTTGTCTCAAAAAAGAGCCAGAAAATAAAAAACGAAAAAGTCCCGTCCGTTTGGGATGAGGCTTGCTTTTAAACGGACTCAAGCACTACTTGCTGATGTCGAGATCAGAGTCCCCCTCTCCCGAGCCCGGCTCTCTGTTCTCGAACGTTTGATCCCTATTGAATTCAATTCCATTCCGACCCCGTGCTAAAATATATCCCTAAAACTTCTTCCTGCTCTCCAGGTGCCTGAGCCTAGCTCGAAAAGCCGTCCTCGGGTGGGCGAAATCTCTCTCTCCCCTCTCCCCCTTCGCCGGCTTTGCAAAAGTTTCAAGACTTGGAGAAACAGAACAGAAATCTGCAAGGAAATTGTTGTTTTTATCTATCTGTTAGGGTCCCCAGAATCTCTATTTCTATATCTTTAAAACATAGAAGGTGTAGAGAGGGTTGTCTGCTCACCTCATAGATATCTTCGTACTTGACATTTTCAACCAGTTTCCAGAGCATGATGGCAGCCTGTTCTCTAGGAGGTGAGTGCATTCATGTGAAGAGCAGATGTCTGGATTCTCAGTACTGCTCTGTCTGTAATGATCCATCTATAATTGGAAATGGGGGACAGACACCAAATCCGACGTTCCTCTCCCATCGCAACTTATATCTGTTGTCTGAAACAATAGGACTGCAAGTAAACCTCAGTCGGATAGTAAAACATTATCTGTTACACGCACACACACACATACACACACACATGCACGCACACGCACACGCACACACACACTAACACCCACACCCACACCCTGAGCACAGAGGACTTTAGAAGCAACATTTTCTATTTATTATACAAATTCTGTGCCCCACTCCCTCCCTCGCATACTTATCTGGGTCTGAAGCCATGAGGGTTATTTAGTTCCACAGAGCGAATATCCCAAAGGCTACTGTTGGAAAAGATATCTATCCAGGGTGATGAATTTTTTTTAATCCTCTCTTTGTAAAACGATGAATCATTTGAACCATCTAGACTCTTCACCGTTTATAATGAGGAATTAGAGGAAGTCATTCGGCTGTTTTTGTAGGAAGAGTTCGAAAACCCTCCAAGAGACGTTGAAGCACAAAAGCCTCTATTCAGGGAAGGGGTAGGCTGTCGGATAGGGGACTGTTGGTTTTGGAGGGTCAATCTTTGGATTCTGGAGGTCCCTGTGTTTATGGCCCCCAAATCACAGAACTTGGAGAACCTTGCCCAGCTCAACGCTGAGCCCGGTCTACATTCATTCATTCAATCGTATTTATTGAGCGCTTACTGTGTGCAGAGCGCTTAGTACAGACTCCGGCCCTTTTGTCCGAGAAACCATGAGCTGTTTCATATGCCTTGCCTGCGTGTGAGCCAGACTCCAGAGATCAGACGCCTGTTTGGACACCCCCCTTTAGAGCGCTGGCTCGCCCAGATCTGGCCATGGTTTATATGGAGTTACAGCTCCCAGAAGATTTTGAAATCATGGAACAGATATCTTTTGCCTCAGACAGTCAGATCCACCCTAGCTCTGAACGTCTCAGTGGCTTCCCAGAAAGAAAGGAATGAGCCTACCAACTCTTTTGCATTGCACTCTTCCGAGCGTTTAGTATAGTGCTCAGTAGGCGCTCAATAAATACAGTTGACTGATTGACTGGTATTGTCTAGTCAAACCAATCCGGACCCTGGGTCCTCTGTAATACAGGGGACTTCAAGGTGTTCTCTAAAAACACGGTAGAATGCGGATCTATATGCTCGTTGTGAGCGGGGAAGGTGTCTAACAACTCTGTTATATTGTTGTACGGTACACTTCCAAGCGGTTAGTACAGTGCTCTGCACATAGTAAGCGCTCAATAAATATGATTGATTGATTGATGGAAATAGAACCTCTAAATTTCTATTCTCAATTGCTGTCACCCCCTTCTCTAGCCCTCCACCCTTCACTTCACCCAATTTAAGCAGGAAGTGGAGATCCTCAGATTCCACTCGCCCCCCACTCCTCTCCCATCTCATCCCCTCTCCTCCTGCAGAGGGTGTGAGCAACCCCTCAATCAGAGAGGACTCCCCCCCTTTCCTCCTCCCTCCCTTCCTTCCTGCACTCCCCACCCTCGGCTCCTCAGCCCTGGGGCCAGAGAAGAAATAACAAGAGGGAATCAGAAAGGAAACAGGGCAATTTGGGGGTGGAAGTTATTAAAGCTGATACGAACAGATTGCCTTTAAATCGGCCAGTGCAGAACCACGGGAGGAAGAAGAAGAGGAAAGAGAAGCGGGGGGATGGAAGGACGAGGGAGCAGTGGACAAGAAGGAAGATGGCAAGAGGGGAAAAGACGAGGAGATGGAAGAGGAGGAGAATGAAGAAGAGAAAGGAAGAGAAGGAGGAGGCAGGAAGGGAGAAGAAGGAGGAAGAGGGAGGAGGAGGGGGGAAAGGAAAAAGGGAAGGTGGAGGGTTCAGGTATTGATCTTCCGGGGGAAATGGGCTTCTTGGAACTAGGCGATGGTTATCAATTCAATAGAAAGGAAGACTTTTCAAGTGCCAAACAAGCTAATCAGCGGTGGACTTGATTTCCGATGAAGTCAAAGACATGTAAAGAATAAGACCCATATTACGGAAAAACAAAAACAAAAACCTCAGAAATAAATACCCTCCTGCCCGCCCAACCACCAAACCCGGATGATTTTTGCTGCTTTGCGGCAGGCTGACCCGTTCTCTCCCATAGCGGGAGGAAGATGAAATTATTCGTGGCGGTGTTGGAGTTCGGGCTCTAAAAACACATCGGGCTCAAACATCACGCCCCCCCTCTCCCCCTCGGCCTCTTTCCTCTCAGAGAGCTCAAAACCGTTCCCTGATCAATTCTTCCTGAGATAAGGATTATGGGTTATAAATTCGGATTCACCAGACTCATGTTTGTTAATGGAAATAATTTTCCTCTCCCTCCCCAATCAATAATTCGATTTCCCTCTTTGTCTGGTTGGTAATCCGAAACAAATGAACGGATTTGGAGAGCTCTGGTTTTTTCCATGCGTTTACAACTCCTGATATACTTTATTCTGGTATGTTATCGTTAGATTGATCCATTTGACACGTTTCTAAAACAAACACACTAGAAAATCTGATTCCAAATAAAGATAAGATGAGACACGGAGCAGCTTATTTCTTATCCAAAGACCCGGTCTTTCTAAAGCTGGGCGAACGTGTGATGTTAAATAGCACAAGCTTATATTTAATTTTAATTCGTTTGGCACTTAATATGAAGTCTAAATCGTTTACAAAATGTAAACTTTGTGAAATACGTTACAAATTGACTTAAAAGTTTCGGATCGCCGTCATATTTTTTTTCGTATTTATTTATCAAGAGAGCAACCATTATAATTTGATCTAAATAAGCGAAAATGGTAAAGACACACTTTGGGAATCACTAAATCCTAGAAAATTGTTTTTTTTTCAGAGTTGGTTTGAAAAAATCCGAGACATCACAATGCAGAAACTCTAAAAGTCCTTGAATGTGGCAATAGCGCCCTCTGTTGGGAGTTTGCGAAACCGTGCAATTACTGTAAAATACAGCATCGATGGTTGATAATTCCTCTGGTTTCACGGACTAGAGAAAAAAGCGGCTCCAGGAACCTACATTTTGAACTGAACCTATGCTCTCGATTGCTAACTTTAGCCGGATGTTTCGACGGACAGACCAAATTCAATTAAATGAAGATCCAAATGAATTGCAAAATATCAAAAATTTGGCCCTTCCTTTCCCCAACTTCTCAGCTGAAACTTTATAATCTGATATTCCATTACTGTAAAAATAGGAAAGGATGCTCCCCAAGAAAAGGGTAATTGAAAGGAATATTAAGCCAAACGGATTTGCAAGATTGGCTGTCTATTGCTTCTTAGGAAGGGAAAGAAACTTCGAATAACGCAATTCAAAATGTAATAACTTATGCGGGTTCTCCTGTCCAATACGTAGACAAATGTGGACTTTTGTACGCGGAATATAGGCCTAAAACGTGTGATATGTTCAAAGTCGTATGGCCTACATTTTGATTCGCTTTATCTTTTCCCGCCTCTCATTTACATAAATAAAACCAAAGTTTAAACCTAATTATTCCCCTCTTTCAACCTAGTCTTGAAGCCAAATCGGAATTCAAATATACAATATAAATGTACTCATATACTTTGAGCAATTCATCGATACATTCAATTTTAAACCACTCTGTCTGGTGGAGAGCCCTCTGCTGGTAGTTGTCATTTTAGACGAAAATGCATTTTTATCACCTTCTGAAACGAAAACTAGAATACCAGTCAAACGAAAAAAAACCAACAAAACTTTTTAGACTCATTTTCTCTAGATAATTTGAATTTATATAGGAATCATTCAGTTTCATTTTGCTCTTTCCTTTGCTACTCCTCTGCAGGTAATTTAACTTCATTTTCCCTCATCGCCTTCTGTCCTCTTTCCTTTCCGTTCTTCTACCACCTCTCCCCCTTCTCCCCACGCCTTCCCCCCAGACTTTGTGGTTGTTTGCTGGGCTAGTATTTATTTTGGGATGTGCTGTTGGAAACAAGGTATGTGGTCTTAGTACAGTGCTCTGCACTGTACCAAACTTAGTACAGTGCTCTGCACACAGTAAGCGCTCAATAAATACGATTGATTGATTGGTCCTGATGTTTGCTGAGGGAAGCTGAGTATCCCTTTTTACTTGTTCCAAAATATTGATTGCCCTTTGCAGTTTCTCCTTCCTCCAATATTTCTCTCTTTCTCCGAAACAAAGTTGAGAGAGGGAAAAAGAGAGAGGGGAGAAAATAGAGACAGAGAAAGACAAAGAGACAGTGAATGTTATATCACTGTACACTTTTGCTACTTTTCTAAGTGCTTAGTACAGTGCTCTGCACACAGTAGGTGCTCAATAAATATGATTGAATGAATGAATAGAGATGCAGTGTGAAATGATCAAGTGCTTAGAACAGTGACCAGTGCTTAAAACAGTGCTTGACACATAGTCAGCACTTAACAAATACCATAGTTATTATTATTATTATGCCCCAGCAAAAACATCTAGACCTCAGAGGGACACTTTTAACAGAGGGTCCAAGTCTCCTTTGCCAGATAAATAAACCTTAGACTTGTTCTCTGCCCCACCGAGCAATCTTCTTTGCATCCATACCCCAGCTGGCTTTTAAGTGCCTACTATGTGCCAGGCACTGTACTAAGTTCTGGGGTAGATATGAGATAATGAGGTTGGACACAGTCCCAGTTCCACTTGAAGCTCACAGTCTTAATCCCCATTTTACAGTTGAGGTTAACTGAGCCCAGAGAAGTGAAGTGACTTGCCCAAGGTCTCATAGCAGACAAGTGGCAGAGCCGGGAGCAGAACCCAGGTCCTCTGAATACCTGGCCTGTTCTCTTTCTGCTAGGCCACACTGCTTCTGCATGGTCCTTCCTGGTTCCATTCCATTATTCTTTCTGTAAAGGAAATAATGCTACCTTAGGCCTCAGGAGTTATAGCTGAATCTGCTTCTACATGGTCCTTCCTGGTTTCAGTCCATTATTCTTTCTGTAAAGGAAATAATGCTACCTTGGGCCTCAGGAGTTACAGCTGAATCTTAGTGCCAGTAGAAATCTGTCTGGAGTCTGCCCTGTGATTGTCTTTTGGGACATGTCTGCATTCGGTTGGGTAAAACTCCTTAAAACATCCATTGGGAAAGATTTTCCATACAGTCTGTAAGTCTTCCACGATATATACAGATCCAAGGCATGGGCTACCTAAGCGTCTAGATAATTTACTTGAATTGTGGAAAAATGCATATTAACATTTTGAACATTTATGAGGAATCCATCAATCAGTGGCATTTACTGAGCACTTACTGTGTGCAGAGAACTGTACTAAGCACTTGAGGAACCCATACTATTCTACCTATCGTACATGTTCATGTACAATGATCAGGTGAGAAGCATGAAGGAAGAGGAGTTAAGGTTCGTCCAATATAAGCAAAGGATCTGCTTGTTGCTCCAAATCGCTAACACAAGGAGAAGTTGGAGTGCCAAGTAAATATTTCTAACACAGATCACTCTGACATTTTACTAAATGTCTTGTGTGTGTGTTTGTTTGCATGTGTGTATGTGTGTCTGCCTGGGTCTGTAAAGGTGGACGTGTAGCATCAGCATTGCTGTCTTTAGTAGTTGTGTGTTAAGGCAAGTTGGCAAAAAGAGGCAGCCTGGCTAAGCCACGTGGAATCCTGGGCCACTGCCCTTGGCATTGTTTGGAGAGGGGAAGTAACCAGCAGCAGTGTGATCAATAGTGAGGTAACAACTCGTTGTTTCCAAATATCACAAGTTTAAATAATCACCTGTGAACCAACAAAAATTCCACATAAACTCTTAGGAGGATGTAGAGCAGAAATATGACCTTTAAAGTACGAATAAACACATGTGATGAAATAGAAAAATCAAAGTTGAATTTTTAGAGAAGCAGCGTGACTCAGTGGAAAGAGCATGGGCTTTGGAGTCAGATGTCATGGGTTCAAATCCCAGATCCGTCAATTGTCAGCTGTGTGTGACTTTGGGCAAGTCAGTTCACTTCTCTGTGCCTCAGTTACCTCATCTGTAAAATGGGGATTAAGACTGTGAGGCCCCCGTGGGACAACCTGATCACCTTGTAACCTCGCCAGTGCTTAGAACAGTGCTTTTGCACATAGTAAGCGCTTAATAAATGCCATCATTATTGTTATTATTATTATTATTATTATTATTATTATTAAGTGAAAGGGAAACTTCTAGAGAATGAATTTAGCTTAAAAGCTGCACAAAGAAAATGACCTAACATTAGACAAATTCACTAATTTGTTTCCTTTTTATAAAGTTAGAAAAGAACAATTTTCATTATGTAAAAATCTCATTTTATTAGCCATTTAAATATTAAATTGCCATCAATCTATCAATAATATTTGAGTGCCTACTGTGTGCAGAGCCTCTGGCCTGGTATAGCCTCCTTCCTCATGTCCGACAGACAATTATTCTCTTCCCCCTCAAAGTCTTATTTAGGGCACATCTCTTCCAAGAGGCCTGCCCTGACTAAACTCCCCTTTCTTCTTCTCCCACTCCCTTTTGCGCTGCCCTGACTAGCTCCCTTTTTTCATCACCCCTCCCAGCCCCACAGCACTTATGTATGTATCTTTCATTTATTTATTTATATTAACGTTTGTCTCCCCACCTCTATACTGTAAGCTCACTGTGGGCAGGGGATATGTCTGTTTATTATTGCATTGTACTTTTCCAAGCACTATGTACAGGACTCTGCACAAGGTAAGCCCTCAATAAATATGACTGAATGAATGAATGAATGAATTAATTAATTAACATTTAGAAGAGATGAAAGCCATGACACTTTCTCCTTTCTTGGTAATAGGGTCTTTTTATGTAAATTGACTTTGAATGTTATTTGGTAAATCTCATTTTTGTTTTGCATCCAATTTCTTAATTTCTCTTTCAACCTACAAGGAAAAACAGGAACTCAGGGGATTTTGGAGCATGTTATATGATCAATTGTGTCATCATCATCATCAATCGTATTTATTGAGCACTTACTGTGTGAAGAGCACTGTACTAAGCGCTTGGGAAGTACAAGTTGGCAACATATAGAGACAGTCCCTACCCAACAGTGGGCTCACAGTCTAAAAGTGTCATGGGCAAAGATCTGTGAGTTAACATTTTGGAAGTTGTTGGAAGGCTTCCTAGAATGGAGTAGTGATCTCTGGATAATCTGTTCTCCCCCAGACTTTCTCATCCCTGTAGACAACACCACCACCTTCCCTGCCTCAGAGGCCTGTAACCTTGCCATGATCCTAGCTCATCTTTCTCATTCAACCTGCATATTCAGTCTATCACCCAATCCCATATGTTCTACCTTCACAAAACCTCAATAATTAGTACCTGTCTCTCCATTCATTCATTCAATCATCTTAATTGAGCACTTACTGTGTGCAGAGCACTGTACTAAGCACTTGGGAAGTACAAGTTGGCAACGTATAGAGATGGTCCCTACCCAACAGCGGGCTCACAGTATTCATAAATTTCCAATGGTTGCTCATCCACCTGCACAACAAATAGAAACTTATTACCATCGGATTGTAGACTCTCAATCATTCATTCATTCAATCATATTTATTGAGCACTTACTGTGTGCAGAGTATTGTACTAAAGGCCTGGAAAAGTCAGTAAACATGCTCTGTGCCCACAACAAGTTTATCGTTTAGAGGGGGAGACAGATATTAATATAAATAAATTAAATTTTGGATATGTACACGAGTGCTATAGAGCTGAGGGCGAGGTGAGTAAAAGTTCAAATGCCAGTGCAAGAATGACACAAAAGGAAGTAGGAGAAGAAGAAATGAGGGCTTAGTCTAGGAAGGCCTCTTGGAGGAGGTGTGATTTTAATAAGCTTTGAATATGGGGAGAGTGAACATTTGTCAGATATGGAGAGGAAGGGAGTTCCAGGCCTGAGGCAGGATGTGGGAGAGGGGTCAGGAGTGAGATAGATGAGATGAAGGTACATTGAGTAGGATGGAACTAGAGGAGTGAAGTATGCAGGCTGGGTTGTAGTGGGAAATCATGGAGGTAACATAGGAGGGGGAAAGGTGATTGAGTGTTTTATTGGTTCTCTTGATGAAGAGGTGGATGGGCAGGCTTTTGAGGAGCCATGAACTGAATGGTTTTTGTAGAAAAATGATCTGAGCAGCAGAGTGAAGTATGGACTGAATTGGGAAGAGACAGGAAGCAGGGAAGTCAGCAAAGAGGCTGATGCAGTAATCAAGGTGGGAGAGGACAAGTGCTTGGATCAACGTGGTAGCAGTTTGGATAGAGTGGAAAGGGCTGATTTTATTCATTCATTCATTCAATCATATTTATTGAGTGCTTACTGTTTGCAGAGCACTGTACTAAGTGCTTGGGAAAGTACAGAACAATAATAAACAGTGACATTCCCTGCCGCAACGAGTTTACATTCTAGGGGAGGGCTTGTAGTCTTGAGGGATGTTTCAATAGTAATAATAATAGTAATGATGATGATGATGATACTTGTTAAACATTTACTATGTGCCAGAAACTGTACTAAGCACTGGGATGGGAACAAGCAAATCGAGCTGGACACAGTCCCTGTCCCACATGAGGTTTACAGTCTCAATCGCCATTTTACAGATGAGGTAACTGAGGCACAGAGAAGTAAAGTGACTTGCCCAAGGTCACACAGCAGACATGTGGCAGAGCCAGGATTAGAACCCATGACCTTCTGACTCCCAGAAGCTCTATCCACTACACCATACTGCTTCTCAATAATAATGATGGTATTTGTTAAGTGTTTATTATGTACCAGGCACTGTACTAAGCACTGGGGTGGAAACAAGCAAATCAAGTTTTAGTGATGTTGAGAATGTAGATCCAAAAGGATTTGGTGACAGATTGAATATGTGATTTAAATGAGATAGATGAGTCGAGGACAATCCTATGGGCTTGTAGGATAGGGAGGATAGTGGTATTGTCTACAGTGATGGGAAAGCTAGGGGAAGGACTGGGTTTGAATGGGAAGATAAGGAGTTCTATTATCTCTAGGATACAAGATAAACAGACCTGACACTGTTCCAAACCAGACCTAGTCCCTGCCCCACATAAGGCTCACAGTGAAAGAAGGAGAGAGAACAGGTATCTTTCCCCCATTTTACAGATGAGAAAACAGAGGCAAAGAGAGGTTAAGGGACTTGTCCAAAGTCACATAGCAGGCCAGTGTGGGATCTAGGATTAGAACCTAGGTCTCCGATTTCCAGTCCGATACTTTTTCAGTGAGGCCACACCAATTTTCTCTTTTAGGGGCCTAGGAGACAGACAAAGGTTCTTTAGTTTCCAAAACATTAAAACTTGGTGTTGCTTATTTACACTTGAAAGCGGTAAGTACAAGACTGACAAAAGAAATAGTTTTTCGAAAAGCACTGCTTCACACACAGCGGATGTTCAGCATATGGGTTTTGTTGTCCCGGGAAATTGGAAAGGCAGAAAATCCCACCAAGAAGGGTTTGGTCCATGATGAATAATTAGGGGAGAAAAATTAGGGAAGTTAGATGGGGTATCCCTAACCACTTGGATGGATATCCCAGAGGGATATTGCTCCTTTAGGAATTCTTTGGTATTATTGTCAGAGATAGAATACTGGACAGGATGGAGTATAGGTCTTACCCAGCATGTAATAGCTCAATAATAATAGTAATTATGGTACTTGTTAAGTGTTTACTATGTGCCAAGGCCTATTCTTAGTGCTGGGGTAGATACATGTTAACCAGGTTGGTCACAGTCCCTGTCACATGTGGGGCTCAAACTCTTAATCCCCATTTTACAGATGAGGTAACTGAGGCCCAGAGAAGTGAAGTGATTTTCCCAAGGTCACATAATAGACGTTTGGCGGAGCTGGGATTAGAACCCAGGTCCTTCTGACACCCAGGCCTAGGCTCTATCTACTAAGCCATGCTACTTCTTGTTAATGAGTTAATGAAAAAAATCATATGTGTGTGGAGAATGGTTGCAAATAATACCAGAATATGCAAATACATGCTCTTCAGTGAGCTAAAATGAAGTAATCGCAAGAGAGAAGACAGAAGAAATACTTTCAAGGTACAGTGAAGAGAAACTTCAGAAGTTGTGGCCACAGAAGGGTCAGTGGGGAAACAGCTGCTGCTGATGGGCCAGCTAGGAATGCAGCAACTGTCTTAGAGCAGAGGTTTTGAGACAATTCCAACACCAACATGAGGGAAAGAGAACAGCAGTAGACATCGTAGGTAAAAAAAAAATACATCAGAGCAGCAAGGGGCAATGTCTACAGGCACGCAATACAGACAGGATCCTCAGTTGCCCTGTGATCATTCATTCACGCCATCATTATTATTATCATTATTATTAATTCATTCAATCGCATTATTGAGGGCTTACTGTGTACACAGCACTGTACTAAACGCTTGGAAAGCACAATTAGGCAACAGATAGAGACAAACCCTACCAAACAACGGGCTCACAGTCCTACTAGCTCAACAGCCGTACATGCTGAAATGCAAGCTCAGGACTTAGACTTTCAGGACTGAGAACCTTCATGGAGAAATTACTTCTAGGGAGAGTGGTCTGGGCAGGGTCGCTTGCACTCTCTCATCCCTGGAAGTCATGCTCCCCCTCTAGACTGTAAGCTCACTGTGGGCAGGGAACATGTCTATCAACTCTGTTATAGCATACTCTCCAAAATGCTTAGTACAGTGCTTTGAGCTCAGTAAATGCTCAAAAAATACAGTTGATTGATGAAGGCAAAATGCAATGAGAGAGTAGGTGGTAAGTTTGCAACACATTATCAACTTGTACTTCCCAAGCGCTTAGTACAGTGCTCTGCACACAGTAAGCGCTCAATAAATACGATTGAATGAATTATGAAGAGTCCTTGAAAAATTTTTTATGTGCGGAACTCATTTATGGCCAAAATGGCCAGAAAATAATTTAAACGTGGTTCTCCAGTGTCATCCTCCAACAGATAGTCACCTGGCTAATCACTGCAGCCCTCTCTTCCCATAATACCAAGCTGATTTTCCAGATTCCTTCTGAGTTTATCTATCTCGCAGAATGCCTGCTAGGTTCTTTGGCCCAAAAACCTCCTTCACCACAGATGGCACAGTTTCTTTCTTTTTTTTTTTTTAAAAAAAAAAAGGTATTTGTTAAACGCTTATTATGTAGGCACCGTACAAAGTACTGGGGTAGATACAAGCTAATCACGTTGGACACAGTCCCTGTCCCACATAGGGCTCACAGTATTAATTCCCATTTTACAGATAAGGTAATTGAGGCACAGAGAAGTAAAGTGATTTTCTCAAGATCACACAACAGACAAGTGTCAGAGGTGGGTTAGAACTCACGTCCTTCAGACTCCCAGGCTTGTGATCTATCTACGAGGCCACGCTGCTTCCAGCAGGGACTTCCAACCTTGCAGAACCAGGAGGAGATCCCCATCTCCTGATTCTTAATGAAGCCACAGCTAAGTAGTTAAAATCTCTGTTTCAGTTGAAAGACTAGAAGGATAGGGAAAAGCCAGAGTTCAGAGACATTAACCCAAGTCAATGGGCAAACTTGATTAACTTGATTCCCTTCCCCTTCAAATATGTCAGATAACAACTCTCCCCACTTTCAGAATCTTCTTAAAATCATATCTCCTACAAGAGGCCTTCTCTAAGTCTTCATTTCCCTTATAAATCATTCAGTCAATTGTATTTGTTGAGAGCTTACTGTTTTCAGAGCATGGTACTAAGTGATTGGGAGAGCACCCTAAAACAGAGTTGGTAGACACATTCCCTACTCCCAAGGAGCCTACAGTCTAGAGGGATAGACAGACATTAACATCAATAAATGAATTACAGATGTGTACATAAGTGCTGTGGGGCAGAGAGTGGGGGTGAAAAAATGGTGCAAATCTAAGTTCAAGTCATTTATTCATTCATTCGCATGTACTTAGCATTTACTGTGTTCAGAGCACTGTACTAAGCACTTGGAAAGTACAATTCAGCAACAAATAGAGACAATCCCAACCCAACCACAGGCTCGCAGTCTATAAACTATAGTCTACCCTTTAGGCACTTAATAATCATGATGGTATTTATTAAGCACTTACTATGTGCAAAGCACTGTTCTAAGCACGGGGGAGGATACAAGGTGATCAGGTTGTCCCACAGGGGGCTCACAGTCTTAATCCCCATTTTACAGATGAGGGAACTGAGGCTCAGAGAAGTGAATTGACTTGCCCGAAGTCACACAGCTGACAAGTGGTGGAGCCGGGGTTCGAACCCATGACCTCTGACTCCAAAGCCCGGGCTCTTTCTACTGAGCCATGCTGCTCTTTAATAGCCACTTTCCCCTTAGACCTATAGCAAAATACCTATCCATAATTTATTTTAGTGTTTGTCTCCCCTTCTAGATTGAAAACTTCTTATGGGCAGAGAATGTATCTACAAATTCTGTTGTATCATATTTACCCAAGCACATAGTACAGTGTTCTGCACATAGTAAGTGCTCAATAAATATTGATTCACTGATTGGACTAGGGTACAAGATAATAAAGTACTTGATCTTGAAAGTTCCCTATCTCTGATAGCCCAGGCCTACCTACTAAACCCTTGAAAGGTTATTTTGCCTCCTCTAACTATTCATAAATCTCTTTTTTGTTTAATGGTATTTCTTAAGCACTTACTATGTGCTAGGCACTGTACTGAGCACTAGGGTAGATGAAAATTAATCAGGCTGGACACAGTCCATGTTCCATGTGGGGCCCACAGTTTTAATCCCCATTTTATAGATGAGGTAACTGTGGCACAGAGAAGTTAAGTGACTTGCCCAAGATCACAGAGCAGGCAAGTAGCAGAGCTGTGATCAGAACCCACATCCTCTGATTCCCAGGTCTGCTTTCCTTCCACTAGGTCATGTTGCTTCTCATTTGTAATCCATTCACTAGGTTTTTACCTAATCTTTAAAAATATGTTATTAGCCTTTGTTGACATTTTCTTTCCACAGGATGGAGCTCTGTGCTAATTTGAAGTTAGAAATCACCCATATATTTAAAAATTCCTTAATAGGAATGAGGTTGATAATTATAAAGCACATATTCCAAATTAATCTCCAAGATCCTAACTGGAGCAAGTAAACTGAATAAAGTCTGGTGAAGGACAATTAATGCCTGAATCTAGTAAATAAAGAGAACACATTCCTATTAATTACTGCGCAGTTATATCTCTTTAAGGATATTGTCATCTATGACTCTGTTAATTGGAATTATAGCAGAGGCTGCTTCCTGGCCACCACCAAAATCCATCACAGTTTGCCTTTAAAGGACAGAAACCCTGTGATTAGTACTAGTGAAAAGATAGAATATTGAAAATATAAGATAGCGTTTTACACAGTTTTCAGAAAATACTGTTGATGATGAATGAATGAAACAATTAGTAATATTTCCTGACGGCTTTCTGTGTTCAGAGTACCAAGCATGTGGGAGAACACACTGGAAGTAAAAGTCACCATTCCTGCCCTCAAGGAGATAACAATCTTAAGGGAGAGACAGACAGACACAAATTAGAAGCAGCATGGCCTACAGGATGGTGCATGGGCTTGGGAGTCAGAAGGATCTGAGGTCTAATCCCTGCTCCACCACTTTGTCTGCTGTGTGACCTTGAGCAAGTCACTTATCTGTGCTTTAGTTACCTCATCTGTAAAATGGGGATTAAAACTGTAAGCCCCATTTGGGACATAGACAGTGCCAACTTGATTTTCCTGTCAACCTACGAATCAAGCAAAAACTACTCACTCTCGGCTTCAAGGCTTTCCATCACCTCGCCCCCTCTTACCTCACCTCCTTTCTCTCCTTCTGTAGCCCAGCCCACACCCTCCACTCCTCTGCCGCTAAACTCCTCACTGTACCTCGTTCTCCTCTGTCCCACCATCGACCCTTGGCCCGTGTCCTTCCCCTGGCCTGGAATGCCCTCCCTCCACACATCCACCAAAAATAGCTCTCTTCCTCCTTCAAAGTCCTACTGAGAGCTCACCTCCTTCAGGAGGCCTTCCCAGACTGAGCCCCCTTTTTCCTCTCCTCCTCCCCATCCCCCCAACCCCACCTCCTTCCCCTCCACACAGCACTTGTATATATTTGTACACATTTATTACTCTATTTTACTTGTACATATTTACTACTCTATTTATTTTGTTAATTATGTGCATATAGCTCTAATTCTATTTATTCTGATGGTTTTGACACCTGTCTACATGTTTTGTTTTGTTGTCTGTCTCCCCCTTCTAGACTGTGAGCCTGTTGTTGGGCAGGGACCATCTCTATATGTTGCCGACTTGTACTTCCCAAGCGCTTAGTGCAGTGCTCTGCACACAGTAAGCTCTCAATAAATATGATTAAATGAATGCATGAATGAATTAGCTTGTATCTACCCCAGTGCTTAGTACAGAGCCTGGCACGTAGTAAGCACTGAACAAATACCATTGGAAAAAAAAAATTCTGAGGAAAAACAGAGGTACAGTTTGTTCTAACAAGAGAAGGGAAAGAAAGATAAGTGAATAAATGTGGAGTACATAAACTGTTATGTTATTAAGCGCTTCAGGGTCATTATAAATATAGAAGTGCCGAGGTGGCAGTTGGCATGTTTTTATGAGGAAGAGATTAATCGGTCTCTTTGAGGAAGAGAGGCCTTGAGGCAGGGGTGAGTTGTCATTTGGTGCATTAAAAAGGGGAAAGAATTCTTGGCAAAGAAACGTGTAAGCTAGCAGCCAAAGGCAGGAGAGTCAAGACAGTGAGAAGTTGTACTTTGGAGGACTTGAGAGGTCAAGCTGGGAAGAAGTGAGTGAAAAGGGCAGGGAAGAGCTACTGGTGATGGTGATGATAATAATTAATTTGCTGCTGGTCATAAAGACAGCAATGCAAATACCAGGTGCTCACGGCAAAGAGGAACAATAATAAATGTGGCATTTGTTAAGTGCTTACTATATTCCAAGCCCTGTACTATACACTGGGTTAGATATAAGAACCACAGCACCCTTATATATATTTGTACAGCTTTATTACTCTATTTATTTTACTTGTACATATTTACTATTTATTTTGTTAATGATGTACATATAGCTTTAATTCTATTTGTTCTGACGATTTTGACACCTGTCTATATGTTTTGTTTTGTTGTCTGTCTCCCCCTTCTAGACTGTGAGCCCACTGTTAGGTAGGGACCATCTCTATATGTTGCCAACTTGTACTTCCCAAGCGCTTAGTGCAGTGCTCTGCACACAGTAAGCGCTCAATAAATACGATTGATTGAATGAATGAGTGAATGAATGAACGTGAGCCCGTTGTTGGGTAGGGACCATCTCTATATGTTGCTGACTTGTACTTCCCAAGCGCTTAGTACAGTGCTCTGCACACAGTAAGCGCTCAATAAATACGATTGAATGAATGAATGAATGAACATAAGAAAATCAAGATGTATCAGTTCCTGTCCCACATTGGGTTCATGGTCTAAGTAGAAAGGAGGCAATATGATCTCGGTGAATGACCACTTGACAGAAAATTGGACACTAGTCAATAATAATAATACATTTCAAGAATATATTATATCATTAATACAATATATTAATATGTAACACATTGCATAAGGATTATAATATATTATTATTATTTTGGTATTCGTTAAGCACTTACTATGTGCCAGGCACTGTACTAAGTGCTGGGGTAGATACAAGGTGATTGGGTTGGACTCACTCCATGTCCCACCTGGGGCTCACAGTCTTAATCCCCATTTTGCAAATGAGGTAACTGAGGCAAAGAGAAGTGAAGCGACTTGCCCAAGATCACACAGCAGACAAGTGGCAGAGCGGGATTGGAACCCAGACCCTTCTGACTCCTAGTCCCATGTTCTATCCATTAGGCCATGCTACTTCTATTTTAGGTCTGTCAATGGAGTGGAGGTGGCTGAGGGAGCAGGACAGTCCCAGTGGTCACTGGAGCAAGGATCCATGGGGATCCCAAGCCTTCACCCTCCTCTCCCTTAATGTCCCACTGGAATAATGCCAGCCACTGACTGCCCCACAACTGTTTGGAGTGGGTAAACGATAAGTGCAGCCCTCACAACACGGAGGCAAACTATTGTTCATTCGATCATATTTAAGCGCATACTGTGTGCAAAGCACAGTATTAAGCACTTGGAAGAGTACAATATAATGATAAGCAGACACATTCCCTGCCCTCAAATGAGCTTACAGTCTATTGTTGGCTGCTTGCTGGTCTTTAGAGGATGGAGAAAGGAGGAAGGAGAGAGGCTTTCTTGAGTTGTCTTGCACGATCTCACTAGGGAACAGAAATATCACACCTTTGTCAGGTAGACTCATATTTATAAGCCTTTGACTGCTTGTTCAGTAATAGTAATGACATCTAGTTTGATTGGTGACTGGTATGACTATACAGTACACTAACTTGCATCCCATCTTCCCTCCGCCATGGTTTCCTCTGCTGGGTCCCCCCAACTGGCATGTGGCATCCAAGTTCACATAGACCCTTGAACAATGGGTAAGAGTCAGTCTCCCAAGTAGCGTGATGTAGTGGATAAAGCGTGGGCCTGAGAGTCAGAAGGTCATGGGTTCATTCATTCATTCATTCAATCGTATTTATTGAGCACTTACTGTGTGCAGAACACTGTACTAAGCACTCGGGAAGTACAAGTTGGCAACATATAGAGATGGTCCCTACCCAACAAAGGGCTCACAGTCTAGAAGGGGCAGACAGACAAAAAAAAACAAAACACGTGGACAGGTGTCAAGTCTCTGCCACTTGTCTGCTGTGTGGCCTTGGGCAAGTCACTTCACTTCTCTGTGCCTCAGTTGCCTCCTCTGTAAAATGGGCACTAAGGCTGTGGACCCCATGTGGGACAGGGACTGTGTCCAACCTGATTTGCTTGTATCCACCCCAGCACTTAGTACAGTGTCTGGTAAAGAGTAAGCACTTAACAAATACCATTATTATTATTATTGTTATTTTTATTACTATTATTAGTTTTGGGGTGATTCTGAATTAATCAGGTGACATGCAAAATGGCAGCCATATGACACTCTCATATCTCACAGCAGGTCAATCTAGTATGTGTGAGAACATGTGTGTTCCAGAGTCTGTTTTTTCAGTGGTGATTGTTAACTACTTTTAACTCAACATTACCTCACCACCCAGGTATCAATCAGTCAAGAGCTCCAATATTCCTTGCAAGAGCCATGGGCAGAACAGAGCAGAGAAGTAGAGTTGGTATATTTTTTTTCCTACTAAAATCTCCACCCTGTTTTATCTACAGCCATCGTTTGGCTTTCAGTCTCCACTCCACTTTGTGTGACACACAATAGCCAAGATCTCCAGCTCAATATGACAGCTTCGTGACTGATTTTTTAGAGAAACTTTTGGGTCTTTTCAAGCAAAATCGAAATTAACTGGCTCGTTAGAGGCAAATTACCTAATTTGCTCATGACTGGACATTTCCCTGAGCTCGTTGTGGGCAGGAATGTGTCTGTTATGGTGTTACAATATTGTCCTCTCCTAAGTTCTTGGAGCAGTGCTCTGCACATGATAAGCACTCAATAAATATGGTTGATTGATTGATTGATTGGACACCAGACACAAATCTCAGCAATGGCAGTAGCAGTAATTAGTGCAGCTGAGTACCATCACTGGAGTGTAATTCCTTGCGGGAAAGGAACATGTCATTTATTTCCCAGGCACTTATTATGGTACATTGATTGTACCCAATCCAATGAGAGCTCAATAAAAAAAATTATTACTGAGTAAACAAAGTCTTCTAAAATAACTCTACCTCATGAGGGTGTGATGTTTTCTAATGGTATTTGTTAAGTGCTTATTATGTGCCATGCACAGTATTAAGCTCTGGGTAAATGTAAGACAACCACGCTGGGCAGAGTCCATGTCCCACATGAGGTTTACAGTCTTAATCCCCATTTTGCAGATGAAGTAACTGAGGTACAGGGAAGTTAAGTACCTTTCCCCAGGTTACACAGCACACAAGTGGCACAGCCAGAATGAAAAGCCAGATCCTCTGGCTCTCAGACCCATGTTCTTTCCACTAATAATAATAATAATAATGATGGCATTTGTTAAGCGCTTACTATGTGCAAAGCACTGTTCTAAGCGCTGGGGGGATACAAGGTGATCAGGTTGTCCCACATGGGGTTCACAGTCTTAATCCCCATTTTACAGATGAGGGAACTGAGGCTCAGAGAAGTTAAGTAACTTGCACTAGGCAACCCTGCCTCTCTAGGCAATGCTGCTTCTCTTTTCAGGGCCATCTGAGAAGAAGATTAAACTCCATATGCTGTCAGATAAATGATACCATTGTCCCTTAGCTAGAAAATTTTCTGAACAATCTTAAGTATCAAAGATTGAACAAGAACCTCCATGTAGCAGCTGCCAATCAAATTCAATTATGGGCCAATCATGAGATATGTAAGAGAATGCAATCATGTGTCAGATAAATCCCATCTGTATGGCGTGAAACCAAAGATTTTCCAGGCAAGCTCAAAAACTTTCCAAAAAAATTTCTAGTGGCAAGTACTTCTGAAATGAGGATGCTTCAATTTAAGGAACATGTAAGTTTGATTTTTAAAATCCAAATAAATGCCAATTTTTCCTCTTTCAGGCTTAGTCATTGAATGCCTGAAAGAGTTAGGATCACAACCCAGGACTCCTGGAGCCGTGCTTTCTCAACAAGGTGATGTGGGTGTCCACATGCTCTACTCTCTGAGTAAAGGAGCACAATCTATAACTCTGAGGAATTTCTCTTCTCTGCCTTAACTACAAAGCATTCTAAAAATACTGATGAAACTTCATTTGAATAGTTCTTCTACTGTGCATTCAGATGGAAACATTTTTGCCTAGCAATTTAAGTGCTTCTGGTCTTTGTCTTACAGATTAGCAAATGCTTCATTCACTGGGAGTATTATAAACAATAAATACTATTAATCCTTGCCAGGGAAAATATCCTGAAGGTGAATGGAAATCCCCGCCCATTTCTCAACTGAAAGTTGCAAATGAATATCTAACCAGAAGCTTCTACCCACCCTAAATGAATCATTTTATGACTCCCAACAACTTATGCTAATAAACAGGCTGTTCGAAGATGGTTATTTGTTCATATAGGCTTGAGCAGCTGAAACACTTGGAAAGATCTGAAAAGTACAAATTTGATCACCTGGCTGAGGTACAGTGAATAGGGGTGGAGGATTGTAGCTAGAATTTCAAGGGTAAGCACTTTAAACAAAGGGAGCAGTTTTGATGGGAGGCAGACTGGAATGAAGCAGCTCAAGTAGGTTACTAGTGCAGACAGTGAGGGTTAGAATTAGTGTGGCCTAGTGGATAGAGCATGAGCTGGCAGTCAGAAGGACCGGGATTCTAATCCCGGCTCGACCATCTGTCTTCTTATCTGACTTCGGGCAAGTGACTTAACTTCTCTGTGCCTCAGTTGCCTCATCTGTAAATGGGGATTAATACTGGGAGTCTCCTGTGGGACAGGGACTGTGTCCAACCTGGTAATCTTGTATCTGCCCTAGTGTTTAGTACAGTGACTGGCACATAGTAAATGCTTAACAAATACCTGCCCAAAAAACGAAAAAGAGGGCACTAGATCTTTAGGTGGCGATGGTAACCACTTCTGTATTTTTACCAAAAAAAATATGGATCTACTACCAGAACGATTGCAGATGGAGGTGGGGCATTCTGGGAAAGATGTGTCCATGGCGTCGTTATGGGTCGGAAATGACTCAATGGCATAAGACAAGACAAGATCTCTAAGCTATACGCTTGTGGGTAGGGAACATGTCTACCAACTTTATTATATTGTACTCACCCAAGCACTTAGACCAGTGCTCTATACTCAGTAAATGCTATTGATCAGTTTGATTGATTGAAGGCAGCTGGGAAGCGCCTGCCCTGAAGATGGAAGGACTCCATCCCCTTTAACCCCCAACTTCTATATTATTCTAGTATACATCTCCCCCTCTAGATTATAAGCTCCTTGAGGACAGGGATCATGTCTAGAAACACTATTTTACTCTCCCAAGCATTCATACAGTGTTATATAAAGAGTAGGTGCTTAATAAATATGATTTATTTATTAATTGATTGATAGACCCAGAGTTGTCAGGTATCACTAGACTTTCATGTGGGCTGGGGCTGTTCTGGCTGGCGGACACTGTTGAGAGGGGTCTACAACACCTCCCTCATCCTGCTCCTTTGGGATTTTGCACATCATTTTATCTAAGTTTGGGTCTCAGTCAATCAGTCTATCAATTAATTAATCAATCAATTAATTAATTAATTCAATTGTATAATGAACTTACAATCCAGAGGAGAGACAGACATTAATATGAATAAATAAGTAATTTATAATATATAATTTGTACTAAGGGAGGGAGACCCTATCAGCCTGACAGTATGGCACCAGGGGAGTTCTCTTGGAGGAAGAAGCAGAGTGGAGCTTCTCCCATTGTTTTTTATTACTCCTAGTTTTTTGACTTTTAGTTTGCCACCCAGCTGTAATGGTTCTGGTGGCTTGGGGCCTAGAGAGCCGAATTCTCCAATAATAATAATAACGATGACATTTATTAAGGGCTTACTATGTGCAAAGCACTGTTCTAAGTGCTGGAGAGGTTACAATGTGATCAGGTTGTCACGGGGGGTTCACAGTCTTAATCCCCATTTTACAGATGAGGTAACTGAGGCACAGAGAAGTTAAGTGACTTGCCCAAAGTCACACAGTTGACAATTGGCAGAGCTGGGGTTTGAACTCATGACCTCTGACTCCAAAGCCCGTGTTCTTTCCACTGAGCCACGCTGCTCCAATCCCTCTCCTAACTCTAGCCTTTGCAACTCCATTGACTGGTAATGTACTATTATCCCACATCACCTCATGGAGCAAACAGAAGAAACCACTCTTTTGGGTGAACTTACCTCTAGGGATTCCCATGGCCATGCAGACAGATCCATATCTGAGTGCCTACCCCACTAAGTAAGCATTAAAACAGGGAGATTAGTATGTAGAATGATGGAAAAAGACAAAGGAAAGAGGATTTTTAAGGACAGGAGGGATGTGGTTTGGCAAAGAGGAGTTGGAGAGAGAGAGAGAGAGAGAAAGAGAGAGAGAGAGAGAAAGAGAGAGAGAGAGAGAGAGAGAGAGAGAGAGAGAGGAAGTGAGAGAGAGTGAGAGAGAGAACAAGTTGGAGAGAGTTTTTTTTACATGGTATTTGTAAAGTGCTTACTATAAGCCAGGCACTACACTAAGTACTGGGGTAGATACAAAGTTGTCAGGTTGGACACAGTCCCTGTCCCACATGGGGCTCAGTCTTCATCCCCACTTTACAGATGAGGTAACTGAGGCCCTGAGAAGTGAAGTGACTCACCTAAGGTCATGCAGCAGACCCGGAAGAGCCGAGATTAGAACGCTGGTCCTTCTGACTCCCAGGTTGGCTCTTTCCACTAGGCCATACTGCTTCCCTCCCACCCAGTTCAGGGAGGCTTGGGAAGCCAGGTTGCCCGGCAGCTCCTTTGGATGGGGACTCGGATCCCTCTGCCCCACTGCCCGAGGAATATTCAGGCCTAGACCTCATGTACCTGTGGCTGGGTATGACCACACCTGTCAGGGAAGTTGCCCGCCATGCTGCAGCAGTGCTCCAGGGCACGTCCGAGAAAGGGGACCAGAAAACTGGACAACCCTGGCTCTGGCCCTGGAGGGGGAGTGAGGACTTTGCTTTGTTGTTCTTGAGTTGTCCTTTGTCTATCCTCACACTTTGTTGTTTACTCTGAGTTAAAGTGCAGGCTGAAGTATGGGAAATTCCAACTGTCACTTTCTTCAGGTGTTCAGTGGAAGGTGTTCAGAAGTGATTGTTCGGGAAACTTGAGCATGCTTGCTGAATCATGAAGTAGTCCCTGGCACACAGTAAGCGCTTAACACATATTATTATTATTGTTATTAAGTATGGAAATAGAGCACTGTATTTCCCAAGCACTTAGTAGAGTGCTCTGCACACAGTAAGCGCTCAGTAAATACGATTGAATGAAATAGAGCAGGCAGGGACCTTCAGTGATCATCATCAGCACTTGAGTATTCGCCAGTGTACAACAATCTAGTGGGTGCCTACAACGTAAAAAACATGTGAAGCTCACAATCTAAGAGAAAACAATCCCATTCACTCTCAGCTTCTCAAACGATTAGTGATGTGTTTTAAAAAACAAAGCTGGATTTAAGGAAACAAAGGTCTTTCCCGGGTGTTGGAAATTTATTGGGCAAAGAAAATGGTGTGGGTTTTTTTTTTTCCAAGCCTTCAAAGGAGCAGGGATTGTTAAACTACCTGTTGGGTACAGGGAAGGAGTGAAACAAGGTCATGGGTTCTAATCCCAGCTCTGCCACTTGTCTGCCGTGTGACTTTAGGCAAGCCACTTAACTTCTTTGTGCCTCAATTACCTAATCTGTAAAACGGGGATTGAGATTGTGAACCCCATGTGGGACAGGGACTGTGTCCAACCTGATTTGTTTGTATCTGCTCCAGCACTTAGTACAGTGCCTGGCACATAGTAAGTGCTTAACAAATACCATAATAATAATTATTATAATCCTTTTTCTGCTTTTCCTGAATGACAAGGACCAGGGGATGAGTCAATATCAATCAATCAGTGGTATGTATTTAGTGCTTACTGGTTGCAGTTCACTGTAGTAAGTGCTTGGGAAAGTGCAATAATCAATCAATTGTATTTATTGAGCACTTACTGTGTGCACAGCACTGTACTAAGTGCTTGGGAAGTACAATAGAGTACAATAGAGTACAAAGTCCCCATCCCCACCCCCCCATCTTACCTCCTTCCCTTCCCCACAGCACCTGTATATATGTATATATGTTTGTACATATTTATTACTCTATTTATTAATTTATTTTACTTGTACATATCTATTCTATTTTATTTTGTTAGTATGTTTGGTTTTGTTCTCTGTCTCCCCCTTTTAGACTGTGAGCCCACTGTTGGGTAGGGACTGTCTCTATATGTTGCCACCTTGTACTTCCCAAGCGCTTAGTACAGTGCTCTGCACACAGTAAACGCTCAATAAATACGACTGATTGATTGATTGATTGGATATGATCCTGTCGATAAGAAGCTTACAGTCAAAGGAAGAAGCACCCACAGACCAACTACAATCCCACTGTGAATCCATTCTGTTCCTGATTGACTGACTGACTGATTCCCCAAAACTGCTGAGGAGCTACTCTGGTCAAACTCCTGTCACTGCTTGTGTATTTAGCCCTAAATTTACCAATTTGGCTCCCCTGGTAGGCTGTAAACTCCCTGAAGGCAGGGGCTTGTCATGTTCTTCTCCTGTAAAGTCCCTCAGCACATAGTAGAGTGTGCAGCCCAAGATAAACCTTGGATCAGAATCACTGATGGCAGCTATGAACTGAGAATGGGGGTAAAAGTGTATGATTACTCACTATTGTTCCCAGAAATTGAAGTTGGAAGACTTTTATAGACAGGTGATATTTTGTGCTTTAGGGATGGAGACATTCCTGTAAAGTCTCTTGTTTCCATATATCTTTCCCAACCTAGATATAGCTCTATTTCTTTTATCAAAATCTGATAACATTGATTAAACATCTAGTTTGTTTGGATTCTTTTCTCAGTGGAGAGGCACCCAGAGTGGGCTTTGATTAATGCCTATGGAAACAAAAAAAGGATTAGTTATAACAAAATTATTGCTTACCTTTTTGGGATGAATACTATACTAGGAACTTTGATCTCTGTGCTAATTTATGATTCCAAATGCATTATAGTGACCCCAAAGTAGATAGCAGAGAAAATGAGAGTACTCAGACAATAGCAGTGGTGACATTAGCTTTTTTAGAGTATCCATCTCACACAATGCAGCATACTAAATGCTTGGGAAATACAAAACAAGAAGGTGACATGTTCCCTGCCCACAGGTAGCTTATTCTCTAACAGGGGAAGAAAAATATAATTACTTACAAAAATTTACATCCACTTAGTTTTCAAGCAATTTATAGTTCAGAAAGATTCTTGGCAAAGTTTCAGCTAAAAAAATGATGCATTTTTTTTCCAGGCACTAAAAGTGCTCACCTAAAGTCCTTCATTTATAATAATAATTATGGTATTTGTTAAGTGCTTACTATGTGTCAAGCACTGTGGTAGATACAAGGTAATCAGTTTGCCCCACGTGGGACTCACAGTCTCTATCCCCATTTTACAGATGAGGTAACTGAGGCACAGAGAAGTTAAGTGACTTGCCCAAGGTCACACAGCAGACAAGTGATGGGGCCGGGATGAGAACTCACAACTTCTGGCTCCCAAGCCTGTGTTCTTGCCATTAAGCCATGCTGCTTCTCTTTATCTTTTAGTATCCCTACCAAATATCACTGTCCCTATTACAGATGGGGAAAGTGAAGCACAGAACAGTTCAAGGATTTGTTCTAAATTAAGTGCTGTTATCATGGATGAAGAAATCTTGAGTGTCCCATCTCAAAATCTTGGGCTTCCCCCACGACATTCTACCTTTTCAATTTTCTTTTGCATCTGTGGATTAGCTAACCTGGTTGTTTATATCTGGTCACAGTGATAAGTGGCACCCATCAGCACCTGTCAGTTGGTGAATTATTCACAACTGCCTCCTTCAGTAAGACCGATTTTATTAATTAACCAATCAGTGATGTCTATTGAGTACTGACTGCACATAGAGTACTGTACTAAGCATTTGGAAAAGCACAGTACAATTGAATTGGTAGACATGATTCCTCCTTTCAAGGAGCTTACAATCTCTATCCCACTCTCCTAGAAGAGTAAACTCAGTTCTGCCATGAATTGTGTTTTCACAGTGTTACGGTTGGAATGTGGTTAGGGAATTAGTGAATTTTCTTTCAACAACACAAGCCTGTTTGAGCTTGACATGCTATGTTTTTGGAAGAAGATCCTTGGGTGCATACACACAGCATTGGAAAGGCGAGAACTATGCAGCATGAGTTTCCTTAAAGCAGAGTTTCACAAGGAAACAACCCCACTTTTGTAAGCTTGGGTGTATTTTAGAAATGCAGTTTATAAATTGCTTCTAAGTCTCTGACTACCAGCCAAACCTGTTTTCTTCACTTGGCCTCCTGAGATGTTTCATGTAGCATCAAGAGACGAATTTAGGAGAGAGAACACTAAAAAACCCTGGAGGGCTGTGGAGATTCACAGCTGCAAATTCATAAGTGGACGAAATTTCAGTGAAGGCGTCGGCCTGACATACCCATAATATTCCAGAAGAGGGCAGTAGAATACACAGTGTCTACCCTTAACTCATAAAATAAGTGCATTATGAAAGACAAAGATTTGAGACTTCTGAAGAAGAGAAACGGTATATTCTGATACAGATCTGTACTCTTGCTCTGGGAAAAGGAGTGATAATAGTTGTTCCTTTATTTTTTAATAGTATTTCTTAGGTGCTTATTTTGTGCCAGACACTGTACTAAGCATTGAGGTAGATACAAGATAATCAAGTGAAACAGTCCATGTCCCACACGGGCTCACTCGTCTTAATCCCTGTTTTACAGATGAGGTAACCGAGGCACAGAAAAGTTAAATGACTTGCCCAAGGTCACACAGCAGATGACTGGTGGAGGAATAAGAACCCAAATCTTCGGTCCTCTTCTCCCACTCCCTCCTGCGTTGCCTTGACTTGCTCCCTCTATTCAAACCTCCTCCAAAACCCATAGCACTCATATACCTATCTGTAACTTTTATTTATTCTAGTAATGTCTATCTCTCCCTCTAGACTGTAAGCTTGCTGTTGGCAGGGAAGGTACGCTCAGTAATATGACTGATTGACTGACTCAGACTCTCAGACTCCTCTAGACTGTAAGCTTGCCGTTGGAAGGGAAGGTGTCTGTTTATTGTTTTATTGTACTCTCCCAAGTGCTTAGTACAGCGCTCTGTATGCAATAAGCACTCAATAATACAATTTACTGACTGACTCAGACTCTCAGACCTGTGCTCTTTCTGCTAGGCCATATTATTTCTCTACTTCTTTAAATAGTATCATTGGCATCACCATCTTCATCAGAACACAGCAGCGTGGCTCAGTGGAAAGAGCCTGGGCTTTGGAGTCAGAGGTCATGGGTTCAAATTCCGGCTCTGCCACTTGTCAGCTGTGTGACTTTGGGCAAGTCACTTAACTTCTCTGTGCCTCAGTTATCTCATCTGTAAAATGGGGATTAAGACTGTGAGCCCCACATAGGACAACCTGATCACCTTGTAACCTGCCCAGCGCTTAGAACAGTGTTTTGCACATAGTAAGCACTTAATGAATGCATGTTGGATTTCAGCTGCAGCAGAGATAGGGATTGTCCCTGTGACAATGCATGTCTGCCTAGACACATGACGCCAGAAGAAATGTCTGCGAGTATAAGTCCATTATTGGATAAGGACATACAACAGGAGTAGCAGATGTAGTCTAAGCCCCCATTAACCTCCCCCTCCTCACTGCTATTTTCAATCATTCAATCGATGTTGTTTATTGAGCAGAGCACTGAACTAAGCACTTAGGAGAGTACAATACAAAAGAATTCATTGACATGTTGACTTCTATCCCTATACTTCCAAACATGCATGTCTCTCCCATATTACAAAATCCTTCACTTGATCCCACAGCCCCCTTCAATTATCACCCCATCTTCTTGTTCCCATTTCTATCCAAATTTCTGTGATGCCTTCACTTGGCCTCCCCAGCTCTCTTCTTGCCAGAGGCTGGTCCCTTCAAACCACCAAGACTGCACTCTCTACAGCCACCAGTGACCTCCTCCTAGCCAGGTTCAAAGGGCTATTCTCTATCCTTATCCGCCTTGACCTCTTGGCTTTTTTGATACTGTGGACCACTCCCTTCTACTCAAAACTTAATTAAGCCTCACTGATACTGAACGGGTATTAATCTGGTTCTCTTCCTACTTCTTTGACCCTTCCCTCCAGCTTTTACTCATCAGAGTTCCCCTCAGCCTCTACTTATCTTTCTTTCACAAGGCCCTGCTTTGAGCCTTCTCATTCTACACTCACTTTCTTTGGGAACTAATCAGTTTGTTTGACTTCAGCTACCATCTCTGGGCAGACAACTCCAAAATCTACCTCTTGAGTGCTTACCTCTCAACTAACCTACCATCTTTTTTTTTAAATGGTATTTGTTAAGCACTTACTATGTGCCAGAAACTGTACTAAGCGCTGGGGTAGATACAATATAGTCAGGTTGGATTCAGTCCATGTCCCACATGGGGCTCATGGTCTTAATCTCCAGTTTATAGAAGAGGTAACTGAGGAAAAGACAAGTTAAGTAACTTACCCAAGGTCACACAGTAGACACGTGGCAGAGCCGGGAATAGAACTCAAGTCCTTTTGGCTCTCTGTCCCATAGTCTTTCCACTAGGCCACACTGTTTCCTTTGCATCTCCACTTGCTCCAGCGCCATAGAGGGATTTAGACCTCTACAAAAAACAATAGCTGGATGTAAGCATTAGCTGATACTTGCCTAGCAGCAGCAACAAAGGCAGCATCCAATAAATCAAAGTTATATTTACCAAGCATGTACTAAGATTTGGGGTGAGAACAAGAGGCAAAAGTCATAATAAAAATAAAAATAATAATAATGGCATTTAGTAAGCACTAACTATGTGTAAGGCACTGTTCTAAGCTCTGGGGCAGTTACAAGGTGATCAGGTTGTCCCACATGGGGCTCACAATCTTAATCCCCATTTTACAGATGAAGTCACTGAGGCACAGAGAAGTTAAGTGATTTCTTCACTCAGTGAATATGCAACCTAATAGGGAGACAGATATACAATTATTTTTAGGTTGGAGGAAAAAAAGAATTGAAGTATGGGTAAATGATTAAGTAAGTGTAAATAGTAGAGTATGTAAATTTAATTTGTATCAGCCTTTCCTGCTAGATTGCAAAATCTTTGAGGGCAGGGATTATCTACTAACTCCACTGTACTCTCCTAAGCACTTAGTAAAGTGCACTGCATGCGGAATATACTGTAATGAATGGTTAACACTGATTGATTGGCTTGAGAGGTTTTGGAGCCCTGCCCCCAATCAGAGATATTCTTTCCTGGTGAGTTATTTGCCATTGAATGCTTCCATCTTGTTAAGGAGGTCATTAATCTTTATAGGTGTTCTCCCTACCTCAAGTGGCTCTCTTTCATTCTACTAGAAGTGGGGGTTAGTAGATGGAACTCAGGACTATCATGGGGTCTGGGAGGTGTTTTAGAGAGGTGACCAAAGCCAGCTCATGGGGTGACTGACAGTGTGATTGTGAGCCAGGGAAAGGGAGGATCAGAGTGAAGAAAGGTGCCTCCCACTTGAAAGCCTCCATCCTGATCATCATCATCGTGGTATTTGTTAAATGTTCACCATAAACCAAGCACTGTGCTAAGCATTGGGAAAGATGCAATGTAATCAGATCAGAGCCAATCCCTGTCCCACATAGAGCTCCCACGTTCTGGGGTCGATTCATCTAATTGGTGCTCAGAGGCTTGAACTGATGGAAAAGTTTTTCCTTCATTATGCATTTATTTCAAAACAAGCTTTATTTTGAATAAAATGTGGATCTTTCCACCAGTCAGTGAAATGGATTGATGCTATGGAAATGCAGTATGGGCTAAGTTTTCATGGTTGGAAAAAGAAACCAATCAACACTTAAGCACTGTAAACAAGTGCTTAATACAATACAATCCACAAGATCACTAGAGCTAAAATATACAGCCATGAAATTAGCATTAGGCTGGACTGAAAATGTCAGGCTATGGAGGAAATAGTTGATGACACATTGAAAGCAAGAGTTTTAGCATGGGAACTGTATTTCTTTAGAGAATTGATGCTCAGTGCCTTTTGATTTATCATTGCTCTGTCATTCATAAATGTGGGCATGTCTTTTGAAATGCAATCTGTTGGGAAACATGTTTGCAGAGTTTTTTTAATCTTTCTATTGTGATAAATAAAATTAATAACTTCCAAAGTAACCATTATCCTGTCTACACTAACTCAGATAAATAAATTATTTTTAACTGATAAAATCTAGTCAGTGGATTGAAAGACTTTGTTCTAGAACAATAAAATTTTGCCATACCACAGATTGTATTAGGGTAGTAGGATTTATTGCCTGCTTAAATGAAATTCCTATGTGCCTTAAATAAAATTATTAGATAACAATCCAGTTCATTTTTGAGGAATGACAGGTTGTAAATGCCCATACATTCTATTTCCAGTTTGCAATGTTACCTCATCCCTAGAATAGAATTCAACAGTAATTAAAGGAAAAACAAAACAAGAACAAAAACAAAAAAGTTTTCCTGACATGAAAAGAAGTAATCCTAGCATGTTAACTTTCCTAGAAAAATGCTTATGCTTGGCTGGGTCAATATATAGATTAAGAAAAGGGAAAAAATAGACTTTTCAAAGTTTTGGTCATTGTATGTGAAGCTGTGGGATTTAAAAGAAAGCTTCAAACATTAATCATCATCAATGGTATTTCTTGAGTGCTTACTATGTGCAGAACACTGTACCCAAGCACTTAGGAGAGTACAATAAAACAGAGTTGGCAGAAATGTTCCCTGCCCATAACAAGTTTACAGTTTAGAGGGGATTAATGCTTCGCTTATGAGAATGAAACGTCAGTTTTAATCTCCGTGAATGTTTCGTCGTGTTTTGAAACATAAGGCAAAGTAAGAGTTTAGAAATCTGTTTTCAGTATTATACTGATTTGCTTTCCAATTTCAGTTTATGAAGTTCTAGTAACCATTCAGTTCTCTGCATAGTAAGCCTGGAAACACCTGTAATACACTTGTGTTTTGTTCTCATTTCTTGCCTGTTTCATTTCCTCCAAGAGGAGTGGAATGCTATCCTCATTTCGTAGACTTAATACTGTTCTATTGTACTCTGCTAAGTGCTCTGCACATAGTAAGCACTCAATAAATTCCACTGATTGATTGACTTAATCTGCTCCTTGTTTGTGTTTCTCATTGGAACAATGACACACTCCCCCTCTAGACTGTAAGCTTGTTGTGGAAAGGGAATGTGTCTGCTAATTCTGTTGTATTGAGCTCTCCCAGGCACTTAGTACACTACTCTGCACATAGTAAATGCTCAATAAATATGATTGACTGATTGACTTGTGAAAGTTACACATGGATTTGGCCACAGCTGTTTTTGAACCGAGGCTTTGGGGAAAAGGTGATAAGTGGAAGAATAGAAAAGATGGCAGTCTGGGAAAATAGCAGCTGTACAATAACTTTACAAATTGTAATTTGCATACATACCCTGTATGGTAAGTAGGGAGACGTGATACCACAAATCTGATCACATGGATAATATTCACATTCAGTGACATCATCTTCAAATATGAAAGACTTATTTAGGTCAGACAATTCTCTAAATGAATTATTTAAAAGGAGTATTGTGGGTAGTATGGTTGATAAATGAGCAGGTCTGAGTATTATTGAAAACCTCAATCTGGAATGATTCTATTTTGACATAAGCATTTTTTAAATTTCATTACTCTTTTTTCTCTCTGTCTCACATTCACTCTCTCTCTTCCTCTCCTTTCCAGTTTGGTCCATTTCATTTCATGACTACATTGGACTAGATGATTTTCATCTAGCAAAAGATAGAGATGAATTGAGTTGTGATCAGAAATTTCTGTTTGTACAGCCTAGAACCAAGAAATTTTGGAAACCTTAAGAGAAATTCTTGTGAGAGCAGCAGACTGATTTTCAGATGAAAGTGGTTTGCTTAAGCTCCGGGCAAACCTCTGAAGTTCTGTATGCTTCCTCTCACTCTACATCGTCAACACCAATTGTATCAGACAGATTACATGTGTGAGACCTCATTCATCAGTGTGGGTGGTTTGTTAGCAATTGCATCTACTGGATAGGTGAATGAAAGGATGAGCTTAACCCATGAAGGGCTCCAAGAAGTGGAAAAAGCACAAACATGGGAGTCAAAGGACCTGGGTTCAAATCTTACCTCCACCACTTGCTTGCTGTATGACCTTGGGCATCACTTAACTTCTCTGTGCTTCAGTTTCCTCAGCTATAAAATGAGGTTTCAATATATGTTCTCCTTCCCCCTTAAATTGTGAATCCCATGTGGGACAGGGATTTAGTCCAACATGATTATCTAGTATCTACCCCAGCACTTTCTACATTTCTTGGTACATAGTAAACACTTAAAGAAACACCACAATTCTTATTCTTATTATTGTTGTTGCTGTTTTCTGCTAAGAAAAGTCTTGTTTCATTAGACAGGAAAATGCTAATTCTCCCCATTTTAAAAAAAATTATTGTTGCTTGTTTTTCAGTTCCTTAGAATTGAAAGGTCCAAGGGAGGCAGAGGAATAGAGAGGGGAGTGTGGAGAAACATGACTTTATTATCATAACTATTCACCATCAGCATATTGAAGATTTATTGATGATCTACTTGACCATTTGTCCTTTTAAGGTCAAGGTGATTTTTTAAACAAAGGGTACTGGACAACTTTGAGGCTTGTAAGTTGCAATCTCCTTGAAAATGAAAAGTTTCTGGTCACTTTTTGTTACTTAGATTCCTTCAAAACAAAATATCACCTATACTGGTACCAATTAATGGTTTCATTGTAAGTTTCATGTCCTGGATCCTAACATTAGAAACTCCCACTGTTGTTCAGTCAAGTAATCAATCAGTGGAATTATTGAGTGCTTACTGTGTGTAGATTTCAAGAGACATAAGTCTCCTTCCTGGAAGGGTTTAAAATACCCCTGGAAGAGAAAAGACACTGGGGTTATGATAGACCGGCATGAATATTTAAGTTATTTGTAGGAAGAATAAACATAAACAAGCTTTCTACCTATCCCCAAACAAGTCAATTTCTTATTTCAGGCTTTCAAAGGTTATATAAGTGAAATTATAGTATTAAATATGGGAATAGCCATGACTAAGGTATTTGAAATGAGTTTTTGGACTCCTCCAAAAAGAACCTTGAAACTATAAATCTTCATATATGTGTATATATATATATATATATATATGTGTGTGTGTGTGTGTGTGTGTGTGTGTGTGTATACACACACACACATATATAAGGAAAAGGGGGAGAGAGAGAGAGAGAAATTTTTGCATAGTATGTGAGGACTTTTATATGAAGTGGTTGGCATTTTCTATATTGATTTTAAGTAAATTACTTAGGTTGAGAGACTTTTTAAATAGGTGAGAGTCTCCTCAGCTCTATTTTACCTTTTTAAAATATTACAAAGGCAAAAACGTAGTCACTACAGATCCATTTGAAACTTTAATTTACATATTTTAAAGGTTCCTCCTTGGCCATTGAAGATTGAAGGTACCTTTGTTGATCCATGTTGGATCTTGTTCTCTTACTCATGTTTTTATTTTTTCTTAATTTTTTTTTCTGTTGGTATTTGTTACTATGTACTAGGCACTATACTAAATGCTGGGATAGATACAAGTTAAGCAGGTTGGACACAATCCCTATCCCACATGGAGTTCACAGTCTTAATCCCCATTTTACAGATGAGGTAACTGAGGCATAGAGAAGTGAAGTGACTTGCCCAAGATCACTCAGCAGACAAGGTGGAGCAGGGATTAAAACCCAGATCCTTCTGACTCCCAGGCCCATGGTCAATCCACTAGGCCATGCTTCTTTTCTTTTTATTCTGGATTATAAACTCTTTTTCTGACTGTAATTTATTTTTTAATCATTCTATTTTGAGGCAGTGTGCTACATTAGCAATGTGTGTCCTCATCCAGTAAAGATAATTAAATTTAATCACGAGTTAGGTTGGATTAATATAATCTAGAGTTTTAAAGAATGAAGCCAGAAGCACTTTTAGTTGTTCTGGACTAGTTATGTAGTAACTAAGAAACAATGAGTATGATTGTCTCATTCCTTTGATGGAAAAGAGATGGGATTGTGTAGGGAATATGTCTTGCCAAACTAGAACACAGGGATATTAGGCATGCCTTTTTATAATAGTTAAAAAATGTATTTGCCATGTTACTGTCAAAAACATTAACATGAGTTTGAAAAAGCAAAAGAAAAGTCTCTAATGGCAACATTAATCATAGAGTGCAATAAGATCTCTTTACTGCACCAAGCTCTAGATTTTCTAGTAAGAAACTGAACTGAAAGACAATGTTTGTAAATTATGCTAACTGAGGAAGTTATCATTAATCCATTAATCAGTAGTATTTACTGAACACTTACTGTGTCCAGAACATAGTATTAAGTGCTTGGGAATAAGAATTTTGCCCTGGAAGTATGAGTGGTAAAATGACTGTTTTTGACAACTGCAGTTTTTCTCCTTTTTTTTTCTTCGAAGATGAGAATAATAGCAAAATCAAGACTGCAAAATAGGTTAAGGATAAACTCTTCCACGAAAATGCACTCCCTGATACTTTTTGACCATCCACATGTGAGCTATTCCAAGTGTACTACCACTCAAAACCTTTATTTAGATATGGAACAATCCTGTGGAACTGCAAACCTAGCTGACTGAGGTGCTCTTTTCTTGGGCAAAGTTTGAAGGTACTGAGGGAAAAACACTTTTCAAAGGTAAACCCTTTTTGTACACCTGCTCCAAACTGTTATTAAAATTGAAACAATGAAAAAATATCACCAAGGAATCTCACTGATCTGGGACAAGAATTTTGGGGACACAGGTCATGAAGTGAGTGCAAATGTTCTTGATAGAAAACTGTTTTGTTTTCATCTTTGAAACAACAAACACTTATTCAAGAGAGATTGATTGAATTCTTCACAAGCAAAATGTCCTAGAGTTTATTTGACTGAAAGTCCAAAATATGCCATCACTGGAAGGATGAATACAATGAATTTTATGTGCCATCAGGTATCTTTATAAACTCTGAATATGTCAGTCAAACTGTTCGCCAATTAGCTAGCAGTCTCTGTGGCTGTCATGTAGTTCAGAGTGGGTGAAGAACCCCTTGTTTTCAGCTGCTTTACGAGAAGACAACCTAACTATTGGAACAAGCTGTGAAAAAAGAAAGCATCTTAAAAGGCCAACACTCCTCTGATTATTCTCTTTCTCCCTTTTTGAACACACATCTGAATATTTTTGTTCTTGAAAAGGGTCTGCTGCAGTGTTGAAGCTCAGCTCTGAGAATGGAAGGTGGAGGGCGAGGAGTTAGGAGAGTCAAGGGTCACTGTCCTCATGGCCAGACAGTCATCAATCAACTCCTTGGGCTGGGAGGAGCCTTCAGACGTCATTCAGGTCACCTCCCAGTCTCCAGACAGTCCCTGCATGAAGCCCATCCAAGTAACAGAACAGTCTCTAGTGCTATTAAATAGAAATTCCACACCTGTATATGCTTACCCTTTCTAATGGGCCTGAGACAGATCTTAGAGTTGCGATGTTCTTCCCCTATGTCTGATATTTCAGTCTCAATGACTGGAGCCCTATCTAAAGATGAGCTCTGGGATAACAATAATACTGATAATTATGTTATTTATAAAGCGCTTACTATATGCCAGGCACAGTTCTAAGCCCTGGGGTACATATAAGATAGTTGGGTTAGCCACAATCCCTGTCCCACGTAGTGCTCAGTCTTAATCCCCATTTTACAGATGAGGGAACTGACGCCCAGAGAAGTTCAGTGACTTGTCCAAGGTCACACAGCAGACTAGCGGCAGAGTCAGCATTAGAACCCATGACCTTCTGACTCCCAGGCCCGTGGTCTATTCACTAGGCCAAGCTGCTGCTCAAGATGGGAATCCATCTTGAGTTCTTGGAACAGAATTCCAGGGAAGGCTGTGGAATTAAGCAGTACTGTCCAAGGCATATTGGGAGCTAAATTGTCGGGACAACTGTCGGGAGGACTGCTGTTAGAACCTAAGAAAAAGATTCATGACTTTCCTTTTCAGTTTTCCAAACATTTACTGATGGATTGATTGTAGGATCAGTTTCTCTTGGGGGAAAGCGTCACTCTACTGTTACAGGGGTCAGGTTGAGAACAGCAAGAGTCGTGAAAGCTGGTGGTATTTCCCAGACTGACATGCTCCCTGATCCCTAACTTGGTTGTTTGGATAAGAAAGTGCATCAGTTAGCTTGTGAAAAAGCACGTGCTGCCTCTCCAAAGTCCAGAAGTGCTGAAAAATTGTGATGTGTATCATTCAGAACAATAAAATACGTGCACAAAAGATTATCGCAACATAAAATTAAAAAGTGACAGTTTCATCACACAATTACACTGCTGTTTTCCATTTCCTTTTTTTTAAGCTTTTGACATTTTTATGTTTGTTTCATTTCTTTTTTTCTTTCTTTTGTTTTTTTTTTAGTTTTTTTTTTGTTTTTTTTTTGTTTTTACTTTTGGAGGGATAAGGGGAAAGAGGCTTGGTCCACTGGAGATTAATCACCCTCAATGATATATATGTTAAAAAAAAATATCAGCAGCAAGACTCTATGGAAATAGATTCTGTTTGATGTAGCTAGTCTGTCTTTTCTGTTTTGCCCTCTTTCACGGCAGCCTCTGAAGTTTTCCGCAGGGGGGCCTTCTCCGAGTTGGAGTGTCCTTGGCCAGAATCTGATGCTCCGCCGTTTTTGTGTGCTGTGTGCTTTTCCAAGTAGTTCAGCATTTCACTAAGGACAGTTTGGAAAGTGCTTAGGGCCGCACATATTGCTGGAGTCCCAAAGCCGTGAGTGATCAAACTAGACATAAGGAGAGAAAAAAAAGACAAAGCGTTTGAGTGTGGGGTGTGATTGTAAGACAGTCACTGACCGCTTATTGTTCAACATGGCTTGTTTTTTTACCTACCAAGTGCCGGAGTGGCATAGCAATGAAATACTCAATTTTAATGGGCTTATGCGTTTTTTTTTAAATATGTCCGCTAATGATGATGGTGATGATGGTATTTGTTAAGAGGTTACTATATGTCAAGCACTGTTCTAAGTGCTGGGCTAGATACAAGCTTACCAGGTTGGACACAGTCCCTGTCCGACATGCGGCTCACAGTTTTAATCCCCATTTTACAGATGAGGTAACTGAGGCTTGGAGAAGTGAAGTGGCTTGCCCAAGGCCACATGGCAGACAAGTGGCAGAACCAGGATTAGAACCCAGGTACTTCTGAATCCCAGGCCCGTGCTCTATCCACTAGGCCATGTTGCTCCTGTGAAAAATGTCCTTTTCTAGGTACAGTGTCTCCTCCCTTCTTTATGCTTTCAGAGGGAGACCAGACTCAGGCAGTAACTAACACAGTTATGTCTTAAGGAACTAATCTAATCATTTCTTGGTCCAGCTATTTGAGTAGCAAATGTATAACACATATGACTGTTCTGTACTGGTTTGGAGCAATTTTGGATGTGTTTTAAGACTAAATGCCTCAAACAAGTTTTCAAATATTCTTAGGGTAAAGCTTTCTTAGTAAGAAAAACACACTCCATGTATATCTACTTTAGTACATCAAAGGTGAAGGGATGGTCATTATTAGACTAAGTAAATTTGTGAAGACAAGCTGTTAAATTTGAAGCAAAGAAAGACTGAACATCAAAAGCCCTTCAACTACATTGTTCAATCATAAAAATGAAACTGTGACAAGACACTGTCTCACGTGGGACTCAAAGTCTCAATCCTTATTTGACAGGTGAAGTAACCAAGGCACAGAGAAGTGAAGTGACTTGCCCAAGGTCACACAGCAGACATGTGCCAGAGCTGGGGTTAGAACCCATGACCTTCTGACTCCCGGGCCCACGCACTATCTACTGCATTATGTACTAGACACTGTACTAAGCACTGGGGTGGATATAAGCAAATCAGATGGGACACAGTCCCTGTCCCATGTGGGACTCACAGTCTCAAACTCCATTTTACACATAAAGCAACTGAGGCATAGAGAAGTGAAATAACTTGCCAAGGTCACACAGCAGAGAAGTGGTAGAGTCAGAATTAGAACCCATGACCTTCTGACTCCAAGGCCTCTGCTCTGTCCACTACATCAGGCTGCTTCTGGGATGAATACAATACGATCATGTTGGACACCACCCCTGTCCCACATGTGGCTCAAAGTCTAAGTGGGAGGGAGACTACTCTCCTCAAAAATCTCCAGTGGCTGACAATACGATCATGTTGGACACCACCCCTGTCCCACATGTGGCTCAAAGTCTAAGTGGGAGGGAGATTACTCTCCTCAAAAATCTCCAGTGGCTGACAATACGATCTTGTTGGAAACCACCCCTGTCCAACATGTGGCTCAAAGTCTAAGTGGGAGGGAGGTTACTCCCCTCCTAATAAATCTCCAGTGGCTGCCTCTCAACCTTCGCATCAAGCAAAAACTCCTCACTCTTGGCTTCAAGGCTGTCCATCCCCTCGCCCCCTCCTACCTCACCTCCCTTCTCTCCTTCTCCAGCCCAGCCCACACACTCTGCTCTGCTGCCACTACCATCCTCATTGTACTTCATTTTCGTCTGTCCCACCATCACCTCCCGGCCCACATCCTCCCCCTGGCCCGGAATGCCCTCCCTCTGCACATCCGCCAAGCTAGCTCTCTTCCTCCCTTCAAAGCCCTACTGAAAGCTCACCTCCTCCAAGAGGCCTTCCCTAACTGAGCCCCCTTTTTCTTCTCCCCTTCCCATTCCCCCACCCTACCTCCTTCCCCTCCCCACAGCACCTGTATAGATGTTTGTACAGATTTATTACTCTATCTATTTTATTTGTACATATTTACTATTCTATTTATTTTGCTAATTGATGTGCATTTAGCTTTAATTCTATTCGTTCTGACGACTTGACACCTGTCCACATGCTTTGTTTTGTTGTCTGTCTTCCCCCTTCTAGACTGTGAGCCCGTTGTTGGGTAGGGACCATCTCTATATGTTGCCAACTTGTGCTTCCCAAGCCTTAGTACAGTGCTCTGCACACAGTAAGTGCTCAATAAATACGATTGAATGAATGAATGAATGAGATCCGGTATTTAATTTCCATTTTATATATGAAAAAACTTAGGCATGGAAACATTAGTGATTTGCTCAAAGTCATACAGCTGGCTAGTGGCAGAGGTAGAACTGGAATCCTGGGTCCTCTATCTCTCAGGTCATGCTTTTTCCACTACACCATGTTCCTCTTCATGTCTACGTTACTCATCTACTAAAACGTTTCTACTAACTCTATTGTCCTCATCCAAGTGTAAAGTACAGTGGTTTGCCCAGAGTAAGAGCTCAATTAATGCAACTGATTGATTGAATAAAGCATATTTTAGTCTTTTCCCTAAGCAAATCTCTCAGGCAGGAAACCCTGTGGCCTACCCCAAGGCATCTGACTTTTGTTAATCAAACCCTCAGCTTGACCCTGCCAGCCGTGAACCTCAGTGACTAGACATTTCCCTGTAAACTATGACTTAGTATTTTCTGTTGCAATCTTTTCACATTTGCGTTACTAATCAGATCCCAACTTGGCTCTTGTTTCAAACTGGTTCAACCACAGTCTTTGGAGCCTCCCTGGAACTCTCGACTGTATCCCAATGGGAAATTTTAATCCCATATTAGCTTTAGGTAGCAAAACTAGGGTGGCCAGTAATTTTAGCCCTGGTTTGGTGATACCCAGCAAAACAGACTCTATTTTGATTTCCTGTGGAGAAAGCCTTGGTGGAGTCTAATATTCATGGGTAGGGAGAAGCAATGAGTACAGTGAGAGGCAGCATGGCTTAGTGGAAAAAGTATGGGCCTGCGAGCCAGAAGATCTGGGTTCTAATATCACCTCTGTCAATTGCTAACTGTGTGACCTTGGGCATGTCACTTAACTTCTCTATATCTCAATTTCCTCAACTGTAAAATGGGGATTAAATGCCTGTTCTCCCTCCTAGACTGTGAGCCCCATGAAAGACAGAGACTGTGTCCAACCTAAATATCTTATACCTACCCCAGCACTTACAATAATGTTTTGACACATAGTAAGCTCTTAACAAATACCATAAAAGAGTTTTCTTATGCATCATTGAAAAATAGACTGCTTGTATTTGTGCCAATAAGAAAAGTAGGTCTGGGATTTGTTTTTGTTTTTTTTCTTACCACCCAACAAGTCTCTTCTATTATCAAATGACAAAGAGGATTATACCATATCCATATCAGAAGAACATCTGTACTACTGAATATGTTTTTGTTTTTTTCTTACCACCCAACAAGCCTCTTCTATTATCAAATGACAAAGAAGATTGTACCATATCCATACCAGAAGAACATCTGTACTACTATTAAGGAATTACAGGAAAAGTGGTCTATTACACCAGCGTCTCACTGCTCTTTCATAATAAAGTGGAGAAAGGGAATCTTAACCCAAATGGAGCAGTCTATCAAGTGAGTAAATCTAGATTTTTGTATCTTAATGCAGAGATGAGTTACTCTATCTCAGAGTGAGATGCGGTATGGCCTAGTGGAAAGAGCATAGAACTGAGAGTCAGACTTAACTTCCCTTTCCCTTCAGTTTATTCATCTGTAAAATCGGGACCTTTTTTCCCTTTCTCTTGAGCCCCATTTGCAACGGAGTCTATGTCTGATCTGAATCAATAAATCACAGAGCATAGCACACTGCTTGGCACATATTAAGTGTTTAAGAATACCATAATTGTTTTCACTATAAAGGGCATGGCACCAAGCTTCTGATTCCCCAGATGGGTGGGCCTGAACTCTGGGGACCACAGCCTTGTGGGGAGGTAACTGAACCCCTACTATCAAGCAGGATTGTCCCCTCTTGGTTTCTTGGTTCTCACTTTGTTAAGATTTAACAAAGTGATTGGTTTTCTTAGACATTTCACCCAGAAAGGTTTCCCTTTTCCAGGACCAGGATCACTTTCCTGCCAGTCCTGATGAACAAGAGGAAAAGTTTACAAAAAGAAAAGGTCAGGGGAGACTGTTCAAAACTCTTGGCTCCAGAGTGACAAAGAGGAGGCCAGATTCTGGGTTTCAGATCAAACTGAATATTTTTGTTCAAAGCTAATTGAGCTTAAGGTAAAAGAACATTGCCAAGGGTTTTGGTTTATTTATTTATTTATTTATTTATTTATTTTTTTTGTGTGTGTGTGTGTGTGTATAACTTTTAAAGAAAGGAAGATTTGCAGGCTAATTTTCTCTGCTTGCTGTTTCTCTGTACCCCTGGATTCCAGCTCATTTATTTCATTTTATTTTTATTATTCTCACACCAAGGAGCAGAAAGGCACAGCCAAATGACTTCAAGCAATGGAAACACCTGCTGAGACATGCCAGATGAACTGTACTTTATGACATCTGATCATCTTACGGAAAATGTGATTAACAGTTAATGTTCACAGCGCCGATTTTCTGCATTGTCTTTAAAACCACTCTTTTACTTATCCATTTAATTATGATTCCTTACATTTCTTTCTGCTCGTAAGCCATCTCCTTGCATTGACTCAGCTCAACCCTGCTATTAAGAGTCTGGGCTATTAAGATGACACTCTAGCCTCAGGAATGTGACTCCCTGGGGTAGAGAATTTGAAGGAGGGGAGAGGAAGAAGCCATATTCTTAGACTCCTCCAGTAGATTGAAGGAAATGCTGTAGAGGAAGACTAGAATTATAGGACCTTAGCAATGCCTCCTCTACTGCCACAAGGATATCAGTGTCAGTTACTACTTAAGACATTGAGCTCTTAGATTCAATCATATTTACTGGGTGCTTACTGTGTGCAGAGCACTGTATCCTTTCTGATTTCTCTCCTTCAGTCACTCTGATATTGACTTTAAGAGGAAAGGTGTTATAAAAGACAAAATATAATTACATGAGCATTTTAAGTGTTTCCCAGTCATTATGAATGATGAAACGGAACAGTAGGAAATTAAAATTGACAAATGGAAATAATCTGTAAACAGACTCAGTACTAGCCAAAATCCTGGGAGCCTCAACAGAATATCTTTGACAGAAAAACTTCCATTTTAAATGCAACCCATGAGTACAGAGTTACCAAACTTCTTACTAGAAGTAGCTGTGGACCACAGTTAAGTGTTGTTGAGGACTTTGCAGATTAACTCTAGGATTTGTTGATAACGGATGAGGGGTTGACTTTTACAGGAAGGCAACTTCAAGAGTTGTCATCCATTACATGGCTTATCATGCAAAATAAAGGCTGGTGCTTCTGATAGGGCCTTTTCCTGCAAAGAAAATCAAAAGTATTGTTCCAACCCAATCCCAAATATTTCATATTTTGTAAATTTGATCAGGAATAAGGACACAGTGTTCTAGCAGAGTACCATTGTCAATGCCTGTTGTAGGGTAAGGAGAGTCTCTATATGTTGCCAACTTGTACTTCCCAAATGCTTAGTACAGTGCTCTGCACACAGTAAGCACTCAATAAATATGATTGAATGAATGAGTTAATCCATCAAAAGTATTTATTTACTACCAACTATAGGCCGAGCACCGTACTAAATGTTTCAGAAAGTACAATACAATAGAGTTGTCCTTAGGAAGCAGGTTTAATTTTCCATTCCGTTTCTTCACTTGTCCCTTAAATGGAAACATTAGACTGGGCCAACCCAACTCTGAAGAATAGTAGACAATTAATTCCTGTGAGGTTTTTCACCTCTATAATCCATGTTAGCCAAGAGTACCTCTCGTTCTGTGCTTTGGCAGAGCCTGCTGTCATTGCACAGAGTTGCAGCAGGTCACTGCCAGGGAATAATGACACATTTTATATTTAAAAAGGAAACAATGTTCCTCAGGAGTTTTCCAGCAAAAAGTATGCCACTTACAGTGCCTGCCAAACCTATGTAGAGTCTTGGGGCTATGTCTTGGTAAGAAATTGGCTGAAAGAAACCAGGAATAGAAAGATCCTGACACACTACAAACTAGGAGACTGCTTTAAGTATAAATTTGCATACAAGCATGAATTCCTTCGTTTTTGGAAAATGGCAACTTTCTAGAATCCAATTTGAAAAGTAACTTTAATTTTTCCATGTAAAAAGATGTTCCCTATCATCGCTATTGTGAAGTGGTATTACTATTTGTATGATCTCACAAACACCTTCAAATACCATCTATCCATACTAATAGGGGTACCAATAATGATGAAAATCCTTAAAGCAACAGTATTAAATCTTGTCTTACTAAAGTATGGTCCAGATAAAGAACCATAACTTCTAGAAAAGTTGAGGACTTTTAAGGTCATAATGAGACAGTGAAAACTCAGGCATTTCAGTTTTGATCCCTGTTTTTACAAAGAAGCAATAGGATGATTCAGTGTGAATGGATAATTTCCCAAACTTAGATCTTGTCTACTGAGATTATCTTGAACCCCTCTTGCGTTCCTTTAGCTATGCCTCAAGATAGACAATCTCTGATCAGGCCCCCTGGCTTGGAATGCCCTCCCTCCACACATCCACCAAGCTAGCTCTCTTCTCCCTTCAAAGCCCTACTGAGAGCTCACCTTCTCCAAGAGGGCTTCCCAGACTGAGCCCCCTTTTTCCTCTCCTTCTCCCCATCCCCCCGCCCTACCTCCTTCCCCTCCCCACAGCACTTGTATATATGTTTGTACAGATTTATTACTCTATTTATTTTACTTGTACATATTTACTATTCTATTGATTTTGTTAATGATGTGCATTTAGCTTTAATTCTATTTGTTCTGATGACTTGACACCTGTCCACATGTTTTGTTTTGTTGTCTGTCTCCCCTTTCTAGACTGTGAGCCTGTTGTTGGGTAGGGACTGTCTCTATATGTTGCCAACTTGTACTTCCCAAGTGCTTAGTACAGTGCTCTGCACATAGTTAAGTGCTCAATAAATACAGTTGAATGAATGAATGATCAGCTCTATAAGATCAACCTGTCCTGGAGCATATAAAAAATTGATCCACTCAAGTGTAGGGAATTGGAAGTGCGGGGGGTGGGGGGTGGGGGAGAAGAGATAGTGGATTCTGGAAATCAAACTAGAGATGCTACTTTATGAAAAATCCCTACCAGCTTGAACAGTTGCTGGGAACCTCAATTTCTGGGTTTGCTCAGAGTGGTTCTCCAATTAGCTATCAAAACTGCAGTCTCCTCCCTTTCTTCCCACTCTCCACATCCAATCTACACACACACACACACACACACACACACACACACACACACACACACACACAGTCTTCTCCTCGTCTAGATGTCCAAACACTAATTTTTGGAGCCCAAGGTTTCCATCATTTCCCCACCTGAACTGCACAAAGCAATATGTAAAGAAGTGACCTAAGCATATCTTTCCTGAGGTACCCTTTAAATTCAGAAGAGCTTAACCTTATTGCTTAACCTCATTTTATGTGATTGCAAAAGCGTGTGAGGAATCAATATTGTCATCCAAAGAAACTGAAATCGTTTTTACATCTATGTTTCTTTTGTGCTTTACCATTACTGTAGTTTCCCTTAAGATTTTTTTTAAATATTAGTTATTAAATATCCCCACATTGTGATAGTTGTGGTCCAAGAACCTCAGCTTCCTAAGGCTTGAATAAAAGCCAACCAGTTGAGTCTCCTGTTCTCCTGTTTCTAGGCATGCTAGTACAAGTTCATCACAAACATAACAGTGTTTTTCCTAGTCTGAAAGCTCACTGGAGAATAAGATTTCCCTTAACGTCCTAGGTAACTGAGTTCTCTCAAATTGGTATGGAAATAGATTTCCAAACAAAAGAGAGCTGAACAAGATGTAGTTTCCATGAGGAAATAGTGTAAATTTTGATATGTATTTCCTAAATTTAAAAAAATGGTCAGGGATGAAAAATATGATGAATATAGTTATGATTAAATAGCCATGTAAAATTATATACCAATAATAAAATATTTTAATTAGTTTATGTATATATAATTTTAATTGTATAAGGCTTATCTTTCATATGCTAACATACTACATATGTTATTATCTTTGCTAAATAAAGGAAGCATGACCTAACTGAAAAAGCATAGGTCTAGAAGGCAGGAGACATGTTTCCTACTCCCAGCTGTGCCTCTGACTTCAAATCACTTGCCCTCCCTGTGCCTCAGTTTCCTCATTGATAAAATGGTAAAAACCTGCTTTCCCTAGCTCTAGCCTGTGTAAGACAAGAAGTGTGTTTGATGTGATTATCCAGTATCTACCCCAGCACTTCTTGGCATCTAGTAAACATTCAATTTTATTCTGTCATATAGTGCTAAAATATAATGGGCTTTAATCACTTTATTCAAGTGAATCAAAGGTTAGGGAGGAGAGGGAGAGAGATGTTGAAGCCATAGAAGACTTTGTAACATTGCCTTGAAGTAATAGCATGCTGTAAGAAACACTGGCATTAAAATTCAATAGTGCTACCAAAAAAGAGTGTCTAAAGAGCATAATGTCAGATGATGGTAACTAACTAGGTATATCTAAGTAGTCTGGAAAGTTCTGTCCCTGGATACTCTGTTCCTATTTCCCATAATTCCCTCCAATGCTCTATTCTTTCTTCCCACTTTTCTCTGATGACCTACATAGATGATGTTGAAAATGGGTCGTCTCCGCTACTCTACTATGAAATGAAACTGCACCCAAGTACTTTGAAGTACCGATCTGAAAATTATTTTTACAGAAAACACTCACTATTATTTTAGAATATCAGAAGAAATTTCCAGGAAAAGAAAACAAACCTTTTTTCATAAGTGAATGTAGGCAGGGAATGTGTCTACCAACTCTGCTATATTGTACTCTCCCAAATTCTTAGAACAGTGCTCTGCACACAGTAAGCACTCAAACACCACTGATGGATTATTTGCATAAATTATATCCAAGCACACATGCTTTGACTAGTGACATGCTAAGATTTATTAATACCTCCACACACCCTCTTGCAGAAAGTCTTTCCTTTTATCTAGGGGTTACATAGCCTCTCTTTTTTTAACCACCTGAGATTTAAAACCATAGGTTACTCTCTTCCTGAGTGAAAACTGGATTAAACTGTCTGAGGAACATTTTTCATTACATTAAACTTGGACAGTGGGTATCACTGCGGTGTCTTCTTAGGAAGCTGAACTTGGCAGCTCCTCCTCCTCAACTCCAATGACAAAGGCAGGAATAAGTGATGCGCTTACTACTGCCAGATAGGTCAAAGGAGTGTCCAAAGTGGTAGCTCAACACTTAGGTATTCGCAAACTCCTTTATGGAAAGTGCTGAGCTTGGAGTCTGATTGTGCCATGCCTATGAGCCAGATTGAAGGCTATGTCACTCTAACAATGGATCTGTAGTCTGGAAGGAGGGTCAGAGGAAGTTGACTTTGAGTGAGAGAGCCAATATCAGGGTGTAAATGATGGTTCTGTTTAATTAGAGCCCCTGCTTCCCTACAGGGGTCAAGCATCTCTCCATTCTGAAGTGGGCGTAGGAGACCCTCTCTCTCCCAACAGCCGTATAAGCCACCTGCAGCAGTAGGGATACTCTCCATTAGGGTGGATAAAAAGTTGGAAAAGAAGGAAATGAAAGTGTAGAAGCAAGAGCTAGGAGGAGAGAGATTCTTGTCACCTCTAGGCCCAGAACAGGGCAAACTCTTCCTTAGAGCTTTGGGGAAAATCAAGATCATTCATCATCTTCAAGATGGTGGTTGCTACTTTTCCTCAGTATGATCCACTAGGGCTGAAAGTGTCCCAACTTTGGAATTCCTAGTTTTTTCTGGTAATTTTTTAATGCTCTTTCTGATTTTCCACAGTTACAAGAGTTAATACATCATTTCATAGATTAGACATTTGAGGTAGAAAGCAGTCAGGTGCTTCACAAGTGACACTATGACTCAGTACAGAATGAGAATGAGAACCCAAAAGATTAAATCTCATCCTTGGATGACTGATAGTGTTCTCACCTTATTGGAAATTGTGAACTGAGGAAAAAAGAGAAAAGTAACATAAATCTTATTTTCAGCAATCAATCGCTCCATCAGTGGTCTTCATTGAGTGCTTACTGTGGGCAGAGCATCATATTAAGTGCTTGGGAGAGTACAACAGAGTTGGAAGACACATAACCTGCCCACAAGGAGCAATTTAGAAAAAATGAGCTTCCTGACATTTCCTGAATTTAGAGTATTCAATCAATCAATCAATCATATTTATTGAGAGTTTACTGTGTGCAGAGCACTGTACTAACTATTCACCTTAGTAGAGTCCATTCTGACTAATACATGGACACAGTAGCAGGAATAGTTGGCTATTCCTGGGTATCTGGGCCTGCAGTACCTTCTCTCAATGTCAATCATATTCAAACTAATCCCTGGAGATAACCAATGTGTTGGACGCTGTGTTTTGTTAGCCAGTAGGTACTACCTGATGGTACTCCAGAAACAATAAATAACAAATAAATCAATTTCCTTCAATTTGACGGAAATAAGTCAAAACCCAAAGCTTGGGTTTTTTTTTTTTTTTGAGGGGGGGACAAAATGTCTATTAACTTAGTACAGTGTTCTGCACATAGTAAGTGCTCAGTAATCACCATTACTGATTGATTCTTGGGAGACCAGACACCGTGGAGACTACAGATCACATTATTTCTGTTCCTCCAACAGAATGGTGACCATTTTCTACCACAAAATTGTACTAGTTAACTGAGCAGCTCTGACTTTAACTCTAACTTCTTTGGAATCATTCCAAGTTTTCCTTCCCAGACCCGACACCTTCCCTCCATGACCCAGCCCAGGATGCTGAAAGCAGACCTCAAGGAATGTGAAGTCAAAGATCATACACCGGATTATGAGTAAGCCATATGACCTAATTCAGGAACTTCTGAGTGACTATAGCACAATTTTCAGTTCACTCAATTAAGCAGAACATCCTCAACACCCTCCCTCCTACCTAGCTTTTACAAGAAATGCTGAACAGGGGAAAAAGAAGATTCCAAATATGTATCTTTCAACTGAAACCCAAAGAGAAATTGCTACTTTTCAATTCAACATCCCCACAAATCTTACTCTTTTGCTTGTTTTGCCAACAAGACAAGTTTTAGCTTATGTCCTCACTGCTGGCATGGAACAACTTTGAAGAAGCCAAGCTGTGGCCCAACCAAGACAACTGTGAATAAAATGATTAGTAGTATCTCACCTCAGAATCTTTATCTTTCACAATTTCCTAAGAGGACAGACAGAGTCAATGAGATTCTAGGCTAATCTTTAAATAGGTACATTTGAGCTGTAAATCCAAACTAGCTGACCATCTATAAATACCCTGAGCAAAAAACAAATGTGGTTGATGACAATAATGAAAATATCTTTCTACTGAAGATTGTGAGTTCTCTAAATTTTTCCTCTGATAATTCCTAAGCCTTACCATATCATTATTTGTGATCACAGAGACTTGAAAATAATTTTGATGTTGATGATGATGATGTTAACACTGATGATGACTACCATGAACTTCTTGGCCCAAAGAATGATCACTTTGGTAATCCTCCCAAGCCTTTATCTTGTTGGATGAGCTTCACTTCCTGGACTGAAGTTAGTTCACCCTTCTCTAGGCCCCTATGAGAGGCATGCACTAGTAGAATGAGAATGCTACATTGACTATACTGGATAGCATCTAAGGATCATAGGAATGAAAACTGTACTGTGGCACAAAACCATACATTCCGACTCTGGAGGGTCTTGTATACACTGGGCATACATCTAATACTCAAGCAAGCTGTCATTTGGGGAAAAGTGCTCTTGTGTTTCAAAAATGTGCATTTCTACGTTGGAAAAAGGGAAAAAATGTTTTCTGAAGGGTCTCCTCCTGGGATACTATGAATATAACTTTTTTATAAAATATTCCACTTTTAGATTACCTATCTAACCTAAATCTGTATTGGTAGGGATTAAAAGTTAATGACTAGTGAAATGGCCCTTATTCACATTCATATTGTCTCAAAAGAACAGAAAAGAACTTCAGAAACAAAGCATTCAGCTCATTACTGAGTGACTTTCCCTGATTAGATTTGGGGTGCAATTTGGATGACTGTCCCCCATTCAGTACCTTTTCTGATGGAAAGATGATTATTTCCATCTTCCTGATATTTCTACATCAAGCTGGGAAAAAAATTCCTTGTGATCTCAGGTTTTTCAAGCCCACAATAATGCACTTTTGGCAAAATGAGTAGCAGTATATTTTCCCCACTGAGATTATTTACAGGGAAAGCAAGAAACAACAACTCTTGTTCCACTGTAGCAGGGCACCAAACAGTCTCAATCACAAATGTATAATAAAATCAGAGGTCTAGAAGGCACCTTAAGGGGTCATCTGAACCCCACTCCTCAACCAACCTTAGAAAAAGGAAGATTTTAAAAAGACATCTGGGGAAGGAAATTCCACCAGTCCAGTCCTCATTGTCAGGGGACAAAATTTCCTTAAATTGAAACTAAATTAATAAATCACACTATTTTTGTGGAAAACATGGTGATAGGATCATCTCACTTAGCTTCTGCATCTCGCCCTTCTCTTTTGACAACTGTGAGAGGGTAGAAATATAGTAATTTTGGGTTAGAGTTCCGTGGGATTCTGGATGTTCTGAAACCTAAACTGAGCATGCTTGATATCAGATATGAAAATCCAAGGGCTTTAAGTAAGCAAGAGCAGCTGCAGATCAATGTAAGGATGATGGGACAGGATTTATGAGGACATTCCCAATTTTAGGATATTTGTCTCAACTTTTCAAAAATTGCCTGGAATAGCCTATACAAATATGGACCGCCCCTGTTAAACCAAGATGTATGGTCAATAAAGTGGCCAAGCATCTTTTTTTATACTGGACGGTTCAGTTTTCAGCTGGCTAGTCCCCTGTCTGGAGCAGATTTGGCACTACACTTTTGTCTGCAGCTCCTACTGCCAAATTCCATTGCTTGGAAGCTGTGTCCATGTTCAGAAGGACCCAAGAAGGGAACACAGAGGCTTTAGAATAAGTGGGAGGGGCAGGGGCCCTTCTGGAGGAAACACTCTAAGTTGGACCAACTCAATACTTCTGCAAAATGGCATATGTGACATCATGTTACCCTGAGTGTCCAGAATAACACTTTTTGTCATGTGCTTCTCCTTGTCTCAGAAGATTTCAGAAGGCTCTTTAATAAGACGTCTAACCTTAAAGTTTCCAGCTGTTCATGTGTAAACCACTAATGTGTGACAGTTCTTGACCTTTAAGATGTCCCACCCTCGGTTATTTGTAATGACAGTTCAAATCAGGATAGCCCTCTATTTCTTCATTCCTCCTTTGGCAATTAAGGAGTAAAGACATCCACTTTACTCACAAAGGCTTGAGAACATTGCCTAATTGCTAACATTGCTAATAGACAAGGCTGTAGCTTGGAAAAAATCAGAATTTTCCCTCCCAAAATGCTTCTGGACTCACTGTTCCCTCCAATTTAAACTTTAAAAAGTGATTTTAAAATGGGTGTCTAGTGGACAGATCAGCCTGGCTCAGTCCAGTCTTTATTAAATACAATTATCTCATTTCAACACCTGGGGGTAAAACAACAACAACAACACCCCACATAAGTCGTGAGAAAAGGTTTTACTTTTTAAGAATAAACCCCAGGAATTTCAACAGTCTCGAAGGGAAAAAGCAAAAGAAAAGCCTTACCTGAAATGTGTTAGATGTCTCTGGATGTCAAGGTCTAATATTGGAGTGGGTCTGGAAGATCCCAGGGGTGATCTGTCTTGACTCAATAGGTCCTGAAATTCTTTACAAATTTGTCTAAAACAAGAGAGTAAGAAATGGAAAAGTTACTCATCTCAAATCCTAGATTTTATATGCATGTTATCTTAGAGTGATTTACAGAGTAACTCAAGGTTGTGACATTGCCTACATTTTAGAAATCACTGACCAAAATTTCAGAAAAAGACCATCACATTATCCCCATCATATTTGACTAGATCTATACAGAAATGGAAATTGGAGAATAGACACTGGGACTGGAATGATTCTAACAAAATTTCCTGTCTTTAAGCTCCTTGTGGGCAGAGAATGTGCCTACCAACTCTTTTATATTGTACTCTCCCAAGCATTTAGAACAGTGATCTGTTTCTAGACTGTGAGCCCGTTGTTGGGTAGGGACCATCTCTATATGTTGCCGACTTGTACTTTCCAAGCACTTAGTACAGTGCTCTGCACACAGTAATCGCTCAATAAATATGATTGAATGAATAAATGCTTAGTAAATACCATTGATTGACTAATTTGCCTAAACATAATAATGTCATTGTTTAAACTTGGCCATTATGGGCACACCTTCATTATTGCAAAGCAATAGAGATAAATAATGAATTGTTGAGCATCATTAAACAATACATATTACAGGCATACCCTGGGTTACAACCACCTCACCATACAATTGTTCTGGGGATTCAACCTATACTGTTTGATTTATTCTGGATTGCAACCACCTCACTATGCAATTATTGATAGTGGTATTTGTTAAACACTTTACTATGTGTCAAGCACTGTTCTAAGCACTGTGGCAGATTCAAGCTGATCAGGTTAGACATGGTCCCTGTCCCAAAAGGGGCCCACAGTCTTGACCCCCATTTTACAGATGTGGTAATTAAGGCACAGAGAAGTTAATAGACTTGTCCAAGGTCACACAGCAAAGTGGCAGAGCCAGGATTAGAACCCAGGTCCTTCTGACTTCCAGGCCTGTTCTGTTTTTCCCAGGCCATGCTGCTTATGTTGGGGATTCAACCTGTATTATTTGATGGCTTACCCCAGAGTATTCCCAACTAGCCTGATGTTCTGACTGGAGGCTATAAGAACGAATTCCCTCTCCCACTCCAACTCTGGAATGTATGCAAGCAATCAACAATTACTAGATCTTGAAGGAAGCTCTACCTGCTGTCTGTCAGATTCTCCAGGAGTTGAAAAGACCCCAGAGCAGATAACAACAACAAAAGAAGTATATAGAATTGGGGTTGCAATTTAATTTAGAATTGGATAATGCAGATGTTGATAAATTCATTGCATCTCATTCAAAATCCAGTGAGGACAATTTATATACCATTGCAAGATGCTGAACAGATGAAAGTATAGCCCCTCCAAAATCAGCTAAAACCTCATGATTAAAAAGTCTTGCATCCCTTTCAAAGAAATATTCATTTATAAACATGATTTTATAAATAACCTAATGGAAAAGGGAATTCAAATGCTCTGTGGTGATCATTAGAAACTATCTCCATTACAAGATGTTTTGAAAAGAAAAGAAGAAAGTTTATCAATCTTCACTGGACAAATGATTTGTTAAAATTAAAGAAGCACCACTAGTCAGCCAAACAGGCTTCTACTTCTGTAGCCACCTCCATAATCAATCATTACAATTTTTAATTTAGTATTGTGCTGTTATGCTTTGAATTACATTAATAAAGCTTTTTTAAAACATAATAGCCTTTATTGAGTATCAGTTGTGTAAAGATCACTGAATTAAGTACTTGAGAAAGCATAATAAAAATTATATATGATCCCAAGGAAGTTACAATCTAGAATTTCACATTATTTTAGGGGGTTTGGAGCATATTCTAGTACATTACAGTTTATTTGAAAATGTAACCCACAATACAACCACATTTTCAAGGAACATAACCTAATTGTATCATGAAGAATACCTGTATGTTTCTGGAATATCCTGTCTTTCCTGACTAGCTCAGTCACAGTTGATATGGTATGGAATACACACTGAGATATTTTTGTCTGCTCTGCATTTTTCCTTTTTGTATTTTACATAATTTCATTAGACAAATTTTCACAGAATCCCTCAGGCTCAAGACCTCAGAAAAAGAGGCTCTGCACGTATAGACATAACTAAAAATAAGAACCCTAATGTTAATATTTAACTTTTTTAGGATGCTCATTTGAGATACTACCTTGAATCTCTTCACTATGAAAGAAAGTTGGCAATTTTAAGGCCAAATTAAAAGAAAAATCCAGTGGAATTAATAATTTGGATGCATTTGCAAAACATTTTTAAACTATTATAATCCTCAAACTGAGATGATTTTTGTGGCAGATACAGTTTAGAAAGTTGGATGTATAATTAGCAGAGGTGTTAACCAAGTGAATTTAGTTTTAAAGGTTTACAAGTTTACTAAATTAAGGGTCTCTACCAAACTATCACACAGGAAAGACTGAGAATTCATAGTTCGGGGCCAGACATTGCTTAGTTTACTGTTCGGTGTCATGTTTTCCTCAGAGCAATGAGTTCCTAAACAATTTTCCTATGAGAAATGCATGAGATTTTACTGGGATATGTACATATAGGTGTTATATATAAGAAATACTATTTTTTTAACATCATAAACTACCTCTAGTTTTGGGGCTTAAGTATTAGAGTTGGGGCTGATCTTGGTCTTGAAGTTCAAATGCAAATTTGTTATTTCCATCACTATCCTTAGAGACAAATGAGTTTATGAAGATTAAAAAAAAACCATTTAAAGCCAGGAAGTTTTAGAGTGACACATGGCTTAAATAACCTTCTGCTTCAGTTTCTTGCTGTTGTCCCAGTTCAGGATTTTATATTTCTCCTGCAGTAGTTGACACCACCATCACTGGTATGAAAAGAGAGCAGGATTTCTTGCTAACATTTGCTAAAGAAATTGCATGACTCCCTCTTATGAAGATCATGGCAGGAGTCCCTATGTCTGCTCTTCTTCAAGCCTCTTTAAATTTTTGATCAGTGAAGCAGTCAACTTGGCTCTTGTGAAATGAGCGCCCAAATCCCTTGGGAAGAACGTTTTTAAAATGGTTAAAAAAAGTGTCTAATTACTCCAAAATATTTAGTTCATCAACAAAACACTGGAAACAAAATGGAAATACAAGACTAACTGCACAAACCAATGGGCCCTTCACACAATTACTTACTTGGCAATATAGCCATATAAAACCGAATATGCTTTCATCGAGGTGAAGAATAAATATGCAATCCAATCTGCTGCCACTGCAAATCAGCAATGCAATCTGAAATTTTAAAAATTCTAGATATGCCAGTGTTTTGGATCTAAATGGCTCAGTCCTGCAGCTTAGATGAAGCTGCTCTCAACATTCCATGAATGTTCACTCATTCAACTGAGTTTGATTCTGACCACCTCAAATATCTAAATGAATACCTTTTCCCTCTAACTTAAAGGGGATTTGTAAACTACTCCAGCAGAATTTGCAAAGAGCAAATGCGCATGGGTTAGAACCCCAGCTCTGCCACTAGTCTGTTTTGTGGCCTTGGGCAAATCACTTAACTTCTCTGTGCCTCAATTTCCTCATCTGTAAAATGAGGATTAAGACTGTGAGCCCTAAGTGGGACACAGACTGTGTCCAACCTGATTCCCTTGTATCCACTCCAGAGGTTAGAATAGTGCCTGACATAGTACTACTTAAATACCATAATTATTATTATTATAAGCTGGTTCTGTGAATATGCTTTTCATTCTTATGTTGTAAACCATAAGCTTCTTTTCCCCTTCCTTGAATTCTTATCTATTTGATATTGATTGCAGGCTGCATCTCATATATTAACCAGGACAGTATTTCTGCTAAGATTGTTAAATCCTCCTGTCTCTTGTCCCTTCCTATTTTTCAGAGGACGGGAGTTTAGTGTGTACATAGAAAATAATGAGCGAAAGAACAATTTCCCTTATTAAATGACTTAGAAACATAGAAAACAAGATGAAACAACATCCAAGTGTGGGTGGAACTGGGCGAGAGCGGAAGTGAGGCAATATTAATTTGCATATTTGATTAAATCTGAGTTCATTGTGCCATCTTTAGTCAAAGTAGCGTGCACACACACACAGGCACACAGATCCTAAGAACAATAGTAAGAAAATATTCTCTAGACTTTGAGCTCACTGTGGGTAGGGAATTGTCTCTCTTTATTGCTGTATGGTACTTTCTAAGTACAGTGTTCTGCACACAATAAGCTCTCAATTAATACAATTGAATGAAATTAATTGTCATTTCATCCTCCCCTTCAAGACTATAAGTTTCTTGGGAGTAGGGAATGTGTCTACCAACTCTATTGTACTGTTCTCTCCCAGGCATTTAGTTCAGTGCTCTGCACACATTAAGCACTCAACAAGTACCACTAAGTGATGTATTGGCCAAACGCTCTGAAACTGCCTTTTTTGTTTCTCTCAAGCCTGGGCCTGCATGGGTTTCTTGAATAAAATGTTCAAAAGTTGAAACAATGAATTGTATCCGTTCCCAAACACTCTTACCTGAGGTAGTGTTTGATTTAGGGCAAACCGTCAAAACAGGGAGGGACTGTTGAGCTTAGTTTGGTTAGTTACGGGAAGGTGGAAAAGAGAAGAGACCGAGAAGAGGAAGGGTAACAAGAGAAGAGGAATAGAAGCAGCATGGTCTAGTGGATAGAGCACAGACGTGGGAGTCAGAAGGGCCTGGTTCTATTTCCAGCTCTGCCACTTGTCTGCTGTGTGACCTTGGACAGTCACTCAACATCTCTGTGCCTCACTTCCTGGGGATTCAATACCTGTTTTCACTCCTACTTAGACTGTGAGCCCTCTGTGGGACCCAATTATCTTGTAACTACTTCAGTACTTAGTACAATGCCTGGAATATAGTAAGTGCTCAATAAATACGATTGAATGAATAGTACAATGCTTTGGACACAGAAAGTGCTCAGTAAATATGATTGAATGAATGTTTGAGTCTCCTCCGAGAAGCCATCCCTGACTATGCCCTCCTTTCCGCTTCTTCCACTCCCTTCTGTGTCACTCTGACTTGCTCCCTTCATTCATCCTCCCTCCCACCCCATGGCACTTATGTACATATCTGTAATTGGTTTATATTAATGTCTGTCTTCCCCTCTAGAATGTAAGCACAGCATGGCTCAAACAGCCTGGGTTTTGGAGTCAGAGGTCATGCGTTCAAACCCCGGCTCCGCCAATTGTCAGCTGTGTGACTTTGGGCAAGTCACTTAACTTCTCTGTGCTTCAGTGACCACATCTGTAAAATGGGGATGAAGACTGTGAGCCCCCTGTGGGACAACCTGATCACCTTGTAACCTCCCCAGCGCTTAGAACAGTTCTTTGCACATAGTAAGCACTTAATAAATGTCATTATTATTATTAAGTGCTTAAGAAATACCATATATATATACAAATATATATATATATATATATATGCATATACATATACAAAAAGGGGGTAAGGAATCCTCCAGCAGAAACAAAATGGTCCAGCACAAATGACTCCAATCTCTTGTTTCTTCCTCTGTTCATCTGCTGTACCTCAGCAGCCACAAAATTTTGGATTAATTGTGCCATTCAGAGTTTGGCTATTTCTGGACCTAGTATTATCAGCACCAGGATGAAGAAGGATTACTGATCCTTTTTTATATAGAGGGTTGAGTTTGAAAGAACCTGTGTGAAGAATGGAAGAATCCAGGAAGGAGGAGGACATCAAGCAAGTTCCATCAGCATCATTCATGGAATATACTGTCAATGTCAAACGGCAAGACAGAATCACAGTGAAGTGCAGGAATCAAGTCAGTTTCCTAGCACTGAAGCCAGGCTCACCTTAACACAGCTATACCAGGAGGGGAATGGTGAGATGAAATTGGGAAACCAAAAATAAGGAAGACAGGGGAAACATTTTTAAGATACAGTAAAACAAAATCTCAGACACCATACTTTGACCAGCAGAGCACACTGCAACCAAGAAAGGAGAGGCTTTTTATGAAGTGAGTCTTTGGAAGGATCTTCTTTTTCCTCTTTCTTAGACTGTGAGCTCCACATTGGACAGGGACTCCATCCAACCTGATTAACTTGTATCTATGGCAGAGTTTCTAATAGTGCTTGACATATAGTAAGTGCTTATCAAATACCATTTTTAAAAATCCCCAGGATTCAGAGGGACCAGAGAGGGAAGTCAACAGAAAGGAAGCAAGAGAAGAAGCGTGACCTAGTGGAAAGAGCATGAACAGAGGATTTAGAGAACATGAGTTCTAATCCTGGTTCTGCCACATGTCTGCTGAGTGACCTTGGGCAACTCACTTACCTTCTCTGTGCCTCAGTTCTCTCATCTGCAAAATGGGGATTAAGACTGTGAGCCCCATGTGGGAAAGGGACTGTATTCAATGTGATTATCTTGTATCTACCCCAGTGCTTAGACCAGTGCTTGGTACGTAGTAATCACTTAACAAATACCGCAATTATTATTATTAAGTTTTTTTGTTACCAGAAATGGAATTTTCAATTTTGAATAGAATTTTAATGGCTTATTAGCTAAAATACTTTAAAATGTGCCCAAGCACACATCTCTGAATCCCACTGTTTCCTGGAATTGGCTCCAATACTAGTGAAGTGCACGTTTGGACTAGCCTAGAAACAAAAAGAAATCTGAGCACCCCCAAAATGACCTTGGTGGTTCCCACAGCACTACCCTTTCTTTCTTCCACTATTTCCCCAGTTTATCTCACATTTCCATCTGATATGGTGTCTGAGGCTATGGCCTGACATAGCGAATGGTTACTGTACAAATCTCAAATGGTAATTCCTGGCAGAAGGATAGGAATTATGAAGTTCCCTATGGAGTTCGTGCAGGCATTGGGTGAATGAATAAAATCATGATTGCTAAAGAACTTGTGGTTTCTGGACAAAGTTCATTCAGATATATTTTTCATAGTCTAGTGGATGTTAGGGGCCTGGATTTGAATTCTGGCTCAGCTACTTGCCTTCTATGTGAATTTGGGCAAGTCACTCAACTTCTCTGTGCCTTAAATGAGGAAAATGTAGGTAGGATACCTGTGTTCCTTCCCCTTAGACTGTGAACTCCATAGGGGATGGGGACTGTGTCCAATCTGCTTATTTTATATATACCCTAGCCCAGTGCCTAGCATAGTTTTTGGCATATAGTGAGTGCTTAACAAATATCATTGTTTATGACTATTATTAGTGCTTATTCCAGTGCTTTGCACAAGTAAATGTTCAATACGTACGATTGAGTGAATTATTATATTATCACTACCTCAATGGTCTCCTTGTACATGAAGCTCATCCAATTCAATGCAACCTCAAAATGCCTTATCTGGCTCAGTGGTTTGGCTAAGTTAGAGGGAAAGATATCAAAGTGTGGAGAATCAAAAATGACTTGCCTAAAAGATTAACTTTTAAATTTTGATGCGGCTAATAGTAATCAAATTAACTGTGGTATATGTTAAGTACTCACTATGTGCCAAGCAATGTGGTAGATATAAGGCAATCGGTCCCACCTAGGACTCAAAGCCTACGTAGGAGGGATAATAGGTATTGAATTCCCATTTTACAGATTAGGGAACTAGAGAGAGAAGTTAACCGATTTGACCAAAGCCTCACAGCAGTCAAATAATGACAGAGGTGGGATTAGAACTCGGGTCCCCTGACACCCAAGCCTATGCTCTTTTCACCAGGTTGTGCTTTATTTTTATAAACAGAACTTTTTTAAGAAAAATTTAAAAATATTATTGTAGAGAGCAGCATTTCTGGACTCTGGACTGTGTGACTCTGCACACAGTAAGCACTCAATAAATATGATTGAATAAATGAATGAATGAATCCAAGACCCCTGATGGATTCAGATGGTCTCCACAGAAGACCGGCTCTCCCAAAACGCTTAGTAGAGTGCTCCGCACACAGTAAATTCTCAATAAATACGCTCAATAAATACAACTGAACGATTGAACTGCACTTAAAAACTTCCAGCTTATGTGTATTAATACTTTTGGAATCTGTCCAAATGTGACCATTCATAATAATAGTAATGATGATGATGATTATAATAATGGTGTTTTCAAAATAAAGAGGCTCTTAGGTCTAGGAAGAGTAATCCTGTAGAAAGAATACTGGGCAGGGACTCAGAAAAGGTTTTGGGCAGCTAGCTGAATTTCAAATGAAATGTTAAATTCTAAATATGTTTTATATAAGGCTGACCTATGTATGTTTCTTGTTAAGGTGGTAATCACTTTGATAACCCGACTGGGTTAGCACATGCAAATTAATCTCTCTCACAGGTCCCTTAGAGAAAAAAAAACAGCTGTACTATAAGGTACCCTCAGAAACCTAATTCCTCCCCTGTTTAGGCTGGATACTTCTCTCTGGGTCTCCATTTGTTCTTCTATGTTGTGAGGACATTGTACTCTCCCAAGGGCTTAGTACGCAGTAAGCACTCAATAAATACAATTGGATGAATGAATGAATTGTCCATAAATCCCTAAGGGCAATAAAAGACTGACTATGAAGCACTCTGAGCTCCTCTTTAAAGGAGCTTTGTTAGAAAAACAACAACAACAAAATTCAATTTACTCTCATATTATGGCTAGTACTTGAAACATTCCCAGTGCCCTTGGCCAACATTAAGGAAGTTTAACTCTTTAGAAATATTAACAGAGATTCTTGATTCTCTGGTAATATGGGAAGGTTTATGGTTTAGATTGGAAAACTAAGGCTGAAACAAATGAGGAAGTGAAGATTCTAGACTCTAATGGTGGAAGGTTTGCTCTTTCCTGGGTAAATGTTCCTTTAGGTCACTGCAGGGCAAAAAGGAAAGTGATATGCCTGTCTGTTGTTGATTGGAGGCTAGGAGGCAACAGAAACTAGATATCACCCTATGCTAGGAGTTAGAACATTTGCCTTCTCTTAGAGTTGTTTTTTCAGTGACTCAGAACTTGGGTCTAAGGCAAATCACCATCTCACTGAGCCCCATTTTTCACTATACCTGCCTTTCAACATTCAGATCATCAGTGTATTCTCTGAGCTGGGGAAACTGAGTTACAGCTTGTGTTGTCTCTAAGGGAAGCAGTGGAGTAACAGATATAGTGGAAGCTAGGAGAGAGAAGAATAAATTATATGGATGATCTGCATTGAGGAGAAGTTGAGTAGACCTGCTCTAGCAATTTTTAGCAGCCTCCAGGACATATATACTGGAGATCATCTCCAGTCTTTACTCACATCTCACTCCCTCCACTTCCCTCACCCCTCCCTCTCTGTGACCAGTTCAGCCAGTTCTGAAAGGAGACTCTCAGAGATTGCTTCTAGGGTGATAACATCTCTGCTCACTTCTATTTCTCATGTTGCCTATTTTCTGTCAGAGGGAAGTAATCTCAATGGATGGAAAAGGATGGTCCAACAAATGTGGCAACAGTGAGCATATTGAACATGGTATCGTTTAATTCTTATTTGTGTTTATATTTTCTGTAGTTCAGAATTTAGTTTCAATTTCTAACTCCTTCCCCATTCCTGGGCCTCTGTGGAACAGCTGATTTGAGGACCCATCATCTTACCAACAGATGCCCAGTCAGGGGAATAATCACAACTCAAGATAATTCAGTTCTCCCCTCCTAGACTGTAGGCCCATTGTGGGCAGGGAAAGTGTCAACTCTGTTGTATTGTACACTCTGGAGTCCTTAGTACAGTGCTTTGCACACAGTAAGTGCTCAGTAAATATGACTGATTGATTGGTTGTTTCAAAAAGTGCCAGGGGGAAAAAAAGTCACTGCTGTCCTTTGGAACGGGACAACTGTGGTCCTAGTTCTCCTCATTGTAAAATGATGGCACTTAGCAGTCAGTGAATGGACTATGATAGACTCACTCCAGCTACACAATCTACAATTAGCAAGACAACCATATCACAACTGCCCACTCTGCTTGAGAAGGAAAGTAGTCCCTCTGTCTTCCATGGTTCAGAATTCATAAGAAAATGGAGAAGCAGCATGACGTAGTGGAAAGAGGACCTAGGAGCTAGGGGACTTAATATAATAATAATAAATAATAATATTAATAATAACAGTATTTGTTAAGAACATACTATGTGCCAAGCACTGTTCTAAGCACTGGGGTAGATACAAGGTAATCAGATCATCCCACTGGGGCTCACAGTCTTAATGCCCAGTTTACAGATGAGGTAACAGGCACAGAAATGTTATGTGGCTTGCCCAAGGTCACACAGCAAACATGTGGTGGAGCTGGTATTAGAACCCATGACCTCTGACTCCCAAGCCTGTGCTATTTCTTCTAAGCCAAGCCACTTCTCTTGGCTTCTAATCCTGGCTCTGCCACTTATCTACTATGTTACATTGGACAGACACTGAACTTCTGTTTGCTCAGTTTCCTCATCTGTAAAATGGGTGTTAAGAAAGTGGGGGGGGGGGGGCGGCAGGGACTGTGTCCAACCTGCTTATCTTGTACCTACCCCAACACTTAGTACAGTGCCCAGAGCATACTAAGTGCTTAACAAATACAAAAAAAAAAAGCCTTGAGGGTTCTAGAACATCCTTCCAGAAAAGTTACCTTCTTTGAAACTTTTCCAGGATGAGGCAGTGCATTTTATAGCTAGAGGAGGGCAAATCTAAAAATCTTTCATGAGATTAAAGGGAAGATTTCCCTTCATCGTTTAGTGGAGGTGGCTTGCTGCCATGGTTCCCCATGCATACTGGCACATTCTTAAATTACTCCCCACCATTCCTACTTGAACAAACATTCCAACGAGTAAAGGGTGCTTGATTTTCTTCCCGTTGGGCTTACTTTGTTGCTAGAATCATCTTTTTCCTTGCTGTCTGTTCTTTCTGCTCCATGTGCTGTCTGGCGAGGTGCTCTCCTACCGCCTTGGCTGGAAACTCTGTTTCACAAGTGTAGCCAAAATCCCGGGCCAAGTGCAAAGCTTCTCCTGTTGGGCGACAAAACAAGTCAATTGTCTTTACTTAAATCCATTGCTAGCACCAGGCCCTCACATTTATGAAAGTGCCTTTGTCAGGCAGACCTTTTCTGAGTCAGTCTTCTTTTGTGCAACCTGGAATACGGGTTACTGACCAAACATGGAAACTGAATCCTAGAGATGATTAATTACTTACCCTGCAAGTTCCCTCAGCATGCTCAGTGAAGGGAGAAGCCAGGAGTAGGATACACAATGTTTAACTCCCCATCCAAGACCTCCCAGCTTTAAGAACATCCATCTTTCTTTATAATGCTCTCACAGATTTCCCATGGGTGCCAATAGTGAGCACCTGGAAGCCCACAGCCCTGTCCTCTTTTTTTTTTTTTAATGGTATTTGTTAAGCACTTTGCTATTTGCCAGGCACTATTCTAAGATTTTGGGAAGATACAGCTAATCAGATTGGACACAGTACATGTCCCACATGAGGCTCACAGTCTTAAACCCCATTTTCCAGATGAGATAACTGAGGCACAGAGAAGTTAAGTGACTTGCCCAAGGTCATCCAGCAGAGAAGTGTCAGAACTGGGATTAGTATCCAAATCCACTAGCCATGTTACTTCCCACTCTTTCCTCTTCTCAATGTGATTACTCCAGTGTTCATAAAGCCTTGAGAACTTGGATGTGAGCTAGGGTGGAGGGTGGAGAGGGATGAGGAGGGGCTCCAATTCAGTTTAGAGGAGGCTTTAGAGACCCAGCCCAGCCCAAGTCATCTCCAATCTAAAAGATGTGGCCAATCAGTCACATAACGTTAACCACTGGAATCGGGGCTACTCTATGTTAGGCCCCGGGGATCCAGTTTAGTCCTCTACCTTGATCCCCAAAGGAGATACAACCCTCTAAATAATTGCTCCCCCTAATTCATTCATTCACTTAATCGTATTTATTGAGCGCTTACTGTATTCAGAGCACTGTACTAAGCACTTGGGAAGTAGAAGTCGGCAACATATAGAGATGGTCCCTACCCAATAATGGGCTCACAGTCTAGAAGGGGGAGACAGACAACAAAATGAAACATGTAGACAGGTGTCAAAATCGTCAGAACAAATAGAATTAAAGCTGTATGCACATCATTAACAAAATAAATAGAATAGTAAATATGTACAAATAAAATAAATAGAGCAATAAATAGTACAAATATATATATATATACATATATATATATATATATATATATATATATATATATATATATACACAAGTGCTGTGGGGAGGGGAAGGAGGTAGGGCAGGGGGAATGGGGAGGAGGAGGGGAAAAAGGGGGCTCAGTCTGGGAAGGCCTCCTGGAGGAGTTGAGTTCTCGTTAGGGCTTTGAAGGGAAGAAGAGAGCTAGCTTGGTGGATGCGTGGAAGGAGGGCATTCCTGGCTAGGAGAAGGACGTGAGCCGGGGGACGATGGTGGGACAGGTGAGAACTAGGCCTAGTGAGGAGGTGAGTGGCAGAGGAGCGGAGGGTGTGGGTTGGGCTATAGAGGGAGATAAGGGAGGTGAGGTAGGAGGGGGTGAGGTGATGAAGAGCCTTGAAGTGGAGAGTGAGGAGTTTTTGCTTGATTATCTGGATCTGACCTTAGGCCTGACATCAGATAATCCTCCAGTGTGAGTAGAGAGAGACAAAGAGAATTCCCCAAAGATAGTTTTCCCTTGGAGCTACCATTACCAATTCTCTGCTATTTAATCTACTCTACCAATCAGTGGTAGTAATTTAGCACTTACTGTGCAGAGCACTGTACTAAACTCTTGAGAGAATAAAGTAGAATTGGCAAACATGATCCCTGCCCACAAGTAACTTAGTACCCAGTCCTCTTTTATTAAAACAAGAACTGGTGTGTATTTGTGTGTCTCTGTGTTTGTGTGTGTTTTCAGGTGGATAACTCCATCCTCATTGCAGACAGAAATTATACTCCCAGAAGAAAGAAAAATCACAATAGGCTTAATTTGAATTTGATGGCATAAGTAGCCCGAGTTTGTTACTGGGATAGAAACTAATATATATATTAGTTATATATATTATATATATATAACTAATTATATTAGTTATATATATAACTAATTATATATTAGTTATATATATCTTTGGTGACATTGCCTGAACAACTAAAAATGTCACAAAACTATCCTGATAAACAGTTCCTTTTACAACTAAAACTGCAAGGATACATGAACAAACATGTTCATCTTGTTCCTCTCACCAGCTGAACCTGGATATCCTGAGAGTTTGGGAAACGGCAACAAATTTCTATTTTCTACGTCTTATTTCTAACATAGCTCAAACGTCTTGATATGCAACATGTGGCTTCTTCAACATCTAGTGCAACCCATAAAGTTGGTGCATTTTGGAAACTCTAATGATTTGCCAAATATGCTAGAAACACAATCAAATGATCAAATTAGGATTATGAATTAAAATAGCATAGAAATTCAAGTATAAAATGTTTATTTTTTTTCAAGAAAGTTTTAGTGAGTTATCTGGCATCTTCATATGCACTGCCAATGCTAAATTAGCTCTTTGAAGAGAATCACAGTATGTGGTGCTTTTAAAAGGAATATAAAACCCACGAAATAAGATTTCTGACCCTAAAGTTCACAATTATAAGTGAGACTTTTTAATTACATAAGAATTGAAATGCCAAGTTAAAATAACTAAGAATTACCCTTGCAAAATAAAGTCAGTTTCTGTTGCAAAAACTCACAAAAACACTGAATAAATAAGCATTGAAAAGCAGAGGGAGTGAAAGGGAAATAGAATGTGGGTATCTGTTAGGCTAAATGTTGTTTCTGAAGAGTGAGGGTCTAAACCTAAGAAATAGCTTTACCTAAATTTGGAAATTTCTCGAATAAAAATGGGGGTGGGGAACTAAACCAAATTTTTTTCTGAAGCTGTCAAATCTATAGATCTATAGAGAATGATTATATTTCACAGCAGGCACTGAGGAAAAATTTCATGACATAAATTATTAATTATTCAGTTTTATGAAGAAATATTTTAAAACAGATTTCCTTTCCTTGATTTTTGCAAAGTTTTTTTTCCTCCATCCAACTCCCAAAACTTAAAATTCTGTCCTAAGAATTTGAGCTAACTCTAATGAAAACATTTATTGTGGTATAATCAGTAAAGCATATCAGATCTTTCAGTCATGATGTCTTGGTGCTATTCTAAGTCACATATCTTCCCTCATAGGTCAATTTCACCTTCGATGGCATTTTTGAGTAGGAAAGAAATACTGCTGGAGTGACAGCAACACTCCCGCCCTCTGCTCTACAGCCTTCCCTGCCACACAGCACTTGTGTATATTTGTACACATTTATTACTCTATTTTATTAACCGTGTGTATATATCTATAATTCTATTTATTTTGATGCTATTGATGCCCGTCTACTTGTTACGTTTTGTCGTCTGTCTCCCCCTTGTAGACTGTGAGCCCATTGTTGGGTAGCGATTGTCTCTGTTGCCAATTGTACTTTCCAAGCGCTTAGTACAGTACTCTGTACACAGTAAGTGCTCAATAAATACGATTGAATGAATGAATGTTGTTGAATCCTATTTGAGTAGACTTGCTTTTTTTTTTTTTGGTATTAGTTAAGCCATGCATTGTTTTAAGCACTGGGGTAGATACAAGCAAATCAGGTTGGACACAGTCTCCGTACCACATGGGGTTCACGAGTCTTTTCCTCATTTTACAGATGAAGTAGCTAAGTCACAGAGAAGTTAAGTGACTTGCCCAAGGTCCCACACTAGACATGTGGTGGAGATGGGTTTGGAACACAATTCCTTCTTACTCCCAAGCCTGTGCTGTATCCACTAGGCCATGTTGCTGTTCCTGATTGGAGCTAGGAATGGTGGGTGCCCTGCTATCTTCATGTGAATTCTGGTTTCCAACGCAACCACACCCAAGAAGGAACTCAGACAAGTCAGCAGCGCTGAATTGGAACATGAAACCTGCCTGTAAATACATTTGTCAGGGTAAGTGTCAAAGAGGCACTGTGAAACTTCTAATATGGGAAAGCCATGGCTGCAGCAAATAAGAGGGCAGCCAGAGGCCTTCTCTGTGATGGACAATTGGAAGGAGTGTAGCTTAATCTGAGCAAAGACATCCTGTGATCCAAAGACAAAGTTAGATAAACTCTATTAAAAGTATCCAAAGCTGTAACCCCTCACCCCTCACATCCAAACCATCACCAAAACCTGCCGATCTCAGCTCCGCAACATTGCCAAGATCCGCCCTTTCCTCTCCATCCATACCGCTACCCTGCTCATTCAAGCTCTCATCCTATCCCGTCTGGACTACTGCATCAGCCTTCTCTCTGATCTCCCATCCTCGTGTCTCTCTCCACTTCAATCCATACTTCATGCTGCTGCCCGGATTATCTTTGTCCAGAAACGCTCTGGGCATATTACTCCCCTCCTCAAAAATCTCCAGTGGCTACCAATCAATCTGCGCATCAGGCAGAAACTCCTCACCCTGGGCTTCAAGGCTCTCCATCACCTTGCCCCCTCCTACCTCACCTCCCTTCTCTCCTTCTACAGCCCAGCCCGCACCCTCCGCTCCTCTGCTGCTAATCTCCTCACCGTACCTCATTCTCGCCTGTCCCGCCATCGACTCCCAGCCCAAGTCATCCCCCGGGCCTGGAATGCCCTCCTACTGCCCATCCGCCAAGCCAGCTCTCTTCCTCCCTTCAAGGCCCTACTGAGAGCTCACCTCCTCCAGGAGCCCTTCCCAGACTGAGCCTCTTCCTTCCTCTCCCCCTCGTCCCCCTCTCCATCCCCCCCATTTTACCTCCTTCCCTTCCCCACAGCACCTGTGGGTTTGTACATATGTTTGTACATATTTATTACTCTATTTATTTTACTTGTACATATCCATTCTATTTATTTTATTTTGTTAGTATGTTTGGTTTTGTTCTCTGTCTCCCCCTTTTAGACTGTGAGCCCACTGTTGGGTAGGGACTGTCTCTGTTGCCAATTTGTACTTCCCAAGCGCTTAGTACAGTGCTCTGCACATAGTAAGCACTCAATAAATATGATTGATGATGATGATATACTCAGAGTCAACCAGCTTTATAGGAGGCACCATGGGCTAGTGGAAAGAGCACGGGCCTGGGGCTCAGAGGACCTGGATTCCAATTCCAGCTCCACCTCTTCTCTATTGTGTGACTTGATCAAGTCATTTAACTTCTCTGGGCCTCCTCAGTAAAATGGGAATTAAATCCTACTCCCTCTACTTAGACTGTGAGTCCCATATGGGACAGGGACTGTGCCCAATCTGAATGTCTTATATCTACCACAGTACTTAGTACAGTGTTTGGCACATAGCAAGCATTTAACAAATGCCATCATTATTTTCAGCCACATCTTCTCGTGATTGACACCATCACCAGCAGTATGATTTTGAAATGTGAAGTTCAGTGATACATGTTGATCTGCATTTATTTATTCATTGTGCACTCACTAGGCATTGAACACAAAATAGATATTTAATTTCTTTTTAAATGCCTGAATAGTTTGTTTTCCTCTACTATTTTAATCAGAAGGAGAAGAAGTGAAACAGAACAAGCAGGAGGTTAGCAGCATGCTATTTGAAATTCAGGCTAAAACCTGTTTCTTGAGGATCTGGCCTATTTTATGCAAAATATCTCACCGAGTGGTAGTTTAAAAACAGTTTGAACAGAACAGCTGCTGTTTGCATTTACACTGACAACCAGATCCTTCCCTCCAATTATGTTTATTGCTTTCTGTTGTGTACAAGATAGCATTGTTATCTGATGCACAACCCCTCTACATCAAAAGCAGTGGCAAGTGAAGGCACACTGATACATAGTTAAAATGCTACCTCCTGTCTCCCATCTTCAGGTAGCAAGTCAGAAATGAATGAATAAAGAAATCTTATTCAATATTCAGGATGTCACTAAATCTGTGGTTAAAACCATACCACTGGGTTAGTGAACAAGTTGAAGAAAATAGAAAGTTTTAGAAATAAAAAATGATTTAGGTGCTGGGGGAGTTTAGGAAGCACTTTAACATTAATAGTTTGTCTAAACTATGATTATTACATTTATTTAGACTGTGAGCCCCACAAGGGACAAGGACTATATCTGAGCTGATTTTTATTTTATCTTTATTCCAGCTCCTTACTAGCACTGTACTCAATGTTTGGTCCATAATTATTACTAGTAGTGGTAATAATAATAATGGCATTTGTTAAGTGCTTACCATGTGCAAGCACGGTACTGTGGATGGTGCAGAAAACAGAACTGTGGAACTGGCCATGATCTTTATGAACACATTCCTACCCATAATTGAATCACACCATCAGTGGCATTTTGTTCACATGAGAAGGATACATATGGATAAATGGATAGAGAAATGGTTACATACAAATATGTGTTCTTTGGGTCAAAATGCTCACCTCCAGAAATTCAAATAGAGTGATGGTTTATATAAACCAAGGAGGATTAATCAGTTTTAAGAGGACAAACTTGAGCTTGGACTACTGATGAGGACTTGATGTGGGATTTTCACATTATGTCAAATAAACCATCAAGGAATTCTTCAATCATTACAAAACTGGAATTAGTTCAAATATTGTATCTTTGTAAAAATCTAATTCCCGATTCTGTAGTCTTCCTAGCCTTCTCTTGCTTTATTTATTAAGTCTATCTCATTCCAAAAATAAATCTTAGACGACCGGTACACTGGATACACTTTACTTTCTCTGACTCCCTCATTCTCTCTTTCAACCTCATAAGGACATACCAGGATGCCCTCAATATGCCTACAAAATGTGGTTCCCTTTCATTAGTTTGCAAATGTCTTTAAGTAGCACTATATTTATAACGTTATGATCAGTCAAGCTTTAGTTTTTATCTGATGTGATCACAGAAAAAGAATAAAGTCCTGGAAAGATCTAGTCATTCAGAAGTGTTATATACTCAAACACTTGCCTTTTCAAGAACAACTGCATGCATAGAAATAGCATCTTCAACAGCGTTATCTCTGAACATAAGGACATATGTATACAAACACTGTGTATAAATATATATTTACACACCCCCACACAAGATTGACCTAGGAGCACACACGTTAAATAAGGAAACTCGAAATATTTTTTCCACACACTTTGTCAAGTTGAATGAATCATCTACCAATTGCCCAGTTATTTACTGAACATAGTTAAAAATTTATCAACAGCTGCTGAGGACATTATTGCTTATCCTTTCCATAGCCTTTCAAGGTCTGGAAAAGGGAAATACTAACAAATCCACTGCTAGAGAGACAGAGAAATGTAAGCCCCCATTTTAAAGATGGAGGAATTAAAGCCAGATGAAGTGAGACTGATCAGGAGGGCTGCTTGAAGGAGGATAACTCATAACTGCCAATTTAGGGTCCCTTCCTGGTATATTATTGCTGCATTTCCTCAATTTTCATGAAGAGGAGGATAGAACATTCTCCTCACTAAATAAAAAGAAAACAGCTCAAAAAGACCAAAGATAAATAAAAAAAGAGACACTGTAGGACCCTTCACTGTAGGCCCATAGTATTCACCATTTTCATAGTTATGTTGTGAGGACAAATCTGTGAAAATACACAACTCATTACTGGATCATGATGAATCCACTGAGCTGTAGTCCACCCAAACTGTTTCAGAATCAGGCACCTTTGGAAGTTGCCTGCATATCACTAAGGTACTATGCAGCAAGGTAGAGAGCCACATAGTTAGCCTTGTGGATTGAAAAAAAACCACTTGATTTTTCAAAGCTGAACAGGGAGTAGTAGAGGCAACGGGAAAACCAAGCCCATTAAAGTACAATCCTCTAGGATAATAGAACTCACTAACTTTTGTTCTTTCTCTGACTCCCTCATTCTCTCTCTTTCAACCTCATAAGTACGAACTAGGATGCCCTCAATATCCCTAAAATATATAACTGAAGAAAAATAATCTTACTTCCAGCTTAAAGAAGAGAAAGAATGACTCTATATTATTTAGTGAATTAATTACACATAATGATCCCAAATATCCACTCTTAGGGAAGACTTACTCAGTGGACAGGAAGTTGGAGGAAATTCTCCTGTGTCCTCTTCTCAAGCTCTAATGCTGGCAGCCTTTAAGAGTGTGAGAAATACAGGATCCAACTTGGCTGATTGATTAATTCATTGATTGGCTGCCACAGTTGTTCAGGAAACCAGCTTGGGTGGGGTGAGGGCACAGCTAATGACAATCCACCATCGTTCACAATCAAATGGAGACTATTTCCAAAGTCACTCCCTCTCAATTGATTTGTTTGTATTGGGAAATCAATCAATCAATCAATCATATTTATTGAGCACTTACTGTGTGCAGAGCACTGTACTAAGCTCTTGGGAAGTACAAGTTGGCAACATATAGAGATGGTCCCTACCCAACAGTGGGCTCACAGTCTACAAAGGTCTCACTCAGCCCTGCCTGCTCTCACTACCTAGGAAGAAAATCAGGGGCCACATGGGGCAGTACATGAGATTCATGTAGCATTCATACATGGGCTAGGTATTCTAAAGTGTGGTAGAGATTTATTGATCATGCTTGTGTGATAACTCATTTCAAAACCAAATTAAAGAGAAACATGATGAGATTTCATTTAGAAATTATTCACTTCATTCCTCATTACAATGAAGGCTTTTCCTCTAGTCACCTAGGCAGGGAATGCGCCTATTGTTATATTGTACTCTCTCAAGCACTAAGTACAGTGCTCTATACATAGTAAGTGCTCAATAAATATGATTGAATAAATGAATGAATGAATTGGAAATTTTAACTGCCAGTCGAATGGCAGCTGTCTCATATCTTCTCCCTCTTTTTGCCTCCCCACAACCATGGGGTAGCTTCAGACAAAGAACTAGGAAACTTTGCCTGATTGAAAAGAACAGTTGTAGAGTTAGAGCCAAATAAGGCTGCCTGAAAGGACATATCAATCAACCAATGATATTTATTATTTACTTTGTACAGGATGCAGTACTAAAAGCTTTGGACACTACAATACACCAGAGTTCATAGGCACTTTCCCTGCCCACAGGAGTTTAAGCACCTTGACAGGTATAAGGAGCCACATGAAGCTTTCCTGACCTTTCCCAGTAAGGGAGTGTAGACCTTTACATCTTGTAACTTTTTCTCAAGTTTGGGGGATGGAATGAACTGGGCTAGAGACAAATTGACTTCCCTACATATCAGGATGGGATATCAGGATGGGATGGAAGGAAACAGGAGAAGGGACATGGGGAAACAGATTAAAGGAGGAAAAGAGAAAGAAGCTGCAGTTTTATAGCTGTCTCAGCTACAGTGGTCCTGAGGAGGTACACCCTCTCGGGAAAGGGGAAATCCAATCACCTGATTGGTTCTGGATTATTTAATACTTTTTATTCACCTTAAAAGAGTGAGAGTTGAGGTTTCGCTCAACAGTCCCCCATCCCATTTCGTGTTGGGTTAGCCTTCTTTTTGACAATTTCATATTAAAAAAAATGGGTGGTATCAATCATCTTTCACTTCTTCCCTTGTCAAGATACAAAGGCAGCCAGTGAAGCACTGTTTTTGCAGTGACAATGAAGGCTTAAGGCCCAGGCCAATATAGTTCATAACTTCTGGTACCTTGGCTTGGGAGTCAGAGGTCGTGGGTTCTAATCCCGACTCCACCACTTGTCTGCTGTGTGACCTTGGGCAAGTCACTTAACTTCCCTGTGCCCCAGTTACCTCATCTGTAAAAATGGGATTAAGGCTGTAAACTCCACGTGGGACAGCCTGAAAACCTTATATCTACCCCAGCGCTTGGCACATACTAAGTGCTTAAAAATACCATTATTATTATTATTATTGGGAGCATTTTAAACTATGGAAACGTTTGGTTGTCAAATCCTTTGACACTCCTGAAGATTTCTAAAAATGTGAAAATCTTTTAAAGGGGCCTACTGATGTGTCTTCTGAAGAGAAGGATGCCAAGGAATTATAAAGTGGAGTGCTCAAAAATGGGTTCAAAAATGGGGCTGTGAAGGGTAATAAGAGACAAAAATTGAAGTATGCACACAAACATTTCTTCTTTCTGTTCTTAGAGTCTGCTTAACTGCTCTCACACTCTTACAAAGCCACTAATTTCTTCATATGTCAAAGAGGCATTACCAAGCCTTGAAGCTGCTTTGTATATGTTCTGTTCAGACTCTTCAAAATGACTTTTAGACTGTGAGCCCACTGTTGGGTAGGGACTGTCTCTATATGTTGCCAACTTTGTACTTCCCAAGCGTTTAGTACAGTGCTCTGCACACAGTAAGTGCTCAATAAATACGATTGATTGATTGATTGATCGACTGGGAGAGCCTTATTTCTATCGCTTGTCAAAAAACCTTTGGATACAATTACCTGCAAAATTTTAAACCTCCTGAGTGGAGACAAGATTTCTGATTGGTGAAAGAGGTCTCTGGCTGCCCCTGGTTAGAACACAATAAAGGAATAAAATGGCAGTGAAATAGTGAATAAAACTTGATTTATGATGAAGAAGGAAATCCTCTAAGAACACCAGTTCCAAGAAATACTTCGATGTTACCTGGCTGGACCACAAAACCTTACCTTCTACTAAGGAAGTCAGGAGGGTGACATTGGCTGCTTTCCTTCGACCTGCTGGCAAATTCAAACCCAACCTGTCCAATTTTTCTCTCAAACAGCGTCCGCCATTCTTAGATTTTGCTCTGTCAGAAAAGAAACCAAATCAACATTTGTTTTAAAAAAAGTTTTTAACCTAGTTAGGGTTCCAGAGACAGAGAGAGAGAGAGAGAGAGAGAGAGAGAGAGAGAGAGAGAGAGAGAGAGAGAGAGTGTATGTGCAGGAAGGCGAGCAATAATGTGTGTGTGTGTGTGTATGAACGGCTAGTGACCTCACAATAATTGGTCTTACCTTCTCAAAATGCCTCCTAGGAGAGAGGCATTGAGGCACTCGGGTGGGGAGAGGCGCCTCTTGACTTCAGCGATGGTCACTTTATATTTAGATGTGGAGCTGAGTAGAGACAAGCGGCCAGGGACAGAGCAAAACAAATCTGTGGGGTTAACCACACAGGTCCCACCTTGAAAACAAAAACAAAACCATGGCAAGTAAAGTATCAGCTAGTAAAGGGTATGACTGACTTTTGGAGACTTTTCTCATAACTTCGGCGACTAGTGCACCCAGGGTAAGCCTTCCAATAAACCAAGATCTTTCACTGAATGATCACTGTTTCACACCTATGACATAACCCCCCCCCCCCACCCCGCCCCAAGTCATCCTCTGGAAGTTGTGAAATAGTTCAACACAATTTCGTGTTTGTCTGTCCAATAGACACACTCCTCTGGAGGACCAAGCATTCCAAAAAAATTGAATCCTGAAACGCTCCTCAACTAACCTCAGGATTTCCCTGGAGAGCTAAGACTGTCCACTAGGCCAGTTTAGGCTGACTCTGATTCTCCCTGGTCAAGCAGAGGATGTTTCTTAGCTATTTCCTTCCCTCTGGAAGGCCCATCTCTTGTCGACCTAGGATACGCGAGGGAGTCCTGAGCCCAGATTTGGGATCAAATTCCTTCCCTCCGGGTTTCTCGCCAAAGAAGAGCTATGGCCCTGTGCTATCCATCGATACCCACTAGGTTGGGATGCAAGGGACACTGGGAGAGACCGAACGGGGTTGGAATGTGGAAACTGTCCTAGCGCCCTCCAAACAAGGCTAACAAGCGGGGCCGAACGGGTTGGAGACTTTCCCTCCGAATTCCTGATTTGTTGTTGTTTTTCTGGGTTGGATGTAGGCCAGCCAGACTCGGGGAAGACACCCGGGTGTAGTCTCGGGATGATGGACAAAGGCTGGGTAATGATCTCCAACTCTATAACCCACTATCAGCTAGGCATGAGAAGCAGGGCAAGTCTGCGATGTTCTGGTTGGTACTCACCCATCTCCCTCCCTCCCCAACGTCTTTCAGGGTTTATAATGGCACACCTCGCATCTCCTTTCTGATCCTACTTGTGCAATGGGCTGCGTCCGGACTGGTAGAAGCATATAAAGCTTCTTTAGCTCTCCTCTCTCTACTTCTTGGAGCCGGGGCTACCTGGCTTCTCCTCCCTTCTTTCCTTCTCTCCTTCCCTCCCTCCCTCTCTCCTCTCCACGCTCCCGAAGGGGCGGAGGGCCAGGATTAGGGTAGAATTTTTAGATCAGGTTCAGTAGTGTCCCGGGCATCAAACACTCTCAGATGTCGGTCCCCAGAGCTGTCAGCACCTTCAGCAGTGGAAACATCCCGAACCCCGGGGTCTGAGGTCGGTTTGAAATTCGGTTCCATGGATCCGGTCCTTGGCAGAAGGATGGGAGTAAATGAGAGAGATAGAAGAGAACCAGCCCCTCCCCAATCCTCCCTTGTAATGGCCCTCGCCGCGTTTAGGCTGCTATGATAACGACCTTCGGCTCCCGGTACCGCATGTCCAGCTGGGTGAATTCGGCCGGTTCACACCACCAACGTTTTGAGGAATGCCTGGAAATCAGAAGATTAAAGCAACTCTCACATGAACACACGTTGACACATCTGTAATTCTCCTGGTCGGGTACATTTAACCGTCACATTCCTATATCTACCTCTAAGGACATTTGGATTACATCTCAATGCAGTCTCTTGTCCACTCGTTTGCTCTGGGAAATAGGGGTGAAAAGAGGGAAGTGAGGTGGAGTGATTGCCTTCGGATCTATAGTAGATTGTGTCTCTATTGGAAAACATCCTTGCCGCGCTGTTTGAAAGGATCCAGAGAGTGACGAGAACTTAAAAACTGAAAGACTAATAATTCAGCATTTCATCGATTCATACATATAGCACTTGTCTTATTATGAATCAGCTCTCCCACATGGCTATGGCCTGTGTTTGCACAGCGCTTAGTGGCTATGTTCTATGTATCGTGCATTTAAAGTACATTTTATACACATATGCCTGCACGTTGCCTAAGGATTTATTTTATATTAGCGATTGGCAGCCACTTGAGCAGTTTGTATTTTATTTTTTATGTCACGGAATCTTTAATGGGAATTTCTCTTACTTTGCTTCTGAGCACTTTCGCAGCTTTGGGGAATCTCTCCTACTCCCCCGAAGATTTAACAACTGGTGAAGTTGGTAGTAAAGTAATTAATAATGACAATAAAAATAATAACAATTGTTAAGCGCTTACTATATGCCAAGCTCTGTACTAAGCGAAGGGATAGACATAAGCTAATGAGCGCCCACAGGAGGCTCATATTCTAAATAGGAGGGAGTCAGTCAGATAATCTTATTTATTGGGCGCTTACTGTGCGCTGAACATTGTACTAAGCGCCTGGGAGAGTACAATATAACAACATAGCAGACACATTCCCTGCCCACAACGAACTATCCCCATTTCGCAGTTGAGAAAACTGAGGCACAGAAAAGTTAAGTAACTTGCCCTAGGTCACATAGCAGGTGGTGGCGGGGTTAGAACCCAGATCTTCTGATTCCTAGGTCCGTGCTCTTTCCACTAGGTCATATAACTTCTCAGTAAAGAATCTGAGCGTGGCTCAGAAGTAAGAGCACGGGCTTTGGAGTCAGTGGTCATGGGTTCAAACCCCGGCTCAGCCAATTGTCAGCTGTGTGACTTTGGGCGAGTCACTTAACATCTCTGTGCCTCAGTTGCCTCATCTGTAAAATGGGGATTGACTGTGAGCCCCCCCGTGGGACAACCTGATCACCTTGTAACCTCCCAAGCGCTTAGAACAGTGCTTTGCACATAGTAAGCACTTAATAAATGCATTTTATTATTATTATTATTAAATATTGGAGGTGTGTACGCAGGGGTGGTGGAAGACTAACTGGAAAGGAATAATAATAATGGTCCCTATCTCTAGCCAATCACATTTATTGAGCGCTTAAAGTGTGCAGAGCACTGTACTAAGCGCTTGGAAGAGTACAATATAACAGAGTTGTTTCCTGCCCGCAACAAGCTTACTTAACAGCCTTTAGGCAGTGGAGACAAACACGTCAGGAGTGATGGAACACTAAAACATTAAAACATACAACTGAATTTAACGCGCCTTTTGGGTTAAGGGTTAAAATGGCGTATGTATGCTACCAGAGGGCGTTGCTTGATAATCTAGGGCTTTCTATTCTAATGAAGGGAATAATGCAACCTACAGTAATTGTGTTGTTCCGAATGCTTGGGATCTTGCTTACCCGGTGAAATACTGTGAATAAGGTAATTAATAATGGTGCCAACAATCAAAATGTTTGGCTTCTGTGTACCTAAACGAAGGCATTTTCGGCTCAGATTTTAGGGGGAAAGCCAACTAGCAGTAGATTTATTCTCCTTCCCCGGGCTTTTCTTACACTGTTTTTCTTTCTGTTCGTGTCTGGACGAGACCCAACCCCCGAAAAGAAGAGCAAGAGCTGAGAGCGGACCCCGAAGAAGGAGGAGAGGAGGGTTAGGGGTATAGGATGGGGAAGCCAGAAGGAGCATCTTCAAGGTGAGGGGAACAGTATAATTCCGCCTTCTCTTCCCTCCTTCCTTCATGCGCTTAATACAGCCAAGTCGGAGCTTAGTAAATGTATTCTCCCTCATTCCCTCCCGGAACTTTGAAGTTCGTTTCTAGAAGAAGGAAGAGGAATATACTCAACTCCACCCTCTCCAGATTTGCCTTGGAAATGGCCCCCTCCCTCCCAAACCACCACCAGTTCCAAAGTCATCTCATCCCACCCTCGCTCTTTCCTAGACAGGATCATTAATATCTCCTCACTGGTTTCTGCTCACCAAGCGTCTCGTTCCCTCTCAGCCGGAGATGGCCCCCTCCCTCCCAAACCCCCAGCAGTTCCAAAGTCATTCCATCCCACCCTTGTTCTTTCCTAGACAGGATCATTAATATCTCCTCACTGGTTTCTGCTCGCCAAGCGCCTCGTTCCCTCTCAGCCCTCTCTGCCGGGCTGGCGGCGGGGCTGACATAATTAGAGATAATCTTGGGAGCAAACGCACTGTTCTGTTCGCCTTACAGCCAAACAGATGTTTACAATTCAAATGAAAGAAATACAAGCGGCAGGGATTTTTTTTTTCTTCATCTCTAGTGATCGCTCGTTTTCTTTGACATTAAAAATGTGTAAGTGATTACTGGAGTTTCCTGCCTCTGCAGGTTCTGCAGCTAGATTTACGGGAGGTATTTGTGTTAGCTGAGATTATACTGTCTCCCACTTCCCAACATACACACACACACACATACACACACACACACTGGAAACTGCAGGGGCTATTAATTGTAGTAATTAAACAGCAATCAAGGGGGATTTAATTGACTTCAAATAGGCCCCTGATATGGCGACAACGGTTTTAATTGCGCTCCATTAGGACGGCACGCGATTCTAGGTATTACAGGATTACTGGGTCCTCATACGCGTCTTCAATAGAAGAGCATCGAGAGGCAGAACAAAAGAAAGGAAACAGCGCTGGAATATTGGGGTCTATTAGAGGATGGTTTGTTTTGTTTCCTTTTTTAATCCCCCTCTGTCCCTGCCGGCAAAATATTCTGACACGAGTTTCAGACTAGAAATGGGGAGAAAAATTGAACAGGTGAGAAGCCTCGAGAAAGGTCAAATACAGCCATGGCTAAGATACCTTTGATGAATTATTAGGTATTTGAAGGAAAAGATAGGGATTTAAGACGGTCTCTCCCTAATCATTGGGGCGACCCTCAAGTTAAATGGGAGTCATTGTGATCGTCTGCGAGTACCAGCAACACTGGTAATAATAATTACGGTATTTGTTAAGTGCTTACTATGTGCCAAGGACTGTTCTAAGCGCTGGGGTAGATACAGGGTAATCAGGATTAACGCATTTAATCCCCATTTGACAGAAGTGGTAACTGAGGTCCAGAGAAGTGAAGTGATTTGCCCAAGATCACACAGCAGACAAACGGTGGAGGCGGGATTAGAACCCACGTCCTCTGACTCCCAAGCCCGTGCTCTTTCCGCTAAGGCAAGCTGCTTCTAGTAGCATTTGTAGTAATATTCATTTATTCAATCGTATTTTTTGAGCGCTTACCATGTGCAGAGCACTGTACTAAGCGCTTGGGAAGTACAAATCGGCAACAAATAGAGACGGTCCCTACCCAACAACGGGCTAGTAGTCATACGAATGGAATGTATTGAACCCCTACTGATTGTACTAAGCGTTTGGGAGAAGCCAAATCAACCCATCAGTGATATTTATTGACTGCTTACTCTTTTCAGGGCACTGTGTTAAGCGTTTGGGAGAGTACAACAGAATAAATGGACACAATTCCTGCCCTCAAGTTTACAGACACATTTCCCTGCCACGAGGAGTTTATAATCTCGTGCAGAATACTAGGATGGATGGAACAGTGGTCTGACTCACCGTGGCATTTTCCCATCAAGAGTATATTCCTTTCGTCCCACCATAGGGAGCGCGCACATTTTATACATGCTTCCATGGCCTGTGGCCTAGGGTAGGGAGAGTAGGGTGAGGCGTATCCCGTCCCCTCCTCTTGCAGGTTCACGGCTGAAACAAACAGTGCCTCTAGGAGAAGTAAGGTGTTGATCCTAATAGGATGCGATTGCACTTGCATCCTAACCAGAGCTAGGTTGCGCCTAAGAACCCTTGCCATTGTTTGGGAATTGAAAATCTCTAACTGCCCTTGCGATGGAAGGCAATTGAAGCAGAAAGGGGACCAGAGAAATCTAATCGAGTCACTGCTACATCTTCACCGACCCTCGGCTGGAGGAAAGTGAGGAAGGGAGCGCCCTGGCCCGGATGCTATTGACAGATTTGGGGCAACCTGATGCTGTGCTTCTTTTAAGGAAATATTTTTGTTTTAATCAAATAAGATCTGACAATGTTTGTAGCGAGGCATTAATGCCTTAGCCTTCGTGTGTCAGTCACCTCTAAGCGATTTGACAAACGCAAGATCTCTTAAAACGTGCAGAGTTCAGATCATATTAATTCCCCAAAAATGTTTTGATTCAAAGTAGTTTGTATTTTATGTTGCCAAGGGCAATCAAGATAGAGCCGTTGCCGGTAGCCTGGGTCCCTCTCTCTCTATTTTCGTGGCCCAGGGGCTATAGCGGTATTTAAACTTCTGAAATTAGCCTGGGGCTGGAAGGCAGAATGATCACAAAGTGAAACAAGAGCTTTTTACCCTCTTTTTCATTCTTTTCCTCTCGCTCTCTCTCTTTTTTTGGAGTTTGCCATCACGATTTCATAAAACGACAAAGGGTCAAGTGTCACCGTGTTGCCTTTTAAAATTCCAAATATTTACAGGTGAAATCTCCTTCTTGAAAATCATTCCAAAACAGGCTTCTTAATCTATCCCGCAGTCGGGGCTGGGGAAGTAAGGTACTCCAATGTTATATCATCATCATCATCATCATCATCATCATCATCATCATCATCATCATCATCATCATTATCTATTCCTGATGTCGCATCTTTGGTTACAATGATTCCTAATTTATTCACCCTGGGGCATGAAAGGAGAAGGAGAATTTCTAGTAACAATAAAAAAATCCTGAGAAGATTCATGAAAAAGAGAGAAAGAGTGGATTTTCTTTTTAAATGATTAAAAACACAGTCGACTACTGTAAATAGGCGCTTCATTTCTTCTGGAGATGTCTTTTGAAACAGAGCATCTGAATATTCAACGAAGGCAAAGCTCCCCTCTGTCTGTACAACATTAATATGATCTCTGCAGAATTTGGTACTCAGAAATATTAACATATCAAAGCGGGCGCCCGAGGCTAGAGAAGCTATCGATACGAGAGCACTAGGTAAAGTAAAGATTATTGGTTCTGATGGTTAGAGTGGCGGAGCTCGGGGCTACGGCTCGCACCCCATTAACTGACAGTGATAGCACAGGGTACACTGAATCCCATTCGGTAGCAAATATTTTATCTAGCTAGTAATTACCTCTCCGCCGCCTCTACCTTCGTGTACACCCGTTCTCTTTCCGACCCTCATTAAAAGCAGATCTGCACCGCGCACTAACTATGTCAGGGAAATGTCACTTGGCTCTTCTTTAAGAGAGGAAGGATCAACTTTTCGATGTTCAAGATGCCTCCCCCGAACAGGAAAGAAAAGTCACTCCCACCTTCCCCGCGCCTTTGGAGATTTTCTTCTTCTTGGGGGGAACCTTTGGAAACCCCTTGAGATCAAGTCTACAGATCTTAGAGATTTCAAATGGTCGGTAATGAGGATGGGGAGGAAGGTGGTACAGTTCTAAGACTGTGGATGTCCATTCTGCTTTACGACCGCGGGTTGGGGTGGGGGGAGTAAAAGCAGTGGATGCTACTGGAATTCAGGATTAAGCCGTTCAAAAGAGTGGGAAAGCCTCGTATTCTTCTCCCCCATCCCCTAAAAAAACCCCTCTTCATTGGGCCTGGTCATAATGATTTAAGATCAGGGAAGAAAAAGTGATCTAATACCGTTCACTCCAGGTGCGCCAAAAGAGTTGCTTCCGCCCCTGGGTTTGTTTGGAAGGGGAGGGGAGACAAGCACTCTGCGCACCACGCACTGCCCCGAACTTGAAATCACTGGGCCAGTTGGCTGCAGGGGAACCGGATTCCTCAGGGAAATCGGTCTCAGCATGCCCGGCAGGATCCTATTAGAAGACTTTCTCGATTTGCACGGGAATTTTCCTTTGCTTTTTATATCTATCGATGCTTAAATACCTCGGTCGCCTTCAAGACAAAAAAAAAAGCAAACAACAAACTAATCCCCCCGCCCCCTGTAAAATAAATAAATAAATAAAATCAACCCGGTGGTCGCATCTTGGCCCCATTCGGTCCCGTTGATAACCGGGCCTCTGGACAAGAACTGGAGAACGCTTACGAAAGGGAGAAGAGGTGGGGGGCGGAGGGAGTAGAATCCAGTCAAATAGTCCCATCTTCTTTCTCTTTCTTTGTTAAAGGGTTTCGAGCCCAGTTTTCGGAGATGCAAATAATAACACTTCCATCTTAGCATCTTATGGGAATGACACTTACCTGGAGGTGGGCATATACGAAACAGTTCCCCCCTCCAAAGAAATCCCTTTCGTGCCCTTCTGGTCTAAGAGGACAAAGTGAGATTACTTGGCGGCCCTCAAGCGCACAATATCCGTATAACAGAATGGCCCAACCTCCCAACCTTCTTCCTTTCCTGAGGCTGAGAATTTTCCTATATGGCTGCATTATGCGATCCGATCGATATCACCCTGGCGTTACTGCCAATGTATATTTTTTTTAAGGGAGGCGGCTAAGGGAAGGACAAGGAAAAGCCAAACACTGCAACAGCTACTTCTCTCGGTAGCGGCGAAGGAATCTAATTAGCGGCGCTGTCCTTCAGCACCATTTTCCCTTTCCAAGCTGACTCGTTGGAAACCCAGCGCTTACCTTGCAGATGCCACCCCTCTACCCTCTCTATTTCAGGCTAAACGCCTTACCTGCCTCCATTTCATTCCTTTCTTCTCCCCGTCCCTCCCACGTTCCCTGTCTTTCACTGTCTTGGGTGGTTTAAGAGATCTCATTCTTTGGTCTGTTTCAGGATTTATCTCCTGAAAGTAAAGCTTGTTGGCCACGTAACTCCAGACTCCGCATTCCTCTTTTGAATCTGGGGGAGGGGCACGAAGGGACATATTTTAAAATATCCCTTTGCTCTTCAAAAGAAATGGAGAGAGTCTAGGAGGAGCTCAAATATCTCTCTGGGTTTGGCAGGGTTCGGCCCTCTCCTCGCCTGCCACTCGAAGGAAAATTATATCCCAACCCAGGACAACGCCTCCGTTTTCAAAGCACAAAAAGCGCACTCGCTCCTCTTCCCTGCATTTCTGTGCCATCGCACAAGAGCATAACGCTGGAAAACGGCTGAGGGGGGTAGGTTTGCCCTTGCAGCTTCGAGTCCGGACGATAGGATTTGTGTTCGTTAGGAAGATGAAGTAGCAGCTGGCCCCTCTCCCTTGTCTAAGGTTTGACCATTGAGCCCGCTGCCAGACTGGGCCCGACTCACGCGTGCAGCGAGCTGTGATCTTTGGCTAATGCAACACCTAGGTCGCACTGGCTCCCCACCGTCCCCTTTGTCAGGATGGAGAACTCAAGGCGCGGATCAGAGAAGGAGTGAGCTATTCAGGCTGAACAGAAAAGCTGGAGGGAATGGGGGTGGGGAGAGAACAAGTACTTTCCAGCCCAAGCTTCCCTTCGGAGCTTGGTAACTCCGGATTCAGATATTTTCGTTAACAGATGGGAGGAAAGCTTTTATCCCGTCCGGTTAACACCACCCCTCCCCTCCCCCATGAAGAAAGAAATGTTCAGGACACTTAGGAGATGGAGAGTGGCGTTTGGACGAGCCTCCCCTGCAGCTTTCCAGGACGCCTTGCTTACCATCCTTTCAGCCTCAACTTAACACCATCGCCTGCAAATATACAGGCGGTGACTGGCACATTTGGGAGCTTAATAAAACTCGAAATTCTGTTTGGCAAGATAGTGTTCCGGAGAGGTGCGGGGAGGGAGCCGGAGGCGATTCTCTCTAGGATCCGCGCTTGGGGCAAATCATTCGTCCGGCCCCCAGATCGCCTGAACCAGGTTCGGACTTCAGACTGGTTTCTGCTCTCAGGAAAATTTGCAAGAGTTTTTCAGGGTTTGTTTTGGGGTTTGGTGTAGTTCTTACCCCCTTCGCCACATTGAAAGCCCTGGCTTAGACAAAACATGGAAGGTGAACGGTTGGTGTGCATTTCTTTTTCGATTCGAAAGACGGGCAATCTTAGGATTTACTTAGCAAAGGAGAGAGGAGAAAAAAGGATGCAGAATCTTACCTCTTCTGATCACCCCGCCTTGTCCGTTGAGAACAAGCCCACACTGAGCTTCCACAGATCCCTTTAATAAAAATCAAACACAGACACAGATAGATGTCAAAACTGGTTGGGCCTGTCCCCACCAAATACCCAGGTCTATTTTTTTGTTTTGTTTTGTCTTTTCAAGGGCGATGAAGATTGAACAGCAATTCTCAGTATGAACATGAACGCCATCACACCTCGTTGATAGGAAAGGGGGATCCAAACTGATCTGGTCATTCCAGGATTCGGTCGCCACTGAGGTGTGCATTTAAGGATGGGGAATGAAAACAACAACAACAACTACTACAACAAAAACTCGCTTCAAAGCGCGATCATTCCTATCCGGGAGCTTCCAGCTCCCGAGCTGCTACCCTCTGAGCTATCCATCGCGGTCCACATCCCATACCCAGATGGAGCAGACAGAAGGCCGTGCGACGCGCGGCCAATGTCGCGGTGCTAACCAATACCTACATGACTGTAGCTCGAAGGAAAATACCCCACCCAGACGACTCGCCCCCATATTTCCTCTGCCCATTTTCTGTTTCAGATACACTACCGATTTAGAAATATTATGAGCTGTACTTCGGGGAACAGCTCACCTATTTTTAGGTTGGGGGAAAGAAATAAAAAACTTATGCTCAATGGAAATGTGTTAAAACCTCATTTTCCTTTACAAACAAACGAGGTATTGGACATGAAAGAGAACTTAAGGGTGTTAACCTACCCAACAGCCCGTGAAGAATTTAGTAAATGCAGAGAGAGTCAGCGCATAATAAAAACCTACTTTACAAAACAACCTTTACAGTCCTGGCTCCTTTTCGCCTCTCCATTTTCACCATATTGAAGCAGACCTTACCCCCCCTTCCCACTCTCGGACACCCCCCTCCCCCTTTCCCCTCTCCTTTTCAACCCACTCACGGGCTCTTTCTCATTTTAAATGTTCTGCCTTAAAGTGATTATCAAATCAATATGAAAAAAGAAAAAACTTGGAGCCTGGGCATAAATTAGAGCGGTGATGGGAAAAGGTGTGACAGTTTCCTTTGTTGGCCATGGCAAATCTTTTTAGGCCCCTCAAAGGTGGAGATGAAGCCCCAAGACTGTTTGCATCTGTCAGGCAGACTTAAACCGCCCAGCAAACTATTGCCCGTTCACTTAAAATTCTGTGCAGGGAAAAGTATATTTACATTTGTTGCATTTGAAATGAGGCATCTGCTGATGAATGTTTTTAAAAGGAAGAATTAAAAGGAGAGAGACCGGGTCCCCCCTCTTTTCTCCCCCAATCCTTTAAAAAGTAGCGAGGATTTTCTCTCTCTCTCTTCCATTCTGCCAACCAAACCCAGGAAAATGGAAAGAAGCCCTAAATGAACTTGCTGCTGGTAAAGAGAGAAAGAAATAAACCCAGGTTTTGCTGCTTTCCCGGGTCGCCTCGATTTACCCTTCTCCGTTCCAGCAGGCATGGGGAAGACTTGAAGTTCTAACAAGAGGGGAGGGGGATGAGGGCCCCAAATTCTATACGACATGTTCGAGGTAATGGGATATGGAATCACTCCAAATCGACAAACTGCTTTTCCCCCACTCTTGCGCATCGTTAAGATGTTTATTTTCCATGAAGAAGCGAATCTGCTTCCCTCTGCTTAACAAACTTTTTTCTTCTTCCCCATAAGTAAAACATGTTGTTTGGTCGGATGACATTGCATAAATGACCAGTTGAATGGCACTAAGTCGAAAATTGGATAAACTACGGTGTTCTTTTGCACAGGATTTGCTCTTTGTCTGGTCCTAGCAAATGTTCTAATCCCCTCTTTTGAAAAATGGCAGGCTTTGTGCCTCGCACAGAAAAAAAATTTGTACAGATACAAAAAAATCAGCAGCAGACGCGGTTATAAAAAGGAGTAAATAGGTTTTAGTTGAGCTAAGCAGTGAATGGCACCTTTTTTTTTCCCCGAGACATAAGGGGATCGTTGTGGAAAATGTAAAAATGCCCCTGAGCGTATAAAATTATTGAGTGAATTTCAATGTAGAAAGTCAAGGTTTAGGGAGCCCCCTCGGCTCCCCTTCGAGCAGACCGAAGGGCTAACGTTCTATTGTTAGACCTAGAAGGGCCTTTTCTTTAATTTTAAAATAATCCCTTGCTCGAAGGTAAATGAGGGGAAACGATTTTCAGTGCGTAACAAGGGCTCTCCTACGTCTCCAAACTTCAGCTTTTCGAGTCTCCAACCCTCGTTGTGGGAACTGAGACCGAGGCGAGATTTGTGGAGACGGAAGAAAAGACTGGATGTGAGTACGGTACCTTGCAGCCGGGTAAAGGAAGACGAGGCTGTTTTCAAGGTCATATTTTGTTCGTTTGTTTTAAGGGAGGAGGTAAAGAGAATTACACCCGGGACGTTAAGTTGCTACTCCCCAATGTAGAGTGCGGGTGTTTGGAGAGGGGTTGGGGGCGGAGATGGGAGAGAGGGATAGATGAGATTCAGAGCGGATTTTTCAAATTTATTTTTCCTAATCTAGAAAATGAGAGGACCTGGTTCATTGGCTCTGAAATCGCTCGCTGTCTAGGCACGAAGGCGGATCCACCTCTGGTCGTGCGCCTGCGTCTGGAGAATAGATGCGCATCCAGACCCGCTTATGGAGCGTTTTGGTTTGGCCTTTATTTTTTGCTTCAGGAGATCGCTGTGGTTGCTATTTAAGTTTTCCGGGCAGTTTGGACCGGTTTGAACGCAGGGCATGAGGGACAGATTTTTCTTTCTCCCCCCCCCCCCCCTTTATTGTTGTTTGTTTGTTTGATGGACGGTTGGCATATACACACACTCTCACACAACAGAATTGAGGGAAGAATGGGTCTACGAATGATATGGATGGCCACCAGCTAATCTCTTCTTACTGGATCGTGTTAGATAAAGACTGCAAAGAGAGACCTCTTGCTTTTCAGGACTAGATCACGGTGAACCAATGCAAATTCATGGTTTGAGTCCCTGGCAGAAGGACACTAATTCAGGTGACAGTGACTTTGTCCAATGAGAGAGAATGATTCCTGTCAGAATGGTGACCAATTTCCCTAAATGCGTGCGTATGTGTTTGTGTGTGTGTGTGTGTGTGTGTGTGTGTGTGTGCGCGCGTGTTAGAGAGGGAGACAGAAGGGAAAGAGAAGGAGGGAGGGAGTTCCTCAAAGTTCCTGAAGTGGAAAAAAACCCAAAACGATTGAAGGAGCATCCATTAAGGGCGGGTGGGTGGAGAAGCAGTATGTGGGGGGAGGAGAAGGAGGTGGAGAGGGGGGAGAAAAATCCGCTGCATGCTTATTTACCTGTAAATCATCTGCTCCCGAGGCGGCCAGCCCCAGGCTGGGTCCGGATAGGAGTCTTTGATCTGGGTGCATCCCATACTGGGAACCGTGGCTCATAAGAGACAGGTCGTGGCGGCGGTAAGCATCGAGGCAGCCCAGCTCTCGCCTCTGCTCGTCCAAGCAAGAGGACTTGAGCGCCCGGGCATTGTGCAGGTTAATAAAATCAGTGGGTTCCCCGTGGTGGATCTGCTGGTAGTACTGCTGCGAGTGGTGGAGCGAGTTGAGGGAGTAGGCGTCGGGGTTGACTGCAGGGTGGCTGTGTTGGAACTCGTAGTGGAAAGATTGGTGGTGGAGAGGGGTATACTGGTGGTTGGTGGAGAAGTACGGGGAGGCGAACTCGGTGCCGGTGGTAGAATAAGTTAGAGGAGAGGAGGAGGAATAGGCGACGGTGGAATTGGCTACCGACTCCAAACAGCCAAGCTGCATCAAACGGTAGCTGTTTGATCCGTCGTGACGTATCTGGATGGAAGAGGGGGGAAAAAGAGAGCGAAAAAACTTGAGGTTCGTCTTTTTCCACCACGGAGCGACTCTTCTTCCCGGCCCTCGGGATGGCTCTGTGTGCGTGTGTGTGTGTGTGTGTGTATGTGTGTGTGTGTGTGTTTGTGAGAGAAAGAAAGTGTCTGGAGGTGCGTGCACCACACGCATACATACACACACTCACGTACACGCTCTCACACCCGTATTTATAGCTGTACAATCAACCCACAACCGACACTTGGAGGAGAGAAAGTCAAAGGCAAGACGTCCCTACTTCTCCAGCTCGGCCGGGCCCCTCTTCTCCGATGAGAGTCCTAAAAGAGGGGGAACGGGCGTCCCTACAAGGTCTACGATCTAGGGGAACAATCCGCCACCCTATATAGGTACCGGACACGCAACCCTCACCCTCACACGCCCCCTTCCAAACGCGCTCTGGTCCTGGGTGAGCAGAGGGAACGGGCGCTCCCCCCCTCAGATCTTTCTCTCTGGGCTTCTGAGATGGAGAGAACCGGTTTCAGCATGGACATTCGAACAAATCGGACCCTTTCCTTCCTCTCCACCGTCGCCCCATCACCCCGAACCATTCACCCAGACCAAAACCTCCACTCCACACACCTCCCCCAACCCCCACCCCCGCCCCCAATAGCCAGGACCACTGGGCTGGTAGCTAGCGCTTCAAAGCACCCTTTATCTCCAAAATGGAAAAGCACTAAACTCTCCCTGGGTCTTTTAAATGTTTTTTTTTTAATAGGGAAGGGATTGGTCTTCTGTTCCCCTCTTTTCGCCTCTCCCTCCTTGAAAAAGTCCATTAAAAAGAGACCACAGCTCTCCACCCCCATGCCCACCTTCCTCCTCGCTAGACAAGGTACTTTGCCTCTCTGGATATAACTACTTCACTCCTTCTCTCTCACTAATTTCATCCCCCCCACCATCCTTTATTATTAGGATTATTTTTTTTTCGTTATGGCAACTGGTTGTTGTTTTTTTTAACGTGGCAGTGATTTGCCCTTCCTGGCGACAGATGTCATAACGAACTTTCTCCCCTTTTCTTCTTTAAATTATCCGAAAGACAGATTATAATTAAATGTAACGGTCCTATATAGATTAGAGCCAGGGAAGCAGCCGCCGCTGCCACAGCCGCCGCCACCGCCGCCGCTACCGCCACACGCGCACACACACACGCAGGGGAAGAAAAAAAATAATAATATAATACCTCGGCATCGTGGACTAGTCCCGGAAAGGTGGTTGACATGTTGGGTTTCTCCGAAACGTTTAAGATGTAATTTTCCCCTCCAAAAATGAATCGGAAAAAAAATCCAAACTTCTTGTATTTTCCAATTTTTTAAGGGAAAAAAAGATCTAGCGACAGGGCTCTAAATTGCGATGGCTTTGCCCCGATTAGATAGCTCCTCGCCTCGAACCCACTTAAAAACCTGTAGGAACCGAATTTTCCCTCTGCACAAAAGCAGCTCCCTGGAACAGATTTTGTACTTGCTGAGTATTTCTTTGGCTGATGTCGTAGGTCCCTTGGTAATATAGAAGTTTTGAAAATTAAGCATCAGCACTGAGTACTGGCAGGACAATAGGAAGGAGAGATTCATCCCAGGAGACAAGGAATAAATATTGTATCTTCGCCTAATAAGGAACTGTAGGTTCTTTCAACATTTTTATCCGTTTTTCCCAACCTTTATCATGCTTTTCTATACAGTCTGAGGTGGGGACTCATCTCGGCGGAGAACCTTTGCACATATTTTATTGTGAAGCTGGAGCTGGAGCCCAGACCCTAGTAGAGACCCAGAAATAGATATTTAGGGATTAAAGCGTCCTTTTTCCTGGGTAAGTGTTCGTTCCGATTGGTTATGCTTCTTTCCAAGCTGCCCCCAGATCCAGATAGCACACTTTGGGGTGCTGCTTTTGCTTAGTGGAGATAATGCTGCTGCTGGCTCCTTATTTACATCGAATTTGGACCCTTTCCCCTCTTCTGAAAGGCAGCCTAGGACAGTGGTTCACAATTTTCGGACTAATTTAAAAATAATCCTAATAATAATAAAGTATTAATAGTAAAGCCAGTGATAGGTAACTCCAGCAAGCCACCACAAAGAACTCGAGAACGAGATATGTATTTCTTAATATAAGCAGACTGGTCGTGGATGACAAAAGCTTGTGTTTAGGTAAACGCTGTCTCCCTCCCCCAAGCCCGATTGTTTTCCCTGGTGTTCCCCCTTTTCCCCTACCAGATATCCCGTCGGACTGGGGGTTTAGGGGACTTTCTAAAATAACTCGAGCAAGGCAATTTCCAAGTTTCATTTTCCCAAGGGCAGACACGGAGGAACTAACGCCCCCATGGAACTATGTTATACAGGGGCAGGTCGATTTTCAGCAGGCATTAAGTTGACTCCATCGTACCCCAAAGGTTCTGCACCAAGCATCACTCCGACCCCCTACCCCGCAGCGAGCTGAGGACGAGCCCCAACCAGTTCCAACCACAGCGTCTCTGGGCTAGACACGCTCCGAGGAGGGAGGGGGTGAAATCCGTTGTTAATGACCATTTCATTGGCTTTGCTTTTCATTCATTCATTCGATCGTATTTATTGAGCGCTTACTGTGTGCAGAGCGCTAGACTAAGCGCTTGGAAAGTACAATTCAGCAACAGAGACAATCCCTGCCCACAACGAGTTTACAGTCTAGAAGGGAGGAGACAGACATATAAACAAGTAAACAGGCATCAATAGCATCAATATAGATAAATAGAATTATAGATATATGCACATCAAAGCAAGTAAACAGGCATTAATTATAAATAAATAGAATTATAGATACGTACATATATAAACAAGTGCTGTGAGGGTGGGGATGGGGGTAGAGCAAAGGGAGCGAGTCGGGGTGATGGGGAGAAGAGGGGGAGTTGAAGAAAAAAAGGAGGCTTAGTCTGGGAAGTACTTTGAAAGTGCTTGAGCTGCGAAGGTGTCTTCCTAGTGAACTACAAGAGAACGGGTATGTGGTCTTTTTTTTTGACCCAAGTTTGGGAGGTTCATTACGTGGCCTAGTGAGTGGACAAAGCACGTACCTGGGAGTCAGAAGGATCTGTGTTCTAATCCCGGCTCTGCCACTTGTCTGCTGTGTAACCTTTGGACAACTCACTTCACTTTTCTGTGCCTCAGTTGCCTCATCTGTAAAATGAGGATTAAGACTGTGAGCCCCATATGAGACACGGACTGTGTCCAATCCAATTTGCCTGTATCACCCCAGCGCTTAGGACAGTGCCTAACACATAGTAAGCTCTAAACAAATACTATTATTATTATTATTATTATTATTATTATTATTGTTATTATTATCTGTTCAAGCAGGCTAACAAGACCTGTCACCCAGGACTCTTCTCTGTTTCCAAATGGACAAAGGCACCATACATAGACACGAATGGAAATGCATTGTCTGAGGGAGTGGTTGGGCGTGAGGAGGCGAGAGAGGGTGTGGACTTTGGACTCTCAAACAGAACCTCTCTGTCGGAGCAGGGCCGAGTTATTCATTTATTCATTTATTTTTTTTTTCCATTTTGGCCTAATGAAGCAAGGAGTAGGAAGGGAAGGGGAGAAGAAGAGAGACAGACCTGGAGGGAAGAGGAGTCTGGAAAAATGAATAAACCAGAAAAGAATTTAACTGATCCTTGTGGGTGAGAGGTGGCTTTGGACACAGGTTATCTTGACCCTGAAAGATCCAGCGTGTGTCCCTGATGTTTCAGGAGCTCCTTTTAGCTTCACTGCTGTTGGTGTTGGCTTATCACACGCTTTTGTTCTTCATAATGCTCAGTTAAGGGAGGAAACGAGCAATCTACTCTCTTTGGGGGGGGGGGGTGTGTGTGTGTGTGTGATTCAGTTCATCCCTGACTGTGAATACCCTAATAAACAGACACCTGCCAAGACTCTGCTCCCTCCCCCTCACTCTCCGTCTCCTTTCCTCCACTCCCCACCTCATTTCCAGGACTCTTTCTTCCGCGGAAAAGGTCTAGCTTCGACTGGCCATGTGGATCAGCTTCGAAATGGTTGGGAGTCTACTGCTAGGGAAACAACGTGGCCTAGTGGAACAAACCTGGGCCTAGGAGTCAGAGGACCTGGGTTCTAATCCTGACTTTGCCACTTATCAGCTGGGTGACCTTGGGCAAGTCACTTTAACTTCTCTGTGCCTCAATTCCCTCATCTGTAAAATGGGGACTCAAATGTTCTCCCTCCTTAGATTGTGAGCCCCATGTGGGACCTAATAATTTTGTAAACGCTTAAAAAATATTATTATTATTATCATTACTGAAGAAGGGTGGAGAGGAACCACCAACCAGCCTGGGGAGCTCTCAGCTGGAAACAGCCCCATCCTCCCATCCTCCCTTTCCCCACATCATGAAGCCCCCAGATTAGCCCTAAGAGGCTGGGATACCTACTGAAGGTCCTGAAGACCTAGGAGACAGATTCCTTGGTGAAGAATGTGACTGCTGTCGAGACCCAATCCCAGAGAGCTGGAGCTCCTAAGGTCCAACACAAACAGTATGGAGATAATGGGCTGGAACTTCTAAAATGACTTTTAAAAAATGATATTTTTAAGCACCTACTATGTGCAGGCACTGTTCTAAGCACTGGGGAAGACACAAATTAATCAGGTTGGGCACAGTCTACGTCTCACATGGGACTTGCAGTTTTTATCCCCTTTTTATAGATGATGTAACTGAGGAACAGAGAAGTGTAGTGAGTTGCCCAAAGTCACACTGCAGACAAGTGGAGGAACAGAGACTAAAACCCAGGTCCTTCTGACTCCCAGAGCTGTGCTCTATCCACTAGGTTACTCTGCATCTCCTGAGGGTCTCTTCCATTGGACACTGGTATTCCTAGGTAACCTAAGGGGAGGCCCTAAAAGTTCTTCTTGGGTTTAGCCCAAGATCCCGATTGCCATCCTCAAAACCAGCTCTCTCTAAAGAAAGGAAAAGGGAATTTATCGATACAATAAGCACATATTGATCAGGTTTTCTTACCATCTGTTGTTTTGCATGACTATTCCTCTCCCACTTTTTAAGGAAAGCTTTTAGAGCCAAGTCAAGTGTGTGTATACGTGTTTGCGTGAGGGTCACCATACAAGTAATGTACTCAATCACACTGTATTTTATTAGTTGTTGAGAAGGCTATTCTTTTCATTAAAGTTAACGTACATTTCTGATTTGCTCTGATTGGGTAGATGTGAGACTGCAGTGTGATGGAGAAATCACAGTTCAAAGTGCCTTCTCATTGCACAGTGCTGAATTTTAGAATGCATGGCATACCTGGAAAGTTCCCTCTGCCTGAAATGACTTCGGGATCTGGAAAAGGCCCATGCATTTTGGGATGTTTCTGCTCCTGGGACAGAGCCCCAGAGTTCATTTTTGTTTGTTTGTTGAGCATGGCCTAGCACGGGCCTGAGAGTCAGAAGGTCATTTGTTCTAACACCTGCTCCACCACTTGTCTGCTGTGTGACCTAGGGAAAGATGCTTCATTTCCTCTGTGCCTCAGTTCTCTCATCTGTAAAATGGAGATTAAGACTGTGAGCCCGATGTTGGACAGGGACTGTATCCAACATGATTTGTTTGTATTCCCTCCCATTGCTTAGTACAGTGCCTGGCACTTAGAAAGTGATAAACAATTGCCACAATTATTATTATTATTGTTAATAAACCCAGACTCCAGTGTGGCTCCAGTTTAGAGAAGCAGTATGGCCTAGGGAAAAGAGCACGGGACTGGGAGTCAGAGGACCAGGATTCTAATCCTGGCTCTGCAACCTGCCTGTTGTGTGACCTTAACTTCTCTGTGCCTCAGTTTCCTTAACTGTAAAATAGGGATGTTCTCCCTCCTACTTGGATTGTGATTCCCGTTTGGGACAAGACTGTGTCTGAACTGATTAATCTGCATCTAGTTCAGTGCTTCCAACAGTTGTTGGCACAATGGAAACAAATATCACAATTATTATCATTAATCATTTTTACTGGGGGAGTTTCACTCTCATTGTGAGAGACAGTGACATTACATTTAATTAAATTCAGAGTTGAAAGAGAGCACCAGAGGCCATCTAGTCCACCCACCTGCCTCCAAGAAGGATTTCACCATCTCAGAATGATGGAAACCAAGGAGAGTGTATAGTCCAGTCTAAAAGATCTTTATTTCTATCACTACCAAGGATGATCATCTACCCCTCCCACCTCCTACTGCCTTTTAATGGAGGGGATTAAAGCCCAGCTGCCTTGTTCTTATCACACCAATTTCCTTACATTTTTCTGGATGTGATTTCCTCTCTTCTCCCCCATTCATTTTGGTATTCTTTTCCTTTGTCGAAGTGACTTTTGCATCCCGGTTCCAGAATCCTCACACCTTAGTCTGAATTATCCATCCTTTGGAATCCTTTGGATTGGGTTGTTCTTATAGTCAGGGTGCAGGAGAGAAGACTCAGTCAACCCTATGGAGGAGGCCAAAGATTCTCCCCACTTCCACCCCAATACAAGGCAGGGAATGTTCCATACACTAAATGCAGCCGAATGACAACAGGCAGAGCCTGTCCTGTCCCCTTGGAGAAGTCCATCAGCATACACCCATCTACCTCATACCACATGGGGCTGGGTTCTACTCCAGTACCAGTTTAGATGAAATCACAGAGGCATCGCATGGCTTGGCTACCTCATGGTGTTGGGGGTACTTACTGCCTTCTAAATTTCTTTTTCTTGGATTTAAATTAGGTCCCAAATTCAGGTGCCAACCCTGGGAAACTTCTCCATCTTTTCATTTAGGTGGCTGTGGGTGAAGAGACTGTAAGATCTTTAAGGGCAGGGAATGTGTCTGCTAATTCTGTTGTATTGTACTCTCCCAAGTGTTTATTACAGTGCTCTGCACATAGTACACGTTTAATAAATATTATTGATTGATTGAGAGTGCTGGAAATGGGAAATGAGAAAGGACGTTCTAAAGAACTTTTTAATTTTATCCCATATTTTTATTGATTGATTGAGAGTGCTGGAAATGGGAAACGAGAAAGGACGTTCTAAAGAACTTTTAAATTTTATCCCATATTTCCATCACTTCTGTGGGTGTGAGATATGGGTGAAAAGAGTTTTTTTTTTCCTTTCCCGAGACATGTTCAGAGCTTGAAGATTCAACGGGCCTCTCACTAGTAGCAGTGGATACTGAAGAATTTGTTCTTCGTATATGTTGGTTCTTTGTTGGTATGTTTAGGGGTGTGTGTGTGTGTGTGTGTGTGTGTGTGTGTGTGTGTGTGTGTGTACACGCTCGAAAGCGCACTTTTGCAAGTGCTTATGGGTGGACCAGGGCGTGAATAGGCGTGTATGGATGTGTATTCGTGTCCCTAATGTACATTAGGGTGGGTTCGTGAATATGTGTGTGGGAGGAAAGGAATTGTGTAACTGCGTTTAATAGGCTGGATCTTGTAACATCACACAGAGGCTGCCTTCAAGTCCCTTTGAAGAGCTTAATTTTTCTTTCTTTAAAGTTAAGAATTTAGGAACACAACTCCGATCACTAATACCACCCTTTTCAGCTTCTACACAGACGGGCCTCTGCACGAAACAGCACCTAATTGCTAAGAAAACGCAGGCATCTTTTTTTTTAAGAGCTCTGGGGTATTTAGTGTAAATTAACATTTCTGACAGACTTTCCAGACATTTCAGTTCAAGAATGGTCACTGATTCTTTTTAAAAAACTACTTTCCCTATCCTTTTCTATCGCTCTTTTTTTTTATATAAAAAAACCTAATTTTACCAGCTCTTCCCAGTCCTGTTTCAGTCTGTTTGTCAAAAGCCTAACCTAGATCTGTATTCCGCTTTAGCCCCGCAGCTGATTAGCAACACGGATTCCGTAATAGGTTCCGAGAAAATGCACTTGCAAGCAATTAAAAAAAGTGCTGCGAGTGTATTGGTAGGGCACTCAATGGGAGAAACCGTATCTGAAGTCATTGTTCTGAGCCCTTTAAATTTCTCGGGGAAACTCACAGATGCGCCGGGCCCAACCTGTTTCCCCGCTCTAGGTGTTCTTTGCCCACAACTTTCCCTCTCTTTGTGCAGCATGGTGCCCCATTCTGGCCTCTCGTCTCCCCTTTCCTGTACCCTAGCCCTCTTCTGATGTTTCATCTTTTTCTCTGACCAGACACTGCAGATAAATCAGTCATCCAGTACCTCCCATTCCAGCCCGCCCCCGTATCTCCTTGTCTTCTTCCTCCTCCTCCTCTTCCTTTTCCTCCTCCTCCTCCTCCTTTCCCTTTTCCTCCTCCTCCCCCTCCTCCTCCTCCTCTTTCTCCTCATTTTCCTTTTCCTCCTTTTTCTTGCCCTCGTCATCCTCCTCTTTCCCGTCCTCCTCGTCCTCCTCCTCCCTCTCTTTCTTCTCTTCCTTTTCCTTCTTTCCTTCCTCCTCCTCCTCCTCCTTCTCGTCCTCCTCTTCCTTCTCTTCCTTTTCCTTGTTCTCGTCCTCATCCTCCTACTTCTCTCCCTTTTCCTCCTCTTACTTCTTCTCCTTCCTCTTTTCCTTCTTTCTTTTCTGGGTCTTTCTTCCCAGTCGAACTGAGGCCCTTGAGGTGGGTGTCGCTTTCAGATGCTTTTCACCAAACATGCCTCTCCCCTGTCCTTGGAGAGAATAATCTAAGGTTCGTTGTCACCTGGCTGGCGACTTTCCATGCTTCGGAAAGGTTAAAGCGCGGCCGCCCGGCTTTCTGGTTCTTTGCTGGATAAACCTCAGAGGAAAGACCGTTCTACCTCTCTATCCTCCCCTGCTGCCCCTCTTGAGCAGTTATAAGGGGTCCAGATCTCTCTCGGGCCACTGGTTCCTCATTAACCTTCAGTTTTTACCCTCCTGGATTCCCTTTCCTCCCTAATTCCTAGAGCGGGTCACCCGGCCCGAATAATAATAATGATAATGATGACATTTGTTAAGCGCTATGTGCAAAGCCCTGTTCTAAGCACTGGGGGTGGATACAAGGTGATCACGTTGTCCCACGTGGGGCTCACAGTATTAATCCCCATTTTACAGATGAGATAACTGAGTCTCAGAGAACTTAAGTGACTTGCCCAAGGTCACACAGCAGACATGGGGCGGGGGGGGGGGGGGGGAGCCGGGATTAGAACTCATGACCTCTGACTCCCAAGCTCGTGCTCTTTCCACTGAGCCACGATGCTTCTCTAATACCTCTCCGCTCCACGGCCCTCTCTTCTTCCCTTGGCCTCGGGCAACTCGCTTTGGCAAGTCGTTTTTCCATGGTGGAGGTCTCCAAGGCCGGGGTGATGGCAGTCCCTAGCTCTCCCCTGGTCCACTTCCCCGACTGCTTTGGTAGGTTGCGAGGGACCGCCGGTGGCCGGTCTTGAGTTTCTCTTGTTCTTAAAAGCTCTGCCAGCCTCTTCCTTCAAATATCCCTGCAGCCTCTCCAAGGTCCCCCCCGCCCTACTGTCCCCACCACACGCCTTTATTTTTCTATTGACCTCTCCCTCTTCCTGTCCCGGAACAATGCCTTATTATTTTATTTATCTTAATCTCTGGTGTGCTGGGGCTGGTTTCTACACGCTTTGGACTTCATTAGGAAATCTTGCCGGATCTCCACATTCTGTTTAGACCTCACGTCTGTCTCTTTCTTGCCCTTGAAGAGTTGTGAGCAAATTTCCTGGACATTGGTTGGAGTACAAGCGATGCAATTCGTTTCGCCTGGGTTTTCATCTCCCTCTGCTCTTCCCTAAAGGGGCTAGGAGAGAAACTGGGTGGCATTCTACTCTCCCAGTCTTTTTCCTTGTTTAATAATGACAATAATAATGATAAAGGTATTTGTTTAGCACTAACCTTAGTAAACTCACTGTTCTAAACGCTGGGGTAGATACAAAGCAATCTGGGTGTCCCACTTGAGGCTCACAGTCTTAATCCCTATTTTACAGATGAGGTAACTGAGGCACAGAGAAGTTGTGACTTGCCTGAAGTCACATAGCTGATAAGTGGCAGAGCCGGGATTAGAATTCATGACCTCTGACTCTCAAGCCCGTGCTCTTTCCACCACACCACTCTTAAGAATCTTCTATCTTCTTAGGCCGAAAGCGCACAGGACTAGTAGCCAGGAGATTCGGGTTCTTGTCCTGGCTCCACCATTTGCCCTCTGTGTGACCTGGTGAAAATCACTTAATTCCTCAGTTTCCCTCATCTGTAAAATGTGGATTAAATGTCTGTTCTCCCTTCCCCTTAGACTGTGAGCCCCATGTAGGCCTGCTTATGACATGATTGAATTCTATTTCCCCCCAACTGTTAGTACAATATTTAGCCGTAGTAAGTGCCTAACAAATACCACTCAGTTCTTATTATTTTGACCGCCTCCCCTGTCCATTCCAGTGAGATAAAACCTTCTATCTCAGCTATCATATATGTCTGGTCCAGATATCAGATGAGATGTCAGATTCTTGCCCGGATCCTCTTTTTCAAATATTTTTTTCTCTGCTCTTCAAAAGAAGTTCCCACCACTGTAAATCATCAAATTACATTCCCACCCAATTAGCCCTGCTCCCCTGATCTCCCCACTCCTAACTTCTTCCTCATGCACCTTAGCCCTAGCCCACGGTTTCCAAACAGCATGGCTTAATGAATAGAGCATGGGCCTGGAAGCAAGAAGTTCCTGGGTTCTAATCCCGGCTCTGCTACTTTTCGGCTGGGTGACCCTGTACAAGTCACTTAACTTCTCTGTACCTCAGCTACCTCATCTGTAAAATTGGGGTGAAGACTATGAGCCCCACGTGGGGCATGTACTGTGTCCAACCTGATTACTTTGTATCTATGCCAATGCTTAGAACAGCGTCTGGGACATAGTAAGCCCTTACCAAATACCATAAAAAAGAGCCTTGAGTCATATTCTAAGCTGAACCCCTCGGCCAAACGGATCCCCAAGACTGGCTTCCTCATTCTTGGGAGAATAGATTCAGCCCTAAGCCTTGCTCCACCTCCTCCTTCCTACTGGAATAAATATATTGTAAACGCTTAGTACAGTGCTCTGCACACAATAAGCGCTCAATAAATATGATTGATTAACTGATGGGATTCTCTGGCCCCTTGTCTTCCCCTCCCTTCCTCCCCCAACCTCCCCATGTCCTACCCCCAACGAAAGGGGTCTGCTAAATGACGGAGTTGGGAAAATAAGGACCTAATCTAACCCTCCTCCCATTCCATCCCCACGTCTTGGATAGGTTCACTTCAAGATGGGTGCCAAGATGGGTGCCAACTTGTACTTTCCAAGCGCTTAGTACAGTGCTGTGCACACAGTAACCTCTCCATAAATATGATTGATTGATTGATTGATTTGGAGGCAGCCCAGGGCCTGGGGAGCGTATAGTCTTGGGCAGAATAGGGGCCCGGGGAAGAGCTCCATTCCTCACCCTCTTTCATGGATGCATTCCCAGGTTTGAGGCAGAATCCCTCGTTGAAGACTTTTCTCTGGTTCGGGGGACTGAAAACAGCTGTAGCCTGTGATGTATTAAAGATGTGCCTCATATTAGAATTATCCATAATGAATGGAGACATTCTACTAAATAATACAGTGTAAGGTTCTTCTTATGATGGAACACAATCTCTCATCCATATATTTATGGACTGGTAGTAGTGGGTTTCCTTCCCAAATTGAATTAGGGAACCTCCCTGAAAGAGTCAGATTAGAACACGCCCTCCCAAATACCCTCCCCACAACACAAGCACACACACACACGCACAAACGTGCACGCACGCACGCACGCACGCACGCACACACACACACACACACACACACACACACGCACACACACACACCCCAGTATCCCCTAAAAGATTACTTTCGGAGGTGGAGAGAAAACTCAGCTCTATGCTCAGTGCAAGATCCCTTCCTTATTGATCAGAAGGTTCTTTTTTATTTTAAGGGAAGGGCAGAGAAAGTTTTTTGTCTTTCTATTGTTGCAGTGGTAACAGAAGGTGGGAAGAGGGGTTGTCTATTCAGAGCGTTTCTATGCAGGGTCTTTTTTGTTGTTGTTTTAACCTTAATTTGCTGTATTGTACTTTCCCAGGCACACACAGTGCTATGCACACAGTAAGTGTTCAATAAATATGAATGAATGAATGAAGGAAGGAAGGAAGGAAGGAATTCCAGAGACATCTAGGACTGAGTTGAAAACGGTTCTCATATCACAAAACCAACAAAAATATCAGAGCTCTTGACCTTGACCAAATAAATGATATTTCATTTATAAAGTTTTCAAAAGGCTGAGCCGGAGGAGGCATAGAAATAATAATTTAAGGTTTGCCTAACCTCAAGATACCCTCTTCTCCCCATCTTTAAAAGGAAGTTGGTAGGGAAGAAAATTTTATGAATCAACTCTTTTCTGATCCCCAAGATGAAATCTCCAATTACGCTTTTGGTTGACATAATCATTCCAATCCCTTAGATTTTTTTAAAAAAATTTTGATTTGTTCTTATGATTTCTTGGGTGAAATTAACCAGTTAGATAAAAAGACCAAGAAGGAAATAATATAAGCCACCCGCTACTTCGACGTAGACACTTTGCATCCTGGGACGGGACTTGGAGTTTGGGAGTGGGAGGAAGGGCAATTTGACAAGAAGTGGGAAGGAGGAAGAGACAGGATAAGGTAAAATCTTTGGGGATTCTGCTGGGATATTAAGTTCAGTGTTTCATGCACGGCTTCATCCTTGCACAGAGGAAGAATTTCCAAGAATACCTCAAAATTGAGGAGAGAGAGGAAAAAATACAAAAACAAAAATGACACCGGGAAGCAGAGAGTGTTATTGAAATACAGTCATCTGAACGACCCCATCTAGTGCCAATCACTATCTCTAATAAGCAGTATCTGAAACTTGCAACATGATAGATCAGTGCAACTAGTGAAGGTAACGCCTCTTATTTGTGACCCTGTTTAGGATATTCTCTGACTAGTTTCAGGAACTGGCTATTTAAATACAATCCTCTCCAGACCATCTGTAGTGTCCCAAGCAAGGCTATGAAATGGTAACTCTGACCATCTGTAGCTTTCAGTTTGAAACAGAAAAGAAAAAGAATTTATGTAATGAAAGAAAAGGTTTTTTTTTTTTTTTTTTAGTTTTGTTTTTTTCCAATTCGCTGTTAGTGCATGTGTTTTCCCAAGGTGCTTCTTTTCAAGATGAAGAAATCTGGAAAGGTCCCCGAGTTCAAGTCTAGGGAATAGGATAAATTCAGTAGGAAAAATGGATATTTCGCTTTCCTCAGATCCCTAAAACTTTCCGTGTCACTTGAGAGAAGGGCCAGGGAATTAGAGGACCTGGGTTCCAATCTTGGCTAAGCCACTTGCCTGCTCTGTGGCCTTGGGCAAGTCCCTGAAAACAACATTGCCTAGAAGATAAGTATGGGCCTGGGAGTAAGAAGGACCTGAGTTCTAATCCAGACTCTGCGACTTGTCTGCTCTGTGACCTTGGGCAAGTCACTTTAATGTCCTTGAGCCTCAGTTATCTCATCTGTAAAATGGGGATTAAGACGGTGAGCTCCATGTGGGAGAGGGACTGTGTCCGACCTGATTAACTTGCATCTACCCAGGCGCATTGAACAGTACCTGATACATAGTAAACACCTAACAAGAACCATCATCATCATCAACATCTCTATGCCTCAGTTTCCTCAACTGTAAAAAATGAGGATTCTCTTTCCTACTTAGACTGTGAGCCTCATGTGGGGCAGGGACTATGCCCAACCTTATCTACCTCACCGTTTAGAACAGTTCTTGACACATAGCAAGCGCTTAACAAATTCCATTTTTAAAAAAGAGAGCCAATCTTCACGTGGGCTTCACCTCTCTTTGAAGATCTCTCCTTGGCATCATCTAAGTTATTTTAGCAGAAAGTCAAGGGGAACGGGAAATCTGACAAATCTTAGCTTCCCCTTTGGGGCCTGAACTGAGTAAGAGGTTCAGTTTCCTCCTTTTCTCCATTCCTCCTTCCGTCCCCCCACCCCCTCCTTCCGTCCCCCCACCCCCTCCTTTCCCATCTACGTCTTCTTTTCCCTTCCCTTCCTCTAGCCTGTAAACGCCTCGTAGGCAGGGAACGAGTCTACCAACTCCATCATATTCTACTCTCCCATGCGCTTAGTACAGTGCTCTGCACACAGTAGGCGCTCAAGAAATACGATTGATTGACTGATTCCTCTTTTCCTTTCTCTCTCCCTTTTTTTCTCTTCCGAAGTCCGCCTTCCCAGCGCGCAAGCCAGTAGACAGGAGCTGTCCATTCAGGACCAAGCAGACACGTGGATCCGACCCGCCAAAACACAAAGACCTGAAATATTAATTAAAAAAAAAGCCAATCTGCTCAATCCTCCGCCTGCAGGCAGGCTCTAAAGGAAAACCACACATGCTCTTCCTTTCCCCTAAATAAATCTTCATTTGGGCATTAAAATACCTAAAAGGATTAGTCATTAAATACTTGTACATTTGGTTTAATTCACTAGAAACTGTATGTCACAAGGTTACATCAGAATTGGAATTTCATCTAATTTGCAGCATTTACGTAAGTGCTTCATTTCATCTGCTGATTGTTGCATGGGATAATATTAATATCCCAAGTGTCCAGAAGGAAAAGGTTAACCCACACACAAAAATGAGCTAGATGCTGACTGATGCCATGAAAAAAAAAATCAAAGGGTCTTTTAAGGTGAAACAAAAAGAATAAATTGGAGTCTGGCTTTCTCTACTGCAGCCTAGTTTTTCTCTCGTTATTGTTATTATTATTTGATCCTGAGGTAATAAGGAAAATGCTTTTTATAAAGTGTTTTGCATTTCAGTAAGGTGTTGCTGTTCAAAATGACATACTCAAAGACATTTTATAGGAAGACCCGTGAAATGTGCCTTTGAAAGATTTAATTGTAATAGCACTCTTATTCTCTTTTGATGTCTTTTTTTTTGCAGGAATGGTACCTGGATTAGACGCAGAAGATCCACTATTTGATTGGTTCGCCATATCCCAAACACATGGAAGAATAAACACCAGAACACTCCATCTGGGGTTGTGGCTACCGCCATCTGCAGGAACTATAGCTAGGGGGGAATGCCAATATATTTACCACCAGATATGTTTGTGTGAATTCTGAGTTGATGTTTTGATTTTAATCCGTGGTGCTGATTTCAGAGAGATTGGGCTAAAAAGATAATTCATTCATTTATTCATTCAAGAGCAGTTCTTGAGCAGCTTTTTATGGTATTTATTCAATACTTACTATTTGCCAGACACTGTACTAAACGCTGGGGTAATAATAATGATGACATTTATTAAGTGCTTTCTATGAGCAAAGCACTGTTCTAAACCCTGGGGAGGTTACAAGGTGATCAGGTTGTCCCACGGGGGGCTCACAGTTTTAATCCCCATTTTACAGATGAAGTAACTGAGACACAGAGAAGTTAAGTGACTTGCCCAGAGTCACACAGCTGACAAGTGGCGGAGGCGGGATTTGAACCCATAACCTCTGCTCTTTCCACTGAGCCACGCTGCTTCTCATAGGTACAGGTAGATACAGGGCAACCAGGTGGGATAGTCCATGCCCCACATGGGGCCCACAGTCTTAATCCTAATTTGACAGATGAGGTAACTGAGGCAAAGAGAAGTTAAATAATTTGCACAGGGTCACACAGGAGACTAGTGACAGAGGTTAGAACCGGGATTAGAACCCAGACCCTGCTGACTCCCAGGCGATGCTTCTCCATTAGACACTACTAAACACTGAAAGTAAAGAGCATGGACTTCCTGCCCTCAAGGACTTCATAATCTAATGGGGGAGAGAGACAAAGATTGAATACATGCAATGAGAGGAAAAATACAGCTAAAATCAGTCATAGCAAAAGTATGGGACAATAGTTAAATGTATTAACTTACAATAAATGAATAATGTCCCGCTCAGGATCGCACCTGGAGAGTTTCCAGTACTCTACCAGTCTCGGCTGCAGGAGGGAGAGTCAAGCAGTGGAAAGCAATCTGCTACAAGTCAAAACTCACCCATGCTGGGCAGAAGTGGCATGGGAGAGAGTCGAGGGGGAGTCTTAGGTTTACTGTGCGGAAGGAGGCAATAGTAAACCGCTTCTATATTTTTACCAAGAAAACTCTGTGGTTACACTACCAGAACGATTTACGATGGAGGTGGGGCGTTCTGGAATAGATGTGTCCATTGAGTCGCTATGGGTTAGAAGCAACCCGATAATATAAGATAAGACAAATGAATCATGGAGGACACATAAATCTATACATAGGTGCTAAGGGCAACTACTGAGATGACATGACCAAGGACAGTGGAAACTAGTTGATGAAGTTAGTTAAGAGGGTTTAATGGGGAGCCAACATTTGGCAACTAAACCCCTGACAATGATGATGATGATGGCATTTATTAAGCGCTTACTATGTGCAACGCACTGTTCTAAGCGTTGGGGAGGTTACAAGGCGATCAGGTTGTCCCACGGGGGGCTCACAGTCTTAATCCCCATTTTTCAGATGAGGTAACTGAGGCACAGAGAAGTTAAGTGACTTGCCCAAAGTCACACAGCTGACAGTTGGTGGAGCCGGGATTTGAACCCCTGACCTCTGAATCCAAAGCCCGGGCTCTTTCCACTGAGCCACGCTGCTTCTCGTGGCTGTAGCTTCTCGTAACTTCTCGTGCCAATGTCTGGGAAGCCATAGACCCGGACTAAAGGTAATAATATCTGGTTTCCTATAGGTGCAGTGTGTTGTAAAAATGAATAAGAGGAGCCAGTCGTGGGGAATCTTGGGAAGAGAGGTCCCAACTCATCGGAAAAATAACAATCATGAAATAAAATAATCACTCCTTACCATTTGTCCCTCATAAACATTCTGTCTCCTGGAAGAAAAGGCAGAGGCTATTTCAAACCCTTGAGAATTTCATTCAGAGTCCCAATTCAACCTCGATCTTAAAGGTTCAAACTCCCACTTTCTTCACTAGGTTCTTAATTGGACCTCATTGATAAAGTGAAGTAGAATGGGAAGCTCTTGCCCAAATATTGCCCAGTAGATTTGATTCATGAACACCTGAAATCCTCACTTGGATTTGTATCCTGCATTCAACCCACCCTCAGCCCCACGGCACTTATGTAAATGTCCATAATTTATTTATATTAATGCCTGTCTCCCCCTTTAGATGGTATACTCCTTGTGGACAGGGAACATGTCTATCAACTCCGTTATACTGTACTCTTCCAAGTGCTTAGTACAGTGCTCGGTACACAGTACCTAGTGCTTAGTTTAATGCTTGGAATGCAGTAAGCACTCAATAAATACAATTGATTGTTTGACTGATTCCTTGCCCCTGGGACTGTTCGGACAATGACTAGAAAGGAGACAGTTACACTGGGGCAGAAGTTTGAGTCAGATCAAATCAAACATAAACTAGAAGGCAGCATGGCATAATGGATAGAGTATGGGCCTGGAGTCATGGGTTCTAATCCCAGCTCTGCCACTTGTCTGCTATGTGACCTTGGGCAAGTCACTTCTCTGTATTTCAGTTTCTTCATCTGTAAAATGGGGATTGAGACCGTGAGCCCCACATGAGACAAGGACTCTGTCCAACCCAACTAGTTTATATCTACCCCAGAGCCTAGAACAGTGCCTGGGATATAGCAAGCACTTAACAAATACCATTATTATTATTATTATGAAAATCATTTTGGTGAATATCTATACAAGAGCATTTTGGGATGAGTCTAAATGTTCAGAGAAAACAAAGCAGTAATGATTCCCCCTCTCTTAATCCTCTCTTTCCCTCTTTCCTGGATTCTCACTCAAAGTAAGATGCATAGTTTATAACCAGGGATGCATATATGCACAGATCTCCATGTTTTCATTCCAAAGGACATTAAGCATGACCTAAAAGACATCAGACCATGGGCAAGCAAGAATAAAAAAGGCTTTGACCCACAATATTGTTATTGAACTACTTTGAGTTTATGGTGATCATTGCCATTGAGTAGGAGTGGCATACTTCTATGGCACTGATCAGCGGGGGAGACGTGGTAAACCATCTTGCAACTTAATAAGGTTGCTGAACTTATCGAGAAAGCTGTTCATATCAGCTGTCTTCCAATAAAATATTTTACATTTACATCCAATTTGTATTTTTAAAAATTATTTTAAGAAAATTCCTATTATGCTAAACACTTGTTTGGCTAATCTATTCAGTCTGTTACATTTACAAATATATTTGCAAACTTTGAAAAAAGAATATAGAGTGAGGAAATTCATTATAATATATAAAAAATGAGTGCTGAATCCTCATGATTTTGTCAGCTCTTTCATTGTGCTCTGCCAACACATATTGTGCTTAATACCAAATAATACACAGAAGAGATGCTAAGAAAAGACCCAGAACCTAAGCTAAAACAACAATGCTATTTAGATTAAAAAAAATGACAGGTGAGAATAAGATATTATAAGATGGGAGAGAAAAACATGCAGTTACAAAATGTAGGTTGGAGTAAACATTAATATTATTATGCTTTGAATACTTTAAAAATTCCAAGGAACGCAGATTTAGTTATAGTCATCAGTTTGAAAGAACATGAAATATCTGACCAGATTTATGTAACATTTTATATGGCAAATTTCTACTGTCTTGTTTCTAATCAGCTATGTGTATGTGTGCATAATTCTCCAGTTCAGGCCAAAAAGACACTAACTGAGGTTGCAAATTAAATCCACATTGTTTCTTAAATTTTATAGTTTCTTGTAGTGAAGCAAAACTAGACTAAATTTGGAGGAATGGTGTAGTCACACCCCTAAAAGAGCCATGTAGCCTTTCTGTCTTTGATTTTCTGTGTAAATTCTGGGCTTTGCCAAACCTCAAATCTGAAAGGACATTAAGTTGGACACAAATTCACATGTTGCCCCTCAAATCTGAAAAGGTATTAAGTTGGGCACAAATTCACATGATGCCAAACCAACAAGGTAGACCTAAAATATTTGTTTATGTGGTAATTTCTATAGTGCATTAAGATACATTTTGCAGAGGTCTTTTGGGATGTAGTGTGGTCTGAAAAGAGCACAGGCCAGGGCATCAGGGCTCCTTATTGTGTGACCTTGGGAAAGTTGCTTAACTTCTAAGTGCCTCAGTTTCCTCATCTGTGAAGTGTGGGTTTAATACATGTTTTCTCTACCTCTTCATCTGAAAGTCCCTTGTGGGGCAGGGACTGTGTCCAGCCTGATTATTTGTATCTACTCCAGTGCTTAGTGCAATGCTTGGCACATAGTAAGCATTTAACAAATACCACAATTATTATTTTGAAAAAGCAATACAACAAAAATAGTCTGATTCATCTCAAATTCAGTGAAGACTGCCCATGTGCAGCAACAGCAAGGTAGCATGCATTAAGATACATTGAAAATCTCCAGAAATATAGTAATACCCATCTTCTACTTGGGCAAGTCACTTAACTTCTCTGTGCTTCAACTCCCTCATCTGCATAATAAGAATTCAATATCTGTTCTCCCTTTTACTAAGACTGTGAGCCCCACGTAGGCCCTAATTATCCTGAATCTACCCCAGTGCTTAGTTCAGTGCCTGACACTTAGTAAGCACTTAACAAACATCCCAATTATTATTATTATTGCTTTATTATTATTAGTCATGGCCCATCTAAGGTTTCAAATCTGGCTTCTTAAGTAATTTCAGAATTGTCAATAATTTACCATATTAAACTTCAAATGCCAAAAGAGGCTCACAGACAATGGGATCCTGGGGTAAAGCCCATTTACTGTCATCAAAACTATGCTCACTTTATCCTAACTTTACTGGGAGCATCATATGCATGAAGTGAATCATTAACTAGGGCAACTCAGCCTGGCATTTTGCAATCAAGAAAAGAGTGATTTTTGTTTTTAAACTAAAGCTTCAAGAGAATCATGGGATTAAGAGATGAAATTTAAAACTGTGCTAGGAAGAGCAAACAGTAAGGACAGCACAATAGGGAGAGCGATAACTTTGTAGGGAGTGTGGGCTGCACATCAACTTTTACAGACATTTTTGCATACACGAGTAGAGGCATCATCTCTGAATATGAGGGATAAATCTCTCTCCCTACATGTAGTGGAACTACTTACATTTTTATTTTGAATACCCTTTGTCAAATAATAGTTTTTATTGAGCACTTACTCTGAGCAGAGCACTGCATTGTGCTTGCAAGAGTAGAGTTAGTAGACATAATCTCTGCTTTCAGGGGGTTTACAGTCAAATGAGGATATCTATAATTTTGTTGATAGTTTCAGCTGCTGCTCCACACTGAGCCAATGATTTAAGAGAATAGTCAACAAGTACTCCAAGATCTTTCCTGAGGTGAGATTGATTGCTTAGAGACCATCTTCATGTACAGCAGTTGAAGTTCGGACTATTTTTCCCTAGTCGTGTGCATTGCAATTGCTCACAACAGTTTGCCACTTTTCTGCCCACTTAGACATCTTTTTGAGTTCTGGAATCTTTCATGTCATTTTCTATTGAATCATTGCTCCAGATCCAAGTGGAAGGTCGGAGTTATATTTCTAAAACTATTTCATATGGGGACCCACACTTAAATGGTGACCCCAAAATGAAGCAAATTTCCTATTCAAGATAAGTTCCTTTTCTTTTATTACTGAAAAATGTGGACATTTTCCAGTGGTCTACTTCAAAATCATTAATTTACTGGTCTTTCTGGTCTCATTATGGGAAATCATAACTCTGGAAAAACCTGGCTCTGGGATAATAAGGGATATTGTATCTAGAATTCCATGAATTGACTGTGAAATAGATCTACTTCAATGGATTTGGGAATTTTTTTTGGATTCAATTTAAGAATATTTAAGGGAAATTTTGTCATTTGAATTAGGATTCAGAAGCTATTGCTGACTGAAGGGTTGGTGTGCTTCACTCTGTGTTATTCAGAAGAGCTACAATTTTTTAGAGTCCAGTATTAAATTATTTCTGAGCAAGTCTCATGTAAGGAAAATAAATTAGAATAGAGTGAGGAAAATTCATTTGCATGTCTTGTGCAGAAGGAACTTGTTGAATTACATTTAAAAGAGGACTAAAGTTGATGTCTTATAAACTGAAGGATAAGGCAATTTCTAAAATAAAGGAGAATTAATGTCCTTCAAGTTATCTGAAAAGATGAGGTCAAATCATTGCTCAGTAGCAATGTTCATGCATTTACAGGAGTGTTCATTGTGTTTTTAATACTGTAAACAGGACATGAACAGCTTTGGAGCTCACAAAAGTTTTCAGGCATACATTATTGTTTCTGAGATATGAAAGAAGTTCAAGATACCAAATCTAAAAACCACTTTCATGATGTCAGAACAGCTAATGTGACAACCAAATAGTGATACCTAGCATGATTATTTATGCCCCCCAAAGATCACATATTAAAGAAAGGTGGCAGAAAGTTGAGGAGTGAACATTTTATAGGAATGGATTCACTGGATTCATCTTTGGTGTTTTTGATAAAAACTGCAAACATTGGCAAGCCTGGGCATATAACTTTCACATGAGGGGATCCTCAGGCCCTTGTAATCTGGAGCTTTTCTCTTTTGACATTTTCAAATTGGATATGTTAATTCTGAGCTGGCAAATGGATGTGGAATCTCATTTTCTGCCTTCCTCCATGCCCATGAATTGCCTCTTCAAACATTACTTTTATTTATACTGAATATTTATATTCTCTTTTGCATTTTCAAATGGACTAAGTCATTGAAAAACGATTCAGAGTACAAACATCTGGGGAGAAACTGAGAAGGAAGCAGTTTTTCAGGCTTTTATTTTTCTCATTTTTGAGGGTTGCTTTTTTTCCTTAGGAAACTTTTCTTGAAGACAATAGACTGGAAACAACTGGTGAATAGAGAGTAAATTGCTTATTTAACTGTTTCAGGCCAGTAGTTAGGCAGCCAATCAACAGTGGGTAGGATCCTGAGGGCGAGGCACTGTAGGGGACTTTTAGCTCACTGGAGGAGGTTATTTATTAAATCACACTCCAGTGACCTGAAAGAGTTTAATGAACCTCCTCCTAAAAGTGAACGGCTTACTCCCTTCTCGTGGGCAGGATCAAACCCATTAAAATCCATAGGAAGAAAGCTACATTAACTCCCTTTTGTTATTAGTAAATGGGGACTGTATAGGTATTGCTAGCAGGAACAGTCTCTGCCCATTTTTAAAATGTCTTGTTACCTTGAACCTCTCTTGAAATCTACCTCTTCCTTCCGGTAAGAATAGAGTAACCACACAAAAGTTAGGATCCCTAATGAAAAGCACTGATCCGGTATCCCTAAGGCATTGAATCTGTAAAAGCAAAGCTGAAACCACTAGTTTTCCAGAAATCCCTCCATCCTTTGGGTTTGAAGATAACACTGCTTGCGATTAAATTTTTATCAATGTGTGTGCACATTAATGATAAAATCACTGTATGTCCGACGATCCCATCCAGTGTGTGTATGTAAACAGTCCCTATTGCTGCATTCCATTTGTTACCCACAAGGCCTGGGGCTCCATTTGTTTTTTCCCATGGTTGTCAGGCTCTTCCCAAAGCTTTTGCTTTGAGACAGTTACTCCATTTCTGATTGATTGATGGACTGCAGGGTGATATGTCTTCTGCCGCTCTCTCCCAACTGTCCACCGTGTTTGTATATGAGCTTTAGCTTTATTGTGTCTTTATAGTGTTTCTACTCTCCATTCAATTTCAGCTCTCCTTAAAAATATCTTTTTGGGTAACATACTGTTACCATTTTCCTCACAAGTTCTATCTAGGAAAGGTGAACCATGCCTGACAGCAGTCCAGGACTTCATTGTTTGTGATTATATCTTGGAGGCTAATGCTGGGAATGGCACTGAGGTGGCATTTATGCACCTGGAATTAGGGTCCGAGTTGACAGTCTTCTGTATTCTGTTGAGACCCAGAAATTGAAGCTCCAGGCCCGAAACCTTCCCAACATTTGAAAAGTGGGGGATTCAGATTTTAATAATAATAATAATAATAATGATAATGGCATTTATTAAGTGCTTACTATGTGCCAAACACTGTTCTAAGTGCTGGGGAGGCTACAAGGTATCAGGTTGTCCATGAGGGGGGCTCACAGTCTTAATCCCCATTTTACGGATGAGGTAACAGGCCCAGAGAAGTTAAGTGATTAACTTAAGGATTTTGTTAAGGAGTTAAGGATTTTGTCCTGTGAGATGTTGCACTTCCCTCTTACAGGGGTTGATGGGAGTGGAGAGGCTGATTTGAACTTTTGAAAGCACCCTTCAGTCCCCAGAGCCCTCGTAATAAGGTGGCTCTTATGTGGTTCATGGCTTCTGCTTACCTTCTGCTTCTGCCAGGGAAGTTTCTCGTCTGCAGGAGCTTTACTCTAACCTAATCCTCCTTGACCTCTCAGCTGCTTTTGAGGTTGCAGCCACCCACCACCTGGAACACCTGAAACTTCCATCCACCTGAAACACTAACAGACTTGGTTTTTCAGAATGCAGTGCTCAACTGGTTCTGCTCCAACCTCTCTGACTACTCTTTCTATTCACTGGCTCCTCTTTCACCTCTCATTCCTTAACTCTGTCTCTTATAGCACTAAGTCCCCTACTTGTTTTGCTCACTCTGTCAGGGAGCTCATCTACTCACATGGCTCTGTGCAGATGACTCCCATATATATCACTCTAGTATCGACCTCGTGACTGCCGCTTGCCTAGTTGAGAGGTCTAGAGACCAACATTTTCCTTTGTAATTCAGTTGCAATCAATCAGTGCATATTCTAAGTACTTATTGTATGCAGAGCACTATACTAAACTCTTGGAAAAGTACAATAAAAATAAAAAATATGATCCCTATCCACCAGGAGTTTACAACATAAAGTTTTTGTTTGGCCATGTGGATGATTACAAAGGGACTTGAGAAAAGGTGATTTTTCAAAAAGACATGATTCCCCATCCTTGTGGAGATGCCTGTTGTGTCCATTTTTTTCTTTACCAAGACTCTCCTTGATCCGCTTTCATCAGGATGCCACCTTTTTCATGCTGTTGAAAATTATCTCCCAAAGACCTATAATTATGTCCTTCTGGCCAAACGCAGTGGTTATGACTCTGTCCTAATCTTTTTTCACCTTTCTGCAGCTTTTGACACAATAATCTCCTTCTCCTCCATGAAATACTTTCCTACCTTGGCTCCAAGGACAGCATACTCTGGCTCCTCTCTCCTTCCTCACTGGCAGCTCTTTCTCTATCTTCCATTCTGGTTGTTCACACTCTCTTCATCCTTTAACACTGACCACCTCTCCTGGTTCAGATCTAGGCCCTTAGATTTCATCTCATTCAATTCTCATTCTCTTGTGGGCAGTTCTTCTTTGTCAATGACCCTCAAAATCTACTCTTCTCTGCTGCTTTGTGACCTTGGGCAAGTCACTTTAATGTCTCTGAGCCTCAGTTCCCTCATCTGTTAAATGGGGATTACAATCTCAATCCCCGTTTTACAGAAGAGGGAACTGAGGCCCAGAGAAGTGAAGTGACTAGCCCAAGGTCACCCAGCAGACAAATGGTGGATCCAGGATTAGAATACATGACCTTCTGACTCCCACAGATACTATGGATACTCTATCCACTTCACCCTGTTGTTTCTCAATATCAATCTGACAATTTCACTTCCCCTTTCTCTAACCTACAGTGCTCCTAGTGATTACTTGTATAAATTAAAATTCTTAACCATGGACTTTAAGGCATCCCTTCCTGCTAAGATACCCTTTTCTCCTGTTATAACCCATCGACTTTTCCTTGCCCAGATGGCTGCTGTCTGTCTTTTGGAAATGACTCTAACTCTTCAGAGATATGACACAGGAGCTTTGTCCTTCCCAAACACCCCCTCCCCACTGCTTGGTTAACCGATATTCTTTCCGTATTTCACAGCTTTACTAAAATCATTTATAGCAGGGCTATTTTCTGATTACTATCTTTCTGCCCTCTCCAACTTGATTCACCTCTTCCACTTCAGCCATTCCAGGACTTAAGTCTACGACTGGTAAAAGCTTGGGTTTATAATGTATTCCTGTCTTCGGTTTCTTTAGTTATGATACTCCAGGCACTTGAATTTTTAAACTAATTGAACGTTTGTGCTTCTGTGCTTTCTTGCCTCTCGCATTGAATCACAAACTCCTAGAGGACAGTCTAAGAGGGAGGGAGAACAGATATTTTACCCCCATTTTTCAAATGAGGAAACTGATTCCCAGAGAGGTTAAAATCACATAGGAGGTAAGTGGTGGAACTTCCCTAAGTCATGCTGCCTTTTTTTTACCAAACTGCGTCAAAGTGGATGCTTAAAGAAATCTTGATGAAGTTGTTGAAGTTTATGATGAAAATAAAAATTTTGAACAAGATACATATGATGCTTGGGAACGGCACATTGCGGGTGGAAAGGTTGAATTTTTCAGTAGAGGAAATCTTGACTCAAAAAGAGTGGGATGCCGGGATGAAAGATGAAGGATTGGGCAAGTCATGGTGGGTTCATGCAATCAGCCATGTACCAGATTTGTGTTTACCATTTTAAATAATATAACAAACTGCAGGGTGCTTGCAAATGTTCACTTCTCTGACATTGATTATCCTGGTCATGGGACAAAGAAAAAAATTTAAAAACTGCATACATCTTGTCTTGCACTGTTCATCAGCAGGGGAAAAACAAGAAATTTTCCAACACTCTGTGCTGCTCCCTTTAATTGGTCCTTGGAGACTCCTTCTCTCAAACCTTTACAGTGACATCCAGTGAACATCTCTGAGCAATGCCAAGCCAGAATCTCTCTGGTAGCTGACAAATTACAGTTTGAACTAAAGTTGAATTACTTGCCTCTGCTATATTTAATGTAGGAGTTTTCTTATTTGGTAGGATATAAGGTGATCACACCCTCTCTCCTTCTTCCCCCATTGCACTCCCAAAACATAATAATATTCTTTCAATATTGTCTAAAATATACTTTTCTTTAAAAAAGTGATTACCTGGCAAACTCTTCTTTATATGTTGTTTTCCTTTGTTTGTGGTTTTGAAGTTGAATGATTATCTTATCTTATCCTATCCCACCTTGATTATTGTATCAGCCTCCTTGCTGAACTCCCTACTTCCTGTTTCTCCCTACTCCAGTCAATACTCCATTCTGCTGCCTGAATCATTCTGCTGCCCAAATCACTTTCCTTCAAAAACGTTCAGACCATGTTTCCCAACTCCTCAAGAAACTCCAGTGGTTGTCCATCCACCTCTGCATCAAACAAAAAGCTCCTCACCATTGGCTTTGAAGCACTTAATCACCTTGTCCCCTCCTACCTCACCTCGCTACTCTCCAACTACAACCCGGCCCCCACACTTTGTTCCTCTAATGCTAATCTTCTCACTGTACCTCAATCTCATCTATCTCACCACCGACCTCTCATCCACATCCTATCTCTGGACTGGAAAGCCCTCCCTCCTCATATCTGGCAGATAATTCTTCTTCCCCATTTCAAAGCCTTATTGAAGTCACATCTCCTTCAAGAAGCCTTCTCTGGCTGATCCCTCCTCTCCTCTTCTCCCACTCCTTTCTGCGCCACTCTTACTTGCTCCTTCATTCATCTTCCCTCCCATCCCCATGGCACATATGTATATATCTGTAATTTATTTATTTATTTATCTATTTATATTAATGTCTGTCTCCCCTTCTAGACTGTGAGCTTGTTGTGGGCAGGAATGTGTCCACTTGTTGTTATATTGTACTCTCCCAAGAGCTAAGTACAGTGTTTAGCACTGTAAGCTCTCAATAAATACAATTGAAGGAATGAATGAATGAATGAATAGCAGGCTTCTGAAAAGTCAGAAACAGTGGAGAAGATTTATAAACCATCACTCCTCCTTTGACAACTCGTCCTAGAATAAACTTAGGTTTTGGAAAAAATATGGCATCTCTCATCTCCCTAGTAAGGAGGACTCATCAACTTTCATGCAGCTTGCAGTAGGATCCATCCTTTGGGGAGTTTTAAATGCTCTTAATGGAGGAGGTTTTTGTGAGGTGCACCTTTCAGCAGTATTCTGGGTAAAGAATTGCTAAATAACAGCCACCATAAATGGCAGGATGGGTTTAAATAGAGGCAGGAACAGAAGAGAGGAGGGAATGGGAATTGCCATGCTATCATTTTATATCTCTATCAACCCTTGTATCTATACCCATCTAGATTTTAGAATGGATATCTCTTTTTGGAGAGAAAGAGAGAAAGCCACTGTCCTTTGCTTTCAAATATAACACTACTGACAAAAGGATGTATGGTGAGAAGCAAGTGAGAAGCAGTGTGTGGCTGAAAAGATAGATGCAGGTCTTACCCTCCCTTCCACAGTGTGTGCATGTAAAGATACTTTCTTGCTGAGCCAATGAGTTTGTTGTTTCCGACTTGTACTTCCCAAGCACTTAGAGAAGCAGCGTGGCTCGATGGAAAGAGCCTGGGCTTTGCAGACAGAGGTCATGGGTTCAAATCCCAGCTCCGCCAATTGTCAGCCGGGTGACTTTAGGCAGGTCACCTCACTTCTCTGGGCCTCAGTTCCCTCATCTGTCAAATGGGGATGAAGATTGTGAGCCCCCCGTGGGACAACCGGATCGCCTTGTAACCTCCCCAATGCTTAGAACAGTGCTTGGCACATAGTAAGTGCTTGATAAATGCCAATATTGTTATTATTAAGTGCTTAGACTGTGAGCCCACTGTTGGGTAGGGACAATCTCTATATGTTGCCAACTTGTACTTCCCAAGCGCTTAGTACAGTGCTCTGCACACAGTAAGTGCTCAATAAATACGATTCATTGATTGATTGATAGTACAGTGCTCTACACACAGTAAGCGCTCAATAAAGACAATTGAACGAATGAACGTACCAGGCACTGTACTGATTGCTAAGGTCGATGCAAGAAGCAAATCTGGCTGAACACACTCCCTGATCCAAATAGGGTTCACAGTCTTAACGTCCATTTTCAAGACTTACAGGGAACTGAGGCACAGAGAAGTGGAGTGACTTGCCCAAGGCCACCCAGCAGGCAAGTGTCTGAGCCAGGATTGGAACCCAGGTCCCCACACCAGGGCCCTTTCCACCGGGCCACACTCTTCTGAGAGAGGTCGAATTCAAGATTAATTTGAGGCCCAAGAATGTCCCAGCAGTTGGCACATCCTTAAGCTCTCCCATTCTCCGTGGCCGGATATAGTTAGAAGTCGGGACGCGGGGTGCATTCGTCAGACTTTTCTTTGGCCCGGTCTTTTCGTGCCACAGCGTTGTCTCCCTCTCTCCTCATCCCCCGCCTTCACCCTGTACATTGTCTTCCCCCCACCCCCTCAGGGTCATCTCTTCTCTCTCCTCCTCCCTCCCCCAGTCCTCCCATTCCTGGGGTCCCAAACTGTGAGCCCACTGTTGGGTCGGGACCGTCTCTATATGTTGCCAACTTGTACTTCCCAAGCGCTTAGTACAGTGCTCTGCACACAGTAAGCGTTCAATAAATACGATTGAATGAATGAGTGAATGAATCCCCTATCCTACCTCCTTCCCCTCCCCACAGCACCTGTATATATATTTGTACAGATTTATTACTCTATTTTACTTGTACATATTTCCTATTCTATTTCTTTTGTTAATGATGTGCACACAGCTTTAATTCTCTTTGTTCTGAGGACTTTGACACCCGTCCACATGTTTTGTTTCGTTGTCTGTCTCCCCCTTCTGGACCGTGAGCCCGCCGTTGGGTAGGGACCGTCTCTATACGTTGCTGATTTGTACTTCCCAAGCGCTTAATACAGTGCTCTGCACACAGAAAGCGCTCAGTAAATATGATTGAATGAATAAATGTACTTCCCAAGCGCTTAGTACAGTGCTCTGCACACAGTAAGTGCTCAGTAAATACAATTGAATGAATGCCCTTCAGAATGACCTATCTGTTTCAGTGATCTTTAGGCCCACTTTATCTTACCTTATCTTTAAATCATTCACTCCAACAGTTGGTTTGCAGATGTCCCTTTTCAGTTCACCATGCAGTCATTGCTTGGGTATCCTGTTCTCTGCTATGCTATGTGGGGCCTCATTCTATCTTTAAACCATTCATTTCAACTCTTGGTTTGCAGGTGTTCCATTTAGGTTCACCATACAGCCGTTGTTTGGGTATCCTCTTCTCTGCTATGCTTTGCATGGCTGCACCATATCTTTAAATTGTTCATTCCAACTCTCAGTTGTGGGTGAACCTTTTTAGTTTACCATACAACCACTGCTTGGGTATTCTGCTGTCATCCAGTCTCCTTGTATGTCCTGCCCAGTTCAATGCTGGTTAGCTGGCCGTGTTCCAGAACTTTGTTGCTGGTGATCTTGTCCTGTCAGTTGATGTTAAATCAGGTTTGTAATTAACATTGGTGAAATGGATCAAGAAGTTGGATATGTTATCTGTTGAAGGTACAGGTTTCACATCATGTAGAATGTTGGATACCAGAACAACTATATTGGCCTTCAACCTGGTATGGAACTTCAAGCCCTGTATTGGTGAAAAGCAGTCAAGTTTCCAAAGAGGTGGGGTGGGAAGAAGGAAAGACAGAAAAGCAGTCAGAAGCTGGTGGGTAGACAATTCAAAAGAAAAAAGAGATACAATTTTAATAATTGAATGTCCAGTTCTGCTATAATGTATGTTGCACTAAACCTTTTGCACATAATGCTACTAGAGAACTAGGGAAAATTGTGTGCATGCATTTAGTCAGAACGAGTGAGAGCTATGATTGAATTTTCCTTAATTCTAGGTCTTTCAAGATTGCAGTCTCTATATTATAGAGGCACTGGGGATATGTTTTCTTAATTTTATGCATAATAAATTATTTGTTTCTATTACTATCTCTCCCTCTAGAATGTAAGCTCATTGTGGGTAGGGAATGTGTGTACCAAATGTTGTATTGTACTCTCCCAAGTGCTAGTACAGTGCTCTGCATGCAGTAAGTGCTCAGGAAATACCATTGATGATGATGATGATGATAATTCTCTTCTCACACTGACACAGTTCTTTTTCACATTCAAAAAAAATGCTATTGACTGACAGCATGATCCTATGAAAGTGAGGCTGAAGAAACCTATTTGTGAACAACTCTTCAACACACACTGTGTTAGCATAAGGATTGTCCTTTGCTGTCTTGGTGTATTTGCCACCTGTAGCCCTTGTCCCTGTTTATGAATCCTCAAGGAGTTGTTGACTAAATCTGGCTGCACCTTTCATGGCAGAAATGGCTACTCTTCAGAAGGCTCATAAAGAGCAGTTCCTCCTTCTTTCCCTATTTCTTGTTTCACAAGGGTCAGCATTATATGGTATCTCAAAAATCACTGAATGGAGTGAAGTGATCTGGTATCTTCCCAGTTAAGAATCTCGTTTGTGCTAAAATAGTCTGATCAACAAAGTGCTGAGATAGTATGGAGAAAGGTTTATGGATACATATGACCAAATAAATGGATACAATATAAGCCCATTTTTAACATGGAATCCTGGTGTCTGTATGGCTCATAAAACACATAGTCATGTGTGGGGAGGTGTAATTCATTCAATCGTATTTATTGAGTGCTTACTATGTGCAGAACACTGTACTAAGCACTTGGTAAAGTACAAATTGGCAACATATAGAGACGGTCCCTACCCAGAATGAAATATAGAATTCTATCACTGCTAATGTCATTGAAGAATCTAGTACCTGACTGAACAAGAGATGGGTCCTTCTTCTGTACACCTAATTGTCCTGTAACACAGGGGGTACATTCTTGCAAAATCCCATGCAACAGAAAACAGGTGTGGTTGGATTCTCCTTGGCTAATCCATCGTGCAACCTTGGGACAGATTGAAATTCCCTGAAAGGGGACTAAGTGCCTAGGAGAGTACAATACAACAGAGCTTGTAGACATGTTCACTGCCCACATTGAGTTTATAGACTAGAGGGGGACAGCAAATGGATGACCAGGTTAGTGTGAAAATATAGTAATTTTGAAAATAAAAGGGGACTAAGTACGATACAACAGAGCTTGTAGACATGTTCCCAGCCCACAGCGAGTTTACAGACTAGAGGGGGACAGCAAATGTATGAACAGGTTAGTGTGAAAATACAGTAATTTCGAAAATGTTCACACAGAAGGTAACATTCAGAGAGGGTATACTCCCCATGGGCAGGGAATGTGTCTATCAACTCAGTCATATTGTACTCCAAGAAGAAGAGTGGCCTAGTGGGGAAGAACATGGGTCTGGGATTCAGAGGACCTGGGAATCTGGTTCTGCCACTTGACTGCTGTGTGACCTTGGGCAAGTCACTTTTCACTTCTCCGGTCTTCAATTTACTCATATGTAAAATAGGGATTAAATCCTACTCCATCTACTTAGACTGTGAGCACTCTGTGGAATAGGAACTCCGTCCAGCCAGAATATTTTAACTACCCAAGCACTTATTACAGTGTTTAGTCCAACCAGAATATTTTATCTACCTCAGCACTTAGTACAGTGTTTGGCATATAGTAACCACTTACAAAATACCATTATTATTATTATTATTATTGTTATTGTTAATAATCTACCAAGAGCTTAGTTCAGTACTCTGCACACAGTAAATATTCAATAAATATGATTGTTGGATTGATTCTTGCTTAGATAAGAAGTGAAACCAAAATCTAATTAGAACTGCCTATCCCTAGTTTTTACCATCCTAAGCTGCTTAACATCCCTACTACTACTACTAATTATTATTATATTATATTATTATTATAGTAATAGTTTTTGTAAGCATTCATTCATTCAAGTCATTCAATCACATTTATTGAGCACTTACTGTGTGCAGAGCACTGTACTAAACACTTGGGAAGTACAAATCAGCAACATATAGAGACGGTTCCTACTCAACAACAGGCTCACGGTCTAGAAGGGGGAGACAGACAACAACACAGAACAAGTAGACAGGTGTCAATATCATCAGAATAAATGGAATTATAGCTACATACACATAATTAATGAAGTAAATAGAACAATAAATATGTACAAATACGCACAAGTGCCGTGGGGAGGGGAGGGGGGAGGGTAGAGGGAGGGAGGGATGAGGAGGGGGGAAGGGGAGGAGAGGTGAGCTTTCAGTAGGGCTTTGAAGGGAGGAAGAGAGCTAGTTTGGTGGATGTGTGGAGGGAGGGTGTTCCAGGCCAGAGGTAGGGCATGGGCCAGGGGTCGACAGTGGGACAGGCGAGAACGAGGTAAAGTGAGGAGGTTAGTGAAAGAGGAGCAGAGTGTGTGGGCTGGGCTGTAGAGGGACAGAAGGGAGGTGAAGTAGGAAGGGGTGAGGTGATGGGGAGCTTTGAGGCCAGAGTGAGGAGTTTTTGCTTGATTCGAAGGTTGATAGACAACCACTGGAGATTTTTGAGGAGGGGAGTGACATGTCCAGAACGTTTCTATACAAAGATAATCCGGGCAGCAGAGTAAAGTATAGACTGAAGGGGGGGAGAGACAGGAGGATGGGAGATCAGAAAGGAGGCTGATGCAGTAATCTAGTCGGATTAGGATGAGAGACTGAACCAGCAAGGTAGCGGTTTGGATGGAAAGGAAAGGGCAGATCTTGGCAATGTTGTGGAGGTGAGACAATGTTGTGGAGGTGTGGGGTGAATTCATTCATTCAGTCGTATTTATTGAGCACTTACTCTGTGCAGAGCACTGTACTAAGGGCTTGGGAATGAGAGACCAGAGTCAAGGATGACACCAAGATTGAGGGCTTGTGAGACGGGAAGGATAGTAGTGTCATCTACAGTGATGGGAAAGTCAGGGAGAGGACAGGGTTTGGGAGGGAAGATAAGGAGCTCAGTCTTGGACATGTTGAGTTTTAGATGGTGGGCAGACATCCAGTTGGAGATGTCCTGAAGGCAGGAGGAGATATGAGCCTGGAGGGAGGGAGAGAGCACAGGGGTGGAGATATAGCTTTGGGTGTCATCAGCGTAGAGATGGTAGTTGAAGCCATGGGAGCGAATGAGTTCACCAAGGGAGTGAGTATAGATGGAGAACAGAAGGGGACCAAGAAATGACCCTTGAGGAACCCTTACAGTAAGGGGATGGGAAGGAGAGGAGGAGCCCATGAAGGAGACTGAGAAAGAATGACCAGAGAGATAAGAGGAGAACCAGGAGAGGATGGAGTCTGTGAAGCCAAGGTTGGATAGCGTGTTGAGGAGGAGGAAGTTGTCCACAGTGTTGAAGGCAGCTGAGAGGTTGAGGAAGATTAGCATAGAGTAGAAGCCATTGGATTTGGCAAGAAGGAGGTCATTGGTGACCTTTGAGAGGGCAGTTTCGGTGGAGGGTAGGGGATGGAACCAGATTGGAGGTGGTCTAGGAGAGAGTTGGAGTTGAGGAATTTGAGGCAGCAAGTGTAGACAACTCATTCTAGGAGTTTGGAAAGGAAGGGCAGGAAGGAGATAGGGTGATAACTAGAAGGGGCAGTGGGTCAAGAGAGGGTTTTTTAGGATGGGGGAGATGTAGGCATGTTTGAAGGCAGAGGGGAAGGAACCAGTGGAGATAGAGTGGTTGAAGATTGAAGTTAAGGAGGGGAGGAGGGAAGGGGAGAGAATTTTCACAAGAAGAGAGGGAATGGGGTCTAAAACACAGGTGGAAGGAGTGGCACTTGAGAGGAGGGAGGAGATCTCATCTGAAGATACTGCTGGGAAGGATTCATTCATTCATTCAATCGTATTTATTGAGTACTTACTGTGTGCAGAGCACTGTACTAAGTGCTTGGGAAGTACAAGTTGGCAACACAGAGAGACGGTCCCTACCCAACAGCAGGCTCACAGTCTAGAAGGGGGAGACAGACAACAAGACAGAACATATTAACAAAATAAAATAAATAGAATAAATATGTACAAATAAAATAGAGTAATAAATACGTACAAACATATATACATATATACAGGTGCCGTGGAGAGGGGAAGGAGGTAAGGTGGGGGGATCGGGAGGGAGAGAAGGGGGAGAGGAAGGAGGGGGCTCAGTCTGGGGGGCTCAGTCTTGAAGGGGAATTATCTCAAAATATGCTTGGGCCTGAAAAGAGTTCTACATCATGAAAATATCAGAAATATAAAGAACATGAGAAATAAAGGGTAGCGATATCAACATTTTCTCTAGTGAATATGGTAAATCTTGATTCAAGAAAGACAGAATTTGTTCACAAAACAAGTTCCACAATAACATAAAAAGGACAAATCTACACCCTAAAGTATACAATAATGAAAATTGTGGCATTTGTTAAGCATTTACAAGCCGGGAAAGTAGTGGAGAGGGTTGAGAGTGGGGGGGATGGAGAAGGGGGAGGGTTGAGTATTGGGAGCTCAGACCTGATGGTGTTACTATTACTAATGAAGTAGGTGGCCAGATCGTTGAGGGTGAGGGATGGAGGAGGGAGAGGGACAGGGGGTCTGAGGAGGGAGTTAAATGTCCGGGACAGAGTAAGCACTTACTATACGTCAGGCACTGTACTAAGCTACTAAGCACTGGGGTGACTACAAGTTAATTGGGTGGGAAACAGTCCCCGGCCCACATGAGGCTCACTGTTTTAATCCCCATTTTACAGATGAGGTAACTGAGGTACAGAGAAGTTAAGTGACTTTCCCAAGGTCACACAGCAGACAAGTGGCAGAGCTGATATTAGAACCCAGGTCTTTTTGACTCCAGGTCCATGCTATATCCACTGGGACAAAGTTATCAATTTGCATCTTCTGGGGTGCTTGGGGAATAAACTCCGAGACCAAATTGCTTATTCATAAAGTCTATTTTTTTTTGCCAAAAAACTGATGACCCATATGTTCTCGAAGATCCAACTAATTAATATGCTAATTAGGTATTATCATGGTATTTTATAGAAGTTTATATCCAGCTCACTCATTTTGCTCCTTTCAAGTTCACTTTCTAACTGCACCTCCCTCTCAGTCCTCCTTCTTCCACTCTGTCCTGATTCCATTCCCTCCATTACACTGTTCCCCAGACTTGAAATTCCCCCATAATAAAAATAACGATGATGGTATTTGTTAAGCGCAAAGCACTGTTCTAAGCACTGGGGAGGTTACAAGGTGATCAGGTTGTTCCATGGGGGGCTTACAGCATTAATCCCCATTTTACAGATGAGGTAACTGAGGCCCAGAGAAGTTAAGTGACTTGCCCAAAGTCACATAGCTGACAGTTGGCGGGGCCAGGATTTGAACCCATGACCTCTGACTTCAAAGCCTGTGCTCTTTCCACTGAGCCACACTACTTCTCCCATCTCTTCCCAAAGCTGAGAGAGCACTGATCACCCCATATTCAAATCCTTTCTAAAATCTTACCTCCTACAAGGAACTTTTCCCAATTAATTCTCAATGCCCCCAATCAAATCAACCCAATGATTTATGCATATTTAGTTACGCACTCGATTTTTTTTTCTGTTAACTCTATTTGTGAAGATTGTTATGACCCTTCTATTAGCGTGGAAGATCTCTGTGGTCAAGGAACATGTCTCTTGTTTCTCTTGAATAATTGTGGTATTTGTGTGTGCTTACTATGTGCCAAGGACTGTACTAAGTTCTAGTACTTAGATGATCAAGTCCCACATGAGACTCACATTCGAAGTAGGAGGAAGTACAGGTATTGAATCCCCATTTTGCAGATAAGGAAACCGATGCACAGAGAAGTTAAGTGACTTGCCCAAGGTAACACAACACGTAAGTGGTGGAGCCAGGATTAGAACATAGGTTGTTGAATTTACCCAAGTGCTTTGTACAGTACACTGCATCCAGTAGGCACTAAATAAATGTTATTACTATGATAACTGCTACTATTACTGTGGCAGAATTCCACTACTATGTGAATGGGAAATGGTGTGGCCTAGTAGAATGGGCCTGGGAATCAGGGGAACTGGTTCTAATCCCAGATCTGCCACTTGTCTGCTGTGTGACTTTGGCCAAATCACTTAACATCTTCTGCCTCAATTTCCTCATCTATTAAATGAGGATTAAATTCCACTCCCTCATATTTAGATGGTGAGCCCCTTGAGGCACAAGGACTGTGTCCTACCTGATTATCTTGAATCTATGCCAGCGCTTAGTACGATGCTTGAAACACAGTAAGTGCTTACCAAATACCCTAATCATTGTCAATGGAGATACTTGATTTTGTGTAGGATTTTCCTGGTAATATGAACCTGTGAATCACATGTGGCTTAATAGATAGTTTTTATAGCAGGCAAGCAATAAATGGTAATTGTATTTCCAGCTTGTTACTTGCCTGCTCTCTGCTTGCAAATACACACATTTACTAAGACACACGCACAAACTCTCTTTCTCTGCCTCTGTGTGTGTGTCTCTCCCTCTCTTTACCATCCTCCGCCACCCAGGAACTCAGGAAGAAGGGGCCAGTAGGAATGGGGAAGAAGTGAAAAGCATTAACCAGAGTGCCTGAGAATGAGGATTTCAAAAATAGCTACAATCAGATAATGGGAAAGCCTCCCGGAATTTAGCATTAGTTACAAGAACCTGGGCTCTCCTATACAAGTCCCTATCCATCACAAAACTATTCCATCCTTGTGCTAAATATAGGAAGAATTCTTGTAAAGAATGTTTTCATTTCAACCACTTCCATCTCCTAAATATCTTTGTCCTACTACCTCTTTTTTTGTGCTGATTTCATTTTTGGAAGGCAAACTTTCAAATTGCAACTATTTTCTATAAGCAAAACATTTTTCCCCTTCTCACTTTCCACTTCTAAAACCTTGCAAGCTGTTAAAATGCCCATCCCTTCTGCTCCATTTTCTGAGTAAAATCTTGTCTCATGCCATATGAATTTTTAACCCAAACACCTGTCCATCCACATGGTCCTGGGCCTGGGTTAAAAAAAAAAAAGAAAGAAAGGAAAAACTGAGAAATGACAGGCATCTGAGCTGGCACCTAGGATTCTCTTTCAGGCTTCTCTGGAAAACACAGGGGAGGCAAAGGTGAACCAATATGTGTTGTGGGACAGGGTGGAAGTGAGTAGAGGACCTGTGATGACAATTCAATTAGAAACAGTCAGAAAGCTGAACAATACTTGATATACTCATTGATATGTTAGTATAGTCCTCCCTTAAGTCTCATACAAAGATTAGTACAATGAGGTGATGTCAAGTGACTTGATTTTTTAAAAATGGTATTTGTTATCGCTTACGTGCTGGGGTAGATACAAGCTTCATCAGGTTGGACTCAGTTCATATCCGACATGAGGCTCACAGTCTTAATTCCTCATTTTACAGATGAGGTAAATGAGGTACAGAGAAGTAAAGTGACTTGCCCAAGGTCACACAGCAGACAAGTGGCAGGTCCTGACTTCCAGGACCGTGCGCTCTATCCACTCAACCACATTGCTCCTGATCAAGGTCAGAAGTCAGTGACATAGTTAGGATTTGAAAACAAACCTTCTCACTCCCAGTCTCTTAGTAGAGGAACAAACTGGGACAGATGGCCTTCATGATCTGATGCTTGCAAACAGGATTTTAGTTGAAAAAACTCAAGTGACCATAAACGGATACTGTCCTAAATTCCAAACACAGAAAGGAGAGAAATCAGCAAAATATAGAAAATGAATTTTTAGATGTATGGGAAAAAAGTTTTTCCGCTCCCCCTATTTTGGTATTTCTGAAACTTTGGAGATTTTGCAAAATATCATCTTCCATGTGATTTTGAGTGCCCAGTTGTCAGTTCTGCTCAGATTAAGGAGAGATTCAAAATGGGTTTGAAAGACCAAGTGTTGGTCAGCAATAGCTTTCGCTGAATCTAGTCCAAAGAAGCAGCGTGGCTTAGTGAAAAGAACATGGTTTGGGAGTCAGAGGTTGTGGGTTCTAATCCTGGCTCTGTCAGTTGTCTGCTGTATGACCTTGGGCAAGTCACTTCACTTCTCTGGGCCTCAGTTACCTCATCTGGAAAATGGGGATTAGGACTGTGAGCCCCATGTGGGACAATCTGATTACCTTGTATTAGAACAGTGCTTGGCACATAGTAAGCATTTAACAAATACCATCATTATTATTATTATCACTAGTCTGGAAATAATTGCCTACATAACACCAGGCTGGGTGTTCCTCTCGGTGATAAACACTGTGGGCTAGTCCTCTCTCAGGAGCTCCTGAAAATTACTGAAACTTTTTTTTTTATTAAGAACCAAATATTTGCCAAAGATTCTGTCATCAGTATCCAATCATTAGAAACTCAGTGGAAAGAGCCTGGGCTTTGGAGTCAGAGGTCATGGTTCAAATCGTGGTTCTGCCAATTGTCAGCTGTGTGACTTTGGGCAAGTCACTTCACTTCTCTGTGCCTCAGTTACCTCATCTGGAAAATGAGGATGAAGACTGTGAGCCCCCCGTAGGACAACCTGATCACCTTGTAATCTCCCCAGCACTTAGAGCATTTAGCTGTAATTCTATTTGTTCTGACAATTTGACTCCTGTCCACATGTTTTGTTTTGTTGTCTGTCTCCCCTTTCTAGACTGTGAGCCCGTTGTTGCGTAGGGACCATTTATATGTTGCGGATTTGTACTTCCCAAGCGCTTAGTCCAGTGCTCTGCACACAGTAAGCGCTCAATAAATACAATTGAGTGAATGAATGAACGAATGAATGAACAATGCTTTGCATGTAGTAAGCGCTTAATAAATGACATCATCATTATTATTATTAATTATCCAGTGTTGGTGAAGGTGTACATTGTTAGATCCTCTTTCCTGGGAAAGGAATTGGGATGCAGGAGTTTAACTATTTAAAGTCAAACTTTATGTCAGTGGCAGAGATGGGAGATTTTCTGAACTACCTACTGAACTGGCCTCTTCTGTAGACAAAAGCAATAATAGTGATATCATGCATTTGTGGTCACAGGCTAGCCTCTAAAAATGTTTACTTTGGCTTTTCCTGGAGTGCAAATCAGTTCTCCTTGTGTGGTCTCTACTCATTTCAAATCCGAAACATAGGTGGGTGGTTTAAACGCTTAGTGCAGTCTTTGCACACAGTAAGTGATCAGTAAATACCATTGAACAAATGAGGGTTTAAGGCCTTGAGGCCCCAAAGAAGGCTGCAAATGAGAAGCAGCATGGCCTACTGGAAAAGGCCTGTGTCTGGAAGTCAGGGGATCTGGGTTCTAATCCTGATTCAGCCACTTTCCTGCTGTGTGATTTAGGGCAAGTCAGTAAACATCCCTGTGCCTCAATTTCCTCATCTGCAAAAATGGGGATTTAAATACCTTTTCTCGCTCCCCTTCTAAACTGTAAGTCTACTATTATATTTTACCCTTCCTAGTGAATAGTACAGTGCTCTGCACACAGTAAGCACTTAATAAATACGATTGATTGAGCCTGGGACTACTTGTACTATGTGTTCCTGATTTGTGCTTCCCAAGTGCTTAGTACAGTGCACTGCACACAGTAAGTTCATTCATTCATTCATTCAATCGTACTTATTGAGTGCTTACTGCGTGCAGAGCACTGTACTAAGCACTTGGGAAGTACAAGTTGACAACATATAGAGACCGTCCCTACCCAACAGCGGGCTCACATTCTAGAAGGGGGAGACAGACAACAAAACATATTAACAAAATAAAATAAATAGAATAAATATGTACAAATAAAATAAATAAATAGAGTAATAAATACGTACAAACATATATACATATATACAGGTGCTGTGGGGAGGGGAAGGAGGTAAGGCGGGGGGATGGGGAGGGAAAGGAGGGGGAGAGGAAAAAGGGGGCTCAGTCTGGGAAGGCCTCAAGTAAGTGCTCAATAAGTACGATTGAATGTATGAATGGGCCTGGAAGAAGTCAGAAGGTCATGAGTTTTAATCCCGGCTCCGCACTTGTATGCTGTGTGATCTTGGACAACTCACTTTAATAATAATAATGACATTTATTAAGCACTTACTATGTGCAAAGCACTGTTCTAAGCACTGGGGAGATTACAAGGTGACCAGGTTGTCCCATGGGGGGCTCACAGTCTTCATCCCCATTTTACAGATGAGGTAACTGAGGCCCAGAGAAGTGAAGTGACTTGCCCAAAATCATGCAGCTGACAAGTGGCGGAGCCAGGATTTGAACCCATGACCTCCGACTCCAAAGCCCGTGCTCTTTCCATTGAGCCACGCTGCTTCTCTGTGCCTCAGTTACCTTATCTGTAAAATAGGGATTGGGAATGCGAGCCCTACATGGGACAGGGACTGTGTCCAACACGGTTTGCTTGTGTTTACCCCAGCACCTAGTACAGTGCATGGCACATAGTAAGCACTTAAGAAATACCACAATTATTATTACTATACTTAGGCTATAAACACTCTGGGGGACAGGAACTGTGTCCAACCTGATTACTTTGTGTCTACCCCAGTGCTTGACACATAGCCCTTAATAAATATCACTATTATAAGAATGAATTTTTACTATTTGTTTACTTTTAGCAAGTCCCATTTGATACCTTTTTATAAAATCATTCATTCATTCAATCGTATTTATTGAGCACTTACTGTGTGCAGAGCACTGTACTAAGCGCTTGGGAAGCAGAAGTTGGATGGTCCCGACCCAACAACTGGCTCACGGTCTAGAAGGGGGAGATAGACAACAAAACATGTGGACAGGTGTCAAACTGTCAGAACAAATAGAATTAAAACTAGATGCACATCATTAACAAAATAAATGGAATAGTAAATATGTACAAGTATGTAATGTAAATGTAAAATGTACAAAAAATATGTGCATTTTCTCTCAAAATGAACTAAATTGTGTCTTTTTGATACTGTCGGGCTGGGCCAGGGAGAATTTTGGAATTATTGGACTGTGTGGAATATAGTATGCTTAAAAATGTATCATGGAGTTCTGCATGGGGGGGTGAAGGAACTGCGGGAGAGTGAAGGGGGAAGGTTTGCTGCCATCCAGTGGTTTATTGAATTTGAGTGCAGGGAGGCCCTGTCTTATCCTTTCTCCATCCCTGGGGCTTCCGCATGAGAAATAGTGAGGGTCACCTGTCCCTCTGAAGTGGCCAAACAGGTCAAGAAGAGTCACCTAAGCCAGAAGGCCGCCCCATTAAAGAGGAATTAAAGCGGAATCTTGTCGCAGGGGTTGAAGAAAGGTCACCCTGAGTGAATTTGATGTACCTAGAAAAAGGGGTTTACATTAGCTGCTGCGTGGTTGCTGTTAAAAAAAAATCATTTCTTCTACCAGGAAACCCTATGAGCAAATCATGAATCACTTGGAAAGGAAATTTTTGCTGTTAGTGTTAGCAGAACCTTCCATATATTGAAAAATAAACAGTCCCTTGAATAGCAATGATAGGAATGTTTTGAAAGATGCAAAGGACGTCTTCGAAAAGTGCACTCCAAAATCATTCAGGAGGTTTTAACTCTAAACACAGTAACAATGATGAATGCTTGCTCTTCCTCTCTCCTGGTCCAATTGCAGAACTATGACTTTCTGTAATAGTAGCAGGAAGATAAGCAGCTTAAACAGAATACAGGTATTTCCTGTTTTAACATTCTTCTCAGGGTGTTCTTTCTCGATACCACTACTGAATTTTAATATGGGGTTTTCTTTCAGTAGCTTTCTTACTTCAAGAAAATGCCACAAAATGAATTTTGGCTTGAGCAACACAATTTTCCATCCCCAACCTTTGAAGTGTTTTGACTGACAGTTTTCTCATGGTTCCTCCTTATCACTCTGGCCGATCCTTCTTTAGCCAGCTTTTCCTCTGTATTTTGCTCCTGTGGCTGTCCCTCAGGATTCTATTCTGGATACCCTTCTCTTTTCAATTTACAGTCAATCCCCAAGTTATTCCCATGGCTTTAACTCTCAGCTCTGAGCAAATGTACCCTGCCAGCCTTGACCTCTCTCCTCTGCAATCTTGTATTTCCTCCTACCTCCAGCATAGTCTCTATGTAGATGTTCACTTCCACTTTGAGCTCAAAATATCCCAAACTGAACTCTTCTTATGCCGTCTCAAATCCTCTCCTCCACTAAGTTTCCCATCACAGCTGACTGCTTCCCCATCCTCTCGACTTCTGAAGCCCACAACCTTGGCATTGTCCTTTGCTCTTTCCTCTCTTTCAAGCTCTATATTCAGCCTTTCACTAAATCCTGTCAGTTCGCCTGCATTTCCAGAACTGCCCCTTCTTCTCCATTTAAACAGCCAACACGCTGCTCCAGGGTCTTGAAATATCCTGAGTTAAGAACTCCATCAGCTTCCTCCCAATCTTTGCAGAATAATTCAATCTGCAGTTCAGATCATTCTTCTAAAACATCATTCTGCACACGTGTTCCCCATTCCTTAAAAAACTCAAATAGTTGGCTATTTATCTCCACAACAAGCAGAAGCATCTGACCATTAACTTTGACGCTCAATCAACTTTCACTCTTCCGTTTATTCAGTCTCTTCACTCACTACATCCCGGCTTGAAGTGTTTGTTCCTCTCAAGCTATCCTACCTACTCTATCTCCTTGTTTTTCCCAATTCTGACCTCTTGGGCCTGTCCAGAACTCCCTCCCTTTCATTCATTCAATCGTATTTATTGAGTGGTTACTGTGTGCAGAGCACTGTACTAAGTGCTTGGGAAGTACAAGTCGGCAACTATATATAGAGACGGTCCCTACCCAACAACGGGCTCACAGTCTAGAAGAGGGAGAAAGACAACAAAACAAAACATGTAGATAGGTGTCAAAATAATCAGAACAAATAGAATTAAAGCTTTATGCACATCATTAACAAAATAAATAAAATAGTAAATATGTACAAGTAAAATAGAGTAATAAAGCTGTACAAATATACATTATATATGCATATAATATATATATATATGTTTTATATATATATCTATATATATACAAGTGCTGTGGGGAGGGGAAGTAGGTAGGGCGGGGAGATGGGGAGGAGGAGAGGAAAAAGGGGGCTCAGTCTGGGAAGGCTTCCTGGAGGAGGTGAGCTCTCAGAAAGCTTTGAAGGGAGGAAGAAAGCTAGTTTGGTGGATGTGTAGAGGGAGGGTATTCAAGGCCAGGGGAAGGATGTGGGCTGGGGGTCAACGGTGGGACAGGAGAGAACAAGGTACAGTGAGGAGGTTAGCAGCAGAGGAGTGGAGGGTGTGGGCTGGGCTGTAGAAGGAGAGAAGGGAGGTGAGGTTGGAGGGGGTGAGGTGAGGTGATGGCGAGCCTTGAAGCCAAGAGTGAAGAGTTTTTGCTTGATTCATAGGATGACAGGCAGCCACTGGAGATTTTTTTGGTGGGGAGTAACATGCCCAGAGTGTTTCTGCACAAAGATGATCCAGGCAGCAGATTGAAGTATAGACTGAAGTGGGGAGAGACAGGAGGATGGGCGATCAGAGAGGATCCAGTTGATATCCTTCAGTTGCCATTTCAGCACATAAACACTTGCATTCATTTAACATCCCATAGCATTCATGCACCTGTTTTACATAAGCTTTAATTTAAGCACTAACTCATTTACATACCTCCTTTCCTTTTTTTCTCCTATCTATAATTTATGTTAGTGTAAATTTCTCGTGGGCAGGAATTGTGCCTACTAATTCTACTGTACTTTCAAAAGCTCTTAGTGCCTAATCTGCACATAATACGTCCTCAATTAATACAATTGATTCGTAGAGTGAATAAAGTCCATTTCCATTTAGATAATCACAGACCTTCAGCGTATTAGCACCAGGGGCCTTTTGCTTGACTAGGATGTGAAATATAACGCTTTGAAATTTAATATTTACATATGTACACATGAAAACATTTCACTCAAATTTTTATCACTTTCAAAAATTCATATTGTCATATTGTGTTTAATCAGGTTTTTAATCTATTCTTATATAATCAACTTTGAAATTTTGGGAAAGCATTAATGCACTTTATTTCCTGTGAGAAACTCCATTCTGTTTAGTGCTCATTTGTTTAGTCCTCTATTTTCATGAAAATAAATTGAGAGCCCAAACCAGGATATAAACACTACATAAAAATTTACTCACCTGTGAAAGTGAAAAGAGGTGAGATAAGAATTTAGAACTACAACGTGGGAGTGGGAAGAGGTTGACCTGGTGAAGCCAACATTCATTCATGCTACAACTAGCCTACCTTGAGAGCAGGGAATGTGTGCCTTTCTTTCATTATACTCTCCCAAATATTTAGGGTAGTGCTTAGGATTCAGGAAACACTCAATAAAAACCACTGACTAATGATTCATTCCTACCCTTTAGTCATCCTTTTGGCTTTTCTCTCAACTTTTTCCTCCACCTTCCAAATTCTCAGGAATCAAGAAATTTGTGTTCTAAGACTTGCTGTGGGTGATTGTGAACAAGTCTGGGTGGTTCTGTGATTCCCTTCAACCTCACCTCACTGCTTTCCTACTACAATCCAGCCCAAACACTTCACTCTTGTAATGCAAACCTACTCACTTAATATTTATAAATATTAGATTTTCAGAGTGTTATCTACCTCGATCACATCTATCTCACCTCTAACCTCTGGCTCATGCCCTGTTCTGGCCTGAAGTGCCCTTCCTCTTTGTATCTAACAGATGATCACTCTAACTACCTTCAAAACCTTATGAAAAGCACATTTCCTCCAAGAAGTCTTCCCCCACTACTTGGATTTGTACCCTTTATTTACACCTCCCTCAGCCTCACAGTACTTATGTACATATCTGAATTTACTTATATTAATGTCTGTCACCCCCTCTATTCATTCATTCATATTTTTTGAGTGCTTACTTGTGCAGAACACTATACTAAGCGCTTGGGAAGTTCAATTCAACCACAATTAGAGGCAATCCCTGCCCACAATGGGCTCACAGTCTAGAGGGGGGAGACCGAAATGAAAACAGGTAAACAGGCATCAGTAGCATCATTATAAATAAATAGAATGATAGCTATATAAACATCATTAATAAAAATAAATAGAATTATAATTCTAAATATGAACATATATACACAAGTGCTGAGGGGCAGGGAGGGGGGTAGAGCAAAGGGAGAAAGTCGGGGTGATGGAGAGAGGAAGAAGAGAAAAGGGGGGCTTAGTCTGGAATGTAAGCTCATTGTGGGCAGGGAACATACCTACCAAATCTGTTATATTGTGCCTCAGTTACCTGATCTGTAAAATGGGGAATTAAGATTGTGAGTCTAATGTGGGACTTGGATTGTAACCAACCTGATTAGCTTGTATCTACCCCAGCACTTAGTACAGGGTCTGGCACATAAGACTTAGCATTCATTCATTCATTCGTTCGTTCAATCATATTTATTGAGTGCTTACTGTGCAGAGCACTGTACTAAGCACTTGGGAAGTACAAGTTGGCAACATATACAGACGGTCCCTACCCAACAGCGGGCTCACAGTCTAGACAGACAACAAAACAAAACATGTAGATACCACTAAAAAAAGTTTCTTTACTATCAAGTTTAAAAGTAATTTATAAAGTTGGATCCAGTAAAAACACAGCAAGTATTCAATAAATACAATTGATTGATTCAGATTTACCATCTATAAATGAGCCCTAAGAAACCCTCTATTCTTCTAAAGATGTGGTCAAGTGTGTGTGTGCGCCTCCTCCCCCCCAACACACACGCACGAAGCATTTGGAGCTCTTGATGATAATGAGACAAACCTAATTCCAGGAATTAGGAGATTCACCATCTCCCAGGTCAGTGGTCTGCCACAAAATGTCTGAGTATTGTTTTAAGGATGGCTCATATAGCAGCAGGCTACCTGAAGAATCACCAAGGGGCATTTCTTGAGTGGGAGTTGCCAGGCCCAGATCCTGATTTACTAGCTTTAGCTTTGAAGATCTGATGGGAGCAGAGGGGAAGGTAAATATGACTGCAAAGCTAAATGGACACTTGGTGCTTCTGATGCAAGACCAGGGTTAAAGTGAGAGGGCCAGATCCTGCTAGCCCCTAGTGTGAGAAAAAACAAAACAAAACACAACAAATAAATAAAAACAGTGACAGGATGTTACCCAGAAAGTTGATGGACAGTCAGACTACTGCCTCATCTTCAGCTTCCTGGGAATGTGCTGCCAACAATCTCCTTTTCTCCTGCTGTTTTCAACAGGTGGCCAGACACCACAGTCGATCACTAATTAGGAAGTGCCCCTGTCCTATGACCAAGCTCACTATGTGTGGCTGCCACAGTCTCAGAGGGGAGAGTCAACCCCAGGTCCTGCCTGCCTGGAAAGAGCTTTGCCAGGTGAACCAAAGAGATGTTTCCCTGCTCAAACCAGAAAGAGCTTATGCTGAGCTCCTCTCAGCTAGGAATTCACTCTTGCATATCTTATGCCTCTCAATGACACCTCCAAGGATTTCAGTTCTTTAGACCTACAGAGATCTTTGAGGAGATAAAGGGGGCCGATTATTAGTCACTTGAAGAACAACAGACAAAGACAGATGCATCAGAGCACATACCAGGGCTGCACATCAATGCCTTTGTTTCCATATCAGATAACGTAATTTTCTAGTACTATAATTTGGCAAATTGGATCTTCAAATAGGTGAGCGAGTTTTCTCTTTAAACACACACACAACACTTTCTTTTTTGTAGTTTTTCCTTTTTTTGGTTTAATAATATACTCTTTGTTTTCATAGTCTAGTCAAATCGCTGCTTTCTCAGCTGGTTTCTTATGGCAGCTTTGTTCACTCATGCAGAGCAGCCTCTGAAATTGTTCAATACATCTGACTGGCAGCTATCCTCATGTGTAGCTTTAAAGACCCTGCAAATATCTTCCCCTTATTTCCGAGGTCCAGCTGGAATGAAGAGCTGTGAATTTATTAATATCAACCCCTTTTCATTTAATTGACTTTTCTTTCTGCAAACACACTCTTGCACCTAAAATGCCTAAATGAATGACATTAAATACTTCCCGTCTGAATTAAGTCCACTAGATTTCAATTAGTAATAATCTAAATATTTTAGGTGTCATGCCTAAAAAAAACTTATGAACACAACTCTACAATTTGCATAGTCAAAAACCCATATGAAAAAAAAGTGTGGTATTTGTTAAGTGCTTACTACGTGCCAGGACTGTACTATGCACTGGAATGGATACAAGCAAATCAGATTGGTTGGACACAGTCCCTCTCCCATGTGGGCTCACAGTCTTAATCCTCATTTTATAGTTGAGATAACTGAGGCACAGAGAAATGAAGTGACTTGCCCAATGCCACACAGCAGACAAGTGGCAGAGTTAGGATTAGAACTCAGGTCCTTTTGACTCCCACACTGCTTCTCATATTATATATGACATATAGCTTAATTAGTAAAAGGAAATAAAGGTATATTTTGTGTCAGCAGAAACTGAAAATTGTATGATTAAGTTGGTTTACCACACATACGCATCTTGTGTTCTCTGGTTCACATGGAAAGTTCGTTGCAAAAACATCATCTAAAGGCTTGGAGGATACCCCAGCTGAGACTGTGAGCCCCATCTGGGATAGGGGCTGTGTCCAACCTGGTTAACTTGTATCTATCCTGGTGCTGAAAATACCATAGATTGATAAATGCAGGGAATAAAACAAAGAGCAGTACCACACTAACTTAGAAGAGCAGAGTTTCATGTTTCTTGTGTCTCAGAGTCCACAGTTACAGGCCTTGATCTAATTTATCTCACTGACGACCTCTCACCCATGTTCTGCCTCTGGCCTGTAATGTCCTCACTCCTCACATCTGATAGCCTCTCCCTTCCTTCAAAGCCTCGTTGATGGCACATCTCCTCCAAGAGGCCTTCCCTGACTAAGGACCCCTTTCTTCTTCTCCTTCTCCCTTCTGCATCACCCTGACTTGTTCCCTTTATTTACCATCTCTCCCAGCTCCACAGCACTTTTGCATATATCTGTAATTCATTTATATTAATGCCTGTCTCCCCCTTTAGACTGTAAGCTCATGTGGCAGGGAATATATCTGTTTATTTCCAGAGGAAATATTAAGGCTGTTAGAAGTAGATATTTGGAAGGGTTAATAGATATATGTGTATGTCATCAGAAAGAAGTGAGGGATGTTAGAAGATCCATCCCTAAACATGAGGATGAACTCCAGGTAAAGAGAATATAAGCGCTTAACAAATACCATAATAATAATAATAATAATAATTCCTTCATTTTTCCAAGTGGAATTTGTTTCCACGGTCAAGGACAGGATCCTGGGAAGAATGGACCATGGCCAGACCCACTAGAGCATGGTTTATGTTCTTTTAAATTTTGTTTCAAGGAAAGGGGGCCTTCTTTTGTAAGGTCCACCATAATGAAAGCAAACTATGAAAACTATGCCTCCTTAGCCTCCAACTCTGAACTAGAGTTTCCCAACCTTTAAGTGAAACTGCTAATTTAGGCTGACCATTCATCTAACTTCCAGTCAATTTTGGAGGGTTAGTTACTCAGTGATCGAGAAGTCCTTGGCAAATATTTACTCATTCAATTGTATTTATTGAGCACCCCCAGCACTTAGAACAGTGCTCTGTACATAGTAAGTGCTTAATAAATGCCATTATTATTATTATTATTATTATTAAACACTTGGGAAAGTACAATACAGCAATTAAGAGAGACAATCTCCGCCCAGAAGACCTCACAGTCTAGAGGGGGGAGACAGACATTAAAACAAGTAAACAGACAACAATATAAATAAATAAAATTACAGATATATACATAAGTGCTGTGGGGCAGGGAAAGGGGGGAAGAGCAAAGAGAGCAAGTCAGGGTGATACGGAAGGGAGTGGGAGATGAGAAAAAGTGGGGCTTAGACTGGGAAGGCCTCTTCGAGGAGATTGGCCTTCAGTAAGGCTTTGAAGTGGGGGAGAGCAATTGTCTGGCGGATTTGAGGAGGGAGGGCATTCCAGGCCAGAGGTAGGATGTGGGCCAGAAGTCAGCGATAAGACAGGATAGATCGAGGCACAGTGAGAAAGTTAGCACCAGAGGAGCAAAGTGTGCAGACTGGGTTGAAGAAGGAGAGAAATGAGATGAGGTAGGAAGGGTTATGGTGATGGAGGGCTCTGAAGCCAATGGTGAGGAGTTTATTTTTGATACGGAGGTGGATAGGCAATCACTGGAAATTTTTGAGGAGTGGGGTGACAGGTCCTGAAAGCTTTTTTAGGAAGATAATCTGGGCAGCGGAGTGAAGTATAGACTGGAGTGGGGAGAGGCAGGAGGTTGGGAAGTAAACAAGAAGGCTGATGCAGTAATCCAAGTAGGATAGGATTAGTAATCATACTAACTTGGTAGCAGTTTGGATGAAGAGGAAAGGGCTGATTTTAGCAGTGCTGTGAAGGTGAGACCGAAAGGATTTGGTGACAGATTGGATATGTGGGTTGAATGAGACAGTGGAATCAAGGATAATGCCAAGGTTACGCTGGGCTAGACGGGAAGGATGGTGGTGCCATCTACAGTAACGGGAAAGTCTGGGAGAGGACAGGGTTTGGGAGGGAAGATAAGGAGCTCTGTTTTGGACATGTTAAATTTGAGGTGATGGGAGAGTATCCAGGTAGAGATGTTTTGAAGGCAGGAGGAGATGAGAGCTTGGAGAGAGGGGGAGAGATTAGGAGAGATGTAGATTTGGGTACCATCTGCATAGAGATGGTAGTTGAAGCCATGGGAGCAAATTAGTTCTCCAAGGGAATGAGTGTGGATGGAGAATAGAAGGGGCCTGAGAACTGAACCTTGAGGGACTCCCTCAGTTAAGGAGCTTGAGAAAGAGGAGGAGCCAGCAAAGGAGACTGAGAATGAATGGCCAGAGAGATGAGGAGAACCAGGAGAGGAACGAGACAGTGATGCCAACATTGGATAATGTATCCAGGAGAAGGGGGTGGTCCACAGTGTCAAAGGCAGCTGAGAGGTTGAGGAGGATTAGGATGGAGTAGGAACCATTGGATTTGGCAAGAAGGAGATCATTGGTGACCTTCAAGAGAGTGGTTTTATTGGAGTGAAGTAGATGGAAGTCAGATTGAAGGGGGTCCAGGAGAGAGTTGAAGAGAGGAATTTGAGGTAGTGGGTTTAGATGTCTCACTCAAGGAGTTTGGAGAGGAAAGGTAGGAGGGAGATGGGGAGATAAATGGAAGGAGCTGTGGGGCCAAGGGAGGGGTTTTTTTTAGGATGCAGGAGATGTGGGCATGTTTGAAGATCTGGGCATGTTTGCAATGTAAACTCAGAGAAAGAGGCAGACTAATGGAAAGAGCCCCTTCCAGGGAGCCAGAGAACCTGGATTCTAATCCTAGGCTGTGTGACCTTGGTCAAATCACTTCATTTCTCTGAGCCTCAGCTCCCTTACCTGCAAAATGGGGATTTAATACCTGTTCTCCCTCTTCCTTGGACTGTGAGCTCCATGTGGGGCCTAATTCTTTGGTATTTACTCCAGCATTTAACACAGGGCTTGGCATATAGTAGGGGCTTAACAAATACCATGATTATTATTACTTTCTGTGGAATCCCACTACTTTTCCTAGATCCTTTTGTTTGCATTTACACCACCAACTCACTTTCCAGTGATCAAATTTTCAGCCACTGAGTCATAAATACTATCCTGACCTGCTGATAATGGCTACCATTTCATGCTTTGTCATCTACTGTACCTTGGACCATTCACTAGGACTGCCAAGGGCTCTCATGTTGCTCTTTGATGTTTCATTGCATCTTTTTTTTATGCTCAGAAGCCTGCTGGTAAGCTCATGGCTACTAAACACATAGGCTGTGGGGTTTGACTGGGGAGAAAAATCAAATGATTTTTTCCTCTTAAAGTTCAGCTTTGGTCATCTATGTCATTAGATCAGGCTCCCAGAAGCTCATCTATACCTATGTTTCCTCTAGGCTAGATTACTACAAATCTCTGCTTGCTGGCCCACTGAATAAATTGATTTGTTTCATATTCAACTGCTAGTCTGTCTCACCATACAAAGAGAGATATTCATGTTCAGAATCTTTGCATTAGCCCTACTGCAAAACCTTGGGTGAATATTATGATTTGGAGGTTGTGATGGAATTGGAATCTTCAAAGTCATCCAAATACAATAATTGGTAAAAAAAAATCTCCAATACCTACATGGAAGAATGAATATCAGAATCCATACACTAATGTGACTCTGTTGCTATATTGTACTCTCCCAAGTGCTGAGCTTTGAATGTGACATTTGAATGAATGAATGAATAATGCTAATTTACCTATTCTATACCCCAAAGTGAACTTTTCAGTGCTTCCTTTTGTTTACTTTATTTAATAAATACATCATTCTAGATTTTTTTTTGTTCTACGAAGGCTGGGCTCCACTCTACCAACTGTATGACTTTGGCTTGATTTGGAACACCTCCTGCGCTGAATGGATCCGTGGTCAATCTCACAGCACGGGTCCAGATTGGCTTCCAGGTTTCTTCCCTGTGGACTTCTTTTCTTGCTTTTTCCATTTGCTATTTCCTCAAGGGCCTGGAAACCTAATTTGCTAATTTCTTCAGAAACATTTTTCACCATGAAACAGGCACTTATCGACTATAAATTTCTTCCCCAACGAGATCTGGGGCATGAGGATTCTTGAGCCTGCTAGCTTCAGGATAACTCTCAAAAATCTTTTCCTGTTAGCCCCATCCACAGAATGCCTGTGCCTTTCCTGGGGCATAAAATATGTTTGAACATTCAAAGTAACTGACTTTTGATTCACAACATCCCTTGTGCTCTGTCCTATGTTAAATTTAGCCTTTTAGAGCTTAGTACATTTTCTTTCTCTCCCTACCAAGCAAATCTTTCATCTTATTCTCCTGGGGTCATCCCCATTTCATCATCACCTTGTCATAATCTGCTTTCTAATTTGTTTTATTACTGAGCACTATCCTTTCCACACTCCCTCACCCAGGTTACAAGAACAACTGGGCAGGCTACATACTACCTAAGCAAAGAGTCTTGCCTTTAGACAGCATACTGAGTTTTCACTCCTGCAAAATGCTGATGAAGAAACAATCAGGCCTTCAAACTTTACTGCTAATCTCCAACTAAAATAAAGGACTATAAACCCAGGGTAGGTCTTCCTTGGACAGGGATGATATCATACATAGTTTCTGTGCATTGTGAACACTCTGAATATTAAAATCAACACGAGTCCATCTTCTAATCACCGCATGGTCAACCAATGTAAAAGGAAGAAAAATCCATGATCTGTTCAAGTTACTTATTTCCAAATGAAACAAATGCATAACCATCTACAATCATTTATGTCTATCTTTACCAAACAATCTTTTTCTCTCTTCTAATAAATGTTTAGCTTTAATGCTTTACTGAGTTCATTTCTAGAAGCTAGAAAATGAATTCTGAAATAACCCCACAATACCATCGTCTGATGACACACACACACACACACACACACACATTTACACACACTCACCCTAATTGAGAAAACTGTATTGAGTGACCTTCTCTGATGGCAAACTACATTCTAGTTAAATTCTTTTTTTTCTGAGTATCCGTTCTTTAGAATTTGTCTTGTTAAGTGAACCTCTGTGTTTGCTATCATATTTGCCTCTGTTCTTTATTTCTGTGATATAATCTGTACATTCCTACAGTCAAAGAAGTTGTATCTCTGAAAGATCCTTCTGTTGCTGAAGTGCTGGATGTGTACAAAATAGGTTTTCTCTCAGCTACTGCAGAAGTGAGGTTAAAGGTGATCGATCTCCCTGGAAAGTTATTCCAGATTGGGTTCCTTTATTTCAATGATCAGTACCCTCAATGGAAGTTGATTCTGTGCTTTCCCATCTTGCCAGGACTCAAGGGAGAGTTACTAGGAAAACTTATCAACTTGTGACCTTTAAATCTCAGATAACACTCACCCTCTCTTCCCTCTACTTCATTTGAAAAGTAAATCCGAGGGAGGTAAGTAGACGAGGAAAACGAGGGGCCTCACAGAGGTTGGCACTCTTTTTTATTATAAATCCAGTTCAGGGGGTAGATTGCTCTTTTCGCAAGTGTGATCCCTAATAGGTGTAGACCGTATGCTTCTTGTAGGCAGGGGTTGCATCTACCAACTCTGTTACATCACAATGAAAATAATAATAATAACGATGGCATTTGTTAAGTGCCTACTATATGCCAGGCACTGTACGAAGTCCTGAAGGGTACACAAGCAAATCGGGTTGGACACAGTCCCTGGTCCCACAGCGGACTAACAGTCTTAATCCCCAATTTACAGATGAGGTTACTGAGGCACAGACTCATCCAAGGTCACACAGTGGTTGATTTGGGATTAGAACCCTTGACCTTCTGACTCAAGTGCTTTCCCAAGCACTTATTACAGTTTTCTGCACCTAATAAGTGCACAATACTATTGATCGATTGATTGGTTGATCGATTGCACTGCTGTGACATGCTATTCTTAGAATATCTGGACCAAAACTGAGGTACTCTTATCCACACTGCAGGGTTTGAAGCATAGAGATCTCCAGAGCTCTTTTCCTTTAAATTTATCCCGGGCTGAATTTGTCAAAAAGACTCTCAAGTAGAAACTAAAAGGGGAAAAGCCTCAAGATTTGGAACTCTACTTGGGAAATAAACTCAAGTACCCAACACCTGGAATTCTATTCTTCTGTACCTGCACATTTGGATTGGTTTAGTACCCTCTTTTGGAGTTAGTCTAGAAATTCCTCACCAATGCCAGCAGTCACTCCTGCTAATGAGTAACTCTCTTCGGCTCTCTAGGCAGATGAGTGGAATATGCACTTGCAGAGGCCAGAAGTAAATTGTTGGCCTAATATAGACCTGCTCAAGGAGATGATTTAATAATGTACGACCTGTTCTTGAAACTTGCTGCTTTCTCTAGGAGACTGACAGGTGTGCTTTCTGCGTGGAGGACTGGCAGAAATGAGAACATAACCTCTAAGATTGCATAATAGGTTTGGAGTTCTTTTATACCTTGGAAAGATATTGATGCATGCCCTCTCTCCCCCTCTCACTTTCTCTCTCTCGCTCTCTCTGGGAAGTGTGAACTCATGTCAGCCTTCATTAGTACCTCATTTAATCTCATGATAACCCTGTACAGTACAGCGGGTTACCAAGCAACCAGTAGCTGTCACTAAGAGTATCTGTGCCACTAAACCCTCTGGTACATTCTGTCATAATGCCTCATGTTAAATTCTCAGGATCAGGAGGGAAAGTCTCGTTGCCATAGACACTTCCTGAAATGGCCTTTGGTTTGATGGCCTGGGAGGACCGTGCCTGGTTCCCGAGGTAGAAAAAGAGAACGGCTGATGCGGCAGCCATTTGTTAATTAAACAAAGTACACTCCACTGTAGGGGAGATGAACGGAGATTTAGCTCACCGAGGAGTAAGTGATAATTGGAGCATTACTCTCTTAAATATTTCATTCCTTGGGAAGTAGAAAAGTCAGATCGAAAATTCCATTCGGCCCAAGTTGCATTTTAATGTGCAGAATAGGTTCTGAGTTTTGGTATTTAGTATCTGGTTAATCCTTTACAACTCTGAAATATACCTTGATTGCTTTTAGTGTAGTCTTCCTCCCACCAAAAGTTTTAGGATGGATGTATTGAGGGTGGATGTTGAAGAGTGCAATGTTCTTCTAAACACCCTGTTACCATTTTCACTTTGTCTGAACCACTGGCTCGTCCAGTAATGGTTTTGCTAATTGTCTTAAATTAGTAATAGTGAGAGGTTATTTTTCAAGCACTTACTGTGTACCAAACACTGTGCTGAGTCCTGGGATAGATATGAAATCAACACCTCAGGTTCTGTCCCACACAGGGTACACAATCGAAAGGGGAGGGAGAACGGGTATTAATTGGGGCATAGTGGATAGCACACAGACATGGGAGTCAGAAGGACCTGGGTTCTAACCTCATCTCTGCCACTTGTCTGCTGTGTGACCTTAGGCAAGTTACTTAACCTCTCTGTGCCTCAGTTTCTTCATCTGTAAAATGGGGATTAAGACTTGAGCCCCATGTGGGACCTGGACTGTGTTCAAATTGATTATCTTGTATCTACCCCAGTGCTCAGTACAGTTCCTGGCACATAGTAAGTGCTTAACAAATACCACAATAATAATTATTATTACCATTATTCCTCATTTTACAAATCAAGAAACTGAGGCACAGAAGAGTTAAGTGACTTGTACAAAGTCACACTGCAGGCAAGTGACAGATCTGGGATTAAAATCCAAATTCCTGACTCCTAGGATTGTACTCTTTCCACTAGGCCATGCAGCTTTTTTTACCTTTTTCTTGATGGTATTTGTTAAGTTGCTTACTATGTGACAGTTGTGAAGTTTACAAGTTTTCAATTTTATAAGTTGTAAAGTTATTATAATCATTATTTTCCTTTCTAGGAATGCAAGCTCTTTTTCAGACCACTGGATTGTATTTGGAATCTTAGATATTCACTTAGATGTGTCCCTGCAGCTGTTAGATCCAGACTCTCAGTCTGGTTTATCCCAGACCTGTGACAAGGCCAGAGAAGTTCCAAATGGGGCTGAAAAAATCAAAAATAATGCTTTCTGGTCTGATGGTTACCAGCAGTCTGTGTCCCCACCTAGAATCCCTGCCTGATATTCACAGTAAAATGTTAACACCCAAATTTGGAACAGGATATGCCTGAAGGTATTCAAAAGTCAACTGTTGTGATCATGTTGACCTTTATGGATGCTCTTGGTCATGTGTGATGGTCTCTTTATAAATGGCAGATTTTGTGTGTGTGAGTAGTGGTAAAGTGCAAACAGCGAGTTTACAGTTGTGGGAATAAACTTTTTTTATATAGAGAAAAGAAAAGACATAGCATTATGTATATTCACCTCTTACTGAACTTGCTATTCAAACAGCCTATATGGATATTGGCAGTCTTAAAAAACAAACATCACACATTTCAGAGACCAGATCATCTTTTAGATGCTAAAAGGATTGAACTGTTTAAATACACACTTGAGTGGTGTCAAAAGTTGCTTTAGATCTTCACCCCTTTATGGACTTGCTTATGAAATGAATGATGCATGGAGTGGTTTCCACATGTACAAAGACATGGCTTCATAAACTTAAAAACTTAAAAGCCAACAGTGAAAAACAATTGACTTTTTCTTCCAAATTGCTATTGTTTATCAGCACTGGGGGAGGCTATAAGGTCTTTTCTTCATTATGCTGTGTGAATTTATTAGAACATTTGAAAGTGGCTGGTTAAACAGCATTGCTTCATCTCTCCTTGCCAAATAGCTTTCCCCAGAGAAAGCTAAAATGGGTTGTGTGAAGGTTGTCCAAGCTCTGAAAGAGCTGAGGGGGTGATTATTGATTGATTGATTCATTCATTCATTTATTCAGTCGTATATATTGAGTGCTTACTGTGTGCAGAGCACTGTACTAAGCACTTGGGAGAGTATAATATAACAATAAACAGACACATTCCCTGCCCACACTGAATTTACAATCTAGAGGGGACAGACAGACATGAATACAAATAAGTAAAATTACAGATATGTACATAAGTGCTGTGGGGCTGTGAGGGGGGAAGAGCAAAGGGAGCAAGTCAGGGCAACGTAAGAGGGAGTGAGAGATGAGGAAAAGGGAGGCTTAGTCTGGGAAGGCGTCTCAGAGGAGATGTGCCTTCAATAAGGCTTTGAAGCCGGAGAGAGTAATTGTCTGTTGGATTTGAGGTGGGAGGGCATTCCAGGCCAGAGGCAGGGATCGGTGGTGAGACAGGCAAGACTGAGCTACAGTGAGAAGGCTAACACTATAGAGGAGTTAAGTATGTGGGCTGGGTTGTAGAAGGAGAGAAAATAGGTGAGGTAGGAGGGGGCAAAGTGGAGGAGTACTTTAAAGCCAAGGGTGAGGAGTTAGCACTTAGAACAGTGCTTTGCACATAGTAAGTGCTTAACAAATGCCATTATTATTATTATTATTATTGTTTCCTGCTTAGGTTACCTGAGATGCCCCTATGAAAGCTACAGTGCCACCTCAGGGTCTGTAGAGCCCTGGGAGCTTTGGAGATTCTGTAGAGAACTGGGCGGGCTCCAACCCTTGCCCACACTGGCACTACTTCTGGGTGGTTCAGAGGAGTGGACAGGAATAGTGTGCAGGCTCCCCTCTTCTCCTATTCAGAGCTATAACTGCACAAAAAAACAAAAGGAGCCTCGGAGACTAACCTCTGGCCTGCAGCAGGCAGGGTCTAGAGGGCCTTGGGGAGCAGAGCTGCTGCCAGCCTGGACACCCTTAAGATTACTTCTCCTGGAACTCCTGCTAAACAAGGAACTGTGGAGTGCCAGGGAAAAAGGGGGGCATCTTTGGGCTGATTTTCTTTTTTAAAAATAACAATGATAGTGATAATGAAAATAATGATAATAATAGCAAATAATGGTATTTGTTCAGCACTTACTATGTGCTAAGGACTGTACTAAGTAGTGGTGTACATACAAGATAATCAGGTCCCATATGGGGCTCACAGTCTAAGTAGGAGGGAGTACAGGTATTGATTGAATCTCCATTTTGCTAATGAAGGAACTGAGGCACAGAAAGGTGAAGTGACTTGCCCCAGGTCACACCTTGGAAAGTGGTGGGACCAGAGTTAGAATCCAGGTTCTAATCAGAGGACTCCCAAGTATGTAATATTTCCACTAGGCCATGCTGCTGCTTCTTTACTGAGTACTGGGGACATTTTTAGGATATGAGTGGGACCCTAGACTGGGAGACAGACACAAACATAAATTATGGATATGAATATAAGTCCCTTCTTGGACAAAGGGATCATGTCTACCAACTCCTTTGTCTTATATTCTCCCAAGTGCTCTGGTGCTCTGCACAGAGTGAGCACTCAATAGCTCAGTAAATACCTTGATCAATTGATTTGATTGATTGCTTGACTGATAGCCCTTTTTGTCCCATTTCAGATACTAGGATGCCTGAAGATGACACTGCCACTTTACCAGGAGTCTCTGCAGACAGATGATCCACGTGAAATATTTGGCTTTTTGGAAGGAAAGTTGTAGAAAGTCCAATGTATAATGCATCACATTTGTTGTTGATCAGCAGAATTGTGACTTTCTAAATTTTTTCAATTAGTGAGGGGAGCACAATATTCTGCATAAAACATTAAGCATCAACATTTGGCTCCAAAGTATTCAGACATTGGAATGCATAGATCGTTCACAGAGTTCAAACAGGGGATGATTAATCAGCCTGTTCTTTGTCCAATCCTTTGACTCTCTCTTTGGCCACTGTTCTCTGCCTATCAGTCCTTCCACTAGAAGGAAAAAGAAGGTAAAAGTCAAACCAGACAATTTGAGTTCTTGCTAATCATGACACTCATGTGGTGCAGGGAGTCTGGGAAGATAAATGAGCTCTATGCTAAAATTAGTTTTGGGGAAAACTAACACTTCCATTACCTTTGTGAACATGGCAGTGTCAATCAAAGGATGCTGGGAGGAGGTGTTATAGTTGTCCTCCTTGATATCCTTCTACTCTAAGTAGCCTCCAATTAGCTTGGGCCCATGTGTTAGCATTCTTGGAATAGTTACAGGTGTTCTTTAGCCAACGAATAGTATTTTGAGGTTGAAGAGAAGTAGCGTGGACTAGTGGTTACAGCATGAACCTGGGAGGCAGAAGGCCCTGGGTTCTAATCCCAGTTCTGCTACTAAACCACTATGTGACCCTGGGCAAGTCACTTAATTTCTCTGTGTCTCAGTTACCTCAGCTGCAAAATGAGGATTAAGACTATGAGTCCCATATGGGACAAGGACTGTGTCCAACCTGAGTATCTTGTATCTCAGTACCTCAGTGCTGAGGGAATGTGTTTGTTATATTTTTATTTTGTTCTCTCCCAAATGCTTAGTACAGTGTTCTGCACCCAGTAAAGGCTTAATAACAGGTTGATTAACAAAAGCCATAAAAAAGTTACCAATTAAGCAAGAGACAGCAGTTACAACATCCACTTAGTTCCAATTCCAACTTCAATCAACATCTTTCTATCAACTAACTTTCATTATCCAACTACTGACTTGTACTTCCCAAGCACTTAATGCAGTGCTCTGAACACAGTAAGCACTCAGTAAATACGATTGAATGAATGAATGAATGTCAGCTTCCAAAGAAACTATCCCAAACAGTAGTTTCCTCAGAAACTTCACTGCAAGGGTTAAAAACAGGAAAGGTAAGAGGCACTTGGGAGTATATCTATATATGCAGATATATGGGCAGTAATCAGTCAATCAGTCTTCACTGAGCTCTTATTTTGTGTATAGCACTGTGCTAAAGTCTTGGGAGAGTATGGTAGAGTTAGTAAATATGGTCTCTGACCTCAAGGATCTTACAGTCTAGCAGAGGAGACAGACGTTAAAAATTATTTACAGATAGGAGGAAGTGGGGAAGGGGCTACGCACATTAGAAGCAGCTTGGCTTGGCTTATTGGGACGAGCATGGGCTTGGGAGACAGAGGTTGTGGGTTCTAATCCCAGTTCCACCTTTTGTCAGTTGTGTGACTTTGGGCAAGTCACTTAACTTCTCTGTGCCTCAGTTACCTCATCTGTAAAATGGGGATTAAGACTGTGAGCCCCATGTGGGACAACCTAATTACCTTGTATCTACCCCACTGCTTAGAACAGTGTTTGGCTCATAGTAAGCACTTAACAAATGCCATCATCATTATTATTATTAGAGAAGCAGCTTGGCTCAGTGGAAAGAGCCTGGGCTTGGGAGCCAGAGGTCATGGGTTCTAATCCCGGTTCTGCCACTTGTCAACCGTGTGACTTTGGGCAAGTCACTCTACTTCTCTATGCCTTAGTTCCCTCATCTGTAAAATAGGCATGAAGATTGTGAGCCCAATGTGGGACAACCTGATCACCTTGTATCCCCCCTCCCAGCGCTTAGAACAGTGCTTGGCACATAGTAAGTGCTTAACAAATACCGTTATCATTATCATGTTAGTACTCAAGCAAAAGTGCTTGGAAGATATATACATAAGTGCTATGAGAGGTTATGAATCCTTAAGTGCTTAGGTGGCTCAGAAGTGCTGAAGTGGCAGTTCGGGAGATATAAGCAAGGAAGCCCTTCAGAATCACAAATAATAAGGATGATTTAAGTCTAGTGCCAGCAACTGCGGTAATTCCAGCTCCAGTAGCATATATTAAAGTTGCTGCAGTTTAAAATCTTATGATTGCAATTCACTAATTGCAGGGGGGCTGGGCCAGAGAGTGTGCAGCATAAACCATCACTAGTACGGCAAAACAAACAAACAAACAAACAAAAAAGCTCAAGTGCCTATTTACTTGATGGTAGGACAAATCGTTCACCTATTAACCATTGGTGTCTAAGCGGAGTTCCCCTGAACGCCAAGTGGCCACAAAAGATGCACTCTTGTATTTTCATGGACAGAGTGGGCAAGTGTCAAGAGAGTCTTTTCTTAATGATACTCACACTCCTAGATACAATCTCACTGAACCTGAAGACAAGCTTATGATTACTGCAGTGGGATATATGACTGATCACAGTATCTACCCCAGAAGTTAATACAGTGGTTGGCGCATAGTAAGTGCTTAACGAATATCACAATTACTATTGCTATCATCATCATTATTATTATTGTTATGACAGGAATCAAGACCAAATTAACTTATCAAAATGTTTGATTATTTACATTTTTTTCCCGAGGGAGAAGAAAGAAAAATTAAAGGTAAAATAAGACTTAACAAACATTCTCTATGCTTTTTCAACAGCAACTGCCTATTTAAGTCAGGGAAATTTTGATTTTTCTATTTCTCAGTTTTTACTCAATTCAATTTTACTTGTTTTGATTTTAATGATTTACTGCCAGGTCTTTTAGGGACCAATATCACCAAGGCAAAACTTGGGGAATACAAGTTACTGAAAATGTTTCTCCATCACCATCATTATCATCATCAGCATGAGTAGTAACAGCAGTATTAAGTGATTACCTACTGAGTGCAGACCAGCTTATTAAGTCCTTGGAACCCAAAGAAGTAGAGTTTCAATTCCTGTTCATGAAAACCTCACAACCTAATGGGAAAAGACAAGGGAATGAATAGATTTCTTCTGTTCAGTGAATCCAACAGGGGGAAAACCTGTATCAATCAATCACTCATGCTTATCGAGCACTTACTTTGTATATAGCACTGCATGTAGCACTTGGGAGAGTACAGTATAACAGAGTTCATATGTAAGAGGGAATGAAGAGCTTTAAAGTCAACTGTGAGGTATTCTGCTTAATGTGGAGGGAAAAATGGGTCCATTGGAGGTAAAGTGCCTTGCTTGGCTATGGTCACAACTAATCTCCCCATTACCCCATCCCACAGGTTCCCCCTATAGAGCGGCTATTGTTAAAATCTTTCATCCAACACATTTGGATGTAAAATATAGTACTTACACGTACTTTTGGCTACAGGATTCTATATCCAAAATTTGGTACTAATATCTCATTGGGAAATACTTCTAGTATGTATCTATATCATTTTCCAGATACATTGTTGAGACAATGGGCTTCTTCCTTACATAGCTTATCTCTATTTCTGAGCTTGCCTCTTGGTATTCCAATCTTGACAAAGCCTTTTCTCAGGGAGAGTAATTCCTCTCTAGATTGTTGACCACTAGACTGCTCTGTCTCCTGCAGTGATCTCCCACCAGTCCACTGTTACTTCACATTGTTCAACTCTTGCTTTGCTATATCCTTAAATTGCTTATCCTGCCATCCTGGTTACGTGTCCATTTCCTTCCTCCATACAACAGCTGCTTAAATATCTTTCTGTCTTCCTTTCTCCTTCACATTCCATGATGAGCAGAGTTGCACTGCTGTGTAAATTGCTTTAATGTCAATGAGCCAACTACATTCCATGACCTCACTGTTGGTAATCAGGTCCTACCATTCTATGTTGAGTAGGGTCCATAAAGGATGCTGGTGAAACTGCTCAAGATGTATATGTCTTTTGGAATACATCCAGATCATGCAGCTCATCAGGCTACTGCTACTAATATTAAACTGGCTTGACTGTGGCCTGGGTTCCAGAATGAAACATCAAATAAATGAATGCAATATCTTGGACAAGTGACCTCCCCAAAATGCCTTAATCTACAACCACCTAGGTTACTGATGTTGGAAATGGACATCTTTGTCCGCTTGGATGCCTAGGGACATGAAGAAATAGCGGATAAGGAGCACATTGCTGGAACTTCAATTAAGAAGCAAAGTGAAGACTAAATTATTCCTTTCCTCTTTGCAATTTCTACCACTCCAAGAACTGAAAGTCAATAATTAAATGTACTTTGAGTTATTAAAAATAAATTAACCCACATTCTTAGATATCTAAAAAAGAAAAGGTGAGTGTGACAAAAGAGCATTTAAAGTCTGCTGCCACTATATCAGTGAAAAACTCATTATTTCTGCTAAGCCACCTTTCTAGACAAACTCTAGCTGGCAATTTGAAAATTGTGACACTAATGGAACAAACAGTTCTTAAGCTACCGACCTCTCTATTGTTCTCTTGAAATGTTGCTACCTCATCAGGATATTAAGTATAATTAATTTGGGTTTTCAGTTATTAAACAAAAAAGTTAGTTATTTGAAGAAAATATACCTCACCATTTTTCAGTAAATGATGCTCGTATGCCAACCATTTTCATTTTTTTTTCTTTGCCCCTATGTGTGAGAAAGTAATGGTTAAGTGTATGGGTTAAACTATCAACTCACAACATATAATGCTTTTTTACTTGAAAATATGGGTCTGGTTGGCAAAAAAAGGCAAACTAAACCATTCTCTGAGAATAATTACATATTTCAATTTGCATACAAATACATTAAAACTAAATAGATAATTCTGAATTATTCATTGTATAAGATTGACTCCATATTGCCATTTTTCTCCATAAATTATAGACAATAAATCAATCTTTTTATGTAGAAAACAACTAACAGCTGAGGCAGAAATACAGTTTATTCTCAAGTGAACGTAATACAATTTAATATCCTATATACAGAGAGGTAATTCTCAATTAAAGCACATTGGAATTACTCAATAATCCATTATATGTAAGCAGTTTGAGCAAAATGTCTCTCTTTCCCCAAATTAACTTTATTTTCAGGAAATGTATGTTTACCCTCCATGTAGGTAATAACTATTTATTTATAAACTATAAAACATATAACACTTCTGTGCCTACAGCAGTTCCGAAATTACCAGGCTATATGTTCATTAAAGAGAAGTAATTACCTTCCAGATATCTTTGTTACACTCTTTTATTGACCTCATAATACCTCATTCGGCTTAATAGATGGATGCAGCTGTTAACACAGTTCTATCTGCAACATATGAGTTTGCTGCACAAGTTCAATAATAATTCAGACAGATTCTGCCACTTAATAAGCATACCAGCAATGCCAAATCTGTTGTCCTTAGGAGAACTGGATTTGATAGCTTGCCTGAAGAGGGGAAAGAGCAGTATAAAATAATAGAAGTATTTGGATAGTTAATTGATTTCTTATTTTTCCTGCTCACATTTGCTCCCACAGAAAATAAAAGAACTGATTTCCATGCAAAACTTCCAAATCCTTTCGTAGAGAAGAAATTTGTAGAGTTTAAGTTTCTTATCACAGCACCTCCCCCAAAAGGCTCAGAGATAGAATCAAAATGCAAGAGAAGCAATGTTAGTAACCACCGTTAGTATCAATATGGAGATGATTATTAATAATCTAATGCAATAGAATTGCAGTCCACTACACCATTCAGAAGAGCTTTGTCATTTACAAATGGAATGACATTAAATGCTCTCCTATTTCAAGACTCTATCATTTAAAAGAAAAAAGAGTTGGAACAACTAATAAAGTTGAACTGGAGATCCCCTTCATACTTATTCAATTCAAAAACAATCAAGAAGGTTGAATGGTTGGAAAGGGTCACAGTTAGGAGGTATTTCCTACCCCTGAAACACTTCATTCTTTTTCGTGTTGGGCATTGTGTGAAAGGAGCAGAAACTATGATCTATGTTCTATATGCATAGCACTCTGAATATGTAGGCATGCTTCATATCCAAGTACACTGATCTATTCACATGCAAAGAATCAATAGATACAATAGGATTATAAAACCACAGTTAAATTCAACATATTTTATGTAGATTGTGGCATATAATAGCATTTTTAAAAGATTGGTTAAAAAGCATTGAAATATGCTTTTATATGTTAAAATTAAAAAAACACCAAAGATTTATTTTTAAAAAGCTGCTAGATTTTCCATTACTTGTCTCTCAGTAAATACTACATTTTGAGTTAAGAAAATACGCTGCTTTAAATTACATTCTGTAAAATTGATAAATGACCTGATCTATAATTGCAGAAAAACCTGGTTCAGGGTCGGTAGCTAGGCATGGACCTTTCGCCATCTAACAAAAGAAGAAGAAAACAATGTAAATGAGGCTTCTCTAAAATAGAAGAAAAAGCCCTATAGTCATGAGAAAGAGGATATTAATGTCAAACCATATTTAAAGTTCCCTGATACTTTTGCAGGAACTTCTTAGTACTAGTTTCTTATGTTAATATCATTTTTAACTGTCCGGATTCACGTGCCACTGGCAGCAGCTCCGTACCTTTCATTGCTAGAGGCTCTGGAATCAAAATGTCACAGCACATTTCATTTTCACTAATAGATTGAGACTTGTATCCTGTATTAGTGAAAGTGAACAGCGGTGCTACGCAAATGGCAGAGGAGTGCATTCAATTTCATCGCAAGACTCCCCTATCCCCCAAAGCACATCAACAACAACAAAATGGTGAAGAAGTTTGGGCCAGGCAGTTTACTGCTCCTTTGGAGGTGAGTTCACCTTTCAAGAACCCCGCTCTGTTCATTGTCAAAATATCACATTATACAATTCACTGGAAGTGAACTTATTGCTAAATACCCATTAGGTTCCCAGGAGATTCCCCTGCATTAATTGTTTAGTGAAAGCACCCTTAGGCTATCACTAGGGAAGCACATTAAATGCATAAAGAGAGAAGTTGACAGCGATCCCTGAAGAGCAAGATGCTTAAAACTTCTCGGTGAAGAACCCAGGGAGGCAGTGTCGAGGATGGTCGTTTTGGGGGATCTTTTTTCTACCTCCCTTTGCTAACACAAATACAATCAATCTAAAAGAATAACAATGCTGCACTAGAGAAGAAACTTTAAAAGCATTAAGAGAAGGAGAGGCAAGTAATGGCAAACAAGCTTAGAAGAAGTACTTTGGTTCTGAAGCAGAGGTGTGACTTTCTGAAGGAAAAAAATGGAAAAAGTTAGGCTACTTTATGCTGCTGGGAAAAAATAATACATTTAGAGAAAGTGGGGCTTAAGGAGAGAAAGAGACAAGTGGGCATTTGAAAGAAATGAGAAGAAAGTGGAGGATGGAAAAGTTTGAGGCTAATGGTCACATAGGCTGATGAAAGGGAAAAAAAAGTCAAGCTGCAAGATGAATGACAGTGAATTTTGGTAAAATATGTTTCCAGGTCTGTCTGCCAAATTGTTCTTAAAACGTTTCTTTTCTGAATATAGCACAGCTTTATCACACTCTCGTTTAATTACAATTGCTGGTGAAATAATTGTATGTCTATTTTGCACAATTATGTTTGTTTATTTCACATCATTTTGTTTAAAATGTTTCTAAAAAGAAAATGTAAAATGCAAACAAAATGTGTTCACGGACATATACTTTTAAGAGTCAGTACTAATAAAAGGCCACTAGAGGGGGCACCAGTAAAAGAAGAAGCAAAACGGAAACATTTTTTTCTGTTCCGAAGGACTGAACCTGGCAATACCCTTTTGACTATTGTTTGATTATCACTTCTGCAGTTGCTGATATTATTATACGGCTATATAATCACAGTTCATAAGGACATTTATGCCTTTAAAATCATTCAACTTCATTTTTGCCGTCTATTTTAAATTCAGCTCAGTGAAATTCCAATTTAGGAAACATATTTTGTTCTATCTAGTTATAAAGCTACATTAACATGTATATGATATAAAAGTGTTGCTATATGCAATACATACATTCCAAACTTATACACTGTCTAATTTTGGAACATATATTTTTAGTCTCTGTAACTAAGCTTCCATAAATATATATAAGGGAATATATTCTGCAGGACAGTTAACCCCTTTGGCCTACGTTTAGGAATTCAAGAAGCAGCTGGATGATCTTTATTTTGTCCCACCATTTCAACCATAAGAACAGCTAATATAAAGATCCCAATAAAACTTGAATATCTTGTATCTACCTCAGTGCTTCTAGACTGTGAGCCCGCTGCTGGGTAGGAACCGTCTCTATATGTTGCCAACTTGTACTTCCCAAGTGCTTAGTACAGTGCTCTGCACACAGTAAGCGCTCAATAAATATGATTTTAAAAAAGTGTTTAGTTCTGTACTTGACATACAGTATGAGTTTAACAAATACCACAGTTATTATCATTATTATTTATTATCTATGGAAAAATACATTAGGTGTTCCCTATGTATTTACCATTTATTGAGCATAAATGAGAAGGAAGAGAGAAGGAGGAAGAAAGATAAAGCAAGAGATTTTAATGTTGAATCTTTTCTGCTCTCCCACTCGATAATCTGGAGATTTGATCAATGGGTCTGAATGTCTCCTTCGTTCCTGGAAAACATTAGTTAACTATGTTAGAGGCATTTTGGAAGGGGAATGGATACATTTTCCCTGTCATCATCTTGTCATCATCTTCAATGATACTGTTGAATACAGTGATGTTACCTCAATTTGGTTGTCTCAAAAAAAGTTGTGAGCAAAACTATTAATAGTATATCATATACTTCCTTACATTCTTCAGTTTTCAATGCCAGAGTTTCAAACTAAGGAATCTGAGCTGAAACTACCTATACCTCAAAGTAGTTTAATATGTGGTAGTGTCAGGTTAAAACATCTGAAACAATCAAAATGCTACTTTTTAGAATTCATAAAAGAGAGATTTCCAGAGAAAGGAGAGAAATCACTGGTTTCCTGGGAATTATATGGTTCCCCATTCAATCCCATCCTGGAGGCAGGGGAAGGGTGGCAAATTCTCTAAAAATCCTTTCTTAATCTCTGATACTTCTGCATACTAACCTTAAGAATGCCGAAGGATTATTTAGTAATAATGATGGTATCTAAGTGCTTACTATGTGCCAAGCACTGTTCTAAGCAGCTCCTGCCATATCTCCCAGGCTTCCTGAGTAGGGATATGCCATCTTTATAACCTTTGCTAAAACTCACATTATTGCATCTCTCAGGGACCAGATCATGATTCCTCATTTGTAGGCCTGGCATTACATGCAGACATCCTTTCAATTCCAAACTCCATGAAAAATAAAGAAATACAAATGTTTGGAATAGTATAGTTCTCTGGGACTTCTCAGTATCCCCAGGGGATGATGATAAGTACATTCCTGTTATCTAATTTCAAATATTTACTCCTGTTAAGGTTTTGATGCTTCAAAAGGAGTAAGCTTGACCATTTCTCATTGCTTCTCATAAACCCTAGGCTTTTGTATTTGTCTGAATTTCCACGCTGTTCCAACATTTGTGGAGAGGGTTCTCTGAGCAAAGCACTGTATTAGATGCCACCCAAAACTTGATTTAAAACGGCACAGCGGTATTCGTTGTTTACTATGTGCTGAGCACTTTACAAAGCACTGGGGTAGATACAATTCAATCAGATCAGACATAGCGATAATAATAATAATAATGGTATTTGTTAAACACTTACTATGTTCTAGGCACTGTTCTAAGCACTGAGGTAGATGCAAGATAGGCACAGTCCTTGTTTCACAGAAGGCTCACAGTCTTAATCCCCATTTTACAGATGAGGGAATTGAGGCCCAGAGAAGTTAAATGACTTGCCCAAGATCACACAGCAGACAAATGGCAGAGTCAGGATTAGAAGCCATGACCTTCTGACTCCCAAGCCCATGCTCTATCCACTAGGTATACTGCTTCTGTAGCATTGGGCCCCTCTCCCTGTACCACTTGGGAGATGGGGAATAGAGGCTTTTTGTTTTGTTTTATTTATTATGGTATTTGTTAAGCACATACTATACATCCATCCAAACCGCTACCCTGCTCGTTCAATCTCTCATCCTATCCTGACTGGATTACTGCATCAGCCACCTCTCCGATCTCCCATCCTCCTGTCTCTCCCCACTTCAATCCATGCTTCACGCCGCTGCCCGGATTGTCTTTGTGCAGAAATGCTCTGGGCATGCTACTCCCCTCCTCAAAAATCTCCAGTGGCTACCAGTCAACCTACACATCAGGCAAAAACTCCTCACCCTGGGCTTCAAGGCTCTCCATCACCTCGCCCCCTCCTACCTCACCTCCCTTCCCTCCTTCTCCAGCCCAGCCCGCACCCTCCGCTCCTCTGCCGCTAATCTCCTCACCAGGCCTCATTCTCGCCTGTTCCGCTGTCGACCCCGGGCCCACGTCACCCCCCTGGCCTGGAATGCCCTCCCTCCGCACATCCGCCAAACTAGCTCTCTTCCTCCCTTCAAGGCCCTACTGAGAGCTCACCTCCTGGAGGCCTTTCCAGACTGAGCCCCCTCCTTCCTCTCCCCCTTCTCCCCCTTCCCATCCTCCTGCCTTACGTCCTTCCCCTCCCCACATCACCTGTATATATGTTTGTATGTATTTATTACTCTATTTATTTATTTATTTATTTTATTTGTACATATTTATTCTATTTAATTTAATTTGTTAATATGTTTTGTTTTGTTGTCTGTCTCCCCCTTCTAGACTGTGAGCCCGCTGTTAGGTAGGTACCGTCTCTATATGTTGCCAACTTGTACTTTCCAAGCGCTTAGTACAGTGCTCTGCACACAGTAAGCGCTCAATAAATACAAATGAATGAATGAATGAATATGCCAGGAAATATACTAAGCACAGGGGTAGATTCAAAGCTAATCAGATCAGACACAGTCCATGCTTCACATGCGGCTCCAGTCTCAATCTCCATTTTACAAATGAGGTAACTGAGTCATAGAGAAGTTAAGTGGCATGCCCAAGGTCACACAGTAAAAAAGTGGCGGAGCTGGGATTAGAACTTGGGTCCTCTAACTCCCAGGCCTTTGTTCTTTCCACTAGGCCAAGCTACTTACAATCTAATTCTACAAACACAAGATGTTGGCAAGCATATAATGTTCAACAATCACAAAAAAATAATAGAAATGATAGATTTCTGAGGGTTGTACATTTTGGGGGCAATGGGATGACCTGTTATTTATCCTCAAGCTGTGAAGCCCCTTTACAGCCTGGCCTAGTGGAAAGAGCATGGACCTGGGATGACTCATAGGGTCATAGACTCATAGGACCTGGGTTCTAATCCTGATTTTTCCACTTGCCTGCTGTGTGACCTTAGATAAGTCAAGTAACCTCTTGGTGCCTCAGTTTCCTCATCTGTAAAATAAGGATTCAACACTTGTTCTCCTTCCTACTAATACTGTGAGCCCCAGGTGGAACAAGGACTGTGTCTGACCTGATTAAATTGCATCTACCCAAGTGCTTAGAACAGTGCTTGACACATAGTAGGTGCTTAAGAAATATATCAATAATGAAAATAAAGGTAATAACTTAATAGATTACTTGGGAAATAATCTAATCTTAGATTTCTCACTATGGTCTGCTTTATTAAGGTCTGAGGTGTGTTTGCAAGTGCCAATCTTTTTCAGAATATATCCAGAGCCTGGCATGGATGGTAGTAATGAACTTCTGTTTTTTATGGTATTTGTTAAACACTTACTATGTGCCAGGCACAGTACTAAGTGCTGGGATACTATAAAATAATTAAGTTGAACACAGTCCCTATCCCACATAGGGCTCACAGGCTTAATCCCCATTTTACAAATGAGGTAAGTGATGCACAGAGAAATTAAGTGACTTGCCCAAGGTCACACAGCAGACAAGTAGCTTGCAGCGTGGCTCAGTGGAAAGAGCCCGGGCTTTGGAGTCAGAGGTCATGGGTTCAAATCCCAGCTCCATCAACTGTCAGCTGTGTGACTTTGGGCAAGTCACTTAACTTCTCTGTGCCTCAATTACCTCATCTGTAAAATGGGGATTAAAATTGTGAGCCCCCCCATGGGACAACCTGAACACCTTGTAACCTCCCCAATGCTTAGAACAGTGCTTTGCACATAGTAAGTGCTTAATAAATGCCATCAGTGTTATTATTATTATTAAGTGACAAAGCTGGGATTAGAAAACAGGTCCTCTGATTCCCAGGTCTGCGCTCTTTCCACTAGGCCCTCCTGCTTCTCTGTCCCTTCCCCTCCTATATGGCTTATCAGTTCTGACTAGGCAGGGAAAGTAGTAGTAGTAATAATAGTAGTAGTAAAACTAATGATTAAGCACTAACTGCATGCAGGGCACTTTACTAAGTGCTGAGAGAGAATAAACAGGTGGGAATTAGATATGATCCAGGGGAGCAGTTTTGGAAGACTATGGGATTCCCCACTGACATCTAAGCAGCCTCCCTGCTCTCTTGATTTCAGCGTGTTCCTGCTAACACCTTGGAACAGTAAGGATAGAAACTGGACCCATTTGGCACTTTGGGATTCTGAAGAACTCAGTGTTCCCTATTTGAATGTATGCTCCTTGAGGGCAAGGATCACCTTCTGCTAATTCTACTGGAGTCTCTCAAGTGCTTAGTACCTTGTTCCACACACGGTAGGAGGTCAAAAAGTATTACCAATTGGATAATACTGAAGTTCCTTGTAGGGATATGCCCCTCCTAGAGGGCAGGGATCATATCTACCAGTGGTACTGGACTGTTCCTAGCACTTAATGCAGTGCTCTGCACAAAGTAAGGACACAATAAATACTTTTGATGAACTGAGTCAAAGAGAATTTTTTTCCAATGGCATTTGTTAAGCGCTTACTATGTGCAAAGCACTGTTTTTAGCGCTGTGGGGGGATACAAGGTGATCAAGTTGTCCCATGTGGGGCTCACAGTCTTAATCCCCATTTTACAGATGAGGTAACTGAAGCTCAGAGAAGTTAAGTGACTTGCCCAAGGTCACACAGCAGACGTGTGGCGGAGTCGGGATTCGAACCCATGACCCCTGACTCCAAAGCCCGTATTCTTCCACTGAACCACACTGCACACTTGTGAGACACCTAAATATCTATGGTTAGACCAATCTTGGGTCCCTGGGAATTTTAATGCTCTATGGTCTACCTTAGTGCAGATCCAGTGCTTCGAACAGTGCTTTGCATATAGTAAGTGCTTAATAAATGCCATCATTATTATCTAGACTGTGAGCTCATTGAGGGCAGGGAATGTGCCTGTTTATTGTTGTATCCTACTCTCCCAAGCTCTTAGTACAGTGCTTTGCACACAGTAACTGCTTGATAAATACAATTGAATGAATTAATCTGGAGGGTCATTCATTGATTCAATCGTATTTATCGACTGCTTACTGTGTGCAGAGCACTGTACTAAACACTAAGCTCTTTTCAAGCAGGATAGGTACTCTGATAACATTAGGGTTTCTTTCTCCTCATTAGAAGCTTCATCTAAGTGGGTCTAATAGACCCTAATTATTGCTTCTTTAGAACCAGCATGGTTCCCAGTGCGGGGAAACATTACAGAACTGGCCCATCAAGCCGGATGTCACTCCTGATCCCTCACTGCATGGGAAACAATCTCCCTCTTCCAACTAGACAGTGGGATCACAGAATTCTGCCCAAGCTGCATTGAGCCACAGGGCAGAAGGGTGTTATTGAGGACTGAGGTGTAGAGAGCTAGGATCGTAGCCAGGGTCTACACAGGTACATTACACATAATGTTCAGGCCATCAAATGCCTGGTGGTCTGATTTTGTTAATGTGTTTTGTTTTGTTCTCTGTCTCCCCCTTCTAGACTGTGAGCCCACTGTTGGGTAGGGACTGTCTGTATATATGGCCAACTTGTACTTCCCAAGCGCTTAGTACAGTGCTCTGCACACAGTAAGCACTCAATAAATACGACTGAATGAATGAATGAATGATTGAGACTGCGATCCCCAGATGGGACAGGGACTGCATCCAACCCTATTTGCTTGTATCCATCCCAGTGCTTGTTACAGTGCCTGAAACAGTAAGCACTTAACAAATACCATCATAAATGATCTGAATATTTCAGACACATTTTCTGACCTGCTTTGAATATTTTGATAATTCAGACTAATGAGTATTTCCAGGCATCCATCATCCAGATAATTTTCATATAAGCCCCATGCATTAAAGACCATGTGGGTGGAGGCTAATGTCTCCCACTTTCTCCTCAATTTCCTCATTTCCCATCTTAGATTATGAGCCTCAAGTGTGACTGATTGTATTCTTTGATCAGATTGTATTGTAGCTACCCCAGCACTTAGTACATAGTAAGCTCACCTCCTTCAGGAGGCCTTCCCAGACTGAGTCCCCTTTTTCCTCTCCTCCTCCCCATCCCCCCCCCACTACCTCCTCCCTCTCCCCACAGCACCTGTATATATATTTGTACAGATTTATTACTCTATTCATTATTTGTACATATTTACTATTTATTTTGTTAATGATGTGCATATAGCTTTAATTCTACTTGTTCTGACGATTTTGACACCTGTCTACATGTTTTGTTTTGTTGTCTGTCTCCTCCTTTTAGACTGGGAGCCCGTTGTTGGGTAGGGACCATCTCTATATGTTACTGACTTGTACTTCCCAAGTGCTTAGTACAGTGGTCTATACACAGTAAGGGCTCAATAAATATGATTGAATGAATGAATGAAGAGATTAATAAATACTACAGTCATTAATGCAGTGCATCTGCATTCAATTACTCTGAACCTGATAAATCACAACAGTAGAAGCTTTAATAAGAAAACCAGAAGGCTATTGAAGTTGCCACTCCCCCCAAAAATGCATGAGGAGAACTGCATGATTCTTTACAGAAAGAGAAATTTAAGTGAGCAGCAATTTTTGGATTGAAGAAAAGGGGTTTGGTAACTGATTTTGCTACAATTTAGCACAACAAGGCTGTAAAATAGATATTTGAGCTCCTGGACACTGGACATTTTTATGGAGAGAATGCATTGCTCAACCCACCTGATTCAAGAACTCAGTATGGGACTATTGCAGCCCCCTACCCCCAGTCTGGTGAAATAACCTGGTTGTAATCTTGTTTAGGATTTTTTTAAAAATGGTATTTGTTAAGCATTTTCTATGTGCCAGGAACTGTACTAAGGCTGGGGTAAGATACAAGCTAATCGGGACACTGTCCATAAACCACATGAGGCTCACAGTCTTAATCCCCATTTTACAGATGAGGCACAGAGAAAGGGGAACCTGACAGAAGAGAAGTAGGAAATTTATTCTTGCAGCACCTGCTGTTTGGGAACTATATTTTCCAGAAACAACAGGGCCCATTGGTAAACTGGAGGGGCTTTATAAATCTAGGAAAAGAAACCTTGGTTCTCCCTCTACTCCCTGCCTGTTGGGAAACGTTCTTAATGGCCTAACTGACTTGGGAGCACACATACTCAGAAGTTTGTCAAGAAGTTCTGTGAAGTAGTTTTCTTGTATATTTATAGTAGCTAATGGGTATGTCAATCGATGCCTGAATGTGTAAGGATATGTGGCCACTGTATTTAGCTTGACTTTCTCTTTTTCTCACTCCCTGGAAACCAATTAATTCATTCAATCATTTATTGAGCACTTACTTTGTACAGAACACTGTACTAAATGCTTGGAAGAGTATAATACAGCAATAAACAGTCACATTCCCTAAATCAAACTAAACTGTGAGCTTTGAGAGTTTGGGACATGACTGTAAAGACCAGGAACTTTTCTCAGGTTTCTCTCCCAGTAGTTCTGATGAACCAGGTCTCACTAAATGCCACAGATATATTGTAACCGCCATCTTGCAGCTTAATTTCTTGAGTCCAGCACTGATGGACTGATGGAGAACTTCAGGGGCTTTTGGAGGTGAATTGGTCAGGCAGGTGGTTGTAAAACTTAAAATGCTCTAGGTTGCAGTCATACCAAGAGTTCTAGGACGGGTTCTAGGATAGAACTACTAATGCTTCAGTAATGCTTGTTCTACCTAAACTGGACTACTTTTCAGAGTAGGTTTTAGCACTAGGCTGAGCCCTTAAAGAAACATGGTTCATATGATATCTGTTCAAGGGGAGCTTTCTCTCCTCCACACCCACCACGGTGTGGCTTAGTGGAAAGACCACAGGCCTGAGAGTCAGAGGACCTAGCTTCTAATCCCAGCTCTTCCCCTTAACTTCTCTGTAATCTTGGGCAAATCACTTCATTTCTCTGGGCCTCAAATTCCTCTCTTCTGTAAAATGAGGATTTCTCCCACCCCCTTAGGTTGTTATCCTCATGTGGAACAGGTACTGTGTCTGATCTGGTTATATTGTATCTCACCCAGAGCTAAATAAATACCAGAGTTAATTAGTCTTCCTTCCTTTTCACCTTATTCCTTTCCATCATCCATTTCCCTCCATCCTTCCACTACTTTGGCAGCCAGTCGCTTGCTCAAATGTGTCATTGGTAGGAATGAGGTACTCTTGAGCTGGGGACGTGACTGATCTTGTGAAGATAACTCTGTTAATACTTCAGGGTGATGACGGTGCTCTGTGCTTTTCCCCACCAAATGGCCAACAGGTGTGTGCACAGCATCTGTAACCCCGAGAGAGCCGACAGGCAGGGAGCCAGCTGTGGCTTGTACTTGAAAATAATAATTTCCACTTAGGGATATGGAATTATTTATTACTACTGGTGGAATTTTTGCCAAAGGCAAGAAATAAAAACATCCAATGAAAAATGTCCTCCCTTTATCCTTGCCTGTCGATGTCACTCACTTACCGGGGTACTGATTACACCTGTGAAAAGAAGTCACTCCAAGTATAATTGGTAATACTATCTTCGCTCTTCAAATTGGAATGGTGGGGGGCAAGCAAACATAGTCCCTGTCTAAACCTGGGTGAAGAACATTTATCTACTTCTAGAGAGGCTTTCCCAAGAGTAGATGAGGAGCAAGAGTCTAGATCTGTACAAATATTATGCCCCAAGGAGCATAATGGAGTGCATAGAGTGCTTCTGACTTCATGACAGACTCAACTCAGTACTCTCCCAAGCACTTAGTACAGTGTTCTGCACACAAAGTCCTCACTGAATACCTTTAGTAAGGAGAGCAAGGCCTTGAGATTTCCCAACAAAAATATATCATGATAGAAACAACTGTCCCACCCCCAGAACATATATCTAGGAACAAGCATACAAGGACGATAAAAACATAAAATAATAATAATAACAGCATTCGGTAAGCACTTACTACATGCCAGGTACTGTACTAAGTGCTGGGATAGGTACAAACTAATCAGGTCGGACATACATGGAACGCACAATCTTAGTGTTTTAATAGACATTGATAACTTCTGCTGCCACAGTTTGAACAAGGTTTGGGATGGGCAATCCACCCTTGAAGAAGAACCCTGTACGGGATTAGTTTCAAATTTTGGGTCTTTTAACTGAATAGATGCATTTTAAATTCAAGCCTGGGAACCAAAGATTGTACCCCACAAGAGCCCTTCTATTTAAAAAGAAAAGAAAGGAAAGAGGCCTGGGCAAGGGACCAGTGCTTTTATGGAGCAGAATTTGAGTTTTATGACTTACTGTTTTTGCTATATAAAGTGAAAACAAGTGATTAAATAGCTTTCTGAAATACATATCTTCAGAATAAAGGGGAATGAAATAAAGATGGACATTGTTCATTTTACTTCCCCTGACACTTGTGGAACAGAAAGACAAGTCTTTGTCCCTCTGACACAATAAAGATGTCACAAGGCATTGCAGACACATCTGAGAGAGTGAAAATGAAAGGAGGCATAATTAGTGTGCCCACAGATACTGTAGCAATTAATCGTGATGTCAGAAAAATCAAACCCTTACAGAAGTCTAATTTGACCCCCCCCTCCCCCATAAGGGACTGTTAATAGATTCACCATTTGAGATTTTCAAGTTTATCAAAATATGGCAGCTATTTTTGAACTCATCTTTTTTCTGAAATATTTTTTCTTAACCTCATCTTTGAAATTCTATGGGAAGTGCATTATTGCTCTGATCTTCCTGGCTTACTCCATCAGCCACTTGCTAAAGTTATAGAAACCTCCCCTTGATTAATCAAGAGACTCTTTACACAAAAATTCAATGATAAAAACATCTGATTTGTTCTCATAAGGGCTAACTAGAAGGGTTTGATCTCTGTGTGCACAACTGAACCAAATGCTGCACTTTGGATACCTATCAATACTCAATCTATATTACTTTCCGCAGATTTTCTTCTATAATTCCTGAGGAAGCACCAGGGAGCAAGAATTTTCAAGACTACTAACTATGGAGAACTCAACATTTGGGAATCCAATGAATTATGCAGTTAAAAAAGAGTCACTACTGCACCCGCACCTGAGATGAACCATGATCTCTCAAAGCAATGCATTCCATTTTCATCTGTGGAAGTTATTTTAATTTCATTATTATTAATTGTTCAAGGTGTTCACCTTATTGTTGATGCTGCAAAGTCATGCCTGAGGTGACCAGATGTTCCAGTTGTGGAGAGACAGGCCCATTTTCCCAAAATGTATACGTTGAAAAATATCTTGCTGTCGAGCTTACTGATTTTTTTTTTGTGACTCTGTTAACACTCAAAGACCCCACGTGGGCTTCTGTCCCTTTGAAGATCCTTTCCCACCTTCCACACAGGGAAGGGGGTGGGTTACAGAACCTACAAACTTGGGGTAAAAGTTTCCCTGGGCTTTGGAAGAATTGTGGGGCCTCACAAAACAGAAGCAGCCTATGTTGCCAACTTGTACTTCCCAAGCGCTTAGTACAGTGCTCTGCACACAGTAAGCACTCAATAAATACGATTGAATGAATGAATGAATGAAGATTTTCAGGCCAAGGCAGGCCAAACAAGAGATGGTGGCCAGAGAAGACAATTACAGAGAATCAAGCAATAAGGAGCATATTTACTGCAAGTAAAAGGAGGAGAGAGAAGAGTGATTGAGTGCAGAGGGAAGAGGAGCTGTTGGGCATTTCTTATGTTTTTGTTGTTTTTCTCTCTGTCTCTTGTGTATTTGTCCTCTCAGTTGTTTCTTTCTATTTGTCTCCCATACGTCTTTCTTATGCATGTGTCTCCTTACCCTTTCTCTCTTCCTTTCCTCCACATTCATTCATTAATTCATTCATTCAATTGTATTTATTGAGTATTTGCTGTGTGCAGAGCACCGTACTAAGCACTTGGAAGATACTATTCAGCAATAGAGACAATGCTTACAGTCTAGAAGTGGGGGGAGGCAGACAAACAAAAGTAAAAAGTCATCAATATAAATGAATAGAATTACAGATATATACCCATTCCCTCTCCACTTCTTGGAAACCTTGTTCCCCTGGAAGTCCTTGGGATGGTGAATGAAAGAGGAGGGAATTTAATTTTGGTCTCCAGGAAACCTGGTCACATTAGACTTGATAGAGGTAAATTTCTACAGCATCTTAATCAGAATGAACTCCTATTTCTTCAACAACCAGCATATCCACAGAGGGGAAAGTTGGGAGGAAGATGGAAGGAGAAAATCAGATTCATCATTTGTCAGATGATATCATTGATTTGAAGATTCTCAACTACCCAAATTTGGATTTTTCATGGTCTGACATGCACTCCCCTTCTGAAGGCTGCGCAAATGAAATGTACCGTCCCAGTTCTCAAAGTGCATACACTCTCTAGGAGTTTTGTAGGCAGTTTTAAAAATCCTTGGAATGTTAATCAACTTCAAAATCCTTTCCAACAGTTGCTCAAATTTTAACCCAGAATAGATTCTTTAGACTCTGAAGAGTTTGTAGAAAAGGACATAGGGAAATGAATGAATATGGGCTGGGTTTAATGAAACCTAGCAATTGAAAAATACATTTTGGGAGGGCTTGCTCAAACAGGCAGTTGCCATCTTTGCAATATAAAAGATGTATTGAGAATTCTCAATGCTTCAGGAAACATTTACTACCATTTAAGAGTTTATATTCTAACTACATTTAATAATTATTTCTCTAATTTAGTTTTCCATTTATAGAGAATTATCTATCATTTTCAGACCAGTTTTTCAATTGATAATAAAAATAAAAATTCAGCTATTGTTCTTTCTCTCAAAAGTGTAAGATTATTCAAGGATTTCATTTCTTTCAGACATAATAAAATGTTCTTAGTGACCATTAATTCTCCACTTTTGAAAAAACAGTGTGACTCAGACAATCCCTCCTAACCCAAACTATTTCCCATATTTAGTTTAAATTTCTTATCTTTGTCTGTCCTTGACTACTCCAACTACTTTATGTCCTAAAAACTCTTTAGTTAAATCAAACAAACCTCCCGTCTGTTCTTTTTATATACTTGGTCTTTTTTTTTTGTCTGTTTGCTATCACCACCTCCATTCCACAGCCACCAAATCATCCTTAAAAAATCCACCCTAATCGCCCCCTCTGTTAAGTTGACCGTCTGACATAGAAAAGTGAAGTTTCTACTTTAAACTCAATATCTATATCTCAGTAAAGGGCAGCGACAATGGACACAGTTTTCCAACCCCCACATAAACAACGTGAGCCCACTGTTGGGTAGGGACTGTCTCTATATGTTGCCAATTTGTACTTCCCAAGCGCTTAGTACAGTGCTCTGCACATAGTAAGCGCTCAATAAACACGATTGATGATGATAAACAACCTCATGAATCTTATCCTTTTCCATCTCTATCTGTCCTGTCTTTGCCTTCATTCCCCTTCTAGACTGTGAGTTCATTGTGGGCAGGGAATGTGACTGTTTGTTGCTGTATTGTACTATCCCAAGTGCTTAGTACGGTACTTTGCACACAATAAGCACTCAATAAATATGATTGAGTGAATGCATGAATTAATGGATTCTGGTTATACAGAAATACTGCTACCACTACTAGTAATGGTATTTGTTAAGCACTTACTATGTGCCAAGCACTTTTCTAAGTGCTGAGGTAGATACAAGGTAATGAGGTTGTCCCACGTGAGGCACAGTGAGGTTAAGTGACTTGCCCAAAGTCACAAAGCTGCTAAGTGGCAGAGCCAGGATTGGAACCCACTATCTCTGACTCCCAAGCCCTTGTTCTTTCCACTAAGCCACACTGCTTCTCACTACTACAGTACAGTACTACTAATAATAACAACAACAGCATTTGTTAAATGTTTACTATGTGCCAACCACTATACTGAAGGCCTGGGGGGGTGGGAGGGTAATACAAAATAATCAAGTAGGGCATAGTTCCTATCCCACATGGGAGAGACCTGGCTACAGAAAGTGTCAGTTTATTGTTACATTATACTCTCCCAAGAGCTTAGTACAGCACTCTGCACACAGTAGGAGCTCAATAAATATGATTGAATGAATGAACAAATGAATGGATACAAAATGTTAGGCTTTGACAGAATCTCCTAAAGAGCATCATGTATGAGAAGGTTGTTCAACTGGTATCAAGTGGTGAAGACGAGTAACAAACAGAAACATCACAGAGTATTTAGAAAATATCTACCCAGCCAAATCCCCTTTAGTGAGTTAAACAGATACTGCTCTTCCCTCTTGGAGGGACACTAGCACATGTAACCAAGTGTCCTTCATCACCATTCAATCATATTTATTGAGCACTTACTGTGTGCAGGGCACTGTACTAAGCACTTGGGAAGTACAAGTTGGCAACATATAAAGACGGTCCCTACCCAGCATCATCATCAATGATATTTATTGAGTGTTGACTGCATGCAAAGCAATGTACTAAGCACTTTGGAAAGTGCAGTACAATAGAGTTAGTAGACATCTTCCCTGCCCATAACAAGCATACAGTCTAGAAGGGAAGACAGACATTAATATAAATAAATAATTTATATTTATAGTTTATAGATAGATTTACTGTGGACAGAATCCTGTAGTAAGCACTTGGAAAAGTACAATAAAACAGAGTTGGTAGTCATGATCCCTGCCCATAAGAAGCTTACAATCAAAGGTAAACTTTTTCCTGTAACACTTCTGCACGTCTACTCATATCTCCTACTATATAAGCAACGACCAAAGGTTTTCTCTGGGATTTCGGATATGATTGTATTCATTCCAGACTAGTTTGAAAATGCCGATGAAGCTAGAGGCAAATATTCCAGGTAGAATCCTTTAGAATCCTTTGATAACAAGACTTTTAGAACTGTAAATTGATGGACATTATTCTACAGTTCAAATGTGAGCTAACATAAAAGATTAGATCATATAGGAGCAATGTTGAGGCCATCTAAATTAACTTGGAGTTTTGGAAGTGTTAAAAACTGGGGTTAGGGACTCTGAATTGTTGATAATGGAGGAGTAAGCTTCTAGTGTAACTTCTACTCCCCCTTCTAGACTGTGAGCCTGCTGTTGGACAGGGACCATCTCTATATGTTGCCAATTTGTACTTCCCAAGTGCTTAGTACAGTACTCTGCACACAGTAAGCGCAGAAATGCTTACTGACTGGGATAAAACAAATGCTGATTTATAAAAAATGATCAACTCCAAAGTTTTTGTATGATTGAAGTGTATCCTGCTCCCTTTCTTCTTCCACCAAAAATGAATTTGGAAACAAAGGGCCATTGTCAGAAGATTTGGGATTTGGTCTGAAACCAACATGATCATTATAGGTAGAGGGGGAGTTTTGATTCTGTTTCTCCCTGCTTGCCTCAAAGTCATTTCGGAAAGATGCCTGATTGACTCTTTCTCTTGGTTTCTTCAAGTCTCTCAATCCTTCTTTAGTTAAGTGGAATACAGCATGTGTGCTTCTTTTTCTCTGTATTTGTAATGCAACAATTTTGTTGCCTCAATAGAATCAATCAGTGAATCATTCAGTCATATTTACTGATTGCTTACTATGTGCAGAGCACTGTATTGAACGTTTGGCTGAGTATCATATAACTGAGTTGGTAGACACGTTCCCTGCCCAAGGAGCTTACTCAACCTGGGATCAGTAGAAAGTGGGAAGCTCCATGATGATGTCACATAGGTAACTATGTCACAGTATAGAAAGGGTTCCTCTTCTGGTTCTCCTTAATTGACTGTGAACTTTCCAGATCATTTTGTCTACCCAAGTGTTAACCACTTTCCTAAGTGATTAACAACTCTTTTTTCAAGTTTTTTCTTTCCTCACCACTTCCCCTCCTTCCACGGGGCTGCAGCAACAGGAGAGAGAGGAAGGAAATGATTCCAGAATAAAAATTTACCAATCAAACTGTTGGAGGGGTGGAGGGGGAAAGGCACTGAAGATCAAGGTGAGATCTAGAGGAAACTGGAATCAACTACAGAAAGTAAAGCCTGTCAGAGAGGTGTGGAGATGTCAGTCGATGAACTCAAGGAGGTCTCTGGAGAAAGACTATGGGGTTCTCCCCATCACATCTCACTGAACTGAAGAACAATTTTCCATTTAAAAAATCACCTCCAATATTACTCATCCTCAAGTGGACCCAGTCAGGGTATGCTATTCAGGTTCCCAAGTTAATGGGGGGAAGTGAAAATGCTTCTAAAGTTCTTTTAAAAAGAGGCAAACTATGATTGTGTTAGAAGTATCTGAGTTCTTTTCTGATGCTCATAAACTGCAGTCTTACTTTTCAGAAGAACAAATCAAGAAATTCTACATTTCTAAAATATCAGGGGAACTTGATTCTACTTTTTTGTTTCTTTAAAAAAAAACAAGGCCTCATTTCTATTCTTTCATAATAATAATAATAATAATGGCATTTGTTAAGTGCTTAGCATATGCCAGGCATTGTACTAAGTGCTGGGGTTAGCAAATCGGGTTGGAAACAGTTCCTGTCCCACATGAGGCTCAGAGTCTTAATCCCCATTTTATAGATAAGGGAACTAAGGCCTACAGAAGTGAAGTGATTTGCTCAAGATCACACAGCAGACAAGTGGTGGAGCTTTCCTTACTCCAGATTGAATACAGAAGGAGGAAGGTGCATGTACTCAACCCAGTTTTCAGACGTGGGCACCAAATGTTTCACCTGGACTTGCCCATTGTCATTTATTTTTGCAAGTGCCAGTGGCTGAGTCCTTCCCATGATGGTTTCATTCTAGACTGAGCCTATTGTTGGGTAGGGACCATCTCTATATGTTGCTGACTTATACTTCCCAAGCACTTAGTACAGAGCTCTGCACACAGTAAGGGCTCAATAGATGCGATTGAATGAATGACTGAATGCTACTGAATTGTTTCCATGGTTTTACATAAGCATCCTTGCCCAAGTTGATATGACCATCAGGATCCTCAGTGGAGAGTGTGGTGGAGAAATGCGGCAGAGGTCAAACCTTACAAAAACAAAATAGTACTCCCTAATAACCTTCCTAATAACCTTCCAAAGTCCTAATGGAAGATCATGAATTTTTCATCCCTAAACAAATCACTCCAACCCATTCCAGGATGGAAAGTTCAACAACCCAACCTGAAGCCCACCATTCCAGGGGAGGCCCCTTACCTCAAGAGAAAAACATAAGGCAGTCTTGCTTAACCTTAAAAGGAAAACAAAATAATCTCTGGAGAGGATAAACCCAAGAGAATCTAGAATACTGAAAATAGGACACCCATTCCTCTACTCCTCAGACATTTTCTCCTCTGGAAAAAGAGCTTCTGGCTAGGAGACAAAAATGAAAAGACAAAAACTACAATTATCCAGCATCATACAGCTTCTTGAATCCACTCACCTAAGCTGTTCTTTTTTTGAAACTCTGAACAAAAAATGAAGGCTGTGCGCAGTCAGAGTGCTAATGGTCGTTTTTTCCACATTGTTTCCCTTGCTCCCCTCACTGAAGCAAGAGCTGGAGAGACTTCGGGAGCGCTTTATGCTATCACTTCACAGGCTGGCCGGTGACAGCTTCGCCAGGGACTAATGAAGTCCGACATAATTGAATATGGCCTGGAGCAAAGCATCTGCCTGCAGCCAGTCTTGATTGTAGCTGTCATCAGGTGGAGCTTGCTGCAGTAAAACACATTCCAGTGGAAACCCATTCTCCCATGCAGCTCCATGGTGATAGCTTATTTACCCTTACATGGCTGCGACAGTTTTGTAGTTAATAATTGTCAGCATCACACTGTTGAGTGAGCACAGTCGCTGGGTCTCTGAATGATCAATATTCTTTCTGGGAATCTGGGTTTTTTTTTCTTTTTTCAGCCCCTTGGAATTAAATTGCACCCCAATGTTCCATTTATCCCAGAGGATTTTGTCTGCTTTCTTTCTTTTTCATTTTTTAATTTAAAACTTAAGGTTTTGAAAAGATCTGTATGTGTTTGATGTCAGCCTCTTGCAAAGGTATTGTAAATTAAGGTATTACAATTTCACAAATAAAGAGGTGTCAGTTGTGACTAGACTTTTGATTTTTTAAGAGAATCCAAATTAAAGAAAACAGAGATGAACAACAACACCTCAAACTCAGGGTCTGTTTCTTCCCTTATGGAGTCCACAGGTTTTTACAAGCTGCAATATAACAATCACATTTGTGGTTGGGTTGAAATATACAACTTTTAAATTTTAACCCATACATAATAATCCTTTTCACTTTTTCCTCTATGCTGGATTTCTGAAAACTGAAAAATGAAGCTACATGGGATTTAGAAAGAGGTGAGCTCAGTGCCATTTGGGGTTTGCTGAATGATTCATTGCTTATGTTGGTGATTAGACCAAAGGGGAAATCTGTTTTGCTAAACAATTTTAAAAACTTAGTAATATTTCAAGATGAGTCCATTCTATACATTTCTGACTTATTTAGACTCATTTCCTGCTGATATTTTAGGGAAAATTTTCAGAAGACTTCTGCAACATTTAATCATAAATCCTCCTGATTTCCTTCAAATCTGGCTTCTTTCCCCTCCCTTCCAAACTGTCCTTTTCCATAACAGAACTCTCCAATCTCTTGACCCCCTCCACTTCTCCCAATCAGTCAGTCAATCAATTGATGGTATTTATTGATTGTTTATTGTGTGTAAACTCCTTGTGGGCAGGTAACATATCTACCAACACTGGTGAATTGTACTTTCTCAAATTCATTGTACAGCGCTCTGCACTCAGTAAGCGATCTGTACATATGATTGATTGATTGATTGAATTGCAGAGCACTGTTCTAAGTGCTTAAGAAAGTACAATGCAGCAGAGTTTGTAGATATGATCCCTGCCTACAAGGAGGTTTCAGGCTACATTAAAATAAATTAGAGATAGAGAAAAGCATCACGGTTAAAGATATGGCGTAAAATATTCTAGAGATATATACAAAAGTTCTACACAGAGGAAATGGGGAGAGAAGTCAAGTGCAAATCACTGAACTAGCTGCTTGGGAGATTTACAATCTAAGGAGGTAGTGGAAAAGTGTACATATATTGCAAATATACAAATAGATTTCACAGGAGGAGCATAGATGCAACGAGGACACACAGAGGCAATTAAATAAATACAGATGAATGCTAATCCAGACCCCAGTCGTATGGTTTCAAATGCATTAAATGTTGACCTTTACAGTAGTATCATGCTCTCAAAATCTTGGATCTTTATAGAAGTAAATGCATCCCGATGTTGGTAATACATCTTTTCCTCCCTCATATAATCCATTCTTGCTCTTCACATAGGCAATAGAAGAGAGGCTAGGTCCTTAACTTTGTAATGTAAAGTTCTGCACTGAGCAATTACCAGAATAATTCAGTTAAATAATTTTCTAGTGAGGAAATAAAGTTTATTTAGGATGAGTTATTCCTTTTAGTAGTGTATTTGATGGTCCAATTGTCCATTTCTTGATAGTGAAAATTGACTTTTTTATCAGGTCTACAAAGGGCAAGTGGTACAGCAAGCCAGGAAAAAAAAATCTGAGCAAAACCCGTCTGTTGCTCAATGTTCCGAGCATCCTTGCCTCCTTTCCAAGCAATCAAAAGGGAGACTGGTAGCTAGGACATGCTGTAATAATCTGGTCTAGTGCATGGTCCATTTGGCTTGAGAAGACAAAATGGTCTGTGAGATTGGTTCCTCCTTGGACTTCCTGATTGCTCCAGGATTATGCTCACTTGACAACTCATCTCAAGGGAGCCGTTGGGAGGTTTAGGAACTATTGGCCTGCTTGAACTTTGTGTCTTCCTGAGGCTACCTAGGGAGGCGTGGGTTGCAGAGCATGAGATGGTGGAGGGGAGAAAGTGGGTTATGGGTTGGCCACCAAGGTGACATTTAAAAGGATCAGGGTTCCTGGGGTGGGATTGGAGGGGGGACAATTAATATGGGGCTCCCTTCTCATTGGCGATAACTCTGCAGCAAGCTACAGGTTATTACAGTTTTTACTAAGAGCTTCCTATCTATTCATTCAACTGTATTTATCTTCTAGGATATGAGCCCATTGTTGGGTAGGGACCATGTCTATATGTTGCCGACTTGTACTTCCCAAGCGCTTAGTCCAGTGCTCTGCACACAGTAAGCACTCAATAAATACGATTGAATGAATGAATTAAGTGCTTACTGTGTGCAAAGCACTGTACTAAATGCTTGAGAGAGTACAATATAACAACAGACACATTCCTGCCCACTACGAGCTCACTGTTCTAAGCACTGTCCCTGACCTACCTGTGGCACAGTCCAGGTAGTGGGGAAAATAGGTACTGAATCTCCATTTTTCAGATGAGGAAACTGAGGTACAGAGAAATTAAGGGATTTGCCCAAGGTCACAGAGTAGGCTAGTGACAGGGCGGGGATTAGAACCCAGGTCCTCTGACTGTCAAGCCTGTGTTTTTCCCACTAGGCCACGCTGCTTCTTGCATGTGGTAGGGACTGTCTCTATATGTTGCCAATTTGTACTTCCCAAGCGCTTAGTACAGTGCTCTGCACATAGTAAGCACTCAATAAATACGATTGATGATGATGATGATGATGTGCTAAGGGGTAACTTTTCACAGGAGGCCACACAGTCAAAACAGTGCCTTGAAAAATTCCCTAAGGAAATCCTTATTGCCTGTTTTTTATTTAATTTTATTTTATTCTTTTAAATGGTATTTATTAAGTGCATACTGGTTCCAGGCACTATACTAACCACTGGGGTAGATTCAAGATCATGAGGTTGGACAAAACCCATGTCCTACATAGGGCTCATAGTCTTAATCTCCATTTTACAGATGAGGTAACTGAAACACAGAAAAGTTAAGCAATTTGACCAAGGTCACAAAGCAGACAAGTGGCAGAACAAGACCCATGCCACACTGGTTCTTGCTGCTTGTTGAAGACTCAGTGTCCAAAGAGCCACTGAATTCCCTTTTTATACCAACCAATTGATAAGCATTTGCACAAAAGTCCCTACCCAAGAACGGGGAAGTCAGTATGATCAAATTTATGAAGGAGTTTGTCATGCAGAGTTTTGTAATGATATAGAAAGCTTCCTGGAGGAAATATGGGAATCAGAAAATTATTGTTGTTGTTTTGGATACGAAAGTATATCCCTTTTAGCTAAGGAACCTGGGAGAACTTTTGTCCATTCATTTCTGGGCACAAGCACACTGGTTAGTTACTAATCAATGCATGGATTTGTATTTGATACCCACAGGTAGAGCTGGTGGACAACTGTCCCTCTTACAGTTGGCTTTTAATAATTGCATTTCTAGCCACTGTAAATAATCAGCCATGCTACTAAAGTGCTCACCTCACTTTCCAAACATTGGTTAAAGAATCCACCACCACTATGTGAGAAAGGTAACTAACGTCTTTAACTCCCCTAAACAACTCATCGATCCTTTCTCTCATGCATGCACACATGCGTGTGCGCGCACACAGACAGACAGACAGACAATTAAATCCTTTTTTATAACAGGAGACGTACCCTATATACAAAATATTTAGACAAAAATATATTTCCGAATCTTTAAAAATAAGCCTGACTTCTCCGAGCGGTAGGCGCACATTTTCTCAGGGAAGGCAGAAGAGAAATTTCGTATCTGCAGGGCTTTTGCAAGGCGGGGGCAGGTAATTTTTTTTTTCCCCAACGAGGACTCCCCTGTCCAACGACCCAAGTAGGTGGTGTATTTTCCTAAACATTATAAGCTGTATTTTTGGAGTCCATCAACGATGTCTAGTTAGCTGTGGAGTTGTATTCAGATTTGGGGAAGGCTGAGAGAGGATTAAAACCACTTGTTTCTTTTTTTTCTTTCTTTCTGGTGGGTTTTTTTTTTTTTTTGACTTGTCACTGCAATAAAGTTGACTCTGGCTCCAGGGAGTCCTCTGTAAAGTACAATGCCCTGGGCTATGGGAGATGGAACCCTCAATAACTGATATGAAAGGTCCTTAATTAAGCACTTAGCATTTCAAGGCAGTCATCACTGTTCACCCACAGACCGAGCTGGCAGGCCGTCACCACCGATAGGCCACCTAGACGACTAACATGAGTTGAGTCGAGTCTTTTGTACTTGAGGCGAAGCGCCCTGAGGCACAGGCTGATCCGGTGACCCCCCCAGATCCACGCTCTCTGCCGGAAGGAACTGGATATCGGATGTGACAACATTGCAGACAGGAAAAGATTCCCCCCACCCCTGCACAATGAAGATCAGGGATTTGAGGAAAAAGTTAGAATGGCCATGGCACTTTCTTGGCTCAGCGGTTGAGTATGAATAGGACTGAAACCCCTTGAATGAATAATGATGAATCTATGGTAAAGCAAAGTTGGTGGGGTGGGGGGGATCCCATCACTGGAGAGTGTCAGTTATTTTGCATCTACACAGGGGCAGGGAAAAAGAGTTAGCAGAGAAAGGAAAATAACTCTCTTCCTATAGCACGCCGCAATTCTCTGGACATGAGAAGCCAAAATAAACATAAATGTTTGAGGAAGTTTATCTTTCTATTAAGGAGATGGAAGACTTTGCGGCATTAAAATGGAAAGGGTTAATGGAATGAACTATAGATTAAATTGTAAAGCAATCAAAGAAAACCAAACAGTTTATAGCAGACAACCATCTTCTGGTGTTTGGGTCTGTGTCAAGCCATGGATGTGGAAAATTAAAGCCATACTGAGAAGGGAAATGAACCATGTCTAATATATCCCCAGCAATAAAATGTTTTCACTAGGACTGTAAAACTGTGGCTTACATTAGGAAAAAGAAAATCAAACTATATGTCAATTCCACATCATGGGACATGAAGTGTCCACAAAAATTTATATTACTATTTAGAAGTGTTTCATTCTGGTGTTTTATTGTGATTGGATGCGCCCTCCTCAGTATCTTTTGACTGGTATGAAAATGATTTGAACTACTTTTTTAGCATTTATTTTACATCTATTACCTGTTCTATTACTTTTTATTATTTTATTGTGCTTGTGTAGAGGGTTTTGCACAGTTTTCATTATAATGTAACATTAAGTCAATTTATTTGTGTATTACATGCTGTATAATTGCACCTTTTTCTAGACAATTTGGATTTCATTATCTAACAAATCAGCACTGTTACATTTCTAAAAGCTCTTGTTAGAAATCAAGTGCATTTTCCAAGTAGGACAACAGAGGTCAAGTTTGCACCAAAAAGAGTATGAGATTTCCCAGTAATGCCGAAACCATTTGTACATCAGGTGAAGGTTATATTGGAAAGTGAGAAATACTTGCTTCTTTGTGAAAATATTTAATTACTCGGTATTATACTAGGTCAAGATCAATGGACATCAATACTGCAAGAAAAGAAATACCGTAGAACAAAGGATTCGGGCATGGAACCGATAAGAGGGGAGAATAAATCATGGCACAAACAAACTAATTCAGGGAAAATGTCCAATGTAATAGAGTTTCTTTTTTTACTATTATTTAGAACTTGAAGATAACATTTGGCTGCTTAATTCATGTGCCATAAATTGCATAACTAGCATCGGCAAGATGAAGCATGCATCTGTTTTTGCTATTTTAGAAAAACAGATCTAAGCCCAACAGAGAGGTGGAATGCAGGAAGAAACTGATATACTTGCAGGTGAACTGCACAGCTCTACAAACAAAGGCAATCACTAAGAAATTGATTAAGATGCCAAATCATTATCAAAAAATGGATCTAGGCTTTCAACTTACAATCACATGTTTCATAGAAAAAGCTAAAACCACTAAGTCCCTCTTTTAGTTCTTACTCAAGGCTTGGGTTTGGGATTCTCTGTTTCTTGAGAAAAAGGCAGTGGTCGGGAACCATCACCATTGCACAAGGAATTTGAATTAAAATGCTAGCTTTTGGGGAAGGTGCAAAATGTTCTGGTGAAGGTAGTGGACCCCAAATGCAAGTGTTAACTGTGGCAAATTGATTCATTTCCAGATGGTTCATTTTCAGATATCTTTACACTGTTCCTTTCGTCTCTAAAATTCCATCTGGGACAAAGGCATGTGCCTCTTCCCTCACAGGGTTAACCCATTCTCAAAAATGCTCAACTTTCCTTTTAAATTGTTCCCTTTTTTTTTCCCCTCCCCTCTGATCTATATGTTCTTTCCCTTAGTGACAATGGGAACACGGGAGCAAAGGTGTAATTGGGTTGGATACTTCAACAACAACAACAAAAATCTGGTGATTAATAGTATCCCTCAAACCCTTGGGGCTATTGTACCAAACTGTTATCTTCACAAATGATGTCTCTCAAGCAGCATTTGGAAGGAACACTGCCTTGTCTCTCTCTCACAGCAGCTGCCGAATGTGGAAAAAAAAAGCCCACCGATCAAAATTTTAGTGGCTGAAAGAGCTATTAGTCAGAAGTCCTCAACTTTGCAACCGCTTCCATTTCCCTCTCGCTCCCTAAGGATCCCTCTCAGACTTACTGCTTAGAGTTACGGTGTTCCTAGTTTTGTGATTTTAAACATCATTTCAGATAATTGGTGCTTCCCCCCGAACATCTCAGACAAATAATTATGTAGTTCAATCTCCCCACATTCCAGTAGTTGGCCCTGTGGGAGCTGGAAACTTGTGCATCAACGGAGCTAATGCTGATAGTTTCTGCAGAGGTAAGCTCAAGTCGGTGACAGACACAAGGCATCAGAGCATAGCACAGGTACCGGACCAGTCTGCTTCCTTCCAGCTCTGAGCCTTCCTCTAGGTCCTGGGGAAGCCAGGAACCAGCAGCAGTAGCAGCAGTAGCAATTCTGGCCTGAGCCCCATCAATCTGCAGAAGCAGAGCCAATGTTAACGTGGAGCCAATAAGCAGTGCTGCATTGGAACAGGGGAAGACTCAGTGTTTTCCCTTTCCTTCAGCTCCCTTCTGCATCATCCTGACTTGCTCCCTTTATTCACCCCCACCCCCACCAATGCCTCAGCACTTATGTACAGATCTGTAATGTATTTTTTTTTAATTGATGTCTGTCTCCCCCTCTAGACTGTAAGCTCGTTGTGGGCAGGGAATCTTGTTATATTGTACTCTACCAAGTGCTTGGTACAGTGCTGTGTACCCAGTAAGCACTCAATAAATACAATTGACTGACTGACTACTGTTAATTCCACCCCTAAAGACCTTCTATCCTGGGTAGTAGTAATGGTATTTATTGAGTACCTACTCAATACAATGCTCTACACTAAATGCTTGGGAAAGTACAAGGCAAATCCAAAGGATGTTCTCTGCCCATTAGGTCTGAGGATCCTGTCACTGGTGTCCCAATAAAATCAAAGGCATTTATTGAGTGCTTACTGTGTGCTTTTATCTGAGTGTTTGTTTCAGAATAGTGTTGTCTACAGCCGGAGCTATCTTGGTAGATAACTGGAGCTCAGAGCTGGAGAAGTAATAGGCCTCACTTGGCCAGGAGATTGGACTAGTTACACACTCCTTTCAATGAGGGATTCCAGTAAGGAAGATGGACTCTCTGTCACCAGGGGACTAGCTATTTTTATTTCAAGGTGAGCTCCCCGAGGGACAGGGAACATATCTGATTCCTGCTTCTGTGTTTTTTCCCAGCACTTAGTACAGTGCTCTGCACACAGTGTTTAATCGATCAATCAATCATATTTATTGAGGCTTTACTGTATGCAGAACACTGTACTAAACACTTGGGAGAGTAATAATAATAATTGTGGCATTTGTTAAGTGTTTACTATGTATCAAGCACTGTTCTAAGCACTGGGAAAGATATAAGATAATCAGGTCAGACAGATTCTGTCCCACACAGGGCTAAGTAGGAAGGAGAGCAGATATCGAATCCCCATTTTACAGATGAAGTAACTGAGTTACATAGGAGTTAAATGACTTGTCCAAGGTCACAAAACAGGCAAGTGGCAAAGTTGGGAGTAGAACCTATGTCCTCTGACTCACAGGCCTGTGCTCTTTCCAGGAGGTCCAGTATAATATTGATGACATTTATTAAGCACTTACTATGTACAAAACAGTGTTCTAAGTGCTGGGGAGGTTACAAGGTGATCAGGCTGTCCCACAGGGGGCTCACAGTCTTAATCCCCATTTTACAGATGAGAGAACTGAGGCACAGAGAAGTGATGTGACTTGCCCAAAGTCACACAGCTGACAATTGGCAGAGCCGGGACTTGATCCCCTGACCTGACTCCAAAGCCCGTGCTCTTTCCACTGAGCCATGCTGCTTCCCACTGAGCCATGCTGCTTGGCTGCTCCCTGCCTTTATTTAGGAAAGGGTTCCGGCTGTCATGGGCATAAAGACACTTAGTACCATGACATAATAATAATAAAAATAATAATTATGGCATTTATTAAGCACTTACTATGTTCCAGCAACTATACTAAGCTCTGGAGTGGATACTAGCAAATCGGGTTGGACAAAGTCCCTGTCCCATGTGGTGCTCACAGTCTCAATCCCCATTTTACAGATGAGGTAACTGAAGGCACAGAGATGTGAAGTGACTTGTCCAAAGACATGCAGCAGATAAGTGGCTGAGTCAGGATTAGAACCCATGACATAATTTCCTTTTCCAAGCAAGAGGATGGGAAAGGAGCCCAGGGTTTTATTTGGGTATGCTCTTCCTCTTATGTGCCCTGCTGCCCTTGGGCCCAGTAGATAATTAAGGCTGGGCTTTTTTTAAAAAAAGTGGTATGTTAAACACTCACTATGCGTCACTGTTTTTAGCTCTCAGGTAATCAGTTGAACACAGTCCATGTCCCATGTGGGGCTCACAGTCTTAATCCCCATTTTACACAAGAGGTAAATGAAGTATAGAGAAGTTAAATGACTTGCCCAAGTTTGCACAGCAAACAAGCGGTAGAGATGGGACCAGAACCCAGGTCCTCTGACTCTCAGGCCCACACTCCTTCCACTAGGCCAAGCTACTTTGTCAGCCTTCCTGTTTCTTAGAAGTTGGGGACACAGTCAAGAAGCAGTGCTTATTCATTCAATCATATTTATTGAGTGCTTACTGTGTGCAGAACACTGTACTAAGCGCTTGGGAAGTACAAGTTGGCAACACATAGAGACGGTCCCTAACCAACAACGGGCTCACAGTCTAGAAGGGGGAGACAGACAACAAAACAAAACATGTGGACAGGTGTCAAGTCATCAGAATAAATAGAAATAAAGCTAGATGCACATCATTAACAAAATAAATAGAATAGTAAATATGTACAAATAAAATAGAGTAATAAATCTGTACTAACATAAATACAGGTGCTGTGGGGAGGGGAAGGAGGTAGGGCGGAGGGGATGAAGAGGAGGAGAGGAAAAAGGGGACTTAGTCTGGGAAGATCTCCTGGAGGAGGTGAGCTCTCAGTAGGGCTTTGAAGGGAGGAAGAGAGTTAGCTTGGCAATGTGTGGAGGGAGGGCATTCCAGGCCAGGGGGAGGACGTAGGCTGGGGGTCGACGGCAGGACAGGCAAGAACAAGGTACAGTGAGGAGGTTAGTGGTAGAGGAGTGGAGGGTCAGGGCTGGGCTATAGAAGCAGAGAAGGGAGGTGAGGTGGGAGGGAGCGAGAGGATGGAGAGCCTTGAAGTGGAGAGTGAGGAGTTTTTGTTTGATGCATAGGTTGACTGGCAGCCACTGGACATTTTTGAGGAGGGGAATAACATGCCCAGAGTGTTTCTGCACAAAGATGATCCAGGCAGTAGCGTGAACAGTGCTGCACACAAGTGCTCAATAAATACAATTGACTAACTCTGTAGGCCCCTCTCCTCCTCTGCCAGAAAAGAGTGCTCACCTGAATGTGACAATAAGGCACGTAATTTAGTGTGCCCTGCTAGAGGCACCTCCAACTTTGATCTTATTCTGCCCATTGAGTGAAATAAAAATTTGTGGCTCAACTGGTTCTCAGGCACATTTGGAGTCTCCAAAGATGCCCAGCAAAGCAATTTTCAAGGCACATAGCAAACTGAGGTTGGAACTTGGAAGAGAACTCCAGTCTTCAGCACTCTGGGCTAATGTGTAGTCCATGGAGTGTAGCTCATGAAGTCATGACCACTTTAGTACTAGAAATATGCTAAACTACTTTCCCTTGTCAGGAAGAGTCCCAGAACACTAGACCCTCAGTGCAAAGGCTCATTTTTATAATTTCCCAGTTACTAAATGAAGTGAAGGGGCTGAGAATATAACAAGTAATAAAACATGTTACCTGAAGCAGTGGGAAGCAAAGTGGCTTTCATGAAGCTTCCACTTTAATGGGAAAGATAGAGAGAAATATATTGGCAAATACTAATAATAATAATGATATTTGTTAAGCACTTACTATGTACCAGACACTGTACTAAGTGATGGGGTGGATACAAGCAAATCAGGTTGGACACAGTCCTTTGTCCCTTGTGGGGCTCACAATCTCAATCCCCATTTTACAGATGAGATAACTGAGGGACAGGGAAGTGAAGTGACTTGCCATTGGTGGGGGGGAGGGGGGTTGAAGCCAAACTACCTTGGTAGGGAGGGCTGTTTACACCCCCAGAATCTCACTAAGTCTTTTAAGTGTTTGTGGTGGCTATTTTACCTTGCTGCAGAGTAGTCACTTGATGTTCTGATGTTTATTATTATTATTGTTATTCATTCTTATGACCTGAGAGGACCAGGGCAACTGTGTTGTGATATGCGTTGCTTCAGGGCTGTTAACTATTCCAGGAACTTGTTGGTGACCTGACTTGCCACTGGATGGAGTATAGGTCTTATCCTGAACATTATGTATATCGTTATGACCCTTGCTGCTCTTTATACATAAACTAAAATGTACTAGGGAATGAGCAATCCTATTGGTTATTTTGTTATCTGTTACCAGAATAGCATCCATCTTCTATTCAGTCATTTTTTAAAATCAATCCAGCAACCTGATAAATCTCCTTTAAAAAACAAAATCAGCCTTCAAGTTACAAGTCAGCGAGTGAGCCATACATTTGCCTGATTCACTTGCAAAGACCTGAAATTAAAAACATTCATTTTTCCTACAAGGATATTTCTGAGTCTTATCAATTTGCAGAGTACTAAAAATCAGGGATTTTTACTAACTACACAATACCTGCCTGTAAGAAGAGAGAACATAAGATATTCTGATGCTTCCAAGAGAAATTCATCATCTCTTAATTTGCATTGTGAGGACATTTTGATTTAATAATAATAATGACGATGGCATTTGTTAAGCACTTTCTACGTGCAAAACACTGTTCTAAGCACTGGGGAGGATACAAGGTGATCAGGATGTCCCATGTGGGGCTCACAATCTTAATCCCCATTTTACAGATGAGGTAACTGAGGCACAGAGAAATTAAGTGACTTGCCCAAAGTCACACTGCTGACAAATGGCTGAGCCGGGATTTGAACTCATGACCTCTGACTCCAAAGCCCAGGCTCTTTCCACTGAGCCATGCTGCTTCTCCTATTTGTTTCTAGCAAAACAAATGACAGCAGGATACAGTGAAGATCACACCAAGGATAATAAGCATGTTCAACTTATGAAACTGCTGCTGGGTGTTGATGAACCAATCATATTTACTGAGCACTGTGCTAAATGCTTGGATGAATACAATAGAGTAAGCAAGCATGAACCCTGCCCTCTGAGCGCTTACAATCCAGAGAAGGAGATTCCTCTCAAAGGCCAAGGAGCCCTATTTCATAGATAGGACAACAGGAGCAGAGAGCAGGTTTAATTCTCTTTCCTGGCTCTGTTTCTCCCCAACCTTGCAAAAACCCCTGAGGATCCAGGCAGGAGGGTAGTGATGAGCTTCTCTTTGGGTTAAGGTTGGCTTCAGAAGCAATACAAGGGATTGGTATGAGCAAGAAGTGTTATGAGATTTTAATTACTCAGCTGAAATAATTTTAAGATGTCTCCAGGCTGGATATGGGAAAGATGTCAAGGGAGGGGAAGTCAGTGTTGTGATGGAAACCAGATCCAGGAATCCATAGACACAGGCCTAACAACCAGTGTGCTCTCTGCTGCACAGGGGTACGTGGATGGAGTGTGGCCCAGTGTGGATGGCTGGAGGGAGACAGAGTGAGGCTAATGTATTTTTTCTGGAATCATCCTTGACTCTTTTCACCCTTTAGGGGCAGGTAGAATCAACATCATAACATGTTTTTCTAAAACACCATCCTGTGAAGTACAACAATGTCAGGGGTGTGCCCCACTGAAGGCAGCCAGGTACATTAATCCACAGCCCAAGGCTGAATGCTGTTCCAAATCAAAATAGTGCTTCCAACCTAGCCAACAGAAGTGGTGTAATGGAAAATCTGAAAGTTCTTTAACTGAACATTTCCTTAGCAGCATGGCTTAATGGAAAGAGCCCGGGCTTGGGAGTCAGAGGTCATGGGTTCTAATCCTGGCTCGGCCACTTGTCAGTTGTGTGACTTTGGGCAAATCACTTAACTTCTCTGTGCTTCAGTTACCTCATTTGTAAAATGGGGATTAAGACTGTGAGCCCCGCCTGGGTTAACCTGTTAACTTTGTATCTCCCCCAGTGCTTAGAATAGTGCTTCCTACATAGTAAGTGCTTAACAGATATCATCCTTATTATTATTATTATTATTGAGTCTGCTCAAGTTCCCATGCCCACTGTTTGAAACTAACACAAAACTCCAGTTGAGAGAAAAAGCTGAAAATTGACAAATGAGCATGAGACAATTTGACCATGTAGAAGGCAAGGTATCTTGGGAAAAATCATTCAAATTTCAACACATGATGATGCTCTCAGAATATTCGTATAATAATAATAATAATGGCATTTTTTAAGCACTTACTATGTGCCAAGCACTGTTCTAAGTGCTGAGGTAGATACAAGGTTATCAGGTTGTCACACATGGGACTAAGTCTTAATCCCCATTTTACAGATGAGGTAACTGAGGCACAGAGAAGTTAAGTGACTTGCCCAAAGTCGCACATCTAACAAATTGAGGAGCCAGGATTAGAACCCACAACCTCTGACTCCCAAGCCCGTGCTCTTTCCACTAAGCCACGCTGCTTCTCATATATAGTATAGCATGTAGTATATAGTCTGTATAGTCTCCTGCTCCCCATTTGTGTAATTTTTTTTAACATCTGTCTCCTCCACTAGATGCTAAGCTTCTTGAGGGAAGGGTTTGTTTGTTATTACACTGTATTGTACTCTCCCAAGCATTGAGTATAATGCTCTGCACAGAATAAGTGCTCAACAAATATCATTGATTGATTAATGGGTTCAGAATAACAGAAACGACTCAAGAAAAAGAGCCGAGTCATTCATTCAATCATTCATTCATTCAATCATCCATCTATTGTAAAGCTGTTACCATAAAAGCCATCCAGATTCTAAACATCATCAGGAAGGAGCTAGAAAACACAACAAATAGATATGTTTCTGCCACTATATATAATCATAGTACACCTATACCTGGAATTCAGTGAGCAGTTCTGCTCACTGGATCTTAGGAAGGACAGAATACAACTGGAGAAAGATCAGAGTCAGGTAGACAAGTCAATCAATAATATTCATTGAGGGCATACTGTGTACAGAGCACTGTGCTTAGTGCTTGGGAGAGCACAATATAATTGAGTTGGTAGACACATTCCCTACCCATGATGAGGTAACAGTCTAGAAGGGAGCTTCCAGCTGAAGTCCTTAGGAAAGTGAAGTTTCTTAGGAGGATCAGTTGAAAGGGATGAGATTCTTCAATCTGGAAAGCCACAGGAAAAATATAATAATTTTATTCACTAAAACCCACATCAGTAGGACCAGGAGAGAACCAGTGGAAGCCATAATTGGTGAATCGAAAACAAACAAAAGGAAACACTTTTTCACACAGTGGTGGCAGGCACAGAGAACTTAAAGCTTTGTTATGAATCCATCAGTAGTAAATAAGTTCCTCATCGGCAGGAAACATGTCTTCCAAATATACATGCACTCTCTCAAGTACTTAGTGCAGTGCTCTGTACACAGTAAGTACTCGATCAAAACCGCTGATGGATTAAGCTTTTATTCTGTGCAGAGCACTGCACTACTAAGTGTTTGGGAAAGTACAATAGAACTACAGGAAATTGTGGTAAATCCATAGTTCTCCATAGGGAACAGTGCAGGGGGAAAATATGAGTAAGTTCAGGAAGCACTGGGTACATTTATGAATGAGTGGGCCAGAAAAGCTTCTTGGAAGAAAAGCTAGGATTTAGAGGCCAAAAGTTAGGGTTGTTCATGGGTTCAATCCTACATATTAGTATCCATGTCACCCAGTTGCCACTGTCAGAGACAGAATACTGAGCTGGGTTGGCTACTGGTCTTTCTTACCCTGTTATGGTATTGCTTATGTTACATTATGTTACACCCTACCCCCAGACCAAAGGAAACAATTAAGGAGGGTAGGTTGGAAACGTGAATGTCCCATTAGTTTAAGCCATACTAAGTTGAAACTTTTATTTGCTCTCACATTCCAAGATGTTTCATTTGTTGGTTTCAAATTTAACCTGAATGCACAAAATGGGGGGCAAGGAGGAGGTTGTTGTGAGGATTTTTCCTGAAGAGGTTCAAGATTGAGAGACAGACTTGCGCATAAACATTCCCTCTCTGGTGAGAAAGATGGAGGCTGACCTGTCAGTGCTATTCTTTGTCAGAAATATACATCTGCATGAAGAATGGAGAGTTAAAAATTTAATCTGCAAAGCTATTTAGAGAGTGGATAGGCCTTGACAGGCCTCCCAAATGTATTAAAAGAACAAGAACAGCGGAGTTATGGAAAAAAAAGCTGTTGCAGCAAACAGAATGAAACTAAGCTTTCTTGACAGAATCAGTTTGCCAAATGACTTTCAAATTGCACTGTCTTGTAGTTGTTTTCCTTAAATAGACTTTCATTTAAATGTCTAAGACAAGAGAAAGGTCCTCCACCTTAAAATTCACAGGGTTCCAGATAACCCTTTAAGGACCCTCTGGTGATCAATTCTTAGAATCCAAAATGGAGAAACACACAGGACAATGGGAGATTAGCAAGCGAGGGATGTCTAAGAAAATGAAACCAGGATACCAAAAGACTTCTGAACCCGACATTGATCATTGCACAATAATGTGCATTATAAAATAATCTGTTCTCAAAAATACCTACTAAAATTCAAGGTTGGTGGAGTTTGCCCATCGGGGCAACCCTTCAAAAACCATCCCTGTGAATGAAATGCAGCTTTCAATACAACAGTCTAGTCAGCCTGCATTCATTTGTTCATTCATTTAATCGGAATTATTGAGCACTTAGTGTTGGCAGAGCACTGTACTAAGTACATGAGAGAGTACAATGTAACAGCAAACAGACACATTCCCTGCCCTGCAGGAAAATCATTCCCCATTTTCCCTCATTTTGGCCTTCCTGCATTCTCCCAGCCTGGAATTCTGAAGGAACAAGGGAGTTCCTGTCTGTTTCTCTTATCATGTTACTTTGTTTCCTTGGCTGCCATATTTCACCACCACTCTTTCTGAAAAGCTCAAAGGGAAATGTTTTCTTTTCTTGTCAGTCAAGCATTGCTACCTCACCAGGGTTGCCTGTTGAGAGCCATGAGGTTTAGTGGCTTCAGCAACCCACAAAGCCTCGTTTCTCTCTCACACGTAAACCAAGGCCAAAGCCTGGATGCCAAGAGAGGTCTGCAGATGTATCCATGCCCATTAATATTGTAAAGATTCTTTTCCATTAAAGTCTTAACTGAAGCATAACCACTGAGAAGGTTCTCTCAAAATATTGCTTTAAATCTTTAATCTCCATTGGTAGTCTTGGTAACCTGCTTTTCTTTGAGGGCATCAATTGCGAAGTACAAACTTTGGCCCAGAAACCCCCAAACCTGCTTCCTTAAGCTCTACACTTGCCTAATTTGTGGGCTCTGGGCTGTCTTGTGCATTGCTTAGCAACATCCTGGAAAATAGAAGGATGTCAGGTTTCCACATGTCTTCAGCTCCATATATTCTGGGAAGCCACACTTGTATGAAGCTGAATGGGAGACCCTTTCAATTGACTGCTCATTTCCCATCCTTCAAAAATGGATGTTGGAGAAAAAAAAAAGAGTAAAAATGTATGTTTGAAAAATGTCACCAAAACCACTTGGGAGTACCAAACTGAGATTTTCATTGTTTCACAGTTTTGTCTATGTCTTGACCTGATTTCCTCTTATCCTTGAGTAACTCTGAGAGCAGAAGGTAGAGCTAGAGTAAGGAGGAGCAATGTGGGAGGATCCAGGAGTCCCAAGGCACCCCTTCCCAACTACCCTAACGGTGTATTCTTTCCCAGAACTTAGTACAGTGCTCTACGTGCAGTAAGGAACGACATGGTGTAGTGGATAGAGCATAGACCTGGGACTCAGAAGGTCATGGGTTCTAATCCTGGCCCATCCACGTGTCAGGTATTTGACCTTGGACAAGCCACTTCACTTCTATGCACCTCAGTTACCTCATCTGTAAAATGGGGATTGAGTTTGTGAGCCCCACATAAGACAGGAATTGTGTCCAATTTGATTTGCTTGTTCCCACCCCAGTGCTTTCATGGCCTAGTGGCAAAAAAACAGGCTTGGGAGTCAGAGGTCATGGGTTCTAATCCCGGATCATCCACGTGTCAGCTATGTGACCTTAGGCAAGTCACTTAGCTTCTCTGAGCCTCAGTCAGCTCATCTGTAAAATGGGGATTGAGCCTGTGAGCCCCACATGGAACAACCTGATCACCTTGTATCTGCCCCAGCACAAAGAACAGTGCTTGGCACAAAGTAAGTGCTTAACAAATACCATAATAATAATAATTATTATTATTACAGTATCTGGCACATAAGTAAGCACTTAACAAATAACATTATTATTATTATTATTAATAATAATACTTTTTTTTACTTCTACTACCTCACTAAAATGATATCAGTTTGAGTTTCCAACCCTGCAGATCTACCCTTACTCCAGTTGACATCCTGCATCCCATTCAGGTTATCTAATTGGGCAGGGAATGTGTCCGTTTATTGTTATCTTTACTCCCCCAGGCTCTGCACTCAGTAAATGCTTAATAAATATGACTGAATGAAGGAATGAACTGAGCAGAGACTGTTGAGTAAAGAGGGTGCTCATGGGCACCTCCTCCCCCTGGCCTGGAATGCCCTCCCTCTGCACATCCGCCAAGCTAGTTCTCTTCCTCCCTTCAAAGCCCTACTGAGAGCTCACCTCCTCCAGGAGGCCTTCCCACACTCAGCCCCCTCCTTCCTCTTCCCCTCCTCCCCCCCCCATCCCCCCTGCCTTACCTCCTTCCCCTCTCCACAGCACCTGTATATATGTATATATGTTTGTACATATTTATTACTCTATTTATTTATTTATTTTACTTGCATATATTTATTCTATTTATTTTATTTTGTTAATATGTTTTGTTTTGTTGTCTGTCTCCCCCTTCTAGACTGTGAGCCCGCTGTTGGGTAGGGACCGTCTCTATATGTTGCCAACTTGTACTTCCCAAGCGCTTCCCCAGTGCTCTGCACACAGTAAGCACTCAATAAATACGATTGAATGAATGAATGAATGAATAAAAAATCTGGCAACTGGACCCTTGGAATTCAGGGATTCTTGGCTCAGATTTGAACTGCTAATCCAGTTCCATTCCCTTAAACCATCTGTTCCTTGCTGCTACCCAGCATTCCTCCATCAGAAATGGCCCTGATCCAAATCTGGAAATGGAGGGATCTTCCCAGAGCCATCAAACCTCTCCTCTTGACCCTGCAGCTGTGGCCCGAATAGCAGTATACCACCATCGAATGCCAAAGGTCTCAGGAAATCCCTTTGGGGTTGTACAGAGATTTTCAACAATCACATCTCTTGCTTAGGAGCTGTTCCAGCAGGATGTTACTCCCATCATCTATGGCTGCTGCAGAAGGTTTTGCACAGTAGGAAACAACTTATGAAATGCCATCGACGGTGACTCCCCGTAGGAGTCAACATTTAAGGCGATTGAGCAAGGAGTAGCGTGCTTGAAATGCTGAAAATATACACTTTCCATAAACAGGATTAGTCTAATGAGAACCAGAACCTCCTCTTAATAAGCTCTCAATTATTCATGGGCCTGTATCAAATAAGGCACAATCACCGTAATCACACTGGGTTTTAGAATTGTCCACAACCCTCATCTATGCTAATCCCAAGGTAACAGTTACAATGTGTGAAGTACATTCTCCATCCAAGAATTGTAGTGATATTATAACACAGCAGGTGCCTGGAATTGCAAAGCCGACATTGATTTTCCTGAGATCTCTGTAGTGCTCTGTTCCAGTGTTTTACAAAATGCTCAGGAAATACTGTTGACTAACTGAATGTGTCTCAGAGTCTTGAGAGAATTCCCTGGAACTACAAATGTTTCTTACAAAAGGAAACACAGATGCAGAGCTATTTTTCACTCTCTCAAGTGTTTAGTACAGTGCTCTGCACACAGTAAGCACTCAATAAATACGACTGAATGAAGGTAATGTGTCACATAACCACAGGAAAACTAATCAAGTAACTGGGGGGCAAGGTGTTAAAACTGATAGGTGTATATTCCAGGTGTCTATATGGTCATTTTGTTTAGTCTGCTAATATGTTGCAGTAATGACCTGGATAGATACCTACTTTATTGAAAGAATTGAAACTATTGGATGTGTTCTTCCTAAGTATCCCCTGCTTCTCTCCAGTCCCTCCTTCCTCCTGCCCCTTCTTCAACTGTCCCATCCTTCCCAGCAATATCTCAAGAAATCTCCTGCCTTCTCTTAAAAGCCACCCCCTTCAACTGCACATCCAACCCCACCCATCCCTTTGTACCTCATCAAAACACTTGTCCCCTTATTCTTCCTCCCCCAGCCCCAGACCTCCATCTTCAACTGTTCACTCTCCAATGGCTTCCTCCCCACTGATTCAAGACTCGCTCATGTCTCCCCTATCCTAAAAATTCCCTCTCTTAACCCCATGACCCCTTCCAGTTATCACCCCATCTCCCTCCTACCATTCCTCTCCAAACTCCTTGAGTGACTTGTCTGCACCCGCTGTTTCAAGTTCCTCTCCTCCAATTTTCTCTTTGACCCCCTCCAATCTGGCTTCCATCCCCTTCACTCCACAGAAACAACCCTCTCAAAGGTCACAAATTATCTCTTTCTTGTCAAATCCAATGGCCTCTATACCATCCTAATCCTCCTTGAACTCTCAGCTGCCTCAACACTGTCAGTCACCTCCTTCTCCAGGAAATAATATCTGAACTTGGCTTCACTTACACTGTTCTCTCCTGGTACTCCTCCTATCTCTCTGGCTGCTCATTATCAGTCTCTTTCACGGGCTTCTCCTCTGTCTTCCACCCCCTAACTGTGGGTGTCCCTCAAGGTTCAGTTCTGTGTCCCCTTCTATTCTCCATCTACACCCACTTCCTTGAACTCATTTGGGAGGAACTCATTCATTCCCATGGCTTCAACTACCACCTGTATATGGATGATTCCCAAATCTACATCTCCAGCTTGATCTCTCTTCCTCTTTGCAGTCTCACATTTCCTCCTGCCTTCAAGACATCTTTATCTGGATATCCTGCTATCACCTCAAACCCAACATGTCCAAAACAGAACTCCTTATCTTTCCACCGAATCCTGACCTTCCCCTGACTTTCTCATAACTGTAATAATAATAATAATAATGGCATTTATTAAGTGCTTACTATGTGCAAAGCACTGTTCTAAGCACTGGGGAGGTTACAAGGTGATCAGGTTGTCCCACGGGGGGCTCACAGTCTTAGTCCCCATTTTACAGATGAGGTATCTGAGGCACAGAGAAGTTAAGTGACTTGTCCAAAGTCACACAGCTGACAATTGGCAGAGCCGGGTTTTGAACCCATGACCTCTGACTCCAAAACCCGTGCTCTTTCCACTGGGCCACACTAGATAGCACCACAATCCTTCCTGTTCTGGCTCAAGGTTATGAACCTATAACCTTGGCATTACCCTTGACTCCTTTCTCTCATTTAACCCACATATTCAATTTAACACTAAATCCTGTCTATTCAACTTTCATAGCACTGCTAAAATCCATTCTTTCTTCTCCATCCAAACTGCTACAATGTTAATCCAAGCACTTATCCTGTCCCACCTTGATCATTGTATCAGTCTCCTTAATGACTTCCTTGCCTCCTGTCTCTCTCCACTCCAGTTCATATTTCACTCTGCTGCCTGGATCATTTTTCTAACAAACCATTCAGTCCATGTTTCTCCACTCCTCAAGAACCTCCAGTTGATGCCCATTTGCCTATGCAACAAAGAGAAACTCCTTATCATTGGCTTTAAAGCACTAAATCACCTTGTCCCCTGCAACTTCACCTCACTACTCTCCTTCTGCAACCCAGCCTGCACACTTCACTCTAATGCCAATCTACTCACTGTACCTCGATGTCATCTACCTCGCCACCAACTTCTCACCACGTCCTGCCTCTGGTCTGGAACCTCCTCTATTTTTGTATCTGACAATTAATCTCCCCATTGTCAAAGCCTTAACTGAAGGCACATCTTTTCCAAGAGGTCTTTCCTGATTAAGCCCTCATTTCCTCTTCCCTCATTTCCTTCTGTGTCGCTCTGACTTGCTCCCTTTATTCACCACCCCTCCTCCAGCCCCACAGCACTTATGTACATATCTGAAATAAATTTATTTGTATTAATGTCTGTATCCCCCTGTAGACTGTAAGCACACTGTGGGCAGGGAATGTGTCCGTTATATTGTGTTGTATTCTCCCAAGGACTTAGTACAGTGCTTTACACACAGAGCTCAATAAATACAATTGATTGATTGATTGCAGTGAAACTGTGGAGGATGAAAGACCGCAGTTGGATAGATTGCCCCGTAGGAAGAATAAAAAGAAACAAGACAGGAAGAAGAAAGTAGTTTTGTCCAAGAATTGATACTCATATGGCTGTGCTGGTTTTATTCTTAATGATCTTTTTCCTTGTTGGCTAAGACCGTTTTAGCCCTGGCACCTCATACACTCAGCAATTTAGTATTTTTGGAATAAAAGAAAAATCTCAGAGCTCAGATAGTTCCTAAAGACCTCATCTTGAATCAAGATGCTCTTCATGGCCTATTAAAATCCATCAGGTTGACAGTGATTTTAAATAGTCAGATTTTGAAGACTGAATTGAATAATGTAGACCAGTTTCTAGGAGCTGTATCCCTGATCAGTCAAAGACACTCTCTCTAGGGCATTCATTTGCTCCAAATTGGCAACCTCAAAAGTAAAGTGGTTTCCACTTAATATTTGTTTATTTGGGGACATTTGAGCATCTACAAAGCATAGTCTTAACCTCTAGGAACTTACACTTGAAAGCAAGGAGATTACAAGCTGAACTTCTCTCTAGATCGAGGATGGATAACTATTTGGGATGAAAGGTCATTCAGTAAGCTTGATTCACCTGTTCTGAGCAGGATCCATAATTCATAATGGGAGAGATTCTTGGGGTAGTGAACACAAGTGTTGTAAGATCTGAGGTTGGGATGAGAGAGGAGAGACGATGGGTGGCGAAAGAAGAGATTTAAGTGGAAGATGTATATTAGAACTATCCCAGGGGTTAACACAGTGCTTGTAGCATAATAAACACTTAATAAATAACATTATCATTAAGAAATATATAATACTTCCCAATATAGCTCCTAACTGTCTTCAAGCCTGCTAGCTACTCTGTCTCCTCATAGTAGTGGTAGTAATAGTAATAATAATAGTGGCAGCAAGAGGATTTCTTGAACCCCTGTATGATACACTGTATTGGCACTTGAGAAGTACAGAATAATGCAGTGATATGTTCTCTGCCCACAAGAAGCTTACATTCTAGTTAGGGAAGCAATCATAAAAAATATTCACAACTGGAGAGATAAAAAATAAATACATTTCATTTAATTATGGTATTTGTTAAGCGCTTACTTTGTGCCAGGCACTGTACTAAGTGTTGGGTTGGATACAAGCAGATTGGGTTGGACGCAGTCCCTGTACCACATGGGGCTCACAATCTCAAACCCCATTTTCCAGATGAGGAAAATGAGTCACAGAGAAGTGAAGTGACTTGTCCAAGGTCACACACAGACAATGGTCTGCTTCTAAATAGAGCAGACATATGTACAAGATTGCTATGGAGGGTGTAAGTATGTACTAGAACTGGCTGAGAGTGATGGTATGGTTTAAGGAGTTGGGAAATTAATTGGGAAAATTAATTAATTGAGGAGAGCTCGTGTACTGGAGGAGGTAGGATTTTAGCAAGGATTTGAAGTGAGGAGAGCTGTGATTTGATGTGGGGTGAGGAAGGGAGTTTCAAGCTAGCAGCATGAACAAGAAGCTGTATGGCTAGAAACATCTGTGTGCCAAGGATGCCCTAGAGTTGTTGTATATAACAGGGGCCAGAGTAGATCAACTGGTAGAATGGGTGAAGCTAATGAAATGCATTTTGCCTACTGCTGCTTTAATGGAACTCACTTTCCAGAGATGTTCTTCCATTTGAAGCTGCCACATTATCACTTTGCAACCCATTAAAAGATTTCATGATTCAACAAAAGCATCTTCATTAAAAAAACATTTACTAAACCCTTCTGTGTACCATACCATCCCAGACCCACTCTTTACCTACACAACACTGTCTGTGCCTTCCAAGTAGCAGCAGTATAAAACAGGTAAACCTTCTGAATAATTCCATCTCCCTTCACCAATCAAAAACCTTTCTGAATCTAAATCAGAAGACATTCATTAATGCTAAATCTTTTTTGATTGATACCCTAGGTTTCAATGACTATGGAGAAAGACCAAGTTTTAGGATTTTCAATCCATTCTTAAGAGAAAGGGGAAAAGGCCTTCCTTGACCCCAATAGGAGAAAGATTAGATTCCACAACATTACCCCCCTGTATCCTCAACAGGAACAGAGGGATGAAACCATATAGAGTGATGCAGAGCTATTAAAGAGCACACCATTGTGAGGAGAGAGGATGTGTTTACCTTATATGAAGATAAGCAATATTGCCTGCTGATGCATTGGAGACATTTTACAAGAACTCTTACATTGTGTGAGTTCAGGAAAACCTGGAAATCTTAGGAGGAAAAAGAGCCAGTAAGTTAAAGGTGCCTTCAGGGCAGTTTTAACTTGGCACCCATTTTCTCAGATTAAGAAAAAGGATTCTAAGCTAGTTCCCTATCTGGTCAGCTTTCTCTGCCCTGTGAGCATAGCCCCTCTGAGTTTCATCCCGAATCCTGGCCAGGGTTCCTTATAAGATTGTAGAATCTTATGAGTGGGAGTAGCCGTCCTGTTTTTCATAGGTAGAAGGAGTCATCCACACCAGTCCCCTCCTTCAACAAGCAGGTCCCTAAGCCATTCCAAACTGTTCTGAAAGCTACAGGAAACTGAATCTCATTCATTCATTCATTTTTTCATTCAATCGTATTTATTGAGCACTTAGTATGTGCAGATCACTGTACTAAGCACTTGGGAAGTACAAATCGGCAACAGAGACGGTCCCTACCCAACAGTGGGATCACAGTCTAGAAGGGGGATACAGACAACAAACAAAACAAGTAGACAGGTGTCAATACCATCAGAATAAACAGAATTATAGCTATATATACATCATTAATAAATTGAATAGAGTAATAAATATGTACAAGTATATCTCCAGAAACTATTTAGCTAAATGAGGAACTTTAAAAGCTGACAAAGTGAATGTCAAGGAAAACAGACTGCTTCTGCAATGGCCAATGGAGATCATGGCAATCATCCCTGTCCTACTAATATAAAGCCGAAGGCTGGGAAATGTTCTTGTAGAAGACTCAGGTACAAAGTCGGTTGCCAACTATCTCTTGAATTCATTATTGTTCAAAATGAAGGAAGACGATTGTTGTAGTATCAACAAGGTGTGAATGACATACCGCCTCGCCCTATGTTTCATGATCCCTTCAAAGGGATTTTCCAAACCATCTGTAAAACTACAAAGGCCAATGAATGCAAAGAGACTAAAGGCTGTGTTTCAGGGCACATTTTTTTCCCAGTAACACAGAATGTGTGCTCAGGGTGCTTATATAATTCATTGCTTGGAGGAGTGAAGTGCTTCAGCTCCCTCATTCATTCATCCTGTTCTTTTGCTGCTTGACACATTTTGGAAGATCAGTAAGAAAACTATTTTGGGTATTTTAATTATATCATGCAGCTCATGCAGAAATGGCCTCTGTGTCCTTTCTAGAAGCATCTCCTACCCCAGAACTCATACATGTGTAAGGATAAAGCAGATTTCTGGTTTTGGAAAGTAGCCATTGAAGATGCTGTTCAAGATGAATGCTCTTCTCCAGAGGAGCTCAGTTTTAAAAATAAAATTCTTCTATTTTCCTTTCACAAACCAAAATGGTGAAACATGGTGGGAGGGCTTGATGTAAATAATTCTGACTCCAGCAGAGACTTTTATTTTGGAAGTGGGTCTCGCAGAGAGCTGTTATTGTATGCATGGCATGCCAATCTGATCAATAGCCTGATGAAGCATGGATGGTCCCTCTCTGCCCAGTTCCACCATTTTCAACCTAATTAGCAGCTGCTCAAAGATGGGAAACAGGTGCAGATTCAGGCTCAGACCCGGGAAGTCAGCCTGTAATTAACAAGGAAAAAAGGGTCAGATATTGGGAAGAATATCAAATCTCGGTCCACTGGGGTTCGCCTGCTGGCCCAAAGGCAGAGTCACCTGAGATCTTAAGCATGCTAATGTAAATTATGCAAGCTTTCAAACAACATGGCTGCATAATCAGTTGGCAGCATGGAAAACGACTGGCTTCTTGCTAGACCTTAGTCTGTTGAAGCTGGAAGTGGAGGCCTGAGACTTTTGACTTTTCTCTTCCTGATTTTGATTGGAGGGCTGTGCCTGGGATTTGCCTTTAAAGAGGAAGTTAAGGTTTTGTGATCGTTCAAGAGAAGGAATGAGAGAAGATGCCCTTGTCATTGCCTGGAATATTTCTATGTCCGATAGGTTTTTGCGGCAGATTGTTTTGGAAGCATATGTGTTTCCTTACGGTAACTGTTGGCTTTGGCCACTAGCCCTGGTATTTTCAGTTGCTGTAGTAGCAATGGCATTTATTGAACATGTACTGAGAGCAACAGAAGAAAAGGATATGATGCCTTCCCTACAGGAGCTTACAGTCTAATGGGGGAGACATATAAAATATTTACAAATAGTGTGAGCAGCAGGAAGAACAAATATCACATGGGGAGTAGAGCAAATATGCCAGGAAGAAATGTTGAAATAAATCAGAATAATCAAATGTACAATCGACCCTTTGAATTCCAGTGAGGGATCATACAGTCATTTTTATTTGTAGTAAACACATATTTTAAGCAAATCTAGGCACAGATCCACTTCAATGCTTTAATATAGTGATGAATTATTAGTTTTAACTAATAAATATAGAGGGATATTAATACTACCTGCAATGAGGGATCTCCTTTTTTGATTTCAGGGGCTCTCCTCTTTGGAAGCTTTACACATAACATTCAAGATACTGATAACTACAGGATAAAGATGAACACGTAAAAAATTCTCAATAGTTAATTTCCTTCTGTAAACACCTATCCCTCTGTGTAGGCTTTCAAAGTTGTCTGAGACCTTATATTAAGAGTAGAGTGATCAAGTATAATGAGCTCACACTTTTGACCTGATTGCAGTAGTCATACTGTTTCTAATATACTAAGTCAGGTTTGGGGCTCCAAAATTCAAAAAAGCAATGTAGATAATTTGTTAAGGAATGGGAATTGGGAAAGATGAATGAAGGAACTGAGGTTCATTGTCTTGGAGGATATCGAGAGAAGGAGTTAATTATGATTCTAGTACAGAAAGAGTTATTCAGAAGGTGCGTGACTGTTGTTTGGCAGCAACAAGAGCTCGAACTGCAGGAGGAGAGATTATAGGTTAGATAGGAGGAAGAAGTAATGACAGTGACCATTGTTAGACAAAGGGACAAGAGAATGCAGATCGAGATGGATCTCCTTTAAGAATAGTCCGGACACTCACAGGTCCCTCGTAGTTTAGATGTGGGCTTGCCAAGGAGCAGGAGAAGGACTTGGGAACTTATAAATTGTGCTCCTCTCCATCAGGAGAAGCAGGATGATTTAGTGGAAAGAGTGTGAGTCTGGGAGTCAGAGGACCCGGATAATAATAATAATAATAATGGCATTTGTTGAGTGCTTACTGTGTGCAAGGCACTGTTCCAAGTGCTGGGGGGAATACAAAGTGATAGGGTTATCCTATGTGGGGCTCACAGTCTTAATCCCCATTTTATAGATGAGGAAACTGAGGCTCAGAGAAGTTAAGTGACTTGCCCAATGTCACACAGCAGACATGTGGTGGAGTCGAAATTCGAACCCATGACCTCTGACTCCAAAGCCTGTGCTCTTTCCACTGAGCCACGCTGCTTCCCCAGAGCTGGATTTTAATTCCAGCTCTGCCACTTGCCTGCTAGTTGACCTTGGGCAAGATATTTCTCTGTGCCATAGGTTCCTCAACTGAAAAATGGGGATTCATCTGTTCTCCCTCCAATTGTGGTATTTGTTAAGCACTTACTCTGTGCCAAGCACTGTACTAAGTGCTGGAATATATGCAAGATAATCAGGTCCCACATGGGATCAGTCTAAGTAGTAAGAAAAACAGGTATTGAATCCCTGTTCTGTAAGAAAAACAGGTATTGAATCCCTGTTCTTACAATGAGGGAACTGAAGCTCAGAGAAGTTAAGTGATTTGCCCAAGGTCACACAGCAGACAAGTGGCTGCAACATGATGCAGTGGATAGAGCGTGAGCCTGAGAATACGAAGGTCATGGGTTCTAATGTTGGTTCCGCCACTTGCCTGCTGTGTGACCTTGGACAAGTTCATTCATTCATTCAATCATATTTATTGAGCGCTTACTGTGTGTAGAGCACTGTACTAAGTAAGCACTTGGGGAGTACAAGTTGGCAACATATAGAGACGGTCCCTACCCAACAACGGGCTCACAGTCTAGAAGGGGGAGACAGACAACAAAACAAAACATGTGGTCAGGCGTCAAGTCATCAGAATAAGTAGAAGTAAAGCTAGATGCACATCATTGACAAAATAAATAGAATAGTAAATATGTACAAGGAGAATAAATAGAGTAAAAAATCTGTACAAACGTATGTACAGATACTGTGGGGAGGAGAAGGAGGTAGGGCCGGGGGGGATGGGGAGAGGGTGAGGAAAAAGGGGGCTCAGTCTGGACCTTCATGTCTCTGGGCCTCAGTTACCTCATCTGTAAAATGGGGATTGAGACTGTGAGCCCCACATGGGACAGGGAGTGTGTCCAACTTGATTTGCTTGTATCCACCCCAGTGCTTAGTACAGTGTCTGGCACATAGTAAGTGCTTACTCTCCCCCGCTTTACAACTCCTCCAAGAGGCCTTCCCAGACTAAGCCCCACTTTTTCTCATCTCCCACACCCTTCTGCATCACCCTGACTTGCTCCCTTTTCTCTTCCCCCCTCTCCCCACCCCGTAGCAGTTATATATATATCTGTAATTTTATTTATTTATATTGTTGTCTGTCTCCGCCCCCAGTGCCAGACTGTGAGCTCATTGTGGGCAGGGATTGTCTCTCTTTATTGCTGTATTGCACTTTCCCAAGCGCTTAGTATAGTGTTCTGCACACAGTAAGTGCTTAATAAATATGATTGAATGAATGAGTGAATGAACAAATACCATTATTATTATTATTAAGTGGCAGAGCCAGGATTGGAACCCCAAATCCCTGCCTTCAGTGGCCCATGACCTTTCCATTAGACTATGCTGTTTCACAAACAAGCCAGGAAAGGGAACCATAAATTGCCTAAAATTACACTTTAATCAATTGTCTATATTGAAGACCCATTGTTTGTGGAGCACTGTACTAAGCACTTAGGCTAGTACAACAGAGGTCAAATGCACCATTTCTGTCCTCAAGGAGCTTATAGTCTACATATAGAAGGAAAAAGTACTTAAATAGTAGAGTACAAAAACTGATATGTTTACAAGTGCTATGAGTGTCTCATTATTTCCACCCCACTTTCTCCTTCTCTCTTTCTCCCCTTTTCCTAACTCATTCTACACTAATATAATTATATTCCCCTCAAAAATGGCTCCAGAGGTGCCCTTTGCCACACCACATCAAGTTCACACAAACATGTCCTATGTTGTTTAGCAAACAGAGTAGCATCATCAACCAGTCAATCAAATTCAGCAGCTGTCCTCAATCTTTTTTTTTCCAATCTCAATTGCTGAAAATAGTCCTGGAAAGATTTATAAAAATAGATGTGTCTGTCGCTTCTAATTCGGCACTTTGCAAATAGGTTGTATTTCAATGAAACGTTTGCAGACAAATGGCTTTGTCCATCAGTGGAAAGCTTTCCAGGGTGGGTATAATGAAAATGATGATGATAATGATCGTGATAATTATAATAATGGTATTTATTAAGCACTTACTTTGTGCCAAGCACTGCACTAAGGATTGGGGTAGATACAAGATAATCAGGTCAGACATATTCCCTGTCCTACATAGGCTCCCAGTCTAACAGGAAGGGAGAACAGGTATTTAATCTCCATTTTACAGATGAGAAAACTGAGGCACAGAGAAGGTAAGTGATTTGTCCAAGATCATTCAGCAGGCAAGTGGCGAGCTAGGATTAAAAGCCAGGTCTCTTAACTCCCAGGCGTATGTGCTTTCCACTGGAGCACACTTTCACTGATTAAGCCCTGGTCCAGGGTGAACTCCCTAGAAGTGGGATCTGCATAGGTCGCGGACTTCTCTTTGAATCCACAGCTCTCCGGAAGGCCTCAACAGAGTACAAAGGGAGATCATGACTGCAGTCATTCTTGAAAATAGAACGTGTTTTCTATGGAAAGAGCGAGGAGTCAACTCAGTTCCTCTTCTACCTGGGCAGACTTCTGAAACTCATGCTGCATCCTTGGACCCTCCATCCAACTTGGTCCAGGAGGCCTTCCTAGACTGAGCCCCCTCCTTCCTCTCCCCCTCCTCCCCCTCCCCATCCCCTCATCGTACCTCCTTCCCCTCCCCACAGCACCTGTATATGTGTATATATGTTTGTATGTATTTATTACTCTATTTTATTTGTACATATTTATTCTATTTAATTTTGTTAATATGTTTTGTTTTGTTGTCTGTCCCCCCCTTCTAGACTGTGAGCCTGCTGTTGGGTAGGGACCATCTCTATGTGTTGCCAACTAGTACTTCCCAAGGGCTTAGGACAGTGCTCTGCACACAGTAAGCGCTCAATAAATATGACTGAATGAATGAATGAAAGAGCACGGTCCTGGGAGTCTAAGGACCTGGGTTTCTATCCTGGCTTGCCACTTCCCTTCTCTGGGATCTTGGGTAAATCACTTACTTAGAAAAGCAGCATGGCTTAGTGGAAAGAGCTTGGGCTTGGGAGTCAGAGGATGTAGATTCTAGTCCTGGCTCAGCCACTTGTCGCTGTGTGACCTTGGGCAAGCAGCTGAACTTCTCGCTGCCTCAGTTACCTCATCTGTAAAATGGGGATTAAGACTGTGAGTCCCACGTGAGATAACCTGATTACCTCGTATCTACCCCAGATCTTAGACCAGTGGCTCAGCACAAAGTAAGCGTTTAATGCATACCGTAATTATTATTATTAATTTTATTATTTACTTCTCTGTACCTCAATTCCCTCATCTGTAAAATGGAGATTCAATACCTGTTCTCCCTCCTACTTAGACCGTGAGCCCCTTGTGACAGGGACTGTATCTGACCTGATTAACTTGTATGTACCCCAGGACCTAGAACAGTGCTTGAACCATTGTGAGTGGTTCAATCATCATAGATGAAGATGATAACAATAATAATAATTATAATTTATTATTGATGCATATTAAGGGCTTTAATAAATGCAATAGTAATGATAATAATTACTACTATTATTCTCTCAGTAAGAGCTGCCCTCCATCTCCTATTTTCTGCAATTACTAATTCAGTATGGGACAAATGCCTAGTGCATTGTGCTTCTTCAGGGGCCCACCAGCAGTGCTTTTCCGGCACTGAGTACATTAATGCCAGTCTATTTATTCCATCTGCTCCCTAAGTGTCAGTTGATGGACGGGACAGTGGTCAGCAGGGAAGGGAAAATTCCATTCTGAGGGGAGTCATGTGGACGAAAGCCATGAAAACAAAGGACCTGAGAATCCAGACATACAAGCCAAACAGGCCAAGTTTCTGAGACCTCCAACATGCCTTTTTGTACTTGTCCCTGGTCCCATCTGTGAGAGGGAGAAACACTAAGATTTTTGCTGAATATGTATTTCCCCCAGAGCAATACCTTGGTGCCAGAATCCAAGACACAGTGGCTGGTTTGTGTGGGGGGAAAACCAACAGCTGGTTGAAAAATACACAAAATCCACTCAGCATCTTATGGGGTTCAAAACATAATCATTAACCAGCTAGCACAGCTCTGATTGAGAAGGATGTTGGTTGAATCTTGGCATGGTCTACTGGATGTCGATTCCTAGCTTTGCTCTTGGAACAGGGCCCAACCCCTACCCCCCAAACCCTCCTTTCCCCCTCCTCATTCCTGGAATGACTCTTACTGGTCACTGAGAAAGTTGGCAACAGAATTCAGATTACCACTACTTGAAAAGCAACTCAAGAACATGCCCAGCTGACTGGGGGTGGGAGGGGAATGCCCCCTTTACCCTTAAACAAAAGTCCTATGCAAGTAGGACACTCAGGCTATTGGTTTGTTTGGAGACCCCCTGGGTATCTGAGCAATCTTATTTCAGAATGCACTGTTCTTGCAGAATTGGGCAGAAAATAAGAAAGGTGGGCAGCGGATAGGAAAGGTGTCCTAAACATTTCTGCCTTACAAAAAAGACTCCCCAGAGGACCATACCTGTGAACTTTGGTCTTGAGATACAACAACAAAACAAATAAACAAAATAAAACCAAGGAATAGGCAGAAAAGAATCATAGTATCATGGAACTTCAGGTCACTTCTGGGCCATTACACCATCAAATTACTCTAAAGAAGCATAGCATTTGTTGCCATGAATATATGCATGCTCATTTAATTTTGACCCATCTAGTGCACATATTTTCTGTTGGTCTCCACTATTAGAATGTAAACTCCATCTGGGAAGAGAACATGCCACTTCTTTATTCTGTACTTCCTAAATACCAAGAATAGTGCACCACACCAAGTGGGTGTCAATAAATTATATTACAATGACGACTAATAATTGTGGTACTTGTTAAATGCTTTATTATGTGCCCAGCACCATTCTAAGCACTGGGGTAGATACAAGGTAATCAAGTTGGATCCGATCCCAGTCCCACATGAGGCTCACAATCTTAATCCCCATTTTACAGGTGAGGTAACTGAGGCACAGAGAAGTGAAGTGACTTGTCCAAGGTCACACAGCCATCATATGGCAGAGCCAGGTTTAGCTCCCATGTCCTCTGATTCCCTGATCTGTGCTATTTCCACTAGAACATGCAACTTCCCTTCTACTATTACTATCCAGAGTGGCTTAGTGGAAAGAGCCTGGGCTTGGGATTCAGAAGTAGTGGGTTCTAATCCCTGTTCCACCGCTTGTCAGCTGTGTGACTTTGGGCAAGTCACTTAGCTTCTCAGTGCCTCAGTTACCTCATCTGTAAAATGGGGATTAAGGCTGAGAGCCCCACGTGGAACCACCTGATAACCTTATATATATCTACCAGCGCTTAGAACAGTGCTTGGCACTATAAGCACTTAATGCTATTATTATTATTATTACTGCTATCATAAGTCATGTTATAACTGTAAGCAGGGTATTGGATGACCACTTACAATATCAACAACAGCACCATTATTTATACAAAGGATAAATTGATGCTATTGATGCCTGTCTACTTGTTTTGTTGTCTGCCTCCCCCTTCTAGACTATGAGCCCGTTGTTGGGTAGGGTTTCCAAGTGCTTAGTACAGTGTTCTGCACACAGTAAGTGCTCAATAAATACAATTGAATGAATGAATGAATGTTAACTGGGTTTGGCATTATGGATCTCCAAATAATTTATTAACATTACTGCATTCATTTTCTTGAAATTCTCTCTCTGAGAGGTGATAGTCCATCATTAATAACAGGTGTGGAAAAACTGAGGCAAAGAGAAAATTGAGTGATCAGAGAAAATCATGAAGTGGTCAAACACCCAGTAAAATATATCACTACTAATGCAAAACGTCCCACCAATGAGAGTTTGGTTCAACTCCCTTAATTTGCAAAGCTGCAGAAATAACTGGGGAATGCACATTAAAATTTGGCTCATGTTTCTGGGACCTGCCACTTTGAAAACCCTTGATTACTATGGGGTTGGATTCAAAAACTCAAAACATTTCTCAGTAGATTTCTGCAACCAATCAAGATTCTAGTGGGAAGAAATTCCCCTTTGTAATAGAGGACATGCCAGATTGAAACCAACAATCTGGAATTTGCTGTGTAAATAAAATAAAATAACCCTGAATACTACGGGAACCTCCACTCACATTGATTATTGCTTGACTGATTAGGCATTCCCAGACTAAGCCCTCCTTTTCCTCAACTCCTCCTCCTTCCCACCTCACCCTGCTTCCTTTGCTCTTGTGTATATATGTACATATCTATAATTCTATTTATTTATATTGATGCTTGTTTCACTTGTTCTGTTGTGGGTATATATCTCTAATTCTATTTATTTATATTGATGCTATTGATGCCTGTTTACTTGTTCTGATGTCTGCCTCCCTCCTTCTAGACAGTGAGCCCATTGTGGGCCAGAGACTGTCTCTCTTTGTTGCTGAATTGTACTTTCCAAGCACTTAGTACAGTGCTCTACACACAGTAAGTGCTCAATAAATATGACTGATGAATGAATGTCTGCAGAGAGACAGTCATTGAGTTTATAGGAAAGATGGAACACCATCTGAGGACTTGCATATGTGTGTGTTTCTGCATGTGCATTTCTATATGTGAGATTTTCTACCAAATTCAAAAGGAACTCCATGCTAAAACACCTCAAAGGAATTGAGGTGAGGAGAGCAGATCCGAAAGACTTTTCTGGAATCAATCAATCTGTACTTATTGACTGCATACTTTGTGCAGAGAACTATATTAGGCACTTGGGTGATTACAATAGAATTAGTAAATATAATCTCTGTCCTCAAAGAGATTACAATCTAAGAAGAGATATGTTCATAAGCACAGTAGAGTGATCTCCCGTGGAGAAGCAGCCTAGCTTAGTGGAAAGAGCATGGGTTTGGGAGTCAGAAGATGTGGGTTTTAATCCCGGCTCCACCACTTGTCTGCTGTGTGACCTTGGGCAAGCCACTTAACTTCTCTGTGCCTCAGTTATCTCATCTGTAAAATGGGGATTAAGACTGTGAGCTCCACGTGGGACAATCTGATTATCTTGTATATACCCCACTGCTTAGAACAGGGCTTGGCACATAGTAAGCACTTAACAAATACCATTATTATTATCTGAATACTTCAGTGCTTAGGAGGCATGGAAGTGCTGTCATGGATGTTCATTCATTCATTCATTCAATCATATTTATTGAGTGCTTGCTGTGTGCAGAGCACTGTACTAAGTGCTTGGAAAGTACAAGTTGGCAACATATAGAGATGGTTCCTACCCAACAGTGGGCTCACAGTCTAGAAGGGGGAGACAGACAACAAAACAAGACATATTAAGAAAATAAAATAAATAGAATAAATATGTACAAATAAAATAGAGTAATAAATACGTACAAATATACAGGTGCTGTGGGGAGGGGAAGGAGGTAAGGCGGGGGGATGGGGAGGGGGAGGAGGGGGAATGTTGGATGTTGGAGGATTTAAGGTGGTTAGATGAGATATTAGGCTGCAAAGACCTCCTGAAGGAAATGTGGTATCAGAAGGGTTTTGAAAATGGAAAGAGCTGTTGTGTTTTGGATATAAAGGGAGAGAGAGTTGCTGGTACGTGGGAAGGGCTAAGCAAGAAGTTGGTGGTGGGAGCGGTGAGGTCGAGACAGATGAGTGGGTTACCAAGAGAGGGATGATGACAGTGAGCTGTGATGTAGTGAGAGAAGAAAGCAGATAAGTAGGCGTTAGAGAGCTTACTGCATTTCTTAAAACCAAGGATCAGTAGTTTCAGCTTGTTGCGGAGAGGAATGGGCAACCATTGGAGGGAGGGAGGAAGATGTGCACAGAGTCAGTCAATGAGATATACTGAGCACTTACTATGTGCAGGGCACTGTATTAAGCACTTGGGAGAGTACAATATAGCAGACACATTCTCTGCCCTCAAGGAGCTTACAGTCTTACAGAGCTCAGTGAGCTTACAGAGTGGTGTTTGAGAAAAATGATCTGGGCAATCAATCAATCATCATCATCATCAATCGTGTTTATTGAGCGCTTACTGTGTGCAGAGCACTGTACTAAGCGCTTGGGAAGTACAAGTTGGCAACATATAGAGACAGTCCCTACCCAGCAGTGGGCTCACAGTCTAAAAGGGGGAGACAGAGAACAAAACCAAACATACTAACAAAATAAAATAAATAGAATAGATATGTACAAGTAAAATAAATAAATGAATAGAGTAATAAATAGAGTAATCAATCAATAGTGTTTGTTGAGTGCTTACGTGCAGAACACTGTACTAAGGGCTTGGGAGAGTGCAATAGAATAGGGTTGGTAGTCACGTTTCCTGCCCTTAAAGGGCTTACAGTCTAGTCTACAGTTTAGGTAGCAGAGTGAATTACGAATTGGCGAGGGGGAAAGACTGAAGAGAACTTTATCAACAAGGTGACTGATGCAATAGTCAAGCCAGGACATGAGTTTGAACCAGCATAGTGGACATTTGGATAGAATTAAGGGAAGGATTATGGAATGCTTTAGCAGAAAAACTGACAGGATGCAGAGGCAGACTATGTGGGAGGTGTCAAGGAAGGAAGAGGCAAAGATCAGGGTCGTTTGTGAACTGACTTGGCTTTATGAGTGAGCTTGTTTATTAATTATTCATGACATTTTTCTGGAAGTAAAATGACCAATTGGGAGGTTAACCTGAAAATAACTCATATCAACAACCTTGGTTTTCCTACATGGTCAATACAATTCTGTTTTTGTGTGCTTCCCATTAGTAAGAATTGCTTTGTTTTCTTAATCTCAGACACCTAAAGGCATTATAAATGCATTTTCCCTTCTACTACCATCCTCTGTTTCAAAGCACGGGAACTGTTGGGTGGTTATTTTTCAATGTACATTAGGCCGATTTTGGTTCAAGCATGAGAGGGACTTTCTCTTTCTGTGTTTAAATTATCTCTAACATAGCTTGAAATCATACCACAAAACTTGAAGTTGATATGATTAGGTAAGGTTTGTTGCTGGAGGCAATGTTGTGCAATAGCTTAAAAACCTTATACATTTTCAGATGGTTAACATACTTCAGTGGCATTTAACTCCTGTTTTGTGTTCATTTATATTCAACTACTCTAAGATAGGAGTTTTGTACTTACTAGTTGGCTTCCTGGGATGACTTTCTACCATAATAGCATTGGTTAAGTAACATTTCCAACACCAATAACAATAAGCCCTGAAAATTCCCATTCATTACACATTAAATGTTGTGGTTGTTTTTGTCACTTTCTAAGCATGGAATATAGCTAGTTTTAACCTGCAAACAATTGTTTCCTCTTGTAAAAACCTCAACAATCGTCCCCTGCTTTACTGCAGTCCCTCCAGGGACAATTCCAGGATCCTCAGAGGCAGATGATCTTGTTGAAGGAGACTCAAAGACTGGGATAGAGGTTTGGCTGTAAAGAAGGTTGCTAGAGTGTTATTCTGAAGGATAAAGATGAAAGGCTTGAAGTTTATGACATAGTAAATATATTGAGGAAAGGAAAGATGAGTCAGGGTCTCGAGTTATCAGGAAATTGAAGTCAACTAATGGAACAGATGGCAGGGAGGGGGATAGCAAGCATGAAACATAATAATTACCTCATTTGGAGATTCATCGACCTAACCTATGTTCCAAAAGAAGAATCACAAACATTGACAAAATCAGACCATCATTATCAAAACAACCCACTGGTTACATCTCGCCTTCACAGGGATGTGACATCAATAAATGGTATTTATTGAGCACTTACTGTATGTAGAGTGCTTGTGAGAGCACAATACAACAGAGTTGGCAGTCAAGTTCCCTCCCCACTGTGAAGACACTGAATGACAATAGAATACCCAAACAGTTGTTTTCTGTTGATCTGAAGAGGACAAACTGTAAACAAGACAAAAAGAAACGTTTAAAAATTTCCATTTTGTTGAAGTTACTGCACAACAGATTGTGGAAAGTTTAAGAGATTTAATAGCTCTTGAATGACTCTTTAAAGCAGAAGTTTTGATGGCCTGAATTTCAAACTGACAAAGGAAGGACTGGTAACCACGGTTTCCCTTTAAAGTTCAGCACAGTCTGTATGGTTCAGTATTGAGTTGGTCCCAATTTAGAAGTTTTGCCATAAGAGTGCTATCTGTTGTTGTTAGTTCCTTGAGGGCAGGGATCATATCTAGTAACTCTATTGTATGTTTAGTCATTCATTCAATAGAATTTATTCATTAATTCATTCAATAGTATTTATTCATTCATTCCATGGTATTTATTGAGTGCTTACTGTGTGCAGAGCACTGTACTAAGTGCTTGGAAAGTACAGTATAACAGTAAACAGACATTCCCTGCCCACAACGAGCTTACAGTCTAGAGGTGCTTAGTACAGTGTTCTGCTCATGGTAAATACTCAGTATCACTGATTGATTGATTGATTGATTGACTCCTGTTAGACTCATGAGCCCACATGATTAACAATTGCTGTTAGGGTTAAAGAAGGGCCTGGGCAGTTCTGGTTTTCTGCCAGACTGAAATGTGTGAAATGACCCTGAGTTTCCCCGAGAAAGTAACACCCTAAAGAGACAAGGTTGGAGGGTATCGGGACCAGGATGTCCTTGATCTGGCAGGATGGAAGGCATGAAGGAGTCAGGGTTCATCAGTCAAGTTGGAAGTCAACCTAGGGCCACGTTTCCCTAAAACTGTAGGCTTGTTGTGGGCGGGGAACATGTCTACCAACATCTGCTATGTTGTACTTTTTCAAGCACTTAGTACAGTGCTCTGCACACGAGAAATGTTCAATAAATACAATTGATCTACTGATTGGTAGTGTTTACTTTGTCTACATATGCTGGGAACTGCTAACGTACTTGAAGGAATGCCCTTGTAGAAACTGGGCTCAAATATCAGTTTCAAAGGGAAATTATTCTCCTTAGAACAGACTTGTCTTGTTTAGACACAATCCATATGTTTACTGATACTGGAAAGAAAAAAAGAGGCATACATGCCCATGCAGAATCTAAATGTTTTCAGGTGAGAGATCTTCAGTTATATAAAACCGCATGAAGCCAAATATTGCTAATTAACCAGCACTGGTTGCCAGAGGGAGGGGCTGACTACTTGTAAGTTTCTCGTGGTCGGTGGTCTGAGAGAGGAGAAGGAATTGTTCCTCTTTGCAGGCTCTGGGGATGGACTCCATCACAGCGTCTCGACCTCTTCCTGCAAGGATCACCCTGTTGCAACATCATCCCATACCTACCTCAAACCTCCGAGCTTAGTCTTTGATTCAGCTGGTACAGTGGGTTGGATATTCATATCCTTTACAGATATGTCACTCTCCCACCCTTAATTTTTTTACTCATTGTGTTTGGTGTTAGGGTGAAGGGCGAAGGCCACATTTGAACATAAGTCAGGGTTTTTTATTTTATGTGGGGGAAAGCCGGGGGCGTTTGCACAACTTAAAACAGAAATCAAACCTTTAAAGGTTGACTGGATGTGTCCTGCCACTCATAGTCTTTTCTGGCTCCTAACTTTCCTTAGGCTTAAAATATATCTTGAGCGGCTGGTCCCTTTGTTCTTCAGAGAGTTCATTTCTTATTCTTTCAAAAATTCTGACATTAAAAAAAAGCAACAAACAAATAAAATAAAAGTTTTAGTTGATCACAGTTACAGAAGTCTTTGCTGGAAATACCACAGAGCAGAACAGGGCTGCTGTTATTTCACGGAGGTAACCATCCTTCATGACAACTCTCCAGAGACTCCAGGAGGCATACGGGGCTCCACAAGAACACAGTGGTCATGAAGCCAGAAAGACTAGCTGGATGTGGCTGGACAACTCTCAAATAGTGTGGAAGTTCCATCTGGAAACAGTGGTCATCAAGATTTTCTTGCTGAATTTCAATTTTGGCTTGGAGCACTTCTCTTTGGGTAAAGAAGAGATCTGACAGCTCAAGGGTTGGAAATATTGTCCTCAATTATGATATCAGCCCATCATCATCATCATTCACAGCACCTACCGTGAGCAGAGCTCTGTTCTTGGTGCCCAAGACTACATAACAGTAGTGAGAATCATGGTCCCCCCTCAAGATGTTTACAGTGTAACATGGAATGGCGTGGTGTTCCCACCAGAACCTCAGTTTATACACTAGCACGGTGGAAAACTAACAAATGCATGGATTTGGAGAGAGAGGAATAATGAATACCCAATTGCAAATTGCTCAGGAAATAAGAACTGTAAACAAGTGTCCTATAGCTGTCCAGATTGATCAGGGTTTAAGGTAGAATATATGTTTATAGACCTATAAAACTCTTTTCATTCAAAGAATTTGAGGGGATATTTGGAGACCACCATTTCTGCAACATCTATGGTGATAAATTTCAAACTTTGGCAGGAAACAGAGGGAAAAATGAAGTATAAAAATTTCAAAGTATGAGAATTAGAAGCAAAACTGAATAGAAAGAGAGGAAAAGTGAGAATTATTACATATCTTGATGCTGGAAGATAAATCTTGTTTGCTCAGTCATCCAGTAGCAATCAGAAGAGGGGTTTGCTCTTTTTGAGTAGAGTTTCTGGATTAATTATGTTATTTATTAAGTGTTTACTTTGGGCCAAGCACTGTACAAAACACTGAAAGAGGAGATACAAGATAATCAGGTCCCTCATGGGGCTCCCAGGACAAGTAGGAGGGAGAACAAGTATTGAATCACCATTTTGCAGATGAGGAAATAGTCACAGAAACTTGCCGAAGGTCAGACAGCAGGTTTATGGTGGACCTAGGATTAGAAACCAGGTCCTCTGACCCTCATTCCCTTGCACTTTTCACTAGGCCATGCTGCTTCTCACTAGGCTGTGCTGCTTCTGGATGATCGGGTTACCAAGAGAAATGTTCAAAAACAGCATTAAGAGCTACAAGTGGCATTACATTAGTATAGCAAAAGACCATTTTTGCAGTCACAGGTGTGGAATGGTGGAACAGCTAGGTCATTTTCTCTCCATCACACTCTGAATTTCTAATTGCCTGCCTCAAGTGGAGAGTCAGGAAAGTATAGGTGTCAACAGGGGTTATAGAGCTGGACTTCCAGACTTGCTTATCTCAGGTCTCTGACAAGTTCTGAGAATCTCCAATAAAGACTAAAAAGACCCAAAATGGTGCCTTTCTGTCCTATCAATTCATTGGAGTTTGTCCCATTGCCAGTTCTCATCCCCACTAAAATACCTGCCCCCTTTCACCCACAAGCTCAAAATGAAAAATTGGCACCTATGAGGAAGGGAATGGAAAGAATTAACTCCCACCATGCCTCTGGACTCCTGTGGGTATGATGATAATAATAATAATAATAATGATAATAATAGTACTTGTTAAGTGATTGCTATGTGCTATGTGCACTAAGTGCAGGATTAGATACAGGATAATCAGGTTGGAAACAGTCCCTTCCCCAGAAGAAGCTCCACTGTCAGTGTTGCTAAGGCTCCAGGAACTCGAGAGAGAGGCACAACACCCTATTCATTTTAATATGTGTATTTTGTCTCATAAAGGAATGTTATAATTGAAATTCATTCTGTGTTCTTCCTTCATTTCTTGACCTAGAACCTATCTTTCAAAGGGTACCTTCCTCTTCCCAACTTGTTCTCTATTGCCTACAGCCACCTGATGCAATTTGTTATTTTCCTTACCACAGATTTTCTCCAAAATCCTTTCATCCCTCATTTAAAATCACTATTTCACAGATGATTGGTTTGTGTTGTTGATAGGTCCTTTCATGAACTGTGGCTAAGGCACATTTTTCTGGATGACAGTTGGCTTGGTATTTTTTCCCAGTGTTTTGTGCTGAATTGCTCTCTTGGTCTTGCAAATGTATTCCACATCACAGCCCCTCATGACAGGCAGCAAAGGCTCTGGCAGATTCTAACCTCGGGAAGAAATAGGGATGGGGTTTGGAGTTGTATCAGGAGATCCATATATGTTTGTTAACAATTTGGAGCTCCAATGTACTTTCACAGAGATTTTGCTATTCTATGAAGTGATTAACACCTTTTAGATTAATGTATAGTCAGACTGTTTATAGAAACTGAATTTGGGTTAAACTAGTTAAACTGGATATGTATTTTCATAAGAATAGATTTTAAAGTAAGAATTGCACATCGAAGGTGATTGAATGGTAAACACTGATATGTGGAAACCTGTTCTTTCCATATCAATTGTTCTTGTTCTGATACTATTGCAGTAGGGAAGCCCTCCTAGATTATGGGCTTAGGAGTCAGAAGGACCTGGGTTCTAATCCAAGCTCTGCCACTTGTCTGCTGTGTGACCTTGGGCAAGTCATTTCACTTCTCTGTGCTTCAGCTACCTCATCTGTACTTTGGAGATTAAGACTGAGAGCCCTCTATGGAACATGGACTACATCCAATCTTATTAGCTTGTAACCTACCCCAGCGCTTAGTAGAGTGCCTGGCACATAGTAAGCACCTAACAAATACCAGAATTATTATTATTGTTGTTATGTATGAGAGGACAGATGAGCTGGACTGAGCGTGCAAATAATCTGGCTTCTGGCTGCTGTTTTCAGCACCTGGTAAGTGTGGTGGGAAAATCTTTTCACTTCTTGAAGTTCCCAGCACCTTAATTTCAAATCAGTGCTTAGCACAATGCCTGACACATAGTAAGCACTTAACAAATACCATTAAAAACCAAAAAATGAGTCATTCCACATTAGGTGGCTTGTATATTGCAGCAGCTAGCCAATTGATCTTAATTATTTGGCTTAGTCCTTTGGCACAACCTTGTAACCTTTCTTCTCTGCATTTTGCTTGCACTCATCAAATTTCAGTGCATTTTATTACCTGTCTCCTAGATATGTTCATCATAGTTGAGCTGGTGGGGCCCACCGTCTGTCTCTCCATTTATCCATCCATCTATTCATTTCTTGCATTTGCCTAACTTTCATCATTGCCCTCTTTTGTTCCTGGATCAGATACTTTGATTTTACAACCAAAGTGCTATGTCTGTCATAGCTCTGGTTGCACACTGAAAAAATGGTGAAAAATCATCTGGCTCTCATTTTTTCCAGGTTTCTAGTTACAACCTGTGGGCAGGGAATGTTTCTGTTATATTGTACTCTCCCAAGCGCTTAGTACCATGCTCTGCACTTAGTAAGTGCTTGATAAATATGACTGACTGACGACTGAGAAGAGTTGGTGGAACTGTACCTTTTCAGGGGTATGTACTGGCACCAATACTCACTGGGGCTACCCTAAGAGGAACTTAATCACTTTGGGAGCTGTGGAGCTAGGACAATGTATAGAGCACAGATTGAGGGAAAGATTTCATCCATCCTCAAGCCTGAGTGTGCAAAGTATCTTTCATTATTAAGTGGTTCAAACTTCTCCTGTTTCCTCCCAAGACTAGATGAATTGTATACACTATTTATTTATAACAATGTCTAAACCAGAGATCAGCATGGCATTTAGGAAAAAATATTTTGGCTTTAACATGAAGCAATAGAGGGTTGAGTCGGTGGAATATGATATTTCATCTTAAGCTCTAGACTGTCTGGGAAGACAGTCCCAAATGGGTCAGAACTTCATGCAAGAAGATGGTTCTCTCTTATCCCCCTAATCCAGCCTGGTCAGAGCTTCTTGGACAGAGGGTTTCACCAACTGACAAGGCGCCGACTGCGAAGTGGCAAACTACAAAGTGAGAGTTGGCACAGTGCGAGAGGGGGAGAGGGGAGGAAGGAGTGTTGATTAATTATTTTCCTTAAGACGTTTTGATTAAATCCAGCCTAACTTTTTGTGGCCAAAGGTCATTCCCATCCAAGAAAATAGGCAAAGAGATCAAACCACACTCACACCGTGGTGGGGGGGCTGTCCACTGAGGCTGAAATTCACTAACGGGGGGGGGGGGGCAACACAGAGATTTCCACTGGTATGTTCCACGTTGCACCATTCTGTGCATGAACAGGAGACATCAGCCTCCCAGTCTGTCAGTCTGGCACCTTCCTGGAGCACAATATTTTCAGAGAAGATGAATCTCAGAATCAAAATAATTTCCAGGGCCATAAAGTTCAGTTCATTTCTGTGTGATTGATATAATCTCTTTCCAGTGACCTGGATTTGAAGCAGTAGTTTATCCTGTGCCTAGTACCTTCTCTGTCTTAAAAATACAGACAGTTGTTATAACTTTGTTTAAGCTTTTGCATCATTAAAGCTGATAAGCCTTACCAGCTTTGAAAGAGCTAATATTCTCCAGCTGCTTCTCATGCAAATTAACTGCATGTGCTAAAAATCTTTATGAAAATTTCAGTGACTAAAAATATTGTGCAGAATAAATATCTGATTCATTTTTGTTCTCCTCATAGAATAGTCCTCTATTTAGTGATCTCATTATGGATTCACAGCTTGAGATCTTAACTTTGTAACTTTAAAAGTTTGTTTTTAGAAAGGACAAAACCATTAAGTTGTATATCTTGGGATTTCCCAAATTTCTCCTTACCTCCTGGTTGTTATAGCTCCTTCAACTGCAAATTGGCTCCTAGATTTTTGTTTTAATTTTCCCAGATTGGGCTTTGTGAATTCTAGTCCACCTTATAATAACAATAATAATAATGGTATTTGTTAAGTGCTTACTATGTGCCTCACACTGTACTAGCTGCTGGGGTGGGTACAAGCAAATTGGGTTGGGCACAGTCCCTGTCCCATGTGGGGCTCACAGTCTCAATCCCCATTTTACAGATGAGGTAACTGAAGCACAGAGAAGTGAAGTGACTAGACCAAGATCACAGAGCAGGCAAGTAGAGGAGTGGGATTAGAACCCAGGACCTTCTGATTCCCAGTTCCATGCTCTATCCACTACGCCATGCTGCTTCTCATACTGTTATCCTGTTTATACTGTTGTGAGCTTAACCCAAATCGGGTTTGTCTAGTTTAAAAAATGTCTCACGTTCTTTTTGCCTTTATGGATCTTTCACTCATCCAGTGAGATATGAGACATGCTTGGAGAAGCAGTATGGCGTAGTGGAAAGAGCCCGGGCTTGGGAGTCAGAGGTCATGGGTTCTAATCCCGGCTCCGCCACTTGTCAGCTGTATGACTTTGGGCAAGTCACTTCACTTCTCTGGGCCTCAGTTACCTCGTCCGTAAAATGGGGACTAAGACTGTGAGCCCCACGTGGAACAATCTGATAACCTTGTATCTAACCCAGCACTTAGAACAGTGCTCTGAACTCCTTGTCTTCCCTCCCAAACCCTGCCCTCTCCCTGACTTTCCCATCTCTGTTGACGGCACTACCATCCTTCCCGTCTCACAAGCCCGCAACCTTGGTGTCATCCTTGACTCCGCTCTGTCATTCACCCCTCACATCCAAGCCGTCACCAAAACCTGCCGGTCTCAGCTCCGCAACATTGCCAAGATCCGCCCTTTCCTCTCCATCCAAACTGCTACCCTGCTCGTTCAAGCTCTCATCCTGTCCCGTCTGGACTACTGCATCAGCCTTCTCTCTGATCTCCCATCCTCGTGTCTCTCCCCTCTTCAATCCATACTTCATGCTGCTGCCCGGATTGTCTCTGTCCAGAAACGCTCTGGGCATGTTACTCCCCTCCTCAAAAATCTCCAGTGGCTACCAATCAATCTGCGCATCAGGCAGAAACTCCTCACCCTGGGCTTCAAGGCTTTCCATCACCTCGCCCCCTCCTACCTCACCTCCCTTCTCTCCTTCTACAGCCCACCCCGCACCCTCCGCTCCTCTGCCGCTAATCTCCTCACCGTGCCTGGTTCTCGCCTGTCCCGCCATCGATCCCCGGCCCACGTCATCCCCCGGGCCTGGAATGCCCTCCCTCTGCCCATCCGCCAAGCTAGCTCTCTTCCTCCCTTCAAGGCCCTACTGAGAGCTCACCTCCTCCAGGAGGCCTTACCAGACTGAGCCCCTTCCTTCCTCTCCCCCTCGTCCACCTCTCCATCTCCCCCATCTTACCTCCTTCCCTTCCCCACAGCACCTATATATATGTGTTTGTACATATTTACTACTCTATTTATTTATTTATTTATTTTACTTGTACATATCTATTCTATTTATTTTATTTTGTTATTATGTTTGGTTTTGTTCTGTGTCTCCCCCTTCTAGACTGTGAGCTCACTGTTGGGTAGGAACTGTTTCTATATGTTGCCAACTTGTACTTCCCAAGCACTTAGTACAGTGCTCTGCACACAGTAAGTGCTCAATAAATATGATTGATTGATTGCTCAGCACATAGTAAGCGCTTAACAAATACCATCATTATTATTATTATTATGTAAATTTCCCTGTTGGACACCACTGACATAGGATCCTTGGTGTTCAAAGCAAGTTTTAACATTGTTCATATGGGCCAATATTGAACTCCAGTTCCTCATAAAACTTTCTCTTGTCCAATTTTCAAGGCTTAGAGCAACATTTTGGGTATAAAATTCAGGAACCCACAACGAATGAAAAATTTACAGTGAACATTCAATGTCGAATATTGCCCTCCACCACTTGCCTGCCATGTGTCTGGGCAAATCAACTTAACTTCCCTGTGCCTCAGTTTCCTCATCTGTAAAACGTTGATTAAATATCTAGTGCCACTTCTACTTAGACTGTGAGGTCCATGTGGGACAGGGACTGAGTCCAGCCTGACTCAGCAAATGTCATTATTAGTTTTATTATTATGTCATCAAGCATAAGACTATAAAAAATAATCCATTAAGGTCAGACCAAAGGTCAACCCATTCAGTATACTGTATCAGTATGCTGGTAATAGAATGCTTGTAGGAATTGTGTGGGTGTGGCCTTTCTTGATGATGATAATTGTATTTGTTTAGTGCTTACTACGTGTTAGGTACTATACTAAGCGCTGAGTTAGATACAAGATAATCCGGTCAGACACAGTCCTTATCCCACAAGGGGCACACAGTCTAAGGAGGAAGAAGAACAGTTATGAATCCCCATTTTACAGATAATGAAAATGAGGCATAGAGAAGCAGCGTGGCTCAGTGGAAAGAGCACAGGCTTTGGAGTCCGAAGTCAGGGGTTCAAATCCCGGCTCTGCCAATTCATTCATCCATTCAATCGTATTTATTGAGTGCTTACTGTGTGCAGAGCACTGTACTAAGCGCTTGGGAAGTACAAGTTGGCAACATATAGAGACGGTCCCTACCCAACAGCGGGCTCGCAGTCTAGAAGACTGTAGCAAACTGTTGACTTCGGGCAAGTCACTTCACTTCTCTGGGCCTCAGTTCCCTCATCTGTAAAATGGGGATGAAGACTGTGAGCCCCCTGTAGGACAACCTGATCACCTTGTAACCTCCCCAGCACTTAGAACGGTGCTTTGCACACAGTAAGCGCTTAATAAATGCTATCATTATTATTATCAGTGCTTAGAACAGTGCTTTGCACGTAGTAAACGCTTAATAAATGTCATTATTATTATGTGACTTGCCTTCTTCCTTGACACTCAACCTAATGATTAGGGATATACCCTCTAAAATCCCGCTACAGTTTACCCTCTTCATCCTTAATTTTTCATTATGGACCTCATGTCCATGCATATATCCAAAGTCTTCTTGAGAATACTGATTCTCTTGGTCAGGACAAACTTCCTGTGGTAATGCATTTCATAAGCTTACCAACCTCTGTGGGAAAAATGTACTTCCTTTTGTTTTTTTGAACCTACTACCTCCAAGCTTCAAAGTGTGCTTTTTTGTCCTGTTGTGGAGAACAACAATTCTCTGTTCACCCCGTTCATGTCTTTTGTGATTTCGTAGACTTCACTCATATCTCGTCTCAGCCTTCATCTTTTCAGAAAGAAGAGTCCTAATCTTTTCATTCAGTTCTTATATGGAAATTGAATAATTCTCCAATCATTTTGTTTGCAGAACAGAAAGAAACATTTTATGACCAAAGAAATCCATATTAACCACAAACAAAACCATTATTAGATAGAGAACATAAAGTGTATCATTAGATTGGATGAACACATTACATCTTATGATATTATGAAATGCATTTTAAATTATCTCCAAAACATAAGGCCTGTCGAAGTCAAAGTTTGTGTCTTCCAGAGAATATGTGCTTCTTTCCATATGGGACCTACTTAGAATCTATTGCTTTAGGTTCAGAATTTGGAAATAATAATAATAATAATAATGATAACATTTATTAAGCACTTACTGTGTACAAAGCACTGTTCTAAGCACTGGGGAGGTTACAAGGTGATCAGGTTGTCCCACAGGGGGCTCACAGTCTTCATCCCCATTTTACAGATGAGGGAACTGAGGCCTAGAGAAGTGAAGTGACTTGCCCAAAGTCACACAGCTGGCAATTCGCAGAGCCAGGATGCATGTTGTGTGGTTCCTAGCAGATATTAAAAGTTAATTTGAAAGCCACTGCAGAAAGGATCTTAATTACCCCTTACTCACAGCTGTACCTTCATAAACCTATTCCACATTTTATTCTATTGTGCTTTTCTTCTATGAATGTATTAGGTGACAAAGCTAGAATGATTAACAGTTTTGTACCTTTGTGGAAGCTCAATTATTTATATAATTTACAATGATTTGTTCATCTCACATCTGTGGTGAAAAGGTTATTGGATAATTGGTTTTACAGGTATAATGTTCTCTAACTTTGGAAGAAGAATATTTCAAATTCCATTTAAATAAAAATTCCTCAAAAGTTGACATATTTCATTCTGAAATTCTAGTCATTTTTTCTCTAGATAAGAGAAATGTATTATATGTAAAATCTGTACTGTTATTAACCCTAAACTCACTTACCTCTCAAGCACATTTAACAAAAATACTTCACTTTTCTCCAAATCATCATTGCCTTCTGATACCTTTTGCCTTTTGCTCCATTCTGCAAGCCTAATCCATGATTGCAATAATCCATTTAGCCAAATATTCTACTTTTATCCATCTGTCAATGAATCAATGGCATTTATTGATGGTATCAATGGTATCTCAGGGGAAGCAGCATGGTCTCGTGGATAGAGCATGGGCTTGGAAGTCAGAAGGACCTGGGTTCTAATCCTGACTCTGCCAATTGCCTGCTGTGTGACTCTGCGCAAGTCACTTCACTTCTTTGTGCCTCAGTTACCTCATCTGTAAAATGGGGATTTAGACTGTGCGCCCTGTATGGGACAGGGACTGTGTGCAAGCTGATTATCTTGCACCTACCCCACCCTTAGTACTGTGCCTGGCACATAGTAAATGCTTAACAAATACCACATTTATTGATTGATTGCTTACTGTGTACAGAGCACTGTACTAAGTGCTTGGTAGAGTGAAAGACAAACATGTACAATACAATTCCAATGATACAAACAACCCATGACACCAAAGGTCACTTGGAAAAAGGTTTTCACAACCTCCCTTCCTTTAGCCTTTCTCAGAAGAAACCCTTTACCTCTGTGTCTCATTTTCCTCACCTCTATATGAAAATAATGACATCAGGACATGACACCCCACTCCTTAAAGAACTCCAGTGGTCGCCCATCCACCTCTACAAACTAAAACTCCTCACCACTGGCTTTAAAGCACTCCACCTTGCCATTTCCTATCTCACCTCACTATTCTCCTACCATCCCACTCACAAACTTTGCTTCTCTAGTGCTAATCTTCTCACTGTGCTTCTTTCTTGCCTGTCTCACAACCAAAGCCTGATCCACGTCCTGCCGCTGTCCTAGAATGCCCTCCCTTCTCGAATCTGACAGACAACTTCAATGCCCCCACTTCAACGACTTATTTAAGGCACATCTCTTCCAAGAGGTCTTCCCAGGCTAGGGCCCCCCGCCCCTTCCCTCTTCTCCCACTCCCTTCTGCATCACCCAGACTTGCTCCCTTTGTTCTTCCCCCACCGCAGCCCCATGGCACTGATTACATATCTGTAATTTATTTATTTGTATTGATGGCTGTCTCCCCCATCTAGACTGTAAGCTCATTGTGGGCAGGGAACGTGTCTGTTTATTATTGTACTGTACTTTCCCAAGCACTTAGTACAGTGCTCTGCCACAGTAAGTGCTCAATAAATATGATCAAATGAATGAATGAATAGGTCACAGGTATATTGGAAAATAAAATGACAACTGATGGGAAACTTCTATTTAAGTTCTATTTAAATACAAGTGCTGCTATCATTATTATTGTTGTTCATTTCCTATGCCGTTATAAAGCACATGGGTCATGACAGCCTCTTCATGTGGAAGGCTAGAAAACACTGATTCTGCATAATGAAAGTGGAATTAATTGTTTATCCACAAAATGATCTAGGAAATTGGTATGTCATGTAAGGTTGTTTTGGACATGGAATGTGTCTGTTAATACTGTAGTATTGTACTCTGCCAAGCGCTGAATACTGTGCTCTGCATGTAGTAATGCTCAATAAATACCATTAATCGATTGTCCAGAAACAATCTTTGTCCGGAAACGCTCTGGGCATGTTACTCCCCTCCTCAAAAATCTGCAGTGGCTACCAATTAATCTGCTCATCAGGCAGAAACTCCTCACCCTCGGCTTCAAGGCTCTCCATCACCTCGCCCCCTCCTACCTCACCTCCCTCATCTCCTTCTCCAGCCCAGCCCGCACCCTCTGCTCCTCTGCTGCTAATCTCCTCACCGTGCCTCGTTCTCACCTGTCCCACCATCAACCCCTGGCTCACATCCTCCCCAGGGCCTGGAATGCCCTCCCTCTGCCCATCCACCAAGCTAGCTCTCTTCCTCCCTTCAAGGCCCTACTGAGAGCTCACCTCCTCCAGGAGACCTTCCCAGACTGAGCCCCTTCCTTCCTCTCCCCCTCGTCCCCCTCTCCATCCCCCCATCTTACCTCCTTCCCTACCCCACAGCACCTGTATATATGTATATACGTTTGTACATATTTATTACTCTATTTATTTATTTTACTTGTACATATCTATTCATTTTATTTTGTTATTATGTTTGGTTTTGTTCTCTGTCTCCCCCTTCTAGACTGTGAGCCCACTGTTGGGTAGGGACTGTCTCTATATGTTGTCAGCTTGTACTTCCCAAGCGCTTAGTACAGTGCTCTGCACACAGTAAGCGCTCAATAAATACGATTGATTGATTGGTTGACATAGCTGAAAGAAGTATATGAAAAAGTTTCCTATTATTTTTGACATTACTCTCTTACCTTACCTCGCTAATTTCCTACTACAACCCAGTCTGTACATGTCATTCCTCTAATGTCATCCTACTCCCTGTATCTTCATTTCATCTATTTGAGCTGGAATTCCCTGCTCCCCTTCCATATATAACAGACCGCCCCTCTCCCCACCATCAAAGTCTTATAAAAATCATATCTCTTCCCAAGAGGCCTTCCCCAATTAAGCCCTCTTTTTCCTTACACCCTCTCCCTTCTGTGTCTTCTATGCATTTGGATCTGCACCCTTTTAAGCACTTGATATTCACCTCTTTCTTAGCCCCATAACCCTTATATACATAGCTGTTATTTATTTATTTATATTAATGAGTGTCTCCCCCTCTAGACTGCAAACTCCTGTGGCCAGGGAATGTGTCTACCAATGCTTATCATATTGGGCTCTTCCAAGCACTTAGTACCCTGCTCTGCATACAGCAAGTGCTCAATAAATGCCATTGGTTGATCGAATGATCTTCTGGTTGGGCATTTAGGCTTAAAAACCTTCCTTCATGGAATTTAGGAAGGGAAGAGCTCTGTCAGCTGAATGGTTTTATTTGTGACTTGATAGATGTATATATGATGATTGGATTTCAAGAATTCAATTATGTTTATTACAAAATTACAGTTTATCCTAATCTGCTAGTTATTCATCGAAGAATATGCCCAATATTCTTTACATACCAACACTACTTCACACTACTTTCCAGAATCAGTTATTTTGAAATGGATTACATCTATCAATTTTGCATTAAAACAAATCTCCACAACTATATATATATATATATATATATATATATACATATATATATATATGTATAAAAGCCTTTTTTTCTAAATTCTATGCCATTTTTTACTCGTAGTCAAATTGACTTAGATCTAGGAGGAGAGGAGTTTGGTATCATTTTTGCTTTTCTTTAGAAATGCCAGTACTCATTCTGCCTTATTACTTGCATCCTTACTTTGATAAATAACTTCCACTGAAGCACAGATCAATTTAAAATAATATTCTATGTGACCTGGAAACCTGAACTCCACTAGAGCCATATAAAAAGAGTTGTGTAGTAAGAAATAATCTAAAATTAAACATCTGGAAGTCAAATGATGAATACTTCATCGCATAGACTTCCAAAATCAACACATCTATAGCTTCATTGATTAAAAATCAAGATCAACATAGGTGTAGTCAAGTACACAGCTTAATGGAGCACATTGGTTTTGAGCAGAGGAGGCTGTATCAATCTTTTGTACTCTAGATCACAGTTAGAGCCCTCAGCCTGAGAAAAGATGACTTCATTATGTGATAAATTCCCTTCCCCGTGGACTGATTTATTTAATATTTTATTCATATTATTTATTTTAACATTTAGACTGCCTGTCTCCCCCTTTAGACTGTAAGTTCGCTGTGGGCAGGGAATATGTCTGTTTATTGTTGTATTGTACTCTCCCAAGTGCTTAGTTTCAGTGCTTTGCATACAGTAAGCGCTCAATACGTACAACTGACTGACTGTAAGCTCCTTGTGGGTGGGGACCAGGTCTATCAACTCTCTTGTATTCTACTTTCCCAAGCACTTACTACAGTGCTCTGAATACAGTGAGCACTGAATGAACATCATTGATTTATTAAGGAGCTAGATCAATCCGACATCTTCGCTCATTAAGAACTGGTTTCAATTGACAACTGGAAATTCTAAAAATTAACAGCGTTTGAGTTGACCAGTCCAACTTGAAAGGGGCTTGCATTGTCTAGAGAAAAGAGCATGGAGACCTAGATTCCCTTCCTGGCTTTGCTACTTGCCCATAATCTGACCTTGGGCAAATCACTTAACTACTCTGTTCTGTTTCCACATTAGTAAAATGGGGATTTACATTCCTGTTTTCTCCCCTACCCACCACCACCACTACTATTACTCACAGTAATGATATTTATTAAGCACTTATTAGGTGTCAAGCACTGCACTAAGTGCTGGGATAGATACAAAATAATCGGATTGGACACAGTCCCTGTCACATATGGGGTTCACTAGTAGTAGGAGAGAATAGCATTTAATCCCCATATAACAGATGAGGAAACTGTCTTGCCAAAGGTCACCCAGAAGGAAGTGCCCAAACTGGGAAAAGAACCCAGGTCCACTGACTCTTAGGCCCATACTCTTTCCACAAGGCATCTTTCCTTCCCTTAGACTGTGAACCCCATTTAAGACAGAACCTGCATCCCATCTGACTGTATGGTATCTGAGTGTTACACCCAGTTCTTGTCAAATAGTAAGTGCTTAACAAAAACCACTATCTTTATTATGGTTGATGCGATCACATTTGACCATTCAAGGTCTATTCATTCATTCATTCAATCATATTTATTGAGTGCTTACTGTGTGCAGAGCACTGTACTTAGAGCTTGTTATCTATGACATTAGATAACTCACTATGGGTGGTCGAGATAGAATAGTAACATTCAGATTCTATCACTCAATTATATTTATTCAGTGCTTACTGTATGCAGAGTACTGTACGTAACTCTTGGGAGAGTATATATCTTGGGAAATATAACGGTACATTCCCTGCCCATTACATTAGATAACTAACTACAGGTCTTCCAGATAAAGTAGTTACATTCAAATTCTAGTAATTTCCTGTTCATTTATGCCTCGATAAAGAGGAATGTATCACTTGCACCTCAACAACGGTTATTCCTACCCAGCCCGTAATTTAGTGCCTCATCCTCCTAGCATGCCATCTTTTGAGAATTCTTGAGCATCCTTTGTATTTGGTTTGTATTTGCCAAATCCTTTGTATTTGGTTGTATTGATTTATCCCCAGTGCTTGTTATTTATGCAATGATAAAAATAATTTATGTAATAAATTTCTATTCTCATGCAATTTTCCTTATTTCTAATCAATAAGACACAGATGTGTGTCTTCTCCATTAGATTATAAACTCCCTGAAGGCAGAGTAGATGTTGTATATCAACATCATAATCAACATCAATCGTATTTATTGAGTGTTTACTGTGTGCAGAGCACTGTACTAAGTGCTTGGGAAGTACAAATTGGCAACATATAGAGACAGTCTCTACCCAACAGTGGGCTCACAGTCTAAAAGGGGGAGACAAAACCAAACATACTAACAAAATAAAATAAATAGAATAGATATGTACAAGTAAAATAAATAAAATGCCTAAAACAATGTTCTGCCAACAATTGATGGTATTGATTCACTATACTTGATATATCATGTACTATAATCATAAATATATATTTAATATGCACATTTATGGATAGATTTCTTGAATAACAAACGTTTAAATTGGCCTTTTTACTGTCACCATCTGTATAACACTGACAATCTTGATTTTTTTTCTAATGTAACATGAGGGTGTGTAGATGTGAGAAAAAAAGCAATAGGATTTTTAAATTTTTGACACTTTCTAATGCCAAAATGCCATAGTTTCCTCCAACAGAAATGGCTGGAAGCAATATCCAAAAAGGCAAATTACTGCCAAAAGGCAAAAATTGAGACACTAGTTTTCATCATCTCCTCCCACCTCAACGCATGAGTGGGATAAGTCTAAGTAGCACAATATTAAATGGAAACCTAAGTATGAGTCTAAGTAACACAATATTAAATGGAAACCTAACAAGGAAAAAAAAAATGAAAGACATCTCATAGATAGGATTATCCCTGTTGAGATTGAAAAGACCTAGAAGTTATGTGACAAGAGTAGATGCATGTAGATGATAGGCAACATACATAGGTAGAAAGATTATTAAGAGTTAATTGGTAAGCCATTTGTCATATATGTTGATGATGGGACTGTAATCGTATCTCTGCAGGCAAGTGAAACTGAAAACACCTATATTCCACCAGCCGGCCCAAACATACTGTGTGCAGTAAAGATTATCTTTTATTGTGCTGATGCTGTGTGCTGCTTGCTGTGCTTTTCACAGCTTTTGAACCTGCCTCTTGGTGTCCAATCTTCTAGAAGTCTCAGCTCAAGGAAAATAACTCTTCTCCTGTTTTCTTCTTGCCTGCCTTGTCTGCCTGCTGCCCAGTAATAGCCTATTAATATTCAGGGCAGAAAAGACTACTGGATAGGTGTGTCCCATGACTTCCCCTCTATTATGCCCTTTTTAAAGAACCCATTCCTACACCCTGTAGGTTTGGGAATAATGACAGCTTTGTGAACAACTTCGTTTAGTGTAAACAATCTGAGAACTCTGGTGATGAAAAGAATTAGCCACCCATTTCACAAGGTTGTCCCCTCACTTAAGACAGTGTCAGATATCTGGGATTTTTCACCAGCCTAACTAACCTATTCATTCTAATAGTATACACACACACACACACACACACACACACACACACCTGTCCCAAATCCACTAAATTGAAATAATTTCATCATCTTTGTTTTATTTGCAAGGAAGGTTCAGCTGCCCTTTATATTATTGTTATGGCTCAAGACATTGTTTCTTTTCCTATGAGCAGATGTTTGAAATCCTGCAGGAGATTTTTTTTTATAAGACTATGGAAATGAACTTGGCATGGGTACCGGTCTCCCAGGTGGAGAGGGGGCGAACACGGCTCCTTAGAAGTCTTAGATCAAGGCTAGACAGAGGGAGCAACAGAACCTAGCCACCAAAAGCCTAGTGCTTTGGTGAGTGACAGGTACAGGCTCTTTCTGAAGCATAAAAAGGAATGCTAAATGATCTCACTGACAGAATAAATCTTCTGTTTGTTTGGTCTGGACCAGATGTGCTACGGGCTGATGTGGAAATGTCTGCTGATGCCAATCTCACTTTAAATCACAATTTGGCAGGAAGGTTCGTTTTTAAAATTGCAGTCCATTTAGCACTTGAAACAGAAGTGTTTTCTGATGGCCCAGTTGGTTCGTGTGGGAGGCCCCTCCCTGGATCTAGTTTGGCCAGAGCTGCTTTCCGAATCTGTGGTTGAAGGAGCCCACTTCACTGAGCGTGGACTGAAAAATGGCGGATTCAGCCCCTTTGTGATGGAAAAACCACAGGCTCATGCCTCATTATTATTTTATCCTGGTGGTTACTTAATAGATACTGTAATAACTGTAACCAATTCAAACACAGGCTCCCAGGTTACCTCAGTATTGTAGGTATTAAAAGGAGTTTTGAGGATAATCCCAGAGATTCTCCATCCCTATCCTGTAAAGGAACAGTGGATCTTTTTAAACCATGCAGACTCTTGAAAACCTGTCATAAATGGAATCTCCAATGTGATTATTTTTCACTCTGGAGTCCTAGAAATTCCAAGACGTGGAAGAAAGCAGAAGCACATTTTTTCCCTTGGCCAGCAAGGTCCTGCTACTTTAATACCCCCTGATTGGGGACTGTTCTCTTCATTGGTTCTCTTCTTACAGTCAATGGTATTTACTGAGTGCTTAATCTGTGCAGAGCACTTTACTAAACAAATGGGAGAGTCCAACAGAGTAAGTAGGCACAATTCCCACTCCCAAGAAGCTCACAGTCTAGTGGAGTAAGTAAAGAGCACTACACTTTTGCTCTTAAACTGGAAGACTGGCACCTGTGCCCTTTTCATCATCACCTTCACAGAAACCCCACAGTTTGCCACAAAGAATGTGCCATTCAGATCCAATTGGACCCCTCCCAGGGAGCTTCTAGAAGTCTATACGACAAATGGGCAGTAGCAAGTGGAGCCCAAGAGGGAAAAAAAGGCTGAAACCGTTATAAAAAAATTCAGATAAATGAGTGAAAATTAGGGTAGCTATTAACCTATGTCTTTCCTGAAAGACCCAAGAGGGTATTTTGCTGATTTTTCTAGGAAACCAAATGTCATTATTAGAGGACCAAACCCCAGACAGCTCAGCCTAAGGAGTCTATACTTCACTCTGCTGCTTGGATTATCTTTGTACAGAAACACCCTGGGCTTGTCACTCCCCTCCTCAAAAATCTCCAGTGGTTGCCTATCAACCTTCGAATCAAGCAAAAACTCCTCACTCTTGGCTTCAAAGCTCTCCATCACCTCTCCCCTTCCTACCTCACCTCCCTTCTCTCCTTCTATAGCCCTGCCCGCACACTTCACTCCTCTGCCACTAACTCCTCACTGGACCTCTTTCTCGCCTGTCCCGCTATCGACTCCTGGCCCATGTTGGCCACACATCCGCCAAACTAGCTCTCTTACTCCCTTCAAAGCCCTACTGAGAGCTCATCTTCTCCAGGAGGCCTTCCCAGACTGAGCCCCCACTTTTTCCTCTTCTCCTCCTCCTCCTCTCCTCCCTCCTTCCCTCTGCCCTTCCCCCTTCCCCTTCCCACAGCACTTGTGCATATTTGTTCATATTTATTACTCTATTTTAATAATGATGTGTATATAGCTATAATTCTATTTATTCTGATGGTATTGACACCTGACTACTTTTTTTGTTGTTGTTTTTTTGTCTGTCTCCCCCTTCTAGACTTTGAGCCCATTGTAGGGTAGGGACCATCTATATATGTTGCTGATTTGTACTTCCCAAGAGCTTAGTACAGTGCTCTGCACACAGTAAGTGCTCAATAAATACGATTGAATGACTCACAGCCCAGAAAGTACAGATTTCTTCCCCACTACCTGGATGTCGCAACTTGATTTTATGCTTCCAGCCATTTTCTTAACCCTGAATGGTGTGGGAGAAGAGTGTTGGAGTGTTGAAGGCTAGATGCAAATTCTAGTAGACCGAATGCCTTGCCTTCACAGAAGTACACATGCTGCCTCTAAACATGCTCAAGTCTCTTCCATGTTAAATAAGCTTTCCTTCAATCCCACTGCACCCTACAGTTATCATTTCACTCCCTGACTCCAGATCCTATTCAAACTCCTTGAGTGGGTTTTATATGCCTTCTGTTTCCACTTCCTACTCTCCAACTTCCTTCTTAACCTACTACAAATCAACTGAGCCTTTATTCTCCCAAAGCAATGAACTCCTTCCCAATTCTAATTGACTCACCCCTGTCAATCCTCCTTGATCTCCTCACCCTCGGTTTCAAGGCTGTCCATCACCTCACCCCCTCCTACCTCACCTCCCTTCTCTCCTTCTCCAGCCCAGCCCACACCCTCCGCTCCTCGGCTGCTAATCTCCTCACCGTGCCTCGTTCTCGCCTGTCCCACTGTCGACCCCCGGCCCACGTCATCCCCCTGGCCTGGAATGCCCTCCCTCTTCCCATCCTCCAAGCTAGCTCTCTTCTTCCCTTCAAGGCTCTACTGAGAGCTCACCTCCCCCAGGAGGCCTTCCCAGACTGAGCTCCCTCCTTCCTCTGCCCCTTGTCCCCCTCTCCATCCCCCCCGTCTTACCTCCTTCCCTTCCCCACAGCACCTGTATATATGTATATATGTTTGTACACATTTATTACTCTATTTTACTTGTACATATCTATTCTATTTATTTTATTTTGTTAATATGTTTGGTTTTGTTCTCTGTCTCCCCCTTCTAGACTGTGAGCCCATTGTTGGGTAGGGACTGTCTCTATATGTTGCCAACTTGGACTTCCCAAGTGCTTAGTACAGTGCTCTGCACACAGTAAGCGCTCAATAAATACGATTGATTGATCTCTTAAGTGCCTTTGTCACTGTGGTGACACCATTCCCTCATCCCAGAAACATTATCTAATTTTGTCCTTGACACAGCTATTTTTTCATTTTCCTTCTACCTCTCTGAGTACTCTCTCAGGCTCTTCTTCCATCTCTCACCTCTTAACTCTAATAAGTAAGAAAGCAGGGAAGCAGCGTGGTTCTTCAATGGTTGCCAGATGACCTGGATTCTAATCTCAGCTCTGTGACTTTCTTGCTGTGTGACCTTGGATGAGTTACTTAATTTCTCTGTGCCTCAGTTCCCTCAACTACAAAATGGGGACTCAATACCCACTCTCCCTCCTCAGACTGTGAGCCCCATGTGGGACAGGAACTGTATCTGGTCTAATTAACTTCTATCTATGCTAGAACATATGGTAGAAATGAGGAAGAGAGAAGCAGTATGGCATAGATGGTAGAGCACAGGTCTAGGAGTTAGAAATTCATGGGTTCTAATCCTGGTTCTGCCACTTATCTGCCGTGTGACCTTGGGCAGTCATTTCATTTCTCTGTGCCTCAGTTACCTCATCTGTAAAGTGAGTCCTGTGAGCAACAGGGATTGTGTCCAACCTGATTAACTTGCATCTAGCCCAACACTTAGTACAGGGCCTGGCATACTCGAAGCACTTAAATATCAGAGGTGAAATACTCTATGATGCCTCTGACCCCACCAGAAAGGAAGCCATCTACAGCTTACACAGCACTGCCGGTCAGAATAATGATAGGAAACTAACGTCACTGCAGCACAGAGGAAGTCTACAAGCTCAATATCACAGGATGGGGCATGCATCGAGAAATTTGGAATGAGGTCCAGAGATCTTTTTGATCACTGGTTGGCTATACTGTCTGTTGAGGATGGAATAATAATGATGGCATTTATTAAGTGCTTACTATGTGCAAAGCAATGGAAGAGGAGGTGGCAGTTTCCAAACATGAGTCTCAAAGCAAGTCCAGGAATAAAATGTCTTGGGGCTCCCTGTGTAACAGTACAAGAAAGGGAAAGAATAATAGCACTGTAGGTAAACCAAGAACTTTAATTTTCAGGGTTGACAGTGCTGCACCTTGTATCGGTGTTCCAGGAAAATGTTAGAAAGTGTTAGAAGTTGTTAGAAAGTCATAAAAAACAAACACCTCAAGGAATAGCTGGAGCCCCATAGAAAACTCAAAACCTGTTGTCGTGTGCTACAACTTTGCATCTACCTCATAAATTTTCTTTATTTTATTTTTGTCTCTTGCTTTTGGAAGGCAATTTCCATGAAAATGAGATCTTTATTTCTTGAGAGATCATCTGTTCCTATTGCTCAGAGAAAAGAAGGTTTACATTTCAGAATCTTGGAATGGAATTAGAATGCTTGATACTGTTTTCCATGAGGCATCAGGAGCTTTTTCAGGTATTGCAGAAATACAAACACAACCACCTGCCAGCTGCTGCTGGAGTAGCGACATTTGATTTTCCATTTGCCATGAGAGAGGCTCTCCTAGTCTTCTCACAGGCCTGTCACTTGGAAGGGTGAGGGAGGGACACCTCATTTACCCTGCCACAGCCAATCGCCTATTTTTATTTCTCTCATTAGGCAAATTAATTTCCCCCCTCCCCAAAATAAGGATCTTATCTGAGTCGTTGAATTAAATGAGTGCTCCTTTGTATAGTCCCTCCTCCTCTATCATAATAGTAACAATAATAATTATGGTATTTGTTAAGCACTTACTATGTGCAAAGCACTGTTCTAAATGCTGGAGTAGATTCCCAAGTAATCAGTCTGTCCCACATGGGGCTCACAGTCTTAATCTCCATTTTACAGATGAGGTAACTGTGGCACAGAGAAGTTAAGTGACTTGTCCAATGTCACACAGCTGATAAGTGTTGGAGCCAGGATTAGAACCCACGACCTCTGACTCCCAAGCCCGTGCTCTTTCCACTGAGCCAGGCTACTTCTCCTAATCATCAATGGTATTTATAGAGCACTTACTGTGTGCAGAGAACTGTATTAAGTGCTTGGAAGACTGCAATAGAATAAGTAGATAGATCTCTCCTCTTATGGAACTAAATAGTCCCTTTATTTTTTTTAATGGTACTTGTAAAGTATTTACTATGTGCCAGGCACTGTACTAAGCACTGGGGTAGATACAAGATAATTATGTTGGACACAGTACCTCTCCCACATAGGGTTCACAATCTGGGAAGCACCATGGCATAATGGATAGAGCATGGGACCGAGTCAGAAGGTCATGGATTCTAATCCTAGCTCTGCCACTTCTCTGCTGTGTGGCCTTGGGCAAGTCACTTCACTTTTGTGACTCAATTACCTCAACTGTAAAATGGAGATTAAGACTGTGAGCCCCATGGGGGACAAGGAGTGTAACCAACCTGAGTTGCTCATAGACACCCCAGCACTAAGTATAGTGCTTGGCACGTAAGCACTTAACAAATACCATTATAATTATCATTATTTTGGGAAGTTTGACAGGCTTCTTCCCAGGTGGCAAGGGAAAAGTTAAGGGAGGAAAAGAGAAGGCCCATAAATATTTTAAAATAACCCTTGACCTTGACAAATGGGTGGTTTCATTTTTCAACACAGTGTCTTCTGTCACTGGAGTGAAATCACAACTCCAGGGTACTGGTTCTGTTGTAGAGTTAGGTATTTTCAAAAACTGCATTCAATCAGTAAGGATTTTGGAGAACATTTTTGTTATTTATGCATCTGGAGAGTCTGACAGCCTGGATTATGCACCCCTCCTAGTCTGCCCAATACTGATCACAGTGAGATAGAATAGTCCCTCCCTTCAGGAAACTGACACTCTAAAAACCAAAAACATTTGAACATAGATCTACAACATAGGATATTTTATTCAAAGATTTTTAATATTCCTAGTTGCTGAATTATTTTTCTTTTTCCATTATTATAGGTTTCTTTGGGGATCCTGGGATGAATTTAGGGGAAACTGGGAAAGTTGGTGGTTTGAATTAAATTGTTTTGCTTTTGTATATCTAGTTAAACCTAAAACTTAGGATGGGGTAAATGACTATGGATTTGTGTGTCAGAAAAACAACTCAAGGCAGGCACGTGCTTTCTTGTGGATAAAAACAACTGGTAGAACTAAGGTTAACCTTTCAGATGATACACTGTAGAGAATATATTTGTGGAACTGCTAGGTGTCTGCTGAGAGTTCCATTTTCAATAAAATTTTGAAAGCTTCAGTAATTACTAATGAACACATAGAAAAATGCATGACATTTGCAAGCCTGTAACAGAGGTTCAAAGCCTGGTGGTCCTGTAGTTAGAAAAAACCCTGACTAAATCCCAAGAGATCTTTGAGGATGCCACAGGGAGACACTCTAGGACAGGACAAGTAGAAAATAAAATGAATTCTCGGTGTCTACTGTATCCAACCCCCCACCTCCGGGTCACACCTGGAGAGTTTCCAGTACTCCACCAGCCTCAACTATGGGAGGGAGAGTCAAGCAGATGTATCCTAGCTTGGGCAGTGGCTAGCAATTTGAAGGCGATCTGCTACAAGTCAAAACTCACCTGTGCTGGGCAGCAGCATGGGAGAGAATCGTTGGTGGAGACTCAAGTTTACTGCATGGAAGGAGGCAATGGTAAAAAAAATTCTGGATTTTTTTAAACCAAAAAAACTCTATGGATACACTACCAGAACAATTGCAGATGGAGGTGGAGCATTCTGGGAGAGATGTGTCCATGGTGTTGCTATGGGTTGAACACTACTCAATGGCATAAGACAAGACTGTACCCAATCTCAGTTCCTCCTCCTATTTAGACTGTTAGTACCACATCAGACAAGGTCTATGTCTGACAATGATAACACTGTACCTGCTCCAGCTCTTACAATGGTGCTTGAAACGTGATAAGCACTGAACAAATGCTACAGTTATTAATATTATTCTAGACTGTGAGCCCACTGTTGGGTAGGGACCGTCTCTGTATGTTAACAACTTGTACTTCCCAAGCACTTAGTACAGAGCTCTGCACACAGTAAATGCTCAATAAATACAATTGATTGATTTTAGGAAGTTCAAAGGCAAGAACTCATGAAAAAAAACTAACTCTAAATGTGTTTTAGGTTGGCCTACCACTTTAGAGTCTAAGCTCAGTGTGGGCAGACAATAAGTCACTGTTACTTTGTACTTCCCCTGTTCTTAGTACAATGCACTACACCAAGGGAGTAAATGCTATTCCTATTACCTAAAGAGGGAGGGAAATACCACCTAGTAGCTTGCTATGGATTTATTCTAATCGTCTCATTAAATGTGTATCTATTACCATTGAAAAGTACTACTGGAAGGTACATTCCTTGTCCTCGCCTCCCCGTCAAGACTGGTTTCAGCAGTTGACAGTTTTTGGAACTCAAGAGGGGGAAAAATAGTGTGATGTATATGAGTTAATGATTTTTCAAAATTGGGTTTGTTTTGCTCTCCTTTGGAAACTGCACTGGCCCCTTCACATTGCTGTGAAACCAAAAACAAAATGATTGCTTCAGTATACTAGTTGATTGTTTAGTGGTGTAAGAAAGGAGTTCAGTGCACCAAAGGAGAAGTTTAGTGCTTGGGAGATTTGAATCAAATAGCATGCATTTTACTTTTTAAAAATGATGTTTGTTAAGCGCTTCTGCTGTGACAGACACTACTATAATCACTGGGTAGATACAAGATAAGCAGGTTGGACACATTGGGCCCACATCTTTAATCCCCATTTTACACATGAGATAACCGAGGCACAGAGAAGTGAAGTGACTCCCCCAAGGTCTCACATACAGCAGACAGATGGCAGAGTTGGGATTAAAACCAGGTCTTCAGACACCCGGCACCAAACTCTTTCCACTAGGACACTCTGTTTCTCCGTTGATCAGACCTTCAATTCTAGAGAATTCTTCCAAAACACAACCTTAACTGAAACACAGTTTCACAGTCATCCATCCCTCAGGCAAAACTTGGGTTAGCCAAATGAGTCTTCCTCCATGCTCCCTAGGTCAAACAGCTTAGATTCCATCAGATCCACTGGTTTGTAAAGTTGTATGTCTTTGGAGGATTTTTTTCAGGATGAAACATGTCTTCTAAAAATGATATTTTCATTCCTTACAGCAGGAGAGATTATGGCTCAATCCAACAGTGCACAATATTTGAGTAAACCTGAGGCTTTGAAAGGATTTTACTGAGAGACATGGAGGAAGGAGAGATCGACATTTTGTACCTTTGAAACAACATAATAACATAGCTCTAATTAATCCCCATAATTCCAACTTCTGCTTGAAATCGTTACATGTTCTCTAGCATTTCAAAAAGTGGTTTGTTTTCTATGTCTACTCAGTGTATAGGGATGTCTTTAGAAGTCATAGTTATTCAGGACACAGCAAAGGAAGGACACCACAAAATACAAAATTATCATTTTTTTCCACTAGACTACAGAAACAGCATGGCCTAATAGAAAAAAATACTTCCCTAGGAGTCAGAGAACCTGGGCTCTAATCCTGGCTCTGATGACTGCTTGCTGTGATGCCAGTGCTTAGAACAGTGCTTGGCACAAATACCATCATCAGACAAGTCATTTTTCTGTCTCAGTTCCTTCATTTGCAAAATAGGGATTCAATATTAGTTTTCCCTCCTAGTGAGTCCTACATCAGACCTGATACAGTGCTTGACACACAGTAAACACTTAAATACCAGAATTATTATTATTTAGCATTTATAGAGGCTCCTTCATTGTATTAATACTGTAGAAAACATAGCATTAAATTATTTCCCTATTCATGGGCTTTTGTGGAAGTTAGACAACACAGAAGCATGACAAATATTGTAATAATGTCAAAAGAAAAAGATAGGGCAAGCAACCATAACGATCTTAGTTGAGTACATCTCGCAAGAAAGAATGTACTGTATTGACTTACATCATTGCCCCCACTTTTTCATAATTTGTACAACAAAAAACTGGGAGCAAGGCTATTGCTGGGGGGTGGTCATATATAAATTGAGAAGCAGTGTGGCCTACTGGAAAGAGTGCAGGCCTGGGAGCAAGAGGACCTGTGTATCAATCCTGGCCTTCACAATTGCTTACTATGAGTCCTTGGGCAAGTTGCTTAACTTCTCTGTGTCTCAGTAACTTCATCTGTAAAATGGGGATTAAGACTATGAGCAGTATGTGGTCAGGGACTGTGTCCAACCTGATTATCTTGTATCTACCCCAGTGCTTAGTACAGTGCCTGGCTCGTAGTAAGTGCTTAACAAAAAACTATTTAAAAATAAGTCTAGCAATATGGGGAGTAGGGAAAAAGAAATGGAAAAAGGAGGAGAAAAGGAAGGGAGAAATAAGATGATGAGGGTAAAATAAGACTGTTCTCTTACCTCTATTCCATTCTCCTAATACAATAGACACTCCATCCAATAGGCACTCATTGAAACTCTTTTTTATTCCCCTTTCCTTCCCCAGAGCATGTTCATTTAAATAAACTCTCTCCCGCAACATGAGCCTATTCTATGCTGCATTGTTCCATTCTGATCCTTCTTCTCTTCCTACTCTAGTGCCTACTGTCACTGGTAACAAAAATAATATTTTATTTCCTCTTCAAATATCATGGAGAGAAATATATGCTGTAAGTTGAGGCAAGGCAAATACAGCAAGTTGAGGCAATTATACAATTAAGTGTGGCACTCTGAAATAGATTTCATCTGAATATATTTCTTCGGAGAAGCAGTATGGTCTAGTGAATAGGGCTTAAGCCTTAAAGTCAGAAGATTCTGGGTTCTAATCCTGGTTCTGCCACTCATCTACTGTGTACCCTTGGGCAAGTCACTTCACTTCTCTGTGCCTCAGTTATGTCATCTGTAAAATGGGGATTAAAACTGTGAGCCCCATGTGGGACATGGACTGTGTCCAACCTGACTGCTTGGTATCTGCCCCAACGCTTAGAACAGTGGCTGGCACATAGTAAGCACTTAAATACCATAAAAAAATTAGGGTAAGAAAATTATTCAGTGGAAGCAATTATGCAATTAACTATGGTATTCTGACATTTTACTAAATGAGGAATCCTAAAAACAGATGAGGAAGCTACTTCGAGCCAAACCTCAAAGGATAGAAAATTCAAAAACTTCAATTCCTGAAAATTGGCTAATTTGTTCTTAAACCATCCCTTCCTTCCAATATTTGGAATAGCTCTTCCTCAATTAGATCCAAATTTCTAGGGGTCCAGACACAATCACCATCTTTTTGGAAATTGACTCTTGAAGGGCTGGTGTGAACTTAAGTGTATGTACTATTTAGCTTACTACAGTAGATCTTAGCACTTCCTGGCAGAGTTGGCCAACGGTTTTATGTATTTGACTAGAAAGGAAGGGACCCTTTTCATGTAAAGATGCCCTGGGCAAGCCAGCATGTGTTTATACTAGCCCACTCTACATGAGGGAATGAAGAACTGGGCTTATAACCACCATGGATCTTATAGGGAAGTTGAGATTTTTATAATAGGCTCACACAAGGTTTGAAGCCAATTCTAAATCCATCCCTTCTGATTTTAGCTGTGGCTGTCCTCCAAGATATCAAATTCTAACTGAGGGATAGTCAATTTTGCTTGAGGGACATATGGGTTCACACCTATCATCCAATATTCTGTTTCTTACAGAAACAGCAAAGATGTTAGAAAGGAACAGTGTAATGCTTACCCACCTTGTCATTAATCCTTAATGGTTAGTGATGTACCGGGTAACATCCTTACCTTTTTCCTCTAATAACCCCTTATGGATCACTTGCCCATGATTTTTTCCCCCCCAACTTTCTTGAATTGTATGCGGTTTCCTGCCTGAAACATTGTGCCTGTCCTATCTAATTTATTTTGATGTCTGTCTCCCCCACTAGCAAATCTACCAACCCTATTGCATTATACTCTCTCACATGCTTAGTACAGTGCTGTTTATACAGGAACCTCTCAATAAATACCATTGATTGATAATAAATTTCATATGCTTACTATCCTCTGGGTCAAGAAGTGTAACTTTTCATTTGTCCTGAACTTCTCACCTTCAAATTTCTTGCACCCTTCAAACCAACACCTGTTGGCCAAGAATCCAATGATCCCAGATGGATGGCTTCCAAACAACAAAAAATCTCTTTTTAATCACAATTTTGTTATTTTACTTTCCCCCCATAAAGAAGCCTAATTATACTTATTTCACAGTTGCTATCTAGCTGAGGTACATGGTATTTCTTGGAGATGAAAAATAATCTGCTTCAATGGTCCTGATTTTCTTCTTTGCTGTAGGAAGCCTGCATCTTTCAAGTGGGAAGGGAAGAGAAGTAAGTCTGTGGAAAAGGCGATTGAGTACCACAGTGAGAATCCAGCCTCCTGGCTTGGAGTTCCACAACAAGGTGGTTGTCTATGGGACTATAGATCTGCAGAACTTCAGTCCTGTATGTCGAGCACAGCAGGTAAGATTTTTCTAGTGCTTTGAAGTTTGAGGAAGGGGCTGGGGATGAACAGCAAAGTAGTTGAGGCAGAGTCAATGGGACAGTTTTCCAGAGGAATATGATGCACTGCCTTGTCCTTTCCAACCCTAATTCTCTGGAAACCTGGAGGTCCTCACCCTAACTAGTCCACCCTTCAAGTTGAGCATTCAGTTGCAGTTTTTGGACTGCAGGGATAAGCCAACAGTAATCATGAGTAACACAGAAGCATGGGCCTGGAAATCAGAAGTAATCTACCACATGTCTGCTGTGTGACCCTGGGCAAGTCACTTAACTTCTCTGGGCCTCAGTTTACAGATGAGGTAACTGTGGATTAAGAATCCTGTCCATGTGGGACAGGAACCATGTCCAACCCAATTTGCTATCGATCCCAGTGCTTAGTATAGTGTCTGGCACACAGTGTTTAACATCACCATTATTATTATTGTTAATAATAACAGAGCTGCATTTGGATAAAGACCCATAACTTGAAAGAAAACGTTTGGATGCAGGAAGCTGACAGTTACGAAGAAACTCAGTTATATTGGATGTTGCAAATCACAAAACTCTTCCACTTCAAACCACTCAATCAGACAAGCTACAGTTCTTCTCAACCCAGGAGCCCTATTCCAGCTAAAGAGAGTATGCTTTCTGTATTTCAGGGGCTTATCTTGAAAATAATAAAAAAAATTGCTCACAATGTAAGCAAGAATGTAGATCTGTGGTTTTGGTTGACTGAGGTGAGGTAGGAGGAGACATTCACCTTGCACTTTTGCAAACCATGTCAAAAGTACTGATGGCTATAAATCAAGCTTTAGATAGAAAAACCACTGGTCTGGTTGGCATTTCTGCAGACGGTAAAGTTATGGCATGGTCAATTCCCTATAAAGAACTAGACCACAGTTCTTCCCATTTTTAAGGCCTTCTTAAAAATTCCACCTCCTCCAGGAAGCACTCCATCATCCCAGGTTGAGGCATTCCAATACCTCCCTCAGCACTTTTGAACTGTCAGTGATCCTTAGCACATGTGCAAGAAATGATTCATGTGCTCTAACAATTTTTTCCCATTTATTTGTTTTTCCATACTGTGATCAGCTGCATTTCTAGATCTTCCCTCAGCTCTCTATTTTTGTAAATGATTTGGTTCTGCCTATCTCCTCATTACTTTATAAAATCCTTGAGGGCAAAACCCAGGTCTTTTAGGTTCTACCAATTGCTTAATTTCGTGCTCTTCCTGACAGTAGGTGTTCAATAAATACTGATGATGATAATAATGATATTAAGAGGATATGAGTGTTCTTGAAATCAGCTGTCTCTGGGGAAGTCCTTTAAGACAAATTTAATTTGTCAATTTTTATGGAAAATCCACATTTTACCAGGCCCTGCACTAAACATTTATGACAGGTTTTGACTCTATAGTTACATAGTTGTACTTTGTATTTGAAAAAAAATATCACTCTAGGTAAGGTCATCTATTAGTCTGCTTACAGCTGAAAGGGCCAATTCAAGACTTACAATTCTGACCTCAATGTGCACACAAACAGCTGTGTTTTGTGTTGTATTCACTGTTGCCTTGTGCTGCTTGGCTAGGGCTTTAATGACAAATATATCCTGTTCCTCCCATCATATTGGAGAATGAGTTTTCCAGTTTCTCCTCATAGCGACAAGAAAAATAGTGTCAGATGTTAAAAAGGTAAAGGTTAAAAAATATACTTAAATGTGACCAAAATTAAAATCTGACTTACCGCCAGTCTTGACAATGTGAAACACACAAATCCTTATATAATATTAAGACACAAAATATTTGGGCTAAAAACAAAAGTACAAAACCCAATAAGGTGGTAATTTAATTATCATCCTTGCTCTATCTTCTAAAGAGAAAACAATTTGTAAGTAGGAAAATTACATTATTATTCTATTTTGTATACTGAAAATATAGTTGTATTTGCCATCACTTGTACTAGAGCTGTGTTGTATTGAGACTGTGTCCACCCAGCTAAAGGGTCAAAGATAAATAACCCATCGATTTGGGACCAAGTTCCCAGACCATTAAAAAAAAAAAAAAAGACAAATGAGTGACAAGTGCTGGGTAAACTTTGATATCTGTGAGGTCAGGTCTAACAATAGAAGGCAATTCTGTGCTTCCTTTCACTTTTGCTGCCGAGATATAGCAAATTGGGTAACAGACATTTTTGCCATGACATGTTGAATTAGGGTAGGTTTCTTGGGCGTCATAATCCATCAACTAATGTCCTGAGTATCACAAATGAAATGCAATGTGGCTTAGTGGACAGAGCCTCAGCCTGGGAGTCAGAGGTTCCTGAGTTCCAATCCCAGCTCCACCACCTGCCTGCTGTGTGACCTTGGAGAAATAGGTAGACTTCTCTGGGCCTCAGTTACCTCATCTGTAAAATGGAGATTAAGATGTGAGCCCCATGTGGGACACAGACTGTCCAAATTGATTAGCTTCTATCTACTCCAGTGCTTAGAACAGTGCCTGGAATATAGTAAGTGTTTAGCAAATACCATTTAAAAAAAGCCTCCATAACCCCCAGACATCTGTGGTGATAAAGGAAAAAATGATCTACTTTTGTCTGAGCTTTTCAAATTGCAATGCGACACAGAGTCCCCTAAAAATCAGTTCAGAAAGCTTTAATGCTAATTCTACCCAGAGAAAAGTGAATTTTCCTTTGTATCTTTTGATAGTACTATGTTTTATATGTGATGATTACTGTTGATCAATCATATTTATTGAGCACTTACTGTGTGCAGAGCACTGTACTAAGTGCTTGGGAAGTACAAGTTGGCAAAATATAGAGACAGTCCCTACCCAAAAGTGGGCTCACAGTCTAAAAGAGTGGGCTCACAGTCTAAAAGATTAATCCATTGTTAATGGTCACTAAAAGCAGCTTTTTCCTCTCCAAACTGTTACCAAGTTAATCCAAGGATTTATCCTAGCACACCTTGATTACTGCATCAGCCTCCTTGTTGACCTCCTGTTCCAACGTGAACCAGGACACCACCATCTCAAGGTCAAACGCTATCTTGTGATTACCTGAGCTAGCAAAGCAGACCTTGAAAACTTGAGCGGGACACCACCCCCAAAACCGAAACCACTAGACATGCCAAGCCAGGAATACAGAAGGTGTCCCTTTTCACCATTCCAAGGTATGGAGGAGCATTGAGAGAGGATGGAAATTGGGCATGCAGAAACTGGAAGCCTGAATGGCCTAGAAGAATAGATGATAAATACCTGCTGCTTTTGGTGTTCTTTGCAGTGGATTGAGACATGCAGCAGCCCAGAGCATGGGATGCCAGCTCTGTCTGCACCACGTGAGGAGCCATGGGACAAGTGAATGCCCTATCTGACCATTCATGGGGTTGTAAGTTAGGGCACTTTGCCACGCTTGGGTAAAGTGTAAGTGATTTCCTTCTGAGTGGGAGGCATTCATGGATGAGAGCTGGGTGCTTCACCACATGCAAGTAATACATAAATGAATTCCTCCCGAATGGGAGTCTTCAGTTTGAGTGGACACAGGGTGACATAGGGTGCAGGGTGCCAAACTTACATAAATGTATCTCCAAGAGGGAAGTTCACTTAGCTACGAATGAATAACTAAAATAAGTGTATTCCTCCCAAAAGGGAAGTTCAATTTGCCATGTAGAATAGATTTTCATGGTTCAGGCTGACTCTAGTCTATCCCACTATCTATGTCAACCTCGAACCCATCCCCACTCAAAGGGTACACCTTCTTGCCTCCTGTCTCTCCCCAATCCAGTCCACGCATCACTCTGCTGCCCAGATTGTTCTGTAAAACCATTCAGTCCTTGTTTTCCCACTCCTCAAGATTCTGCAGTGGTTTCCCATCCTTCTCTGGAAACAGAAACTTCTTACTATAGGCTTTCAAACACTTAATCATCTCGACCCTTCCTACCTTACTCATCTGATTTCCTACTGTAACCCAGAACAACCCACTTCACTCCAATGAGTAGGTTGGCATTATACCTCAGTCTCATTTATATTGCCACTGATCCCTCACCTATGTCTTGCCTCTGGCCTGCAATGTCCTCCCTCTTCATATCTGACACACAATCACTCTCCCCACCTTCAAAGCTTTATTAAAAGCACAGTTCCTCCAGGAGGTCTTCCCTGACTAAATCCTCATTTCTTCTTCTCCCACTCCCTTCTGTGTCACTCTTGCACTTGAATTTGCAGCCTTATCCCCACAGCACTTATGCACATATCCATAATTTGTTAATTTATATTTATTAGTATCTGTTTCCTCCTCTAGACCGTAAACTCACTGTGGGCAGGGCACATGTCTACCAACTCTGTTATGCTGTGCTCTCTCAAGTGCTTATTATGGTCTCTGCACACAGTAAGTGCTCAATAAATATGATAGATAAATTACAGATTAGGGAACCATCTCTGCTCAACCATCTAGGTGATTAAAGCATACACTAGTAATAATCGTGTTTCCGAATCTGACTTTGTTTTATTACCCCTTTGTTTTCTCACTGGCAATTTTCATAAACCCAAAATCATTTTCTTTGCAGACTCCTTTCCCTCACTTCATCCTACGAATAAGCCAACACCCCTCATGACAGAATGTTTTTGGTTTTATGTTGGCTAAAGGAAAACAGTTTATATCTCAAGCAGGACAACTGATTCATGCAAATCAAAAGGAAATTTGTAGTTCTGTAATGCATAGAAAACTTTCCCTAAGCTAATGTGTGCTGTTATTAGGAACAGATTGATTACATCTGTAAAATAGTTGAAAAATGATACCCTCCAGTATACAACAGGGATAGTTTAAGCTACCTTAAATCACTCAACGTGAAACACATCTGAAATGTTAATTAAGCAACATCTTATCCTCACCTCTGCTCTTCTGGCTTTAGTGAAAGCCTGTCTGCCAGGATAACTCTCTACAGGTACCTCCAATTCTGTTTGAAGTTGGTGATCTGGGCTTGGTTCCTAACATTCACAGTAGATTTACCTGAAAGATCAATAAAAGCATGTTCAAAGCTAGATTGGCTTCATACAGCCCAGGATTTTATTAATTTATATAAACTTCCTAAAACTTTCACTGTAAAGAATAAAAAGAGGGAAAACTTGAGAATATGCACGTTGGAGAAAATGGAAAAAGCACAATGTTGGAGAATTTTCTTCTGTTACAGAAGTCATTGCCTCTACTAGAAGAGGAATAAAGCACTAACATACCATGTTTTTCTATCAGTTCTGTTCTGCTCTTCGAAAAACACCTGTTAAACTTATGGTGCTGACTTCTGAGACTGGCAGTTAAATGCCCTTGCAGAGGGAGTTGGGGAGGAGACAGAGAAGAATATGAATTTCATGATGAAAATAACTTGTTATATTTATTGAGCACTTACTGTGTGCAGAGCACCATACTACGCACTTGGGAAAGTACAATATAACAGAGTTGGTAGACAAGTTCTCTGCCCACTTAGAGGGACCTACTAAAATTCTATATAAATATACTGGAGGTAGTCCTAGATAGCAGGATGAGAAGAGTCATAATTCATTATTAAAAGAACAGCAAAGCCTAATTGAAAAAGTATGAACCTGGGACACAGAGGACCTGATAGATTCTAATTCTGGCTCTAACACTTGCCAATAATGATAATTGTAATAATTTTGGTATTTATTAAGCACTTACTATGTGCCAAGCACTGTTTTAAGTGCTGGGGAAAATACAAGGTGATCAGGTTGTCCCATGTGGGGCTCACAATCTTAATCTTCATTTTACAGATGAGGTACCTGAGGCACAGAGAAGTTAAGTGACTTGCCCAAAGTCACAAAGATGACAGGTGGCAGAGCTGGGATTTGAACCCATGACCTCTGATTCCCAAGCCTGTGCTCTTTCCACTGAGCCACACTGCTTGCCAGTTGTAAGATCTTTAGTAGATCACAACTTTTCTTGTTTTAATTTCCCCATCTTTAAAATGGGGATTAAAAAGCTGTTCAGTCTCCCATTTAGCCTGTGAGTCTGGTTTGGGACAGGAACTGTGTCTGACTTGATTTTCTTATATGTAATAATAATAATGGTATTTATTAAGTGCTTACTATGTGCCAAGCACTGTTCTAAGAGCTGAGCACTTTAGCCCAGCTAGATACTATATGTCCAGCAATTGGTGCATAGTAAGCACTTAATAAATAACGTTATTATTGTTAAAAGGACTATCTTAAACCAGGTTACTATCAACACAATGCTTACAGGAAAAGATGCTGTTCGCCTACCTGCAGAGACACTTGCTCCATTAGTTTCCCTGCTCCAAGAAGAAGGTTCAATTTGTGCCCATCATTAACCTGAAACCCAACTGAACCAATGAAGGAAAAGCCAATTTGGGAGGAATTGAGGAGGAGGGATCTGTATAAGCCAACAGGAAGAGAAGCTTCAGACATATTCTTAAAACAGAAGCATAATGGATAGAGGTTATCCCTGGGAATCAGAAGGTTATGAGTTCTAATTCCAGCTCTGCCACTTGTCTGGGATATGACCCTGGGCAAGTCACTTAACTTCTCTGTGCTTTAGTTACCTCATCTGAAAAATGTGTTTAGATTGTGAACCACCTGTGGGCAGGGACTGTATGTACCCTGATTACCTTGTATTTCCCCTACTATTTAGAACAGTGCTTGGCACATAGTAAGTGCTTAACAAATACCATTGTTGTTATTAATAGAACAGGTCATGGGGCATATGCTTTGTGGGATTTCTGGAAAGAGTCTAAGTGTTTTCACAGATTTGAGGGTTTTTTTTTTAAGGCTTTCACTAGTGGAGAGACTAGAGTTGTAGGAGGGACTTGTCTGGAATGAACAACAGATCTTCATTGCAAGGAGAGTATGATGGGCTCTGGAATGAATAGGGAGGAAACTGAAGGAAGGTGGGGATAATTCCCTTAGGTTGTTATCTTGCAGCAGGTTTCCTTCCAGTTATTTGTTATCTTGGTGTGAAATGCTGCATATATCATACATAAGTTGCTTTATTGTAGTTCCCCTAGATGTAGGGATGTAATGAGGGAATGGAAACAGGTTTTCAAGCTGGCTATGGAAAGAAGCCACAGAGGATAGTGGGGGAAGATAAGAAAATACATCTCCAAGTTAATAGGAACCAGTTCTCTAGGAGCAGGGGCTGACTGAGTACTAAAAAGTCCTCTTGCTATTTAGTATGTCTATCTGGTAAGTGTGGTAGTAGTTGCAGTAGGGTCTGGGCATATTTATTTTAGGGGTACCTGTTGAGAAGATTTTTGATACTTGTCCTGCCCTGGAAGAGACCAACTTGAGAGCTTTCAGACACGAGGGGAACTCAACTGTCTGAGAGCTTTCGCCATACTAAATTTTACTTGATCTCGCTGAAGAACAGAGCTGGGAGGATGCTAACTCCATTCTGTTGAACGAAGGGTGTTGTTAAACCCAAGAGAATTCCCAATTTTTCCATGATTTCAAGAGGACATTCCTGAACTTCTGATCATCACGGCAAATGTTTCAGCAGTTCTGGACATCAACTAGAGACTGGTCCAGGGGAAATCAATTTGTAGGAAAAAATGCTACAACCTTAATCTAATAATTTTCAGCTGCTCTGTGACAAATGGGATTAGAGAACTAGTAGCAAATCCCCTCCCTTTCCTCAGTTCAAGATACTGTTGCTAATGATATTATAAAGAGGTTGAAGATTTCTACATAGATGTCTATTTTTAATATTTGTAAAGCACATATTATGGATCAAACCCTGTTCTAATTTTTGGGGTAGGTGCAAGTAAAATTGGACAAGGTCACAGCCCCATGTTGGGCTCCCAGTTTAAGTAGGTGGGAGAACAGATATTTCATTCCGGTTTCACAGAAAAAGAAACTGAGGCACAGGGAAGTGAAGTTACTTGCCCAAGGTCACACAGCAGATAATTGGCAGCACCAGCATTGGAACCCAAGTCCTCTGATGCTCAGGCTCTCTCCTCTAGGTCATACTGCTTCTCAAGCAGCATATGTCATTTGGTCTGTCAATCAGTGTTTTCTGGAATCAAATACAATATGCTTTCCAGCAGATGTATTCCCAAGTCTATGCCTAAAATTCATTCAATCATATTTATTGAGTGCTTACTGTGTGCAGAGCACTATACTAAGTATTACAAGCCCCCCTTGCCACCCTTCTACCAACCAGGACCTGGGGGAGCCTTGTTGACACATTGTAATAATAATAATAATAATAATAATAATAATAGCATTTATTAAGCACTTACTATGTGTAAAGTACTGTTCTAAGCACTGGGGAGGTTATAAGGTGATCAGGTTGTCCCTCAGGGGGTTCACAGTCTTAATCCCCATTTTACAGGTGAGGTAACTGAGGCACAGAGAAGTTAAGTGACTTACCCAAAGTCACACATCTGACAAGTGGTGGAGGTGGCATTTGAACCCATGACCTCTGACTCCAAAGCCCATGCTCTTTCTACTGAGCCACGCTGCTTCTCTACTCTTCTCTACTCTGCCTCTAGTAGAAATCAAACCACACCTCTGATCACCAAGGTTACTGCGATAAGTTTTTTTCTTAGTTTTACCAACACACAAGGGAGTGACACATCCACATACTCACTCCACACAAGGTCCAATACCAGTCTGTAGCCAAAGGAGCCCATTCTGCCAATGCTTCTTCTTTCTGCTTCCAAGCACTGCTGCCTTCTGAGTGCTGCTCTCAGCCTGCTTCCTTCTCTGCATGCTTCTGCTCCTCTGCATGGTGCCAGGCACCCTCTCTCTTGCTACTTATGCATGTGCCCCCTAACAATTTAAAGCAACCATCTCTTATCTGCCTTAGGCATGGCAGCTGTGGCTCTATGTAGCAGTCATTGCAAGCTCCACCCCCACAGGCTCACAATCACCTGCCTCAGGTAATAATGATAAATAATGATGGCATTTGTTAAGCGCTTACTATGTGCAAAGCACTGTTCTAAGTGCTGGGGAGATACAAGGTGATCAGGTTGTCCCACATGAGGCTCACAGTCTTAATCCCCGTTTTACAGATGAGGAAACTGAGGACCAGCGAAGTTAAAGTGACTTGCCCAAAGTCACACACCTGACAATTGGCAGAGCTGGGATTTGAACCCATGACCTCAGACTCCAAAGCCCATGCTCTTTCCACTGAGTCACGCTGCTTCTCTAGAGCCCATCACTGGCTTCTCAGAGTCTCTTCTTTCATGTTGTTTGCAGGATCACAAACAATCAATAAAAAGCAGCTTGTTGTGGGCTCTCCACACTAAGCACTTGGAAAGTACCCTCACATTTGAGGGCACAGCTTCTTCACAGCACGTGCTTTATAAAAAATATCCTTTATTTAGGATATAATAATAATGATAGCATTTATTAAGGACTTACTATGTGTAAAGCACTGTTCTAAGCGCTGGGGAGGTTACAAGGTGATCAGGTTGTCCTACAGGGGGCTCACAGTCTTAATCCCCATTTTACAGATGAGGTAACTGAGGCCCAGAGAAGTGAAGTGACTTGCCCAAAGTCACACAGCTGACAAGTGGCAGAGCTGGGATTTGAACCCATGACCTCTGACTCCAAAGCCTGTGCTCTTTCCACTGAGCCATGCTGCTTCTCTTATGATTTGAGATATGAGATATTATGTATATGAGATAGGATATAGGATATGAGATAGGATATGATATAAGATATGAGATATTATGTATAAAAAATTTACTTTGAGCTGTCTCAAAAGTAGAGATATAGCATTTTCTCTCTAAAGTAACTCAAGCCTGTAACGTAAAGCAGGTGGGACAACATCACCTCAAAATTGATGCAATTTTGATATCGGACAACCATCTTATAGGTAGTCAGACCCTTTTAAGCACATGCAATTAATTTTTCAAACATTGCCATCAGGATCTCCAGTAATCATAACTGGATTTATTGTTTTTGTTTGACTAGAGGTTGAAAATGAACAACTTGGTAAAAGAAGGAACATCTCTGTACCCAATCTAGAGTTCTTTTTTCAGGCTGTATGGTTGAGATTAGCAATGCAAAATCAGAATTTAGAAGCCAATCAACCTGCCTGAGAGCCTTTGATCTCTAAAATGCTGGAATTAGCGTTAAGCAGAGGAGATTTATATTAGCTAAATAGTGGAATTAAAGGTAAAATTACTTTCATTTTGTCTGCTAAAATTTCTTTGCCCTTCCTACAAATGGGAGTATTCTCTAAGAAGGATCTACTTTTGAAAACAAGCAGTTCTTGGCTTCCAGATCGATTTCTCTTTGAGTGAGGAACATAGTAAATACTGAATAAATACTGTAACTTAGTTTTGTCGGTGTCAACCCAGCCATATTTAGAAAGTATACCTTGGCTTTTTAAAATAGCACTTTTATTTACACATTTACTTAGCCTGTTTTCCACTTTTCCTAATTTTATCCTCACAATATTTCCGTGGTGGAGGGAAAAAATAGGTATCATTTATCCCTGTTTTACAGACGAGGGAACAGAGGCATTAAGATTAAGTGGCAGCGTGGCTCAATGAAAAGAGCACGGGCTTGGGAGCCAGAGGTCCTGGGTTCTAATCCTGGCTCTGTCACTTGTCAGCTGTGTGACTTTGGGCAAGTCACTTAACTTCTCTGGGCCTCAGTTACCTAATCTGTAAAATGGGGATTAAAACTGTGAGCCCCACGGTGGGACAACCTGATCACCTTGTATCCCCCCCAGCACGTAGAACAGTGCTTCACACATAGTAAGTGCTTAACAAATGCCATCATTATTATTTTGCCCAAGGCCACACAGCAGGCCATTGGCAGAGGTGGGAGTACATCCTGGGTCTTCCAAGTACCAAGCTTGTGGTCATTCATTCATTCATTCATTCAATCGTATTTAATGAGCGCTTACTGTGTGCAGAGCACTGTACTAAGTGCTTGGGAAGTACAAGTTGGTAACATATAGAGACTGTACCTACTCAACAGCAGGCTCACAGTCTGGAAGACTGCACACATTCCCCTATGCAACCCCATCTTCCAATCAATCAATAGCATTTAATGAGCACTTACTGTGTGCAGAAGACTGTACTAAGCACTTGGTAGAGTACTATATACTACAGTCCATAGAAATGCTCAAAATGCTCAAAATTCCTGTCCAAAAGGAGCTAAGAAAGATCACAGTAACACAGGATTCCCTTCAGGAAGATCAGATACAGTAGGGAGACCACAGTGGTTTTATTCATTCAACCAGACTGGCTAATGGATCAGGGAAAGAACAGCCAAACACAAAGCAATAGCAAGAAAATTGCTTAAACTGAGGTTAAGAGGAGATAATCCTTTTTGGTGTGGTTAACCTTGCCTATCATCCTTGCAAAGGCAGACCCATATTCAAAAGCAAGAACTATCTTGATTTAATCATTCATTCATTCAATCGTATTTATTGAGCACTTACTGTATGCAAAGCACTGTACTAAGTGCTTGGGAGAATACAATGCAACAACAAACAGGCACAATCCCTGCCTACAATGTGCTCACGTGGATGATAGTGCCGCTGGACTCTGTCCCAGCCTGATTTCCCCACCCGTACCATCTCCTCAGGGCTATACAGACGTTTTGAGAACTGTAGAAGTTTTAGTAGTATTCTTAAAGCCAGGTCAAAGTTTCTAAAGTCGATTTTTAGCACCATTATGGTGCTTGGAAGGCCACTTTGGAGGTGACACCTCCCTGTCCCCTCCCAGAGAACAAAGCCCCTGCTGGGAAAAATCTTTTTTTGCCAAATATTAGTGAGCAAACCTAAACGAAAGCTTATCACCTCAATCATACCAAGCAGCTTTATATAGACTGTACGTGAGATTGTTATGTACTGTCACAAATTTCACAAAGGGCATATGGCATGTTGCATGTGTATGTGAGTGACATAAAAGAATTTAGCTGTGTTGTGGCTAAAAGGGGCAGAAGACTATGGAAAAGAGTTTAAAGAAACCCACTCATGTAGTCCATCGATACTATGCCGATTAAAATGTTCCTGGAGACACACTTAGAGGAGGAGCTTGCCCCCTTTTTCTCAACACCCCCTCCCTTCCACGTCACCTCGCCTGGCTCCCTTTGCTTTTCTTCCCTCTCCCTGCCCCACACCACTTATGTACATATGTGCTTACTGTGTGCAGAGCGCTGTACTAAGTGCTTGGGAGAGTACGATATGTCCACCACGAGCTTAGTCTAGAGGGAGAGACAGACAATATAAATTACGGCTATGGACAGAAGTACTGTGAGTCTTGGATGGGGGTATAACTAAAGGAAGCAAACTTAAGTGTCTAGGAATGGGTACTTTAGTGCATAGGTGATGTGGAAGTGGTGAAGTGGGAGTAGAGCTAGCCTCCAACCTAGCTCCCTTCCTCCCTTCAAAGCCCTAGTGAAAGCTCACCTCCTCCAGGAGGCCTTTCCACACTGAGCCCCCTCCTTTCTCTCCCCCTCCTCCCCCTCCTCCCCCTCCCCATCCCCCCGCCTTACCTCCTTCCCCTCCCCACAGCACCTGTATATATATATATATACATGTTTGTACGTATTTATTACTCTGTTTATTTTATTTGTACATATTTATTCTACTTATTTTATCTTGTTAATATGTTTTGTTTTGTTGTCTGTCTCCCCCTTCTAGACTGTGAGCCCGCTGTTGGGTAGGGACTGTCTCTATATGTTGCCAACTTGTACTTCCCAAGCGCTTAGTACAGTGCTCTGCCCACAGTAAGCACTCAAATACAATTGAATGAATTAATATGTATATATCTATAATGACACATTTATATTGATGCCTATTTACTTGTTTTGATGTCTGTTTCCTCCCCTCTACACTGTACGCCCATTGTGGGCAGGAATTGTCTCTCTTTATTGTTGTATTGTACTTTCCAAGTAGAGTGCTCTGCACATAGTAAGTGCTCAATAAATACAATTGAATAAATGTACGAATGATAGCAGAATGGTCTGGGTAGTGACTGCTCAATAAATACCATTGATTGACATCACGTAGGATTCTAAATAGACTAGTGAGTCTCTTAGTACAGTGCTCTGCACACAGTAAGTGCTCAATAAATACAATTGAATAAATGAACGAATGATAGCAGAATGGTCTGGGTAGTGACTGCTCAATAAATACCACTGATTTACATCACGTAGGATTCTAAATAGACTAATGAGTCTCTTAGTACAGTGCTGTGCACACAGTAAGTGCTCAATAAATACAATTGAATAAATGAACGAATGATAGCAGAATGGTCTGGGTAGTGACTGCTCAATAAATACCATTGATTGACATCACGTAGGATTCTAAATAGACTAATGAGTCTCTTAGTACAGTGCTCTGCACACAGTAAGTGCTCAATAAATACAATTGAATGAATGAATGAATGAGAAAAATGTTCCCTAATTACATTTGAATCCAAAACCCTTTTTGAAAATATTTATTTGAATGCCTGTCTCCCTTTATAGTCTGTAATCTCCTTGTAGGCAGGCATCATTCCTACCTCCTCTATTGTATTGTTATAATAATGATAATAATAATAATAGCATTTATTAAGCACTTACTATGTGCAAAGCACTGTTCTAAGAGCTGGGGAGTTTACAAGGTAATCAGGTTGTCCCACGTGGGGCTCACAGTCTTAATCCCCATTTTACAGATGAGGTAATTGAGGCCCAGAGAAATTAAGTGACTTGCCCAAAGTCACACTGCTGACAAATGGCGGAGTCAGGATTTAAACCGATGACCTCTGACTCTAAAGCCCATGCTCTTTCCACTGAGCTATGCTGCTTCCCAAGCAGCTTGTACTATCCCAAACGTTTAGTACAGTGCTATGCACACAGTAGGTGATCAATAAATATAATTGATCGATGTAATATGGGGAAACTGATTCTATTTTCATTAATTTTTTTCACTTTTAACTAGTGAATACATATCAGTTTATGCCTATATTGTTCCTTCCTTCTTCAGGACAGGGAGAGGACAGGGGTGGTATTTACTTAGTACAGGAGAAGCAAGACACAGGTCCCTACAGGAGTTTACAATTTAGTGTGGTTCTTTTTTTTTAATGGTATTTATTAAGTGCTTACTATGTGCAAAGCACTGTTCTAAGCACTGGGGAGGTTACAAGGTGATGAGGTTGTCCCACGGGGGTCTCGCAGTCTTAATCCCCATTTTACAGATGAGGTAACTGAGGCACAGAGAAGTTAAGTGACTTGCCCAAGGTCACACAGCTGACAATTAGCAGAGCAGAGATTTGAACCCATGACCTCCGACTCCCAAGCCCGTGCTCTTTCCATTTTGCCACACTGCTTCTAGACATGATCTAGACTGTGCTGGATTTGAAACAACATGAGTAATCTGGAAAAACCTTTCCAAATCCTCTCATGTTTAGGGCATGAGGAATATGAGAGGGATGCATTATTTTTTAATTCTTTTAGACTGGCTGTTTTTATTGATTTTTTCATTTATTGTTTTTATTATTTTATTGATTTTTATTGATTTTATTGATTTTGATTTATTTATTGATTGATTTTTCTACACTCCCATTCCCTCGGTCGTGAGTACTTGAAACTGCCTCTTTCAATGTCCTAGCCTTCACACAAATTGTTTTAGAAGTTGGGCTAGTCATCCTTTTTTATAGTACGTTTTAAGCCTTTTCTATACGTCATGCACTGTTCTAAGTGCTGGGGTAGATGCAAGATAATCTGGTTGTACACAGTCCCTGTGCTACAGGGACTCACGGTCTAAGTAAGTCTCAGAAGGAGGAGGATTTAATCCCCATTTTACAGATGAGGAGACTGGGGTACAGAGAAGTGAAGTGACTTATCCAAGGTCACCCAGTTGACACGAGGCAGAGTAGGATTAGAACCCAGATCTTCTGACTTAAAGGTCCATGCTCTTTTCACTAGGCCCCACTGCTTTTCATCCTACTGTCTTCTGCATCCTGTTTGAAATATGACCTTACTGAAACAATGGTCACAGACCTGTTTCCATCCCTCCAGAACCCTTCAAAAGACAGATTTCATTGGACCTCTGGATATGTTGAATGAGGATAATCTATTCTTTTTAAAAAATATGTAGATGAAACTAGGGTTTACAGTGCACTGATCTACTGGTCAACTAATTATTGCCCTGATGGCCTCCTTCACTGTGTCCCTCAAAATCCTGCTGACAGAGTGGAATGTAGCCTATTTTGATTGACTGGTGAACCCTCCTGCATTGTGTTGAACAATGTACTAAATGTTACATATGCCCTTAGTGGGTAATTTCATGGATCTATTAAAATGCACTTCTTTAAGTAATCTTGGTAATGTAAGTCAGTGAGGCACTTAACAGGCCCAATTCTGATTAGCGTGGGTTACCAGAGTATCCTGCAGTCGTTGATATTTCTTGGGTTTTTATCTTGGTTTCCCTGAGGCCCTCTGGATGAAACAAGAAAGATGGGGAGACACCCTTGGCCTTCTGGGAAACTCAGTGACATTTAAAAGCTGCTGGGGCTGATCTCGCTAATATCTAAACTAATTAAAATCAAATCCTAATTGTGGAGACTCTTTCACCAGAATCCTAATCAGCTTTGCTGCAGTATATGCTGAATGTTGTTTTGCTGAACGCCTTAAAGTGTGAGACAGTACTATCTATCCAGACTGCAGTTCATTCCCAGAAACTTTTTGGATCTCAAGTCATTTCTCACAAAAAATGACGAGACATCCTTCATTCATTAAATACTGTTTATTGAGCGCTAACTGTTTGGAAAGCACTGGGCAAAAATAAAATAAGTAGATGAGAATTTTAGATATGGTCCCTCGCCTCCTATTCCCTGTAGGGTGGGGAAGGGGTTGGCAACTCACATCAGGAAGAGAAAAAAACTCATCAACTCATTTAGATTATTCTTCTTTCATTTCCTTTCATTATTCTTAATAATATTAATAATAATAATTATTACTACCATTATTATTGTGGCATTTGTTAAGGGTTACTTGGTCAAACATTGTACTAAAAGTGGGGTAGAAACAAGATAATTGTCAGACATAATCCCTGTCTCACCTGGAGCTCCAGTCTAAGTATGGCTATTTCACAGATGCGTCAACAGAAACAGAACAAAATTAAGTAACTTGCCCAAGTTCACACAGAATGCAAGGGGTAAAGCTGGGAATAGATCACAGGTCCTCTGAATACTCAAGCCTCCTTGTGTTTTTACCATTAGGCCACATTGCTACTCCAGTTCGTCCACTATTTCAAGGCTCCATTTTGTCAGCTACCGAAAATCCCAGAATGTATTCATAAAAATCACAAGTGACTGATATGTCTTCTTCTAGTTTTTTCACTCACCCCAGTGGGCCAGCTCTTCTTACGCTTCTGCCATCATTTCTCACTTGCCTTGGCCTCTTCCAGGCATTGGCTGGCCACTCTGAACTTCCATGTGTAGTCCTGAATCTCTCAATTGCTTCCTTTACATTGGCCTGTCTTTACAGGGCTATAAAGGGCTGCTTTTGCCATGTGTTTTGGAGCCGGGATCACTATGCATGACTCAGGAACCATGATCTGAAACAGAAAAGTCCTCAGAGGCTGCGTTGTGTCTATTAATCTGTCAATCATATTAATTGAGCACTTACTTTGTGCAGAAGACTGTATTAAGTACAATATACTTATTGTATACTAGTATTGTAGAGTACAATATAACAGAGTTGGTAGACATGTTCCCTGACCACAACAAGCTTAGTGGGGAAGACATACATTAATATAAGTAAATGAATATAAGTAAATTATAGATCTGTACATAAATTATGGACTCCTTCAAGGCATGTATCCTTCCCTTTCCCCAGGTACCTAATTAATAATAATAGTAATAATAATAATGATGGTATTTGTTAAGCGCTTGCTATGTGCCAAGCATTGTTCTAAGCGCTGGGGAGGTTACAAGGTTATCAGGTTGTCCCACGTGGGGTTCACAGGCTTTACCCCCATTTTACAGATGAGGTAACTGAGGCACAGAAAAGTTAAGTGACTTGTCCAAAGTCACACAGCTGACAAGTGGAGGGATTAGAACCCATGACCTCTGACTCCCAAGCCTGTGCTCTTTTGATTGGTATCTATGACTGATTGAGTGATTGTGAGAGATGAGATGGTGGGAAATATCAGCCACTCCTCTCAGTGGGTCTAATTCACATCCATGAAGTAACTGCATCTCATCCCCAAAGCCTTTCCCATTTTGTATTTCAAAAAGAAATCACTAAGACGATTATCAGAATGAAATTTGTGACTGCCATATGTTGCACTGGAGAAATGTGAAATCTGGATCTGTCATTCTTTCTCCAGACCAGATGATGCTTGACCATTCAACGAAATAATATGGGGTGTTCCCACTGGATGGGTATAATTGGGTTCTTGCTGCCCACATCTCTGTATTTCCTTTGGCTGTACTATGGTGGGGGTGGAGAGGGGTTGCGGGCAAACCTGGCTCTGTCCTGGTAATCCCAGATACACAGATCTCTGAGCTAGAGTGGTATTTAAGTCCCATAATTGAGCTACCATTACATTTGGAAAGTCTCTTTATTAGGCTGCATCTCATTTTATCTCATTAAACAACTGTTTGCCCCTTAGGCATTTTTGAAACTCTCTTCTTCAGCCTATATATTATTGGCTCCTAGACTGAAAAAAGTTAAAGCTCATTTGAATGTTTACCTAGGAGGCATCTGGATTCTTAAAAATTGAATTTGAATCGTTTCTAAACATGGGCATATCTGCATTGGGTAAGGGCTATCTCCCTGGTTTGGATTTCAAATGCACGATATTTATTATTGAAAAAATCAAATAATTCACATTTGAGTCAAACGTTGTCAGCATCCAAAGGCTAATTTATTTTATGAAACACTTTCTTTTTTCTGTTGCAATCTGACACAGGATTCTTTGCAGGAATCAACTATTCACTAATGCTGCTGTTTTTTTCTGTCTATCTTTCTTCCATTTCAGTGGGAACTTCCTAGTGCACACTAAAGGAAAAATAGAGTAGGAGGAGTTTTTCCATGAGTGAGCTTGTACTCTTGAAGATGACAATTTAAGAATGCTTGTCTACTTATCCAAGACTATGATCTATGAGAATGAAAGTGGTTTATAGGACTTATTGTTATTGTTATGCTATTGTTAATAGCAGCTAAATGCCACCTATGTGCCAAGCACTGGGAAGCAGTGTGGCTTAGTTTACAGAGTCCAGATCTGGGAGTCCAGAGGATCTAAGATCTAATCTCAGCCCTGCCACTTGTCTGCTAGGTGACCCTGGGCAAGTCACCTAACTTCTCTGTGCCTCAGTTGCCTCATCTGTAAAATGGGGATTAAATCCTACTCCTTCCTATTTGGACTGTAAGCCCCCAGGTGGGCCACAGTCTGTGTCCAATTTGATTAGCTTGCATCTAACTCATGCTTAGTACAGTCCCTAGCACATTGTAAGCACTTAACATGGGAAGCAGCATGGCCTAGTGGGTAGAGTATATATGGGCCCAGGAGTCAGAAGGACCTGGGTTCTAGTTCTGGCTCCACTGCTTGTCTGCTGTGTTGCCTTGGGCAAGTCACTTAATTTCTATGTGCCTCAGTTTCCTTGTCTGTAAAATGGAGATTGAGACTGGGAGCCCTAGGTGGGACATGTCCATCCCAATTATCTTCTATCTACTCCATTCTTTCATTCAATTGTATTTATTGAGCGCTGACGGTGTGCAGAGCACTGTACTAAGCTCTTGGGAAGTACAAGTCGGCAACATATAGAAACGGTCCCTACCCATCAACGGGCTCACAGTCTAGAAGGACTAGTCTAGTCTAGTCTAGTCTCCAGTGCTTAGTACAGTCACTGGCACAAATCAGCACTTAACAAATACCGCAATTATTATTATTATAACTAGTAATAATAATAACAACACATGTTATTTTTTAAAAGCACAGAACTAAGCACTGGGGTAGTTACAGGTCGGACAGTACCCAACACGCAAAGAGTTTACCCGTCTATGTGGGAGGCAGAACAGGTATTTCATCTCCACTTTACAGATGAGGAAAGGCAAAGGAAAGATTAGTGACTGGCCCAAGATCACACAGCAAAGTGCTAGAGGAAGCAGGATTAGAACCCAAGTTCTCTCTGACTCTCAGGCCCAGGCTTTCTCCTTTCCACCAGGCCCTGCTGCTTCTCTACACATCTTTCTGATATGAAACCATTGGATCTAGATGAAGCAGCATGGCATAGTGGAGAGAGCATATGTGGGACAGGGACTGTGTCCAATCTATCTTGTATCTACCCAGGTGCTTAGTACAGTGCCTGTCCCATATTAAGCACTTAACAAATACCACTTTAAAAAAGAAAGTTGGCAATCTTAATAAGTCTGGGCAGGGAACTTGTGTAGCAACTCCCAAATGCTTAGTACAGTGCTCTGCACACCACAAGTACTCAATAAGTACCACTGATTGATTGAGAGAAGAAAGGCATACCTGAGCAAAGAGGGGAGTTTACTCTCAGAGAGGTTCTGGACAACAGCGATTAGAAATCGTAAACAATCAAAGTGATCATAGGGCGATTACCTTGTAGAGGAATGACTTACGCCAGATACCAGATGGAAAATCACCCTGTTTGTCAAGCCGGTTGATTATGTTTGATTGCTCCTGGATTATCAGGGGAATGGGAATAAGAAAATGCCTCTACAGATCAGAAACATTCCTTTTCCCTAAAATGATTATTATAAATGGTTCAGCTTGAAGAAACCAGGCTTAGTCTGCAGATAGGTCTGCTGGTAAGGTATTTTTCAAAGTGTTTGTGTAGAATTTCTGTACCCTAGAGGACTGTACATATGCAGTTTCGTGCCTAAAATTGATCTAATTTGGTCAGGTTCTTATTAAATCATTCATAGGCTCTTTCATTTCCCCAAATCAAGAGATAGTTCAATTCAACAACTCTGGAAATGTGTGAGAAATCCTCCCTGCTCTCTGTTTAAAATCAGTTGAATTTATTCACTCTAGTAATCCTCCAATGGACACAAGGAATATATTTCTCTTCTTTGTGAAGGAAAAACATTTTGTTGGACAGGTGGTTCAAGAGAAGGAATTCTGAATTGTCTGATTCTGCCGATGAACTTTTGCTATTTTAACTCTAGGGGTTGAGTACCACTTAAGGGCTCTGAAGTAAGAGACAGCTTGAGGAATTGAAAAATATTTCTGAATCCATGTGTGGGCAGGGGATGGCAGTGGGAACGGTTACCCGTTCTGCTGTATTTATGGCACCATTTTGAAGTGTGGCCCTAAACAGGAATATAAAGTCACAGCTCATAGTTATCAGATGGAGCTCAAGATTTCTGAAGAGGAAGGAGTAGGTATGAGCATCAATCCCAAGAGTTTGAGATGCCAGAGCTGCAGTTAGGCCTTTTGAAGATGAGCAAAGCAAACAAGAAAGAGGAATATGACAGAAAAGGAATGATTTATTCTTTACACATGTCAATCCAGACACAAAGGGATGGGAAAGTTATTTTTAAATAACCAGAACCTTCAACTGATAGTTTCTGCTCATTTCTTTCCACATATAATATGTGAAAGTTTCTGTAGTGCAGTCAAAGGCTCTCGTAACATTTTTCAAGGAATTGGAAAAAACAGGAGGAATGTATATTGAGAAATGATCTGTGTGCTTCATTGATAATACCGTGCGAAACCTGAACAGATTTACTACTCACCTCTTCCTACCCACTTCCCCTCAGTGTAAAACATTCGGGTTTGGCACAGAACAGGTAATTCCAACCTGGAGAATGAATTGCTGTGGCCCCACTTCCCTACAAATCACCAGGAAGGAAGAATTGCTTTATTCCTAACATATGGATAATGAAGTAGCTAGCAATGATGAGACCTCAGTGAAAAAGAAATCCCAAGATGTTTTTCTGTAAGTCAAGGGTAGCTATATATAATAATAATAACTGTGGTATTTGTTAAATGCTTGCTATGTGCCAGGCACTGTACTAAGCGCTGGGGTAGATACAAGATAAAGTTGTGCTATAAGTGAACAGTGAGCTCAGCCTCCCTGTGGGGTACCTGGAGGGTGCTACCACAATCCTGGTAGTGGATGGCAGTCCCGTTCTGAACCTCTCCTGGTTCTCCATTTCCTCCAGAGAATTTGTAGGTGCCAACTGAAGCCTTGCCCCCTGGTGCTTTATGAATCTCATGGACGAGGAGGCTGAAATTCATCTATCTCCAACCTGAAGCCCGAAAGGAAGAATTAGTCTTATCACTCTGTTGGCATGACTGTGAGCCCGTTGTTGGGTAGGGACTGTCTCCATGTGTTGCCGATTTATACTTCCCAAGCACTTAGTACAGTGCTCTACACACAGTAAGTGCTCAATAAATACGACTGAATGAATGCATGAATGACTTATTCTCCCAATGAATAGTGATACTCAGGAACACAGAGCCGTTTATACTGCTCAGGCCAAAGAAGGATCTCCTCGTTTATTGATGGAGATGATGATGATGAAGTTAGAAGAGGAAATACACTGGAGAGGCAATGTGGTTTAGTGGAAAGAGCACGGGCTTGGGAGTCAGAGGTCATGGGTTCTAATCCTGGCTCTGCCACTTGTCAGCTTTGTGACTTTGAGCAAGTCACTTAACTTCTCAGTGGCTCAGTTCCTTCACCTGTAAAACGGGGATTAAGACTGTGAGCCCCATATGAGACAACCTGATTACCTTGTATCTAGCCCAGTGCTTAGGACTGCGCTTAGCACATAGTAAGCACTAAACAAATACCATTATTATTATTATTACTGCATGATACCTTGAGGGTAACCTATATTTTCTGTTCTGGGACTCTCCTCAGACTGCTAGGACTGAAGAATCACCCCGGTTATCCTGAACATGGGTGGCTATTCCACAGGCCTCCCTCTCTATTCCCCAGCTCACTATTTTTGAAATTCTGGGCATTTATAGAAAATTATTCAGATATTTTCCTCTTTACCCCTTCCCTCACTATCCCTCCCCACTTATATTCCAAAATGACACTTCTGAAGCAAAAAGCATTGCCTGGTAAAGCCTCATATCTACCTGGGGCAAATGCATGAAGAGTGTGCTACTTTTTTTGGGTGATTTTTTTTTCCGATTTTCAAGAGGAACCGTGGACTGTCTATTTTCTTCTGGGACTGACACAATTTCTGTTACTTTCTGAATGTTCCAGTTCTTGCAAAATGTCCCAAAATGTCAGGTTTCATAAATGGAAATTGATAGTTTAATGCTGCTTTATTTCTAGCTCTTGTTTTTGAGCATTTCACAATTTTAGTTGCTGGATCTGTCAGCAAATAATGCTCACTGATGCTTCTCTTTCCCTTTTTAATGTTTTGAAAAATGTGACTCTAATGAAGAAATACTGATTAACGATTCCAAACCATTTTGATCATATTCCAAGACCCAAGTGGTGCATGAATAAAATTAAGTTTTATATTTTAAAAATAATTGGATCTTTCTAATCCTAGGTGTCTGTATCCCATGTGTTAGCTGGCATAGAACTAAGTAAATAATCCTTTTTTGTATTTGCATTTTAATTTCCCTTTAACGGTTTTGCAATCTATGTTTTCATACAGAGAATACTCCCTTTTTATAAATAGATGTCACTTGAGCTGTCATTTCAAAGATCTGTGATATAATTTTTTGAAAGTCTAGCAAACTGTGTTAAAAGGGACATAATTTCAGGAGGCAATTTGAACTATTGTTTCAACTATTTACCTTTAAACGTGAAAAATCCCCATGAAATTATTCAGGTGAATAAAATAAAATATCTAGGTAAGTAATTCTTAGCAAATCATTTGTGACCAGGGTATAGATATGCAAAATACACATGATGGACATATGACACCTTTTAGGATGTTACTACATACCTTGTGTGAGGAAGTCACCTAAATATACAATGTATAGATATGCATATTCTCACAATTAGCAATACATCTTTAGCCATCTAACAAAAGGTATAAAAGTGACATCTGTCATGCATTTCAGCAGATGCATTACCTAAATGAACTGAGATCCCCAAATGTTTGCTTATAATAAATACTCTAATTAACTATGCCTCATAGTAGAACAGTTTTCTATGAATTAAACAGATATATCTACCTTGTCTGTCTCTCCCTGCTGAAGCACTCTTGGCAGTAGGAAAATGTTTTTAAACTAAAGGCTTCCCTCCTGGCCCTGCCAAGGTGAATTTTTTCCTCACCGACTTGACTTGCAGTAGAAGTTGATGTGAGAGTTTGTCACGGCTGTTTTGACAGTCCGGTCATCCTAATCCAGGGATCTGATCCCTGTGGTTTGTCAATTATCCTGCTAACCCTACAGCGAGAGTAGCACTCAAGGCACTCAACTGTCAAACAATAACCGAGAAATACTGTCAGCAGTCAGTGAATAGGGAGCAAGAGCAGAGGCTTGTGTTTGACAAAAGAACTTGGTGTATCATTTTGGCATTTATTTTATTTACAGCAGCTCATAACAAATTAATTACTGTGGATCACACTGTGAGATTTTATTTTGTTACCTGGACTTGGTTATGTGTAGTTGAATAAAAGCACTTTGCCTAATGACTGTAATTTATGCTAAAGTTTGCCATTTTGAAGCAACTGGGAATATTGTAATGTCTTAGATGTCTATTAATTTGGCCTGAGATGGGAGGCCGATTTAATGTAACACGGATATTTAGGGTGGGAGTATTTGATAAAATACACAAGGGAGGCTAGATTTGCTTCCTCCGTTCATCACCTGCACATCTGGTCCAGAGAAATCTCTTTAAAGTCAATGGGCATTCCTTGCTCAGAGAAGTCAGTGGATGTTCAGGGAAATGAGACTCTCAATGTGGAGAGGAGGATTGTGCCTTAGAAGTCATAAGCATCATAGAAAATATGTGCCAAGGTCATTAATCTATCTAATTTATTCTTAATTAATCAATTAATTCTATTTATCTATTTTGATAGTATTGATGCCTGTCTACTTGTTTTGTTTCGTTGTCTGTCTCTCCCTTCTAGACTGCGAGTCCGTTGTTGGGTAGGGACTGTCTCTATATGTTGCCGACTTGTACTTTCCAAGTGCTTAGTACAGTGCTCTGCACACAGTAAGCGCTCAATAAATATGATTGAATTAATTAATGGCATTGACAAGAGGTTAAGGAGAATTTAAGGATGCTTAAGACGTTCTTTGATCATCCACTCCACCTTCCCCACTTAAAGTCTACTAATCATTTCTCTAAACTGCACTCACTTGAATAAGCCATCTGGAGCGGGTTCAGTGGACAGATCTTGTGGCCACTCAAGTGCTTTCTCTTGTCAGATAATTAATCAATCAATCAGTCAATCAATCGTATTTATTGAGCACTTACTGTGTGCAGAGCACTGTACTAAGCGCTTGGGAAGTACAAGTTGGCAACATATAGAGACAGTCCCTACCCAACAGTGGGCTCACAGTCTAGAAATAATTAATGCTTGCACTTTTGCAGTCGGGTAACTTGTCGCTAAATTGTAAACTGATCGAGAACTAAAGTTAGTTTCTTAATTTTTTTTACCCTCCCAAGTGATTAGTAGAGTACTTTGCCTACTGTAGGTAATCAGTAAATAGTATTGATGGATTTTTTTTGCTGCACACAGGTTTGGAATATTGAGAGACACAGTGTAGCAGGGTGAGGAGATAGGGGAACTTCAACTGAGGTCATTGTAAACCTGAAACAGGCAAACCATGGTTCTTGCTTTAAAAATCAATCAATGGTTCTTACTGAGTGCTTATTGGCTTTGGAGTCAGAGGTCCTGGGTTTTTAGACTGTGAGCCCACTGTTGGGTAGGGACTGTCTCTATATGTTGCCAACTTGTACTTCCCAAGTGCTTAGTACAGTGCTCTGCACACAGTAAGCGCTCAATAAATACGATTGATGATGATGATGAAATCCCGGATCCACCAATTGTCAGCTGTGTGACTTTGGGCAAGTCACTTAACTTCTCTGGGCCTTAGTTTCCTCATCTGTAAAATGGGGATGAAGACTGTGAACCCCCAGAGGGACAACGTGATCACCTTGTAACCACCCCAGCACTTAGAACATTGCTTTGCACATAGTAAGTGCTCAATAAATGCCATTATTATTATTATTATTACTGTGTGCAGAGCACTGAACTAAGCAATTGGGAGAGTACAATGGTTGGTAAACATGAACCCTGCCCACAAGGAGCTTCCAATCTAGAGAAGAAACTAAATTTATTTTTTGTTTTCAACATAGGTGCTCATTCTCAACCTACCATTTTAGCACGACAAGAAAGCTGCCCTCCACGCCCACCAAGACTTTGTGTAAGTGCTGGGGACCTAAAGAGGGGCTGCCATAGATTTTTCTATCTTCTTTCTTCCCCACTGTGTATTTCTCTGTGTATTTCTTGAACCCAGGTAGTGTGAACCTAATTAAGGACTTCCGTATTTTATAAACCATTGTATAGCTTCCTAGGAAATAGCATGGCCTAGTGGACATAGCACAGTCTGGGAGTCAGAAGGACCTGGGTTCTGATCCCAGCTCAGCCATTAATGCTGTGTGACCTTGGGCAAGTCACTTCACTTCTCTGAACCTCAGTTACCTCATTTGGAAAATGGGGATTACGACTGTTAGCCCCACGTGGGACAGTCAATCCAACCTAACTTGTATCTACCCCAGTACTTAGTACAATGCCTGGAACATAGTAAGCACTTAACAAATACCATAAAAAATACCCCTTTGCATTCAGAAGATGTAGGCCAAGCATTAGTGCTTATGCGCAAGATAGGAGACATCCAGGATCATTAAAATCAAATACTTCCATTAATGGCATTGTTGATGAGCTCACAGTATTATCAGAATGAATAGATTTGAACTAATTATCAAGATATTCAGCTAGCATAGAACTGGCCTCTGAGGAAAGCCCAACAAAATAAACTGTGGAGATCAGTCTCCTCTTTCCCAAACTATTCTGGAATCTCTAGATTTAGAAGGCAGACAGTTGGTACAAGCCAAGCTCCTTGGGTGGTCAGTGTCTCAGCCACAACTGTCGATCATATTATGATTATTTTCTTTGCTTGAAAAAGTCAGTGACTGTCTCACAAAACTGGAAGTATTTACAATTCATCCACGTTAGAACTGTATTGAAATATGTTCCCCCTCACGAGTCATAGGGTGAGCCCTTTAAAACAATTAACCCAAAAGTTTAGGTTATCAATGAGAAACTTTAAACCTCTAAAACAACTACTTGACAATTTGTCACTCAAATTCAGCAAAACTAGAGAGGAAAAGCACAATGAATTAATGAATAGCAACAAATCCCCATGACAACATGTTAGTTCATTAAAATTTTATCAGCATTCTTCCTAAGGAAAGCTTGCCTTCTGTTCTATGCTGAGTTTCTTCAACAGTGTTTTACAGCCAATTCACAGCATTCCAGTGCTTCAAAATTAGTTCCTGTGGAGAGTGAGCTACACATAGACTGTAGATTGTGTCACAAACAGGTCTCCTGGGTGCCATAACGAAATATTGCCCACATTCTTGTGTATCTTATGGCTTAAACATGAATCAAGCATTTCCCCATTGCCTTCTTTGAGAATAGGTTAATTAGTTGAAATTCCATCTCTGGACTAATTTTCAGCAAATGCATTAAATTGAATTTCATTCATATCTTTCCAGTGTTCAGGTAAAAAGCACAGAACCCGGAAAATAAAATGTTTATTTGCTACCTCGCTGCTTACCATTTTCTTCTGGCTTTGGTCAGGTGCCCAGCAAGCTGAATGCTCGTTTTGGGACTCCACTTCCTTCATGAAAGAGCTGTCAGACATCATGTGTGGACTTGAAGAGTTTTGAGAGACTTTGACAGAACTGACTGCATTAGCTATGACACATTTATATTACTCCTGGACTCATATTCTGCTCTTAAATTTGCAAGAATGTCATTTGAAGAGAAGAGAATGCAGAGTTTAGTGGATGTCATTTGGATCTAGGCATCAGAAAATCCGTGTTAAGTATTTCATCTTAGACTCTTCCAAATCTCTGGGTTCCTGCAATAGAGTAAGCATGCTAGTCCCCAGGACCCACCTTTGTTCTTAGGGAGTTCTGATACAAAGTTAGACAATTAGATAAGTGTTCCAAGGAGGAAGATATCATAATATAGTTTTATTATAATGATAGTATAACGATAGTATTCAGCTTAATTCATGCATTCAATCATATTTATTGAGTGCTTTATTGTGTGCACATTCTTGCTTCTGGCCTGGGATCATGCATTCCCCAGGAATGAGAAGGAAGAAGAGTCATTTCTATATTTAATGATAATAATAATAATAATAATGGTGTTTATTAAGCACTTACTATGTGCAAAGCACTGTTCTAAGCATGGGGAAGGTCACAAGGTGATCAGGTTGTCCCACATGGGGCTCATAGTCTCAATCCCCAATTTTACAGATGAGGTAACTGAGGCACAGAGAAGTCAAGTGACTTGCCCAAAGTCACACAACTGACAATTGGTGGAGCCAGGATTTGAACTCATGACCTCTGACTCCAAAGCCCGTGCTCTATTGTTAAGCACTTGCTATGTGCCAAGCACTTTTCTGAGCACTGGGGTAGATACAAGTTAATCAGGTTGGACACAGTTCCTGTCCCACATGAGGCTCACACTCTTAATCCCCATTTTACAGACGAGGTAACTGAGGCCCAGAGAAATCAAGTGACCTGCTCAGGGTCACACCAATCTTAATGGAGGAAAAAGATGCCCACGTTCTCAGCTCTGAAAGATGGAAAGTCATAGGATTTTTCTCCTGAGTCCTTTGCCCTTGGGGTGAAGAAGAAAGGAAAGGGAGTGGAAGGGAAGAATGATGTAGGGAAAAATACCCTGATCCTGGATATTTTAAGAGAATTTTATCAAGCAAATTATAAAACTACTTTTCCACTATACTTAGCCAAGCCTATATTAGAAGTCTGTGTCTGATCTGGGGCTGTGTTCTGTAAGAGCAATGTATGGAAAATCAATGAGGTTAAAAATTAAACAGTGAAAACAAAGGGTTAGAATAGACTATTACCTTGTCAAGTGATGATCAGCTCTTTATCTCCAGAGGAGGAATTCATCAATAGATAGTTTTACTGAACCCCTACTGGGTGCGGAGCATAATACTAAGTGCCTGAGAGAATTTAAATGAGTTAGAAGACAATTGCTGTTCTTGTGATTGCAAATTGGAAGAGGGGACAGACAAAAATCACACATAGGAAGAGAAGAAACTAGAAAGGTGAATATGTAGGTGAGTCGGGATTTGAGTAGCAGAGTACACAAGTTGATATGTACAGGAGTGCTAAAGACGGTTTTGAGCTCATAGGTACAGACCGAGGCAGTATTTGTAGATGGGAAGACATGTCCTCTGGAGGAAAAAAAATAATCAGAGAAAGCCTCTCAAAGAAGGTGGGACAGCAGAAGTCTCTAATGAGAAGCTGGTAATTTTCCTTTTCTGTCTCACTGAGAAGAGGAGATTTCTCACCTAGTGGGAAAGATATATATTCTGATACATATCAGATATAGATAAATGCTGATATGGATATATATAGATACATATATCTATATCAGATACATGCATATGTATATACATGTATGTATACATGTATACACCCATATCAGCAAAAGATATATATTGAAAGTTTGTTGGGCCCCAAAACTAATTTTCCTAGGAAGAAGGAACATGGAGCATAAAGACAGGAGCACGGTCCTGGGTGTCGGAGGTCCTGGGGTCTTATCCCGGCTCTGCCACTTCTCTGCTGTGTGACCTTCCTCTAACAGACTGTCACCCCTTTGCCTTCCCTGATCAGGAAGCTTGACAATCAGTGGTCAACTCCAACTATAGGGGATGTTTGCGGAAAGCCTGGACTCCTTTCCTTTTTCCCTGCTCTCTCTTCCTTTAATTCCCTTTTATCAAGATGCTAGTAATGTGTGAATTAGAGAACTGTAGGGGAGAGGGAGACAAGGTGACTTTGAACCAGTTTCAAATAAAAGTGTCATGGGGCGAGCACACGCAGGGCTCTTTAAGTGTTTGTCTGAACTCTGACTGCCTATCTCTATCCTGTAGTCTTCGGAAAGCAGGTCTTGTTCAAGGCAAGTTGTGTCAATCAAACACTGCAGGTGGCATTTGGAGTCAGAAGTATTGACAGTAGGTATTTACTTTGGTCTCCCATAATCCGCATCACAAAGATGGGTAGTAGGTTCAGAAGCCACTGGAAGTAAACAGATAGATTTGAAGCATGAAGAAATTATATAGTAAATACTACCTCTGGGCCCATTTAAACTTTTCACTCACTACCTTAATAATTATTTTTTTAAATCCACTGTCAAATTTTCACTAGTCCCATCCATCTTATGCATCTCTTATCCTTCTTATGCGTCTCCTCAATGCATGTCTGACAGTCCCACATCCTATCAATCAATCAATCAATCAATCATATTTATTGAGCGCTTACTGTGTGCA